>NC_057806.1:678530332-679130332 GCF_018294505.1 Triticum aestivum | reverse complement strand
TGCGGCCTCCAGGGCACTGTTTGGCGGCAGAGCTAAATCATGCCCATCATGACAGTGCGGCGTGCTCGGCTGTGGCTCGAATCCGTCGAAGATCAAGTCTCCGTGGATGTCGGCCGTGTAGTTCAACCTTCCAAATCTGACCTGATGGCCAGGGGCGTAGCTTTCGATCTGCTCCAGATGACCAAGCGAATTGGCCCGCAGTGCAAAGCCACCGAATACGAAGATCTGTTCGGGGAGAAAAGTCTCACCCTGGATCGCATCGCTGTTGATGATCAGAGAAGCCATCGGTCCTAAAAGCGACGACACAGAGGAACTCTCAATGAAAGCACCAATGTCGGTGTCAAAACCGGCAGATCTCGGGTAGGGGGTCCAGAACTATGCGTCTAGGTTGGATGGTAACAGGAGGCAGGGGACACGATGTTTTACCCAGGTTCGGGCCCTCTTGATGGAGGTAAAACCCTATGTCCTGCTTGATTAATATTGATGATATGGGTAGTACAAGAGTAGATCTACCACGAGATCAGAGAGGCTAAACCCTAGAAGCTAGCCTATGGTATGATTGTTGTTCTTCCTACGGACTAAAACTCTCCGGTTTATATAGACACCGGAGAGGGCTAGGGTTACACAAAGTCGGTTACAATGGTAGGATATCTACATATCCGTATCGCCAAGCTTGCCTTCCATGCCAAGGAAAGTCCCTTCCGGACACGGGATGAAGTCTTCAATCTTGTATCTTCATAGTACAGGAGTCTGGTCGAAGGTATAGTCCGGACATCCGGACACCCCCTAATCCAGGACTCCCTCACCCATCAATAGATATCAATGTGAGTGAGTAGGGATTGCCATGAAACGGATGCACTAGAGCTACAAGTATATGAAAGCTCATCAAAAGAAACTAAGTGGGTATGCATCCAACTTGCTTGCTCACGAAGACCTAGGGCATTTTGAGGAAGCCCATCATTGGAATATACAAGCCAAGTTCTATAATGTAAAATTCCCACTTGTATATGAAAGTGACATAACGAGAGACTCTCTATCATGAAAATCATGGTGCTACTTTGAAGCACAAGTGTGGTAAAAGGATAGTAACATTGTCCCTTCTCTCTTTTTCCCTCATTTTCTTTATTTGGGCCTTTTCTATTTTTTATGGCCTCTTTTTTTTCTTTTTTTGGGCTTCTTTGGCCTCTTTTATTTTTCGTCCGGAGTCTCATCCCGACTTATGGGGGAATCATAGTCTCCATCATCCTTTCCTCACTGGGACAATGCTCTAAAAATGATGATCATCACACTTTTATTTTTCTTACAACTCAACAATTACAACTCGATACTTAGAACAAAATATGACTCTATATGAATGCCTCCGGCGGTGTACCGGGATATGCAATATGACAATGATGGAGTGTGTCATAATAAACGGAACGGTGGAGAGTTGCATGGCAATATATCTCGGAATGGCTATGGAAATTCCATAATAGGTAGGTATGGTGGCTGTTTTGAGGAAGGTATATGGTGGGTGTATGATACCGGCGAAAGGTGCGCGGTATTAGAGAGGCTAGCAAAGGTGGAAGGGTGAGAGAAAAAGTGCATATAATCCATGGACTCAACATTAGTCATAAAGAACTCATATACTTATTGCAAAAATCTAGAAGTTATCAAAGCAAAGTATTACGCGCATGCTCCTAGGGGGATAGATTGGTAGGAAAAGACCATCGCTCGTCCCCGACCGCCACTCATAAGGAAGACAATCAATAAATAAATCATGCTCCAACTTCATCACATAACGGTTCACCATACGTGCATGCTACGGGAATCACAAACTTTAACACAAGTATTGTTTAAATTCACAACTACTCAACTAGCATGACTCTAATATTATCACCTCCATATCTCAAAACAATTATCATGCTTCAATCTTTTCTTAGTATTCAATGCACTCAAAAGAAATTTTCACAAATCTTGAATACCAAGCATGTTATTATTAAGAAAATTACCATGCTATTAAGACTCTCAAAATAATTTAAGTGAAGCATGAGAGATCAATAGTTTCTTTAAAACAAATCCACCACCATGCTCTAAAAGATCTAAGTGAAGCACATAGAGCAAAATTATAACGCTCAAAAGATATAAGTGAAGCACATAGAGCAAAATTACTTAGCTCAAAAAGATATAAGTGAAGCACATAGAGCAAAACTACATAGCTCAAAAAGATATAAGTGAAGCACATAGAGTATTCTATCAAATTTTAATTCATGTACGGCTCTCTCAAAAGGTGTGTACAGCAAGGATGATTGTGGCACACTAAAACACAAAGACACAAATAATACAAGACTCTCCAAGCAAAACACATATCATGTTTGTGAATAAAAATATAGCTCCAAGTAAATTACCGATGGAAGTGGACGAAAGAGGGGATGCCTTCCGGGGCATCCCCAAGCTTCGACTTTTTGGTGTCCTTGGATTATCTTGGGGGTGCCATGGGCATCCCCAAGCTTAGGCTCTTGCCACTCCTTGTTCCATAATCCATCAAAAGAATTCACCCAAAACTTGAAAACTTCACAACACAAAACTCAAATAGAAATCTCGTGAGCTCCGTTAGAGAAAGAAAACAAAAGACCACTTCAAGGTACTGTAATGAACTCATTCTTTATTTATATTGGTGTTAAACCTACTTTATTCCAGCTTCTCTATAGATTATAAACTATTTTACTAGCCATAGATTCATCAAAATAAGCAAACAACACACGAAAAACAGAATCTGTCAAAAACAGAACAGTCTGTAGTAATCTGTAACTAACGCAAACTTCTGGAACCCCAAAAATTCTAAAATAAATTGCTGTACGTGAGTAATTTATCTATTAATCATCTGAAAAAAGAATTAACTAAATAGAACTTTCCAAATAAAAATGACAGCAGTTCTCATGAGCGCTAAAGTTTCTGTTTTTTTACAGCATGTTCAACAAGATTTTCCCTAAGTCTTCCCAACGGTTCTACTTGGCACAAACACTAATTAAACACAAAAAACACAACCAAAACAGAGGCTAAATAAATTATTTATTACTAAACAGTAGAAAAAAGCAAGGAATAAAAATAAAATTGGGTTGCCTCCCAACAAGCGCTATCGTTTAACGCCCCTAGCTAGGCACAAAAGCGAGGATAGATCTAGGTATTGCCATCTTTGGTAGGCAATCCATAAGTGGCTCTCATGATAGTTTCATATGGAAATTTTATTTTCTTTCTTGGAAGTGTTCCATTCCCTTTTTTAATGGAAATTTAAATCTAATATTCCCTTCCTTCATATCAATAATCGCACCAACCGTTCTAAGGAAAGGTCTACCAAGAATAATAGGGCAAGAAGGATTGCAATCTATATCAAGAACAATGAAATCTACGGGAACATAATTTCTATTTGCAACAATAATAACATCATTAATCCTTCCCATAGGTTTCTTAATAGTAGAATCCGCAAGATGCAAGTTTAGAGAGCAATCATCAAAATCACAGAAATCTAGCAACTCACACAAAGTTTTGGGGATAGTGGAGACACTAGCACCCAAATCACACAAGTCATAAAACTCATGATATTTAATTTTAATTTTAATAGTTAGTTCCCACTCATCATAGAGTTTTCTAGGGATAGAAACCTTCAACTCAAGTTTTTCTTCATAAGATTGCATCAAGGCATCAACGATATTTTCGGTGAAGGCTTTCTTTTGACTATAAGCATGTGGAGAATTTAGCACGGATTGCAACAAGGAAATACAATCGATTAAAGAGCAACTTTCATACTTAAATTCCTTGAAATCCAATATAGTGGGTTTAGCAACATCTAGATTTTTATTTCTTTCAATCCCACTTTCATCAATTTCATCATAAAGATCTAAATACTCCAAATTTTTAGAACACCTTCTAGGTAAAGGAAGATCATATTCAGTTTCATCAAGATTCATATTGCAAAACAAAGATTTAATAGGAGACACATCAATAAATTTTAGATCTTCATCTTGATTTTTATAGGAATTCAGTTTAGCAGCCATCTTATTGACTAAGGTGGCTTGCATAATCCGAAATTTCAGCAGTCATCTTTTCTAGACGAGCAATTTGGGATCTTATACCATCAAATTCTTTAGACATATCATCAAGCTCTTTATTCATATAACTCATAAAACTTTTTTGTTCCTTAAACTCGTTTCTAAAGAAATTATTATGCTCAAATTGCAAAACCATAAACTTCCTAACGTTGTTTTCGATCTCCTCTAACCTTTTAAGGTGAAGATCACCAAATCTCGGCTGAGCCATCGCGACAAACAAGCAGTCCAACACATGAGCAAACCAAAAGGCAAGTGGAAAAGAGAAGGGGATAAGGAGAAGGAGATTGGGAAAGAGAGGGCCAATAAAGCGGCAAGGGTGAAGTGGGGGAGAGGAAAACGAGAGGCAAATGGCAAATAATGTAATGCGAGAGATAGGGATTGTGATGGGTACTTGGTATGTTGATTTTTTGCATAGACTCCCCGGCAATGGCGCCAAAAATGGCTCGTTGTCGGGAGTCAAATCTTGACTTGCGTGAACCTCCCCGTCAACGGTGCCAGAAATTCTTCTTGCTACCTCTTGAGCTTGCGTTGGATTTCCCCGAAGAGGAAAGGATGATGCAACAGAGCAGCGTAAGTATTTCCCTCAGTTTTTGAGAACCAAGGTATCAATCCAGTAGGAGGCCACGCTCAAGTCCCTCGTACCTGCACAATACGATAGCTACTCGCAACCAACGCGATTAGGGGTTGTCAATCCCTTCACGGTCACTTACGAGAGTGGGATCTGATAGATATAATATTTTTGGTATTTTTGGTATAGAGATGCAAAGTGAAAAGTAAAAGGCAAAGTAAAAAAGCAAAGCAAGATTAAAGTGATGGAGGTTGATATGATGAGAATAGACCCGGGGGCCATAGGTTTCACTAGTGGCTTCTCTCAAGAGCATGAGTATTCTATGGTGGGTGAACAAATTATTGTTGAGCAATTGACAGAATTGAGCATAGTTATGAGAATATCTAGGCATGATCATGTATATAGGCATCACGTCCGTGACAAGTAGACCGAAACGATTCTGCATCTACTACTATTACTCCACTCATCGACCGCTATCCAGCATGCATCTAGAGTATTAAGTTAAAAACAGAGTAACACTTTAAGCAAGATGACATGAAGTAGAGAGATAAATTCATGCAATATGAAATAAACCCCATCTTGTTATCCTCGATGGCAACGATGCAATACGTGCCTTGCAGCCCCTTCTGTCACTGGGAAAGGACACCGCAAGATCGAACCCAAAGCTAAGCACTTCTCTCATGGCAAGAACTACCAATCTAGTTGCCCAAACCAAACGGATAATTCGAAGAGACTTGCAAAGATAACCAATCATACATAAAAGAATTCAGAGAAGATTCAAATATTATTCATAGATAGACTTGATCATAAACCCACAATTCATCGGTCTCAACAAACACACCGTAAAAACAAGAAGATTACATCGAATAGATCTCCACAAGAGAGGGGGAGAACTTTGTATTGAGATCCAAAAAGAGAGAAGAAGCCATCTAGCTAATAACTATGGACCCGAAGGTCTGAGGTAAACTACTCACACTTCATCGGAGAGGCTATGATGACGTAGAAGCCCTCCGTGATGACGGCCCTCTCCGATGGAGCTCCGGAACAGGCCCCAAGATGGGATCTCATGGATACAGAAAGTTGCGGCGGTGGAATTAGGTTTTTGGCTCCGTATCTGTTCGTTTGGGGTACGTAGGTATATATAGGAGGAAGAAGTACATCGGTGGAGCTTCGGTGGGCCCACGAGGGTGGGGGGTGCGCCTGGGGGTATAGGGCGCGCCCCCCTACCTCGTGCCCACCTCGAAGCTTCCTTGATGTAGGGTCCAAGTCTCTTGGGTCATATTCGGGAAGAAAATCACGTTCCAGAAAGGTTTATTCCGTTTGGACTCCGTTTGTTATTCCATTACTTCGAAACACTGAAATAGGCAAAAAACAACAATTCTGGGCTGGGCCTACAGTTAATAGGTTAGTCCCGAAAATAATATAAAAGTGGAGAATAAATCCCAATATAGTCCAAAACAGTAGATAATATAGCATGGAGCAATCAAAAATTATAGATACGTTGGAGACGTATCAGGCATCCCCAAGCTTAATTCCTGCTCGTCCTGGAGTAGGTAAATGATAAAAAGAGAATTTTTGATGCAGAGTGCTACTTGGCATAATTTCAATGCAAATCTTCTTAATTGTGATATGAATATTCAGATTCGAAAGATTCAAGAGAAAAGTTTATATTGACATAAAAATAATAATACTTCAAGCATACTAACAAAGCAATTATGTCTTCTCAAAATAACATGGCCAAAGAAAGTTATCCCTGCAAAATCATATAGTCTGGCTATGCTCTATCTTCACCACACAAAGTATTTAAATCATGCACAACCCCTATGACAAGCCAAGCAATTGTTTCATACTCTAACTTTTTCAAAACTTTTACAATCTTCACGTAATACATGAGCATGAGCCATGGATATAGCACTATAAGTGGAATGGAGTGGTGGTTGTGGAGAAGACAAAAAGAGGGGAAGATAGTCTCACATCAACTAGGCGTATCAATGGGCTATGGAGATGCCCATCAATAGATATCAATGTGAGTGAGTAGGGATTGCCATGCAACGGATGCACTAGAGCTATAAGTATATGAAAGCTCATCAAAAGAAACTAAGTGGGTGTGCATCCAACTTGCTTGCTCACGAAGACCTAGGGCATTTTGAGGAAGCCCATCATTGGAATATACAAGACAAGTTCTATAATGTAAAATTCCCACTAGTATATGAAAGTGACATAACGAGAGACTCTCTATCATGAAAATCATGGTGCTACTTTGAAGCACAAGTGTGGTAAAAGGATAGTAACATTGTCCCTTCTCTCTTTTTCTCTCATTTTTTTATTTGGGCCTTTTCTCCTTTTTATGGCCTCTTTTTTTTCTTTTTTTTGGGCTTCTTTGACCTCTATTATTTTTCGTCCAGAGTCTCATCCCGACTTATGGGGGAATCATAGTCTCCATCATCCTTTCCTCACTGGGACAATGCTCTAAAAATGATGATCATCACACTTTTATTTTCCTTACAACTCAACCATTACAACTCGGTACTTGGAACAAAATATGACTCTATATGAATGCCTCCGGCGGTGTACCGGGATATGCAATATGACAATGATGGAGTGTGTCATAATAAACGGAACGGTGGAGAGTTGCATGGCAATATATCTCGGAATGGCTATGGAAATGCCATAATAGGTAGGTATGGTGGCTGTTTTGAGGAAGGTATATGGTGGGTGTATGATACCGGCGAAAGGTGCGCGGTATTAGAGAGGCTAGCAAAGGTGGAAGGGTGAGAGAAAAAGTGCATATAATCCATGGACTCAACATTAGTCATAAAGAACTCATATACTTCTTGCAAAAATCTAGAAGTTATCAAAGCAAAGTATTACGCGCATGCTCCTAGGGGGTAGATTGGTAGGAAAAGACCATCGCTCGTCCCCGACCGCCACTCATAAGGAAGACAATCAATAAATAAATCATGCTCCGACTTCATCACATAACGGTTCACCATACGTGCATGCTACGGGAATCACAAACTTTAACACAAGTATTCTTTAAATTCACAACTACTCAACTAGCATGACTCTAATATTATCACCTCCATATCTCAAAACAATTATCATGCTTCAATCTTTTCTTAGTATTCAATGCACTCAGAAGAAAGTTTCACAAATCTTGAATACCAAGCATGTTAATATTAAGCAAATTACCATGCTATTAAGACTCTCAAAATAATTTAAGTGAAGCATGAGAGATCAATAGTTTCTTTAAAACAAATCCACCACCGTGCTCTAAAAGATCTAAGTGAAGCACATGGAGCAAAATTATAACGCTCAAAAGATATAAGTGAAGCACATAGAGCAAAACTACTTAGCTCAAAAAGATATAAGTGAAGCACATAGAGCAAAACTACATAGCTCAAAAAGATATAAGTGAAGCACATATAGGATGTAATTCTTCTATGGAGCAATGAGGATAATCCTCAAGTTACGGACCCAGTACGTGTAGTTGCTACCATCATCTTTCAATTTAGCTTTCTCTGGGACCGCATTAAAATTCAACGGAACAACAACATGAGCCATCTATCTACAACAACATAGACATGCAAAATACTATCAGGTACTAAGTTCATGATAAATTAAAGTTTAATTAATCAGATTACTTAAGAACTCCCACTTAGATAGACATCTCTCTAATTGTCTAAGTGATCACATGATCCATATCAACTAAACCATGTCTGATCATCACGGGAGATGGAGTAGTTTTCAATGGTGAACATCACTATGTTGATCATATCTACTATATGATTCACTCTCGACCTTTCGGTCTCATTGTTCCGAGGCCATATCTGCATATGCTAGGCTCGTCAAGTTTAACCCGAGTATTCTGCATGTGCAATACTGGCTTGCACCCATTGTATGTGAATGTAGAGCTTATCACACCCGATCATCACGTGGTGTCTCGGCACGACAAACTGTAGCAACTATGCATACTCAGGGAGAACACTTATACCTTGAAATTTAGTGAGAGATCGTCTTATAATGCTACCGCTGAACTAAGCAAAATAAGATGCATAAAGGATAAACATCACATGCAATCAATATAAGTGATATCATATGGCCATCATCATCTTGTGCCTTTTATCTCCATCTCCAAAGAACCGTCATGATCACCATCATCACCGGCTTGACACCTTGATCTCCATCGAAGCATCGTTGTCGTCTCGCCAACTATTGCTACTACGACTATCGCTACCGCTTAGTGATAAAGTAAAGCAATTACATGGCGATTGCATTTCATACAATAAAGCGACAACCATATGGCTCCTGCCAGTTGCCGATAACTCTGTTACAAAACATGATCATCTCATACAATAAAATTTAGCATCATGTCTTGACCATATCAAAGTCGTTGGATTTGGTAGTTCTCAGTTAACTTTCTCTCTTTATCCCTTTGCACATGTTCCTAAATGGGTTTGCGCGGTCTCCCCTCTGAGGGAGTCCTGGATAAGGGGGTCCTCGGACAGCTGGACTATATCCCTTGGCCGGACTATTTTACTATGAAGATACAAGATTGAAGACTTTGTCCCGTGTCCGGGTGGGACTCTCCTTTGCGTGGAAGGCAATCTTGGCCGTTCGGATATGTAGATCTCCTTCCTTGTAACCGACTCTGTGTAACCCTAGCCCCTTCCAGTGTCTATATAAACCGGAGGGTTTTAGTCCATAGGAGAACAACAATCATACCATAGGCTAGATTCTAGGGTTTAGCATCTCCGATCTCGTGGTAGATCAACTCTTGTAATACTCATATCATCAAGATCAATCAAGCAGGAAGTAGGGTATTACCTCCATCGAGAGGGCCCGAACCTGGGTAAACATTGTGTCCCCCGCCTCATGTTACCATCCGCCTTAGACGCACAGTTCGGGACCCCCTACCCGAGATCCGCCGGTTTTGAAACCGACATTGGTGCTTTCATTGAGAGTTCCACTGTGTCGTCATCGTAAGGCTTGATGGCTCCTTCGATCATCGGCAACGATGCGATCCAGGGTGAGGTTTTCCTCCCCGGACAGATCTTCGTATTCGGCGGCTTCGTACTGTGGGCCAACTCGCTAGGCCATCTGGAGCAGATCGACAGCTATGCCCCTGGCCATCGGGTCAGGTTTGGAAGCTTGAACTATACCGCCGACATCTGTAGAGACTTGATCTTCGACGGACTTGAACCCATGTCAGGTACGCCACACAGTCACGATGATCATGATTTAGCTCTGCCATCGGACAGTGTTCGGGAGATCACATCTCTAACTACTCCGTCCCTCAATCTGGAACAGATCGCGCCGTCCGAGGACGGGTGGATGGACCCCCCACGGAGGTTGCACACTCAGCGGCGATAGAGCCGGATATTGACTTCACCTCCTACAAGACATGTGTTGCCGAACCTTTGGATTCGTCCCTCGCCACATTCTCCGAACCGCCTGCGTCCGTACCTATCAAATCTGATTGGGCACCGATCACGGAGTTTTCCTCCGCGGATATCTTTCAGCACTCGCCCTTGGGCGATGTGCTAAATTCATTAAGGTCTCTCTCCTTGTCAGGAGGCCCTTCGCCGAACTATGTTCGGCTCGAGTGGGAAGCGGACGACGAAGAAATTCGTTCCCCACCCACCACCCATTTAATAGCCAGTGTCGTCGACTTAACCGACATGCTTGATTTCGGATCCGAAGACATCGACGGTATGGACGACGATGCGGGAAACGAACAGGAACCACCGCCTGCAGGGCGCTGGACTGCCACTTCATCACATGATATATACATGGTGGATACACCCCAAGAAAATGATGACGAGGAACGGGAGGAAGCAGCGGAGTACAATGTAACGCCCTCGATGCGGCTATATCTCCCACGTGTCGAAGCATGACTTAGAGGCATAACCGCATTGAAAGCAATGTCACAAGTGAGGTAATCTTCACACAATCCATGTAATACATAAGGGAAAGAGATACATAGTTGGCTTACAATCGCCACTTCACACAAATACATGAATAAAGCATTACATCAACCAGATACATTCAAGGCCCGACTACGGAGCCAAAATAAAAGAAGACTACCCCAAATGCTACACAGATCCCCGATCGTCCCGACTGGGCTCCACTACTGATCAACTGGGAAAACGGAACAACACAAAGGACAAGATCTTCAACGAGCTCCTCCTTGAGCTTAGTTGCGTCATCTGCATGGACTCATCGGCACCTGCAAGCTGGTTTTGGAAGTATCTGTGAGTCACAGGGACTCAGCAATCTCACACCCTCGCGATCAAGACTATTTAAGCTTATGGGTAAGGTAAAGGTATGATGTGGAGCTGCAGCAAGCGACTAGCATATATGATGGCAACCTATTCGCAAAAGAGAGCGAGAAGAGAAGACAAAGCACGATCGAGAATCTATGATCAAGAAGCGATCCTAGAACAACCTACGCCAAGCATTACTCCAACACCGTGTTCCCTTCTCGGACTCCGCCGGAAAGAGACCATCATGGCTACACACGCGGTTGATGTATTTTAATTAGGATCAACTTCGGGTTTTCTACAAGCGGACGTTAACAAATTCCCATCTGCCCATAATCGTGGGCACGACTTTCGAAAGTTCAAATCCCTGCAGGGGTGTCCCAACTTAGCCCATCACAAGCTCTCACGGTCAACGAAGGATAAACCTTCTCCCGAGACATTCCGATCAGACTCGGCATCCCGGTTCTACAAGACAACTTCGACAAAGATAA
Source organism: Triticum aestivum (assembly GCF_018294505.1). NCBI lineage: Eukaryota > Viridiplantae > Streptophyta > Magnoliopsida > Poales > Poaceae > Triticum > Triticum aestivum. The sequence goes on along the minus strand of NC_057806.1, from coordinate 679,118,922 downwards.
AACAAGTCCAGCAACATCGCCCGAATATGCCGACAAATCCCGATAGGAGCTGCACATATCTCGTTCTCAGGTCACACTCAGATGAGACTAGCTACGAGTAAAACCAACCCTCAAGTTTCCCCGAGGTGGCCCCGCAGGCTGCTCAGTTCGGACCAACACTTAGAGGAGCACTGGCCCGGGGGGGTTAAAATAATGATGACCCTTGAGTCCGCGAAACCCAAGGGAAAAAGAGGCTAGGTGGCGAATGGTAAAACCAATGTTGGGCATTGTTGGAGGAGTTTTATTCAAGGCGAACTGTCAAGGGGTTCCCATTATAACCCAACCGCGTAAGGAACGCAAAATCTGGGAACATAACACCGATATGACGGAAACTAGAGCGGCAAGAGTGGAACAAAACACCAGGCATAAGGCCGAGCCTTCCACCCTTTACCAAGTATATAGATGCATTAATTAAATAAGAGATATTGTAATATCCCAACAAATATCCATGTTCCAAACATGGAACAAGCTCCAATCTTCACCTGCAACTAACAACGCTATAAGAGGGGCTGAGCAAAGCGGTAACATAGTCAAACAACGGTTTGCTAGGACAAGGTGGGTTAGAGGCTTGGTTTAACAATATGGGAGGCATGATAAGCAAGTGGTAGATATCGCAGCATAGGCATAGCAAAAGAGCGAGCAACTAGCAAACAAAGATAGAAGTGATTTCGAGGGTATGGTCATCTTGCCTGAGATCCCACAAGGAAGAAGAATGAGTCCATGAAGAAGACAAACGGACGTAGCCAACGGATCCTCACAAACGCAACGTTACCGGAACCCACCCGAAGAAACAACACCGGAAAAGAGCAAACAACATAGTAAACAACCACGACATGAACATGGCATGATGCACAATCAAGTATGATGCATGTCCGGTTTAATGAGGCATGGCATGGTAAAGTGCACAAGCAACCCTACAAATTAAGTGGAGCTCAATATGCAACAAGTTGCATATTGACGAAACACCACGACAAGTTATTTAGTTCAATCTCATTTATGTACCCAACAATATTAAATGTTGTTAAGCATGGCAAGAGGGTGAAGCAAATGAAAACCACCTATCTAGGCAAGTTTAAATGAGGCCGGAAGCAACGAACAACAATTCCGGTAAATCCCCATATGCATAAATTAGGTTTGATACTGATCTACCCTAAACACAATTTTAGAGTTGTTAAACATGCAAAGCAAGTACACCATGATAAACTAGGCAAAATTCTACCCCATATACATATAAAGTTTATTAAAATGCGAGTTACGATTATTTAGTTATGAAATAAATCATTTTAGCATGACATAGGAGCAAATTTAAACAAACAGCATTTTAAACATTTTGAACATGGATGAAAGTTGGATATTACGAATCTAGACAAAATTCTAAGCAAGTTTCATATATAAAACATTTTAATCCGATGCACAGTTGTGAAGTTATTAAATGCATGAAGAACAGGGACTTTTCTGTAAAACAGGCAGTCTCTGGTTAAATGGCAAAATTCACAGGACCAGGAAAAAACAATCTGGGCCGAAACTTGTTGGACCCAACAGGAGGAGGAAAAAAAATAGGAGGGGCGCTGCTCACTTCGCTCCAGGGAACTGGGCCTTGGCGCCTGTGCTGGGCCGGCCTTGGTGGATCGAATGAGTGGATGGAGGGGGCATGGTCAACGCAGGCGCTGGGCTTGACTGCTGGTCGTCTCCTCATATGGATGCAGAGCAACGGCGACAGAGGGAGTTCAGGGAACGGCGGCGTGAAGCAGAGGAGCGGCGGGGATGGCGGGGCTCGGCGCGGATCCATGGCGTCGAGGCGCGGGGTTCGCTGGACGGAGTGGACCAGGCTGACCCCGTCCTGATCCAGTGGTAGAGCAGCTCGCTGGCGGAAGCTCGAGGTCGGGCGTTCATGGCGGGACTTGGGGCGTTGTTGAAGGCTCCGGCGACGGGGACGACGGGAGGCGTCAGATCCGGGGTTGGGGAATCCATTCCCGGTGACAAGATGACCTGGCGCAGCGCGGGCTTGGAGATCCGGGCGGCGACGATGAGGTCCAAGGCGGCAGGACCTCCTGCTCGTCTTCGGAAGGAGCTTGTCTCCCTGCGTCGACGAAGAGAACGGGGAGGCTGCAGAAAACGAAGGACGATGGCGCGAGGTGGTGCGGCAGCGAGGCTGATTCGGCGCTGATCCGAAGGGTGGCGACGAGGACAATCGGCGGCCATGGCAGGTCGGTTCCCTGTGAAGAAGAAGAGAGCAAGGGGAGAGCTGCGCGTAAGAGAGAGAGAAAGAAGGAAGGGAAAAGAGCAGGGGAGGAAGGGCGCAGGGCACGGCCTGGTTCGGTGGTGGTAGTCGCCGTTGGCGCTGGTACTCGGGCAAGGCGGTGCTGGTGGAACGAGGTGCTCGGGGACGAGCGAGCAGAGGAGGGGATCGATGGATCTGATAGGCTTGGCACAGAATGCAAGGAGGAGGAGGGCATCAGGTGGCGGCGCGGATGGACTGATGGGACAAACGGGTTAAAATCTACGGATTAGTCTAGGGTTGCCACTATATATAGCAAGTCGGATAGGTTTAGGGATATAAGGTCCCTCCGATCGTAATCGGACGGACGGGAACAATAGCTTAGGAAGTCCAATTAACAAAACGGAGACGTTTTGTAGATGTTTGGGGATGATCCGGACACAACGGTGACGACTGCCCGGGTCGGGTCCGGGGAAGTTTCGGACGCGCACGTGAGGGGGTTGATGCACTGAGCAGAGAGGGTTTCGGACCATGCGATCGCATCGGACAACTCCAGAAGCGAAGAGGGGAAGGAGGATGGACTAGGTGGGCTGTGTAGACGTTCTCGAGCTGAGAGAAGAGAAGAGAGGGAGGCCCGGCAACAGTTTTCGGAGACCGAAAACGTCCGACGTTAGACCGGCTATACTGCCGCTATTGTTATCCGTTGGGGCGTCAAACGGACTCCGAACGCGATGAAACTTGGCAGGCGGCCTACCTACAACAAAACAACACCGCACGCCAACTTTCATCCCATTCTGAGAACATTTTCCGGTCACTTATAAAATACTATTTCGGACATGCCGCGGGCGCGTGCAAGTGTGTCTCGGCTCAGAACGGACAACGGGCGGAACTGGGAGACCCGGACTAATGCAAGTTTTGAAAACATGATGATGCAATGCACATGATGACATGACAAGATGCAACATGCAAGCAAAAGACATGGCAACAACGGCGAATAACTGGGAGACAACTGGCACATCGGTCTCGGGGCGTCACAGACAATTCCCTCGAGAAGCAACCAAAGCGACGGCATAAGCGCCGTTCCAAATCCCGCCCCGGCAAAAACAGCGATAAAGTGCAAGAAAGAGTAACACCCCGGTCGACCCCAAAGGAGACAACGACCACATGAACCCAGCGGTGGAGCAGGGTGGACCAGCGGACGGCGAACATAGTACGGAGCCGCTGTCAGGTCACGACGACCGCGAGGGTAAAACTCATCAACCTGTCTCCGGAGACATGAATAGTCCAGACGACATGCACACATCGTCCTTGAAAGACACTTGGAACAAGAGAACCTTCATAAAAGGCTCATTGAAACCGCGCAGAGCCTGAAGAAGCAGAAGCAAAGGCTTAAGACCGCGCAGAATACACTCAACAGCAGATGGAATAAAGTGCTTGACACGGAAGAAAAGTACGGCGGTAATCGCCACACAAAAAGCTATCCAAAGCGCAAGTTGTTGCCTGAATTCGACGATGAGGCCTTAGAGCCCACTCAGCCAGAAAATAAAATGGCCAATCAAACGAACAGGCCACCCCATGGTCGCGACAGGGCGGTTAACGATGACGTACACAAGTCAGCACACGACCTACATGAGGACCTACACAAAAAAGACGGTTTGACCAGGTCCATTTACGGACCTAGGAAGTGCGTTCCGGCACAGAATCATCACCACCCAAATGACTATATTGACAGAATAATAGTTCGGAATCAAAATCGAACACTACAACCGTTAGACACACCCAAATACAGGGGTGCCGCGCACCCCCTATGTTTCACCGACGAGGTACTGGACCATGAATTCCCAGAAGGATTCAAACCCGTGAACATAGAGTCATACGATGAAACAACAGACCCTGGGGTCTGGATTGAGGACTTTATCCTTCACATCCACATGGCTCGTGGAGATGATCTCCATGCCATCAAATACTTGCCCTTAAAGTTGAAAGTACCAGCTAGGCACTGGTTGAAAAGCCTCCCAGAAAACTTAATTGGAAGTTGGGAAGAGCTCGAGGACGCTTTCAGGGCTAATTTTCAAGGGACCTATGTCCGACCTCCGGATGCAGACGATTTAAGTCACATAATTCAGCAACCCGGAGAGTCATCCCGAAAGCTTTGGAACAGATTCCTCACTAAGAAGAATCAAATTGTCGATTGCCCGGATGCAGAAGCCTTAGCGGCTTTCAAACATAGCGTCCAGGACGAATGGCTTGCCAGACACCTCGGCCAGGAAAACCCAAGGACAATGGCAGCCCTAACAAGCCTTATGACCCGCTTCTGCGTGGGCGAGGATAGTTGGCTGGCCCGCAGGGGCACCAGCAACCCAAGCACATCCGAAGTTAGGGATGGCAATGGAAAACCATGACGCAATAAAAGCAAGCATCGTAGCAACGAAGACAGCCCAGACAACACGGCGGTAAACGCCGGATTCAGGGGCTCTCGGCCCGATCAACGTAAAAAGCCATTCAAAGGTAGCAGAGATGGACCATCCAGCCTAAACAAGATTCTGCACAGATTATGTCAGATTCATGGCACCTCCGATAAACCTGCAAATCACACCAATAGAGAATGTTGGGTCTTTAAGCAGGCCAGCAAGCTAAACGCCGAACACAAGGGGAGGGAGACACCAAGTGAAAACGAGGATGAGCCTCACCAACAAAACACTGGGGACAAAAAAAATTCCCACCGGAAGTCAAAACAGTGAACATGATTCACGTAACGAAGAGGAGGAGCACACACGCGCTCCGAGACATATGCACCGTAGAGCCCGTTACCCCCAAGTTCAACCCTTGGTCGGCCTGCCCAATCACTTTTGATCGCAGGGATCACCCGACTAGTATCCGGCACGGAGGATTGGCTGCCTTGGTACTAGACCCAATAATTGACGGACACCATCTCACCCGAGTCCTTATGGACGGCGGCAGTAGTCTTAATCTGATATATCAAGACACAGTCCGCAAAATGGGGATAGACCCAACAAGAATCAGCCAAAGCAATACTACCTTTAAAGGAGTAGTACCAGGCACAGAGGCCCGCTGCACGGGCTCTTTAGCACTAGAGGTTGTATTCGGTTCTCCCGACAACTTCTGAAGCGAAGAATTAACCTTCGACGTCGCTCCATTCCGAAGCGGCTATCAAGCACTACTCAGAAGAACAACCTTCGCTCGCTTTAACGCAATACCGCATTACGCTTATCTGAAGCTCAAGATGCCCGGTCCACGTGGCATCATCATAGTTAGCAGAAACTCATAGCACTCCTTACATGCGGAGGAATGTACGGCGGCTTTCGCAGCCGAACACTGAACGACCCCTCCAACCAGAATAAATGATCGGTCGTCAAGACCGTGGACACGGCTAGACAAGTCTGGCACCCCCCTCGCTATAATAGTTCAGATAAACCCGAGATTAGGTCGATGGATATACCCCCATAGGTGGAGCTAGGGGCTTCCCGCGTGTAAAAAGGACTATAGTTCGGTTTGACCTTACTTAGATTTAATTTCAATGGTCTACTAATAATAACCAATTTTCTGCACGTAGGCTTTCACCTGGGGTTTTTCTCTCTTGCAGATGACAATCGTGCTACACCCTTCCAGGACACGGCACAACGGAGACACAGGCGCACACGTGCAGCAGGGCCCCGCTCAAAGGTTTCTTTTTAGATTAAGACCCTGTGTAAACCTTTCTCACTGTCTCTTGTTGCTTTACGCCCTCCGGATACTTAACACAACCGATAGGGATGCTGACATTATTGGCATTTTCGCCGCGTCAGACTAATGCACGTACCTGGAAATTCAGGGTTCATTATCAAGGGCTTTGCTCAGCCTGGTATATGTTGTAAAGTCCGAGCACCTTAGGGAGTGTTCGGCGTCGCGAGTTTGGCCTTATATGCATCAGCTCTGAATCATGTCTTTGGTCAAATGTTGGGTTTGCCCGGCTCCCGTGTTTTGCTACCTTACGTTCTGCTCTATCGGCTAAGGTGGCACCGGGAGAACTACTATGATTGTGTCGTGGTTCATCTGGGTGAGCACCTCAGTAGAGAAAGCCAAAAACTGACTGTCATGATAAAGCGCGAGACTGGTCAACCACTCGATGACTCAACGGAATCTTCGCGATTCATCCGCATTAACGAAGGACCGGTTTCTCGGTCATGTATGTATGCGCATCGTATTCGGATAAGCGTGGAGGTACCAGGGGCTATATAGTAGCCCCACTGTCAAACTCCTATGGCTAAGTGAAAGTGTTAAAGCAATATAGTCTGATTGCCTTGTTCACCGCGCTATCACCTCCTTCATGGACCAAGACGTTGGATCAAGTGTGAATACGCGCTTTTCCGAACACCCCCGCATTATGTGCGTGGGGGCTGGAGCCGGCGAGTGCAAACTTTCAGGTTATATACATACATAAAACGGCTGCACAGGAGGCATCATAATACTTTCAAGCAAAAGTATAAACATAGCCTTTATAACTCAAAGAATATTGTTTTTACAATTGAGACACATGCCACTCGAACATGACACTCTTCTAGCACTGCGCCTCTATTAACCGAGCGCCTTCTAGGACTTCTCCTAAATAGTGCTTGGTCGAGACCTGGCCTACGGCCGGACCCTGGGTTGCAATAGCGGCAGCATCCATCTCTGCCCAGTATGTCTTAACACGGGCAAGAGCCATCCGCGCACCCTCTATGCACGCCGACCTCTTTACGGCATCGATATGCTGCACAACACCAAGGAATCGTTGCACTAAACCAAAATAACTATTCGGCTTTGGCCCTTCCGGCCAAAGATGATCCACGACAGACCTCATAGCAAGCCCGGACAACCTATGGAGCTCCGCCCACTCGGCCATTTGCTCATTTAAGAGCAGCGGAGGCGTCGGAGCACTAAACTACGACCAAAACAACTTCTCTACTTCGTGATCTTCTTGATCTTTGAAAAACGCAGTCGCATCAGCAGCACTCATTGCCAAGTCCGCATACGCGTCTGCAGCACTCCATAATCGATCCAGAGGGGCATACTTAGGATCTCCGAACTTCGTCCGCAACAAAATGGGCTTCCCAGCCGTGATATCTCCGGCTTGACGGAGCTCCTCCTCTGCCACTCTGATTTTAGAACGGGTTTCCTTGGTTGCCTCCACGGCTCTCTTTAGGTCAGCAGCTCTCACTTGGCTTTCCTTTTCAAGAAGCTCATATCGGCCGGCGGCATCTTTTAGCTCAACAGCCATCTTGGCTATTTTATCTTTGCTCTTGCGATGAGCAGCCTGTTCGGCTCTTAAGTCTTCGGCCGCCTTTAGGGCGGCCGCATCACCTCTCCTGGCTTGTTCCTTGGCTCGGGCAAGTTCCGCCCGAAGGGTCTCCACGACGGCAGCTCCATCTGCAGTCACAACATACATTAGATACTAGCATCATGCTCCTCTTAATATCTGTTGACCACCCGAAAATGCATACCCTGTGCCTCGTCAAGCCGCTTGTTCACAAGCAAAATATAGGCATCTGCCGCGTCAAGTTGTCGGCTTAGTCCGGCAAGCTCAGTAGTCCGGCCAGCCACCGGACCATCAGCCGCCTGCATAGGCTATAAGCGTGATCATTACCTAGGAATATGATTCTCTGTTTGCCGCCTCTCGGCAGCAACCAGAGTCTCAGGGGCTACTATCAGTATATAACACACCTAGCGAGTGCGGTACTGTCAAAATTTTACATATTACTTTGCGTACCTCAAAGCCTCTTAGCAGGCTCGCAAAAGCTTCATGCAACCCACTTTTGGCGGATGAGATCCTCTTGATCACAGTACCCACTAAGGTACGATGCTCCTCTGAGATTGCCGCTTGCTCCAAAAGATTCATCAGTGCGTCTGGTTGCGCACCAAACAATCTCAGACTCTTTCTACCGCTCCCCTTAGGAGCCGAATACTCCGGACTCCGGGTAGCCGAAGGGATACCTTCTGGCCTTGGCGGATCATGAGAAATCCTCCGTGATGACACCTCAGGGTCATCCGCCCCAGGAGGCAGGGAGACAAGGGGAGGCATTTCGCTCACCCTCATCTCCGGAAGAAGATTCCCTGAAGACGAAGTCTGTCGGGAAGGGCTACGATCCGGACTGCAAGACATACGTCTCGGTTATTGTCCGCGAAGATAAGGCAAAGTATATTTACCAAAAGTACTTTTGTTCACTTACAGCTCGGTGGAGGTTTGACCCCCTTGCGGGCACTGGGCGGCAAGGACGCCCTCTGAGGCAGGGCCTCCTGGCGAGGGTTCCTTCTCTCGTTTGGAAACATTTGTTTCCAAGTTTTCAGGAGCGGTCATTTTCCATCCTTGGGAAGAGGGAATTTCGGATTCTTCTCCCCGATTATCCTCCTTCATGGAGGCACTAATTCCCCCGGTTTGGATGAGTAATACGTGAGGCTCGCTTTTGGCTTCTTCATCTCTCCTTTTATCTTCGCCCGAGGGCACTTGATAAGGTGCGTACTCCAGCATCCTGGCTAGTACAGGATCCGGCGAGCCCTCGGGAAGGGGGGCCAAACACCTGATCATCTTTGCCTTTCTTACCCAGTCCTGGCCAAGAGCAATTCTTTTAGAATTATGTTATGGCAAATGAAAAGACCGTGTGTTCGGTCGTGGAAATACTTACCTGGGTATCTGGACGATTACAGTTGAGACCCGCATCCTCGGTGGTGTCCGGACACTTTATTCGTGATCCGAAGAACAATTTATACATCTCTTCGAGCGTCCCACCGAAGAACTGCTGAATAGTTCGCGGTCCTTCCGGGTTGAACTCCCACATACGAAGAGATCGATGTTGGCATGGCAGGACCCGACGAACTAGCATAACTTGCATTACTTTGACGAGACCGACGTCCCTCTTGAGGAGATCTCGGATGCGACTTTGCAATGTCGGCACGTTATTAACCGGCCCCCCAGTCTATCCCTTTGTTAACCCATGACGCCAGTTGTGGTGGGGGCCGAACGGAAGGCGGGGGCAGCCACCCACTTAGTACTTCAGGGGGCTGTGATGTAAAACCACTCCCGCTGCCATAAGTTGGATATCTCCGGGAAGAAACCCTTTGGCCATGGGGCATCGACGCCTTTGCTTATTGTGGCACCTCCACATTCTGCATGTCACCCATCGATCATCTTCAGCTTCACATTGAAGGTCTTGAGCCATAAGCCGAAGTGTGGGGTGATGCGGAGGAAGGCCTCACATACGACGATAAACGACGAGATGTGAAGGATGGAATCCGGAGCTAAATCGTGGAAGTCAAGCCCATAATAGAACATGAGCCCTCTAACGAAGGGATCAAGACTAAAGCCTAGCCCTCGGAGGAAGTGGGAAACAAATACGACACTCTCGTTGGGTTCGGGAGTGGGGATGACTTGTCCTCGGGCAGGCAGCCTGTGCGAGATTTCGGTGGTCAGATACCTGGCCTCCCTTAGCTTCTTGATGTCCTCCTCTATGACAGAGGAAGCCATCCACCGGCCCTAAAGGTTGGATCCGGACATGATTGAAGGTCCGAAGTGCTTCGCTTGAGCCTTGGGTGTTGGAACTAGGGGTGGGGGAAGGGAGGGATTGAGCGTGATAAGAAAAGGACAGGCTTTGGCCCCTTTATAAAGAGGGCGAATATCAATCGTCCTCCGCATGGTCGTTTGGAACTTGCCTAAAATCGAGGAGTCTTACTAACGGGCACGATTGGGTTACCCACACCCGTATTGATGAGAATCCCGTGATAAGGGGACACGATCTCTGCTTCGACAAGACATGCCAATAAAACCACCTCGCAACACGTGCAGTGGCTGGTTGGGAAAAACGGTTCGAATAATGACCGAGGCCAAGGCGTGATGTCACATTATGAAAAGTTGTCAGCAGATTAGATTTGTGGAAATATTATACTCTCTACGGTGGTATGTGGAATTTGTTTTGCAGAGCCGGACACTATCCTTGTGTTCAAAATCTTCTATGGAGTATTCGGAGGAGGAACCCGCCTTGCAATGCCAAAGACAATCTGCGCGCTGGACTCATCGTCATTGAAGCCTGGTTCAGGGGCTATTGAGGGAGTCCTGGATAAGGGGGTCCTCGGACAGCCGGACTATATCCCTTGGCCAAACTGTTGGACTATGAAGATACAAGATTGAAGAATTTGTCACGTGTCCGGGTGGGACTCTCCTTTGCGTGGAAGGCAAGCTTGGCCATTCGGATATGTAGATCTCCTCCCTTGTAACCGACTCTGTGTAACCCTAGCTGTCGGTGTCAAAACCGGCAGATCTCGGGTAGGGGGTCCCGAACTGTGCGTCTAGGCCGGATGGTAACAGGAGACAGGGGACACTTTGTTTTACCCAGGTTCGGGCCCTCTCGATGGAGGTAAAACCCTACTCCTGCTTGATTAATATTTATGATATGGGTAGTACAAGAGTAGATCTACCACGAGATCTAGGAGGCTAAACCCTAGAAGCTAGCCTATGGTATGATTGTTGTGTATGGAGTTGATTCTGTCCTACGGACTACAACCCTCCGGTTTATATAGACACCGGATAGGGTTAGGGTTACATAGAGTCGGTTACAATGGTAGGATATCTTGAATATCCGCATCGCCAAGCTTGCCTTCCACGCCAAGGAAAGTCCCATCCGGACACGGGATGAAGTCTTCAATCTTGTATCTTCATAATCCAGGAGTCCGGCTGAAGGTATAGTTTGGCTACCCGAACACCCCCTAATCCAGGACTCCCTCAGTAGCCCCTGAACCAGGCTTCAATGACGATGAGTCCGGCGCGCAAAATTGTCTTCGGCATTGCAAGGTGGGTTCCTCCTCCAAGTCCTCCATAGAAGATTGTAATCACCAAGAGTAGTGTCCGGCTCTGCAAAATAAGCTTCCACATATTGCCATAGAGAGAATAATATTAACACAAATCAAATCTGCTGACGTATTCCGCAGTGCACCAACACACTACAGCCAAGCCCTTTACTCGAATCGTTTTTACTTTTCCACCTCAGCATGTTTTGCGAGGCGGTTTCCTTGGCACGTCTTGTCAAAGCAAAGATCGCGTACCCTTTTTACGGGATTCTCATCAATACGGACGTGGGCAACCCAACCGCGCCATTTATCACGGCGCTCAGGAGGCAAGCGAGTTTTATTAGGCAGGTGGGGACGCATAACCGCATCCGCCTATATAAGGGGATAAGGATCCACCCTTTTTACCTACGCCTTCTTCCTCCCTTGCCTATCCATCTCTCGCGCACCCGAGCTCCAGCGCCCAAGCCCGCACTTCCCACCTCAACCTTCTCCAGCAATGTCCGGAGCGGGAGGCAAATGGATGGTCTACTCCGTCACGGAGGGTAAAGTAAAAAAGCTAAGGAAGGGCGGATACCTGTCCAAGGACATCGCGCACCGGCTTCCCGAAGAGGGGCAGCTTATCCCCACCCCAAGGCCCCATGAGAGGGTCGTGTTTCTCCCCCACTTCCTCCGCGGACTGGGTTTTCCACTCCACCCATTTTTCCGGGGGCTCATGTTCTACTACGGCCTAGATTTCCACGATCTGGCTCCGAACTTCATCCTCAACATCTCGGCGTTTATCGACGTGTGCGAGGCCTTTCTCCGCGTCCGCCCCCATTTTGGCCTCTGGCTCAAGACCTTCAACGTCAAGCCCAAGGTGGTGCGCGGCAGCTAGGCGGAGTGCGGAGGCGCTATGGCGGGCAAGATGGCCAACGTCCTATGGTTCGAGGGCTCTTTCGTGGAGACCCTAAAGGGATGGCAAGCCGGGTGGTTTTATATCACCGAGCCATGCGATCCGGAATGGACCGCAGCCCCTGAGTTCTGATCCGGACCCCCCACGCGGCTTATGTCCTGGAAAGAGACGGTTTTCGTACACGAGTCCACTACTCACCAACACAATACTCCACTAGGGATTCTCCCTCGTCATCCTACGAGAGGGCCATCCTCGGTACTCACACTTATCTTGAGTCTTTTAGTAATATCCATTAACTTGTCTATGAACTGTATATGCAACCAAGTAGTCCTTTACCGCGGATGCGGCTATTCGAATAGTTTTATACCCTGCAGGGGTGTACTTCGTCACACATGTTTCCACCACTTAGTGTCTGCACACGACATGTGCTCGGCAGACTTCAAGCGAAAACCGACGTGGGTGTAGACCACGACCTAACTAGCCTCACAAGTCTCTAGTCCAGGTTTATCGCCTATTCAGGTTCCATCCGCAAGGAAATCCGGCCGGGGTGTCCTCAACGGCCCCGAACGATGTGAACAGGGTTCCCGAGACACCAAACGGGTGACTCGGTACACCGTGCCACGGTGTATCTACCGCAACATAGCCCACCCCTAGGGTCAGTGCTACGCACGGCCGCCAACACATGTCCTACAAACACTAGAAACTAGTTGCAACTCCTGGACAGAGGCGAGAGGGGTCAGTAAGTCGAGCGGGGTCATATTTCAGGGCCCAATGTGTGGTAGTAGCTGAATCTTAAATCACGCATACAGATCTCAGTTCTTAGGGACGGTCTCAATGAAACAACCCACCATGTACTCCTACATGGCCTCTCATCGATACCTTTACCAAAACATGTTCAACACATCCCTCACATTACCGACATAGGCATTTCCTCTAGCCCATCACCCAGATGAACCAGACCTGACACAACTCTAAGCATAGCAGGCATAGCAAGGTAGGAATCACATACATGGCTCAATCAACTCCTACACATGCTAGTGGGTTTCATCTAGTTACTGTGGCAATGACAGGTCATGCAGAGGATAAGGGTTTAACTACCATAGCACACAGTAGTTTGAAATGCATTGTCTTAATGCAGTAAACAAGAGCAGAAGCGAGAACATGGGTTTGTATCGGAATGATCAATGGATGCTTGCCTGATGGAGTGGTAGTGGGATACTGCCCTTCATTCGGATACTCGTGAATATCCTCGGAGGCAGAACCTACCACGAAGAACACATCGGAACACAATCAACACATGACGATATGCAACAATATGATGCATGCTATGACATGGCAATATGAATGTGTCTTGGTCTAGTGCAAGCTAAAATAGAAAGGGATGAACTCATTTGAATCAAAAGTTTCAAATATTAGCTCATTAAACATGGCATTTATAGTGCATTACCTTATTCTGCCTAAACAGCAAGGTAAACTTGTTTTGTTATGCATGAAACCATTACAGATGGATATATTGAATTTTCTTGATAATTTTTCATATATAAATTATTTCATTTGGAGTTAAGGTTGAATTTCTATGAATTTTTGAAGTTTGAACTATTTTCTGGAATTTCCTATATAAAAATAAATCCAGAAAATGCATTACTGCATCAGCATTGCGTCATGCTGACCTCAGCAGGTCAAAGGCGCCAGGCCAGGTCAAACCTGACTGGTGGGCCCCTTCTGTCAGCCTCTCAGGGCACTAACTCCGTTTAGTTAGCATAATTACTAGGCAGGGCCCACTAGTCAGTGACTGATTAACTATGATTTAATTAAAACTAAATCTAAATTAGTTAACAGACCGGCCCCACCTGTCATAGACTCAGGGGGGTCTACCTGGGCCCACCCAAGGGTCAAACTGGGTCAACTCACCGGCGGCTCGACACCGGCGAGGCCCGAGACGGCGGCGCGGCTCAAAAAACGCCCTTCGGCGACCAAATCGACGCTGGAGACCACCCGTGCGAAGCCCAGGCTCTCGCGCATCCAATGGAGCAAGTGTGAGTAGCTGGGGTGGAGCGAGCTCGCCGGAATCGAGCTCGTGGCGGTGGCCGGAGTTCGGGCGAGGTCGGTTTCGATGCTACGGTGCACGGGAGGGAGAACTGGGGGTGGCAACGGGTTCCTGGTGCTGCACTAAGCACGGTGAGCCGCTCCGTTGTGGGCTTGCACGGCTGTGGCCACGGATGCGCCATGGCCGGCGGCGAGAAGCTCTCGGCCGCGGTGGAAAATGGAGCTAGGGGACGAGCGCAAGCACGAGAGAAGAGGGGAAAAGAAGAGGAGCTCACAGCAGAGTCGGAGAGGGGGCCAGCGAGCTCGTGGAGGTCCTGGCGGCGGCGAATCGACCGGAGATGGCTCGGGTGCCCGAGGTTGAAGACGAGGGCGGAGGCGGCGTTGCAGGGCCTCCGGCGAGGCGTAGCTCGGTGGGGAGGACGAGGGAGTCGAGGCGGAGCTGATGGGCTCATCGGAGAGGCGAGGGAGTGGCTGTAGTGGCAACTACGGCGATCGGCGGCGAGAGACGCGTTCGGCCGTCGCGGGGGAGAGTGTGAGAGACGAGGGGGAGAGTGCGGGAGGATGAGAGGGAGACGTGGGGGTCGCGTGGCGTCCTCTGGGCGTCTCCCGGTGTTGGCAGAAGCAGGAGGTGGCCGGCGCGTGGCCGGCGCGCGCGAGCACGTGCTCCGCGTCCTTCTGGCGCGAGGAGGACGATGACTGGCAGTGCCAGCAGGCTGGGCCGAGCCAGGTGGCTGGGCCAGCACAGGTAAGGCCCAGGTGGGCTTCTTTCTCCTCTTTTTTTTATTTAGTTTATGTTTTCTATTTAATTGCAACTATTGGGCTTTATATAAAATACTAGAACATTTCCAAAAATCCTGAAAATAAATGTGGCCTCTGTTTAGATTATTTCCAACAGGAAACATTTACTCCCAGAATTATTTGGGCATTTGAATTATTTTATAGCATTTAAATGCCCAAATTCAAATTCTTATGATTTAATTCAATGACCCTTTGTTGACCTAGAAAAATGTGCACCAATTTTGCCAGAGGTTCTAACCTAAGACAAAGAGAGTGAACATTTTAGAAGGGCATTTCAGGTTCATTGAAATTATTTTTAGTAAACCCTAGTTGATTTCAGAAAGGGTGCTGGGGGTTCTGCCTTCCCCATTTCAATTTTCTGATGAAAAGTAAACATGATGCACACTCTAATGCATGGACTAGCTAGGGTGTGACAAAAACAGGGACTCGAGCGGTCCGAGCAAGAGCTCGGCCGTGCCAAGTAGCAGCTCGAGGAGAAAGAAGGTAAGAAATACCTTATAAAAAGGTGCCTATAGAGAGGCGTGATTGCAAAAAATAACATGATTGTACTGCTTATTGTAGGGGCCACGACTAAGGTGGTGACCCTCAAGCAGGCGTTGTCCGAGGCCGAAAAGAAAACGGCCGCGGAGCGCACTGAGCGAGAGAAACTTGGGTCTCAGGTGGGCGAGGTGCAACAAGAGCTTCAGGCTCTCATGAAAAAACATGAGAGTTTGGAGCTTGAGTCAAAGACCCAAGCGTCCGAGCTCACGACGGCCCTTGAGACTGCCAAGTCTGCCAAGGCCGAAGCCCAAAAGGCTCTCCGAGAGTTGGAGGATATGAAGAAGATAGCAGCGGGTAAGGCATTCTTCGCAGATCTTCCCCGCAGCGTGTCCGATGCCGCCGCATTCTACCGAGCTGAAGAGGGCGGCTCGACGGAGAAGGTGTTCTGGTCTCGGTATGGTGAGGCCGGACACCCTGTGCCCTTGAGCGACCAGCTGAAACAGCTGGTTGAACTCCACAAGGCGGCCGAACAGGCCATGAAAGGCTTCATGGTTCGGCTGTGGCCCAGAGAGGCCTTGCCTGGGAGCTACTTCGGTCTGGTGCGGCGGCTGGTGGAGGCCTGTCCAAGGCTCGAGGTCATCAAGCACTCCGCCTGCATCGAAGGTGCCTGTAGGGCCCTTTCCCGTGTAAAGGTGCACTGGGGTAAGCTGGACGGTGAGAAGCTTCTGAAGGACGGGCCGCCGCCGGGGAAGGAGCATCGCAAGCCGGAGAACTACTATAAGGATGTTCTTGCGGGTGCCCGCCTTGTGGCGGATGAGTGCACCAAGGGTGTAATTTTTAAATGAATTCGCTCGTGTTTATCCTGTGCGCTGAAAACTTGTTCATATGCGCTTAAGCAATGCTTATTGAATTTAAAATATTATTTTCTGTGCGGCCGTTTATCGAAAATTGAGAGATGGCCAGTCGTCGGCTTCTGCCCCCATGCCACTAGTGCTGGGGTGTTCGGTGATAAACCTGGGCGCCCTTGTTCCCATGCTTGGGTCCTTCGAGGGAGGAGCTCAGCACGACGAACCAGACAATCGGACTATAATGCTTGAACACTCTCACTTAGCCATAGAACTTTATAATTTTAAATTTCGGCGAAGCCCCTAGTTCGGAAGACCGAGTTCGGGGCGCTATCCACGCCTTGGCTGGGTTTATCCAGCTCCTCGCTCGAAGCGGCATAAGCCTTTAGGGACTCGAAAAACCTCTCGAACAGCGACCGGTCTCTCGCCTCATCATGACAGTCAGTTTTAGCTTTCTCCACTAAGGTGCTTAACCCAGCTCAACCGGGGCACAATCGCAGTGGTTCTCCTAGTGCTACCTTAGCCGATATAGCGGAACGTAAGGCACCAAAACATAGGAGCCGGGCAAACCCAACTATTGACCCAAATCATGATTCAGAGCCGATGCATATAGTGCTATAAGTTCGGGGTGCCGCACTTGTGAAAGTGTACGGACTTCTCACACCATATTAAAGGGTACTGAATCCCCTGGCGTACTTTGATGTACCACCATGTACGGGTGCGACATGTCATTAATGAACATATATATGAAAAGAGTAATGCAAAAAATAGACAAAAAGCTAAGCATTATATATGGAGAGGCTATTTATCAAAGCCGAACGATACAAATGGTGCGGTAAGCAAAAGATATTGGACTATTCAGTATGTCCTGACCAGGGGCAGGCCGCGGAATTATATATAAAGTAGGTATATCGCTCGTAACAGAGACCACCTGGGAGTTCCATAATGCGGCATGGCTTGTCTACCTCCCTGGATCTTGCATCGTTTGTGCGGCAATCTAATTGCCGAACAGGTCGTCCGAAGTATGGAGTCCTGAAAGTAAGAAAAAATTAAAAAAAGAATCTGGCAGCCCCTGGTACGTTTTAAGCCGTATTTTGGGCGTGCCATTATTTTGCCCCTTCCTTTGTGCCCATGGTATTTCTAGGGCGTAGTTATGTACGCGAGGTACTAGTTTTGCTAGGTCGTGAAAGCTGGGGTTGGGGCTGCATTGCTACGCTTGCTCAGAGTGTGCCAGGCGGTCCTGCTGTAGGTTACTCCGGGCGCGCTTGGCAGTGTCTGGCTTTTTAATGGCCGGACTGGAGAATTGCCTAAGAAGGCTACTTTGTACCTCCACTGTGAGAGCCGCCGTATGCTCCTCCGTACGGAGGGAGCGTTCGGTGTTTCCGTTGACCGTGATTACTCCTCGAGGGCCTGGCATCTTGAGTTTGAGATATGCATAGTGCGGCACCGCATTGAATTTTGTGAATGCGGTTCGTCTGAGTAGGGCGTGATAGCCACTGCGAAACGGGACTATATCGAAGATTAACTCTTCGCTTCGGAAATTATCCGGGGATCCGAAGACCACGTCAAGTGTTACTGAGCCTGTACAGTTGGCTTCTACACCTGGTATGACGCCTTTAAAGGTCGTTCTTGTGGGTTTGATCCTTGAGGGGTCTATGCCCATTTTCCGCACTGTGTCCTGATAAAGCAGGTTCAGGCTACTGCCGCCGTCCATGAGGACTCTTGTGAGGTGAAATCCGTCGATGATTGGGTCGAGAACCAATGCGGCGAAGCCGCCATGACGGATGCTAGTGGGATGGTCCCTTCGATCAAAAGTGATCGGGCAGGAGGACAATGGGTTGAACTTTGGGGCGACTGGCTCCATCACGTATACGTCCCGTAGCGCACACTTCCGCTCCCGCTTGGGAATGTGGGTTGCGTATATCATGTTCACCGTCCGCACTTGTGGGGGAAAGCCCTTCTGTCCATTGTTGTTCGGCGGCTTGGGCTCCTCGTCATCGCTGTGCAGCCCCTTGTCTCTGTTTTCGGCTCTTAACTTGCCTGCCTGGTTGAACACCCAACAATCCCTGTTGGTGTGATTGGCTGGCTTTTCGGGGGTGCCATGTATCTGGCACAAGCGATCGAGTATTCGGTCCAAACTGGACGGGCCCTGAGTATTCTTTTTGAATGGCTTTTTCCGCTGACCGGATTTATAGCCTCTGAATCCGGCATTGACTGCCGTGTCTTCATTGCTATCGCTGTTAACGCGATGTTTTTGTTTGTTCCGACGTGTCCTACCACTTTTGTCCTTGGTATCCGAATTACCAGGGTTCTTTGATAAGTTGTTACTGCGAGCTAGCCAGCTGTCTTCACCCGCGCAAAAGCGGGTCATGAGTGTCGTGAGGGCTGCCATGGATTTCGGCTTTTCCTGTCCCAGGTGCCGGGCAAGCCACTCGTCGCGGATGCTAGGGCCTCTGCGTCCGGACAGTCGACAATCTAGTTTTTCTTTGTTAGGAACCGTGTCCAGAATTGTCTGGCTGATTCTTCTGGCTGCTGAATTATGTGGCTTAAGTCGTCGGCATCCGGCGGTCGCACGTAAGTGCCCTGGAAGTTGTCGAGGAATGCGGCTTCTAGGTCCTCCCAAGAACTGATTGAGTCTACTGGCAAGCTGTTAAGCCAATGCCGGGCCGGTCCTTTAAGTTTGAGCGGGAGGTACTTGATGGCGTGTAGATCATCGCCGCGTGCCATGTGGATGTGAAGGAGATAATCCTCAATCCATACCGCTGGGTCTGTGGTGCCATCGTATGATTCGATGTTTACGGGTTTAAAGCCCTCTGGGATTTTATGATCCATTACTTCATTCGTGAAGCATAGTGGGTGTGCGGCACCTCTGTACTGTGCTTTATCACGACACAGCTCGGAAGAGCTATGTCTCTTGTGTTCGGCCCGGCCGGATTTGTTGTATTCGGCGTGAGGATCATTGTCACATGTCGTAGGGCGCCTGTGCGATCCGTAGATCGATCTTGTCTGTCTTGCCTTGTCCTCCAGTATGTCTCGCAGGTCGGGCGCATTTTCCCGTGCCTTAGTTGTGCGGCGTCGGGGCATGGCTTGTGTGGAGGGCTGATAGGCCTCTCTGTCGCGGCCACGAGGTGGGCCGGTCTGCCATGTCATGTGCTGGTGATGTAGGTGCTTCCTCCTCTGATCGGGGTAGTGACCTGCGTTTCGGGTAACTCTTGGAGGGGCGTTCGAGTTCATACTCTTCGGCCACAAGGACTTCAGTCCATCTGTCAGCTAGCAAATCTTGGGCAGCTTTAAGTTGTTGCTGCTTTTTCTTGAGGCTGGTTGCCGTGGCTAAAAGCCTACGTTTAACGCTCTTGTTCGGCGGGGTCTAATGGTATGACAAATTCGTCGTCATCGAGGCTTGCCTCCTCTTCGGAGGGAGGCGTATAGTTATCATCCTCGACCTCTTGGTCTGCCGCGCTCTCATGAGGGCTAGCTTCTCCATCTTCCTATGCCGAACCTTGCTGGGGTGGGTGTTCTTAGACACTATCCGGGGTAGTATTATCTCCCGTGCCGGAATCACCGTTTTTGCTTTGGCAGGATTTAGAGCGGCGCCGCTGATGCCGGCGCTTTGGCTGTTTCTTGGGGGCGTCATCCCCCATTGTTCCATCGCCATCTCCATATTTTGGAGTATCCACCATGTATATGTCATATGACGAAGTGGCGTTCTAGCGCCCTACAGGTGTTGGTTCCTGTTCGTCTCCTATATCGTCGTCCATGCCGTCGATGTCTTCGGAGCCGAAGTCTAGTATGTCGGTTAAATCGTCGACAGTGGCTACAAAGTGGGTGGTGGGTGGGTTTTGAATTTACTCACCATTCGTATCCCACCCTTGCTGACTGTAGTTCGGCAAGGGCTCTCCTGATAAAGGGAGAGACTTAAGGGAATTCAGGATGTCGCCAAAAGGCGAATGCTGAAAGATGTCTGCGGTGGTGAACTCCATTACCGGCGCCCAATCGGATTCGATTGCCAGGGGTGCGGGGGGCTCGGAGTTCGGAGAGGAATCCGGCTCCTCGGAGTCACGGGCCACGCGGAGTGCGGGGCTGGAGTTCGGCTCGATCGCCTCTGAGATAGCAGCCCCTAAGGCAGTGTCCAACCGCTGATCCTCAATCGGCACAGTAGGTTCCGAATCAATGGTCGAAACTGATGCGTGTGCGGCCTCCAAGGCGCTGCTTGGCGGTAGAGCTATATCATGCCCATCGAGACAGTGCGGCACGCTTGGCTGTGGCTCGAATCCGTCGAAGATCAAGTCCCCGCAGATGTCAGCCGTGTAGTTTAGGCTTCCAAACCTGACCTGATGGCCAGGGGCGTAGCTTTCGATCTGCTCAAGGTGGCCAAGCAAATTGGCCCGCAGTACGAAGCCGCCGAAGACGAAGATCTGTCCGGGGAGAAAAGTCTCACCCTGGACCGTATCATTGTTGAAGATCGAAGGTGTCATCGGGCCTAAAGGCGACGACACAGAGGAACTCTCAATGAAAGCACCAATGTCGGTGTCAAAACCGGCAGATCTCGGGTAGGGGGTCCCAAACTGTGCGTCTAGGCCGGATGGTAACAGGAGACAGGGGACACTTTGTTTTACCCAGGTTCGGGCCCTCTCGATGGAGGTAAAACCCTACTCCTGCTTTATTAATATTGATGATATGGGTAGTACAAGAGTAGATCTACCACGAGATCAAGGAGGCTAAACCCTAGAAGCTAGCCTATGGTATGATTGTTGTGTATGGAGTTGATTCTGTCCTACGGACTACAACCCTCCAGTTTATATAGACACCGGATAGGGTTAGGGTTACATAGAGTCGGTTACAATGGTAGGAGATCTTGAATATCCGCATCGCCAAGCTTGCCTTCCACGCCAAGGAAAGTCCCATCCGGACACGGGACGAAGTCTTCAATCTTGTATCTTCATAATCCAGGAGTCCGGCTGAAGGTATAGTCCGGCTACCCGAACACCCCCTAATCCAGGACTCCCTCACTAGCCCCTTCCGGTGTCTATATAAACCGGAGGGTTTTAGTTCGTAGGAGAACAACAATCATACCATAGGCTAGCTTCTAGGGTTTAGCCTCTCCGATCTCGTGGTAGATCAACTCTTGTAATACTCATATCATCAAGATCAATCAAGCTGGAAGTAGGGTATTACCTCCATCAAGAGGGCCCGAACCTGGGTAAACATTGTGTCCCCCGCCTCATGTTACCATCCGCATTAGACGCACAGTTCGGGACCCCCTACCCGAGATCCGCCGGTTTTGACACCGACACCCTCCCGCGTCGCCCCGCGTGCGACGGGGAGGGCATCTGCGCCGCCGCTGTTAGAAGTCTCTCCTCCCTGCCCCCTTCCTCGCCGCCGCCACAGGGCGTGTGTTGGGGAACGTGGTAATTTAAAAAAATTCCTATGCACACGCAAGATCTATCATGGTGATGCATAGCAACGAGAGGGAAGAGTGTTGTCCATGTACCCTCGTAGACCATAAGCGGAAGCATTATGACAACGCGGTTGATGTACTCGTACGTCTTCATGATCCGACCGATCCTAGTACCAAAAGTACGGCACCTCTGCGATCAGCACACGTTCAGCTCGGTGACGTCCCATGAACTCTTGATCCAATTGAGTGTCGAAGAAGAGCTTCGTCAGCACGACGGCGTGATGACGGTGATGATGAAGCTATTGGTGCAGGGCATCGCCTAAGCACTACGACGATATGACCGAGGTGGATTATGGTGGAGGAGGGCACCACACACGGCTAAGAGATCAATGATCAACTTGTGTGTTCTAGGGTGCCCCCCTGCCCCCATATATAATGGAGCAAGGGGGAGGTCGGTCGGCCCTTGGGGCGCGCCAGGAGAGGAGGAGTCCTCCTCCTAGTAGGAGTAGGACTCACCTTTCCTAGTCCTACTAGGAGGGGGAAAGGAAGGAGGTGAGGGAGAAGGAAAGGGGGGCGCCGCCCCCCTTCCCTAGTCCAATTCGGACCAGAGGGGGAGGGGGCGCGCGGCCTTCCCTGGCCGGCCCTCTCTCTCTCCACTAAGGCCCATGTGGCCCACTAGTTCCCCGCGGGGGTTCCAGTAACCCTCCGGCACTCCGGTTTTCTCCGAAATCACCCGGAACACTTCCGATGTCCGAATATAGCCGTCCAATATATCAATCTTTAGTATCAAGCATTTAGAGACACCTCGTCATGTCCATGAGCATATCCGGGACTCCGAACTACCTTCAGTTCATCAAAACACATAAACTCATAATACCGATCGTCACCGAAAGTTAAGCGTGCGGACCCTACGGGTTCGAGAACTATGTAGACATGACCGAGACTCATCTCCGGTCAATAACCAATAGCAGAACCTGAATGCTCATATTGGTTCCTACATATTCTACGAATATCTTCATCGGTCAAACCGCACAACAACATAAGTTGTTCCCTTTGTCACCGGTATGTTACTTGCCCGAGATTCGATTGTTGGTATCTCAATACCTAGTTCAATACCGTTACTGGCAAGTCTCTTTACTCGTTCCGTAATGCATCATCCCACAACTAACTCATTATTCACATTGCTTGCAAGGCTTATAGTGATGTGCATTACCGAGAGAGCCCAGAGATACCTCTCCATACACGGAGTGACAAATCCTAATCTTGATCTATGCCAACTCAACAAACACCATCGGAGACACCTGTAGAGCATATTTATAGTCACCCAGTTACTTGTGACATTAGATAGCACAGTAAGTGTTCCTCCGGTATTCGGGAGTTGCATGATCTCATAGTCATAGGAACATGTATAAGTTATGGAGAAAGCAATAGCAACAAACTAAACGATCATCGTGCTAAGCTAACGGAAGAGTCAAGTCAATCACATCATTCTCTAATGATGTGATCTCGTTAATCAAATGACAACTCATGTCTATGGTTAGGAAACATAACCATCATTGATTCAACGAGCTAGTCAAGTAGAGGCATACTAGTGACACTTTGTTTGTCTATGTATTCACACATGTACTAAGTTTTCGGTTAATACAATTCTAGCATGAATAATAAACATTTATCATGATATAAGGAAATATAAATAACAACTTTATTATTGCCTGCAGGGCATATTTCCTTCAGCACGGCTGGGCAAAGCCTGGCCAGTGCTGGCGGCGGCAGGGCTCTCTCGGCTCCTCACGTGGCAGCTCTAGCGCGGGACAGGACGGCCTCGGCGGGATGCGACGCTGGCTCCGGGCGCGGCAGCGCGGCAGCTCTTCGGCGCAGTTTCGGCGGCGGCTGAGCCTGGGCCGTGTGCCAAGCAGAGCTGTGGTGGCGGGGCTGGCAGGTGGTGGTGGTCCTCCTCGCCTCCGATCTGGATCGGGCTGGGACGGGGAGCTTCCTGACGGGCGATGCAGGGCGCCGGCGGGTGGCGATAGCAAGATCTCATGTGGCCACCTCTGCCATGTCCTGCCTGGTGGAGGTGGGTGGTGGTGTTGCACGTCGGGGTCGAGGAACGCGGCCACGGCGGCTCGGCCAGATCTAATATCATGGTGGCACGGGTTGGGCAACGGCCTCCCTTGGCGGTTGCTCCGGTCGTGGGCGGCGGCGTGTGGAGGCCCGGCACGGGCGTTGGCCTCTCGGTGGCGCGGTGGCTACACGGTGGCTCGGCGGCTCTATCCGCGGCGATGGTCGGCTTCTACTCCGGCGTCGGCTTGTCTGCGGGCGGACTGTATCGACCCTCGCTCACACTCTCGTCATGTGCTTGCTACGTGCGCCGGCGAGCTAGGCCTCTCCCAGTTGCGGTTCATCTCTCATCTCACGTCCGGAGTAGCAGGACCGAGCTCGTCTCACGCCCGGTGCAATAGGACCGAGTTCGTCTCGCGCCCGGTGTAGCAGGACTGAGCTCGTCTCGCAATCCGTATGGCAGGACGGGTCGATGGAGGCCAGTTTTGGTCGGCCTATTGGGTCTCGGCACTGGGAGCGTCTAGGGGTTCAAAATACGGCTCCTTTCTCTCATCTCTTTGGTTGGGGTAGCAGCGTGTCTCG
Source organism: Triticum aestivum (assembly GCF_018294505.1). Lineage (NCBI taxonomy): Eukaryota > Viridiplantae > Streptophyta > Magnoliopsida > Poales > Poaceae > Triticum > Triticum aestivum. The sequence continues at coordinate 679,094,752 of NC_057806.1, read as the reverse complement.
GGTGTGGTGGTGTCAGGGTCCTAGATGCTGGGGCGGCGGCCTTAGTGGTGGCAGCGTGGTGCTTTTGGGCAGAGCCGTAGCTTGGGTGTTGCCTGGTGTCCATGGTCGTGTGAGCGGTGTGGTAGCCGGGGTGTGGCGTTCGGTGGCGATGAGTATTGGCCGGGGTGAAAACATGTTCTATCTTTGGATGGACTGGCGACGGCAAAGCTCGTTCCCTTCTTGAAGGCGTCGTCGCGGCTCATTGCCCGTCGTGTTGCTCCTGGGAAAACTCTGATCCTTGGATCGGGCCGTGGCGGTGCTCTGGTGTCGTAACCTTCCTGAAGGCACCGTCTTGGAGCCCATAGTTCGTCATATGCGGCTTCATCTCTTCGCGGTGGCATGTTACGTCCCTGAGCGCAAGGGTTGAACTTTGGGGCGACTGGCTCCAACGCATATACGTCCCTGAGCGCACGCTTCCGCTCCCTCTTCAGGGTTAACGGGTCATAACACATAATAGGTGACTATACACTTGCAAGATAGGGTCATCACCGGTAAGTATCCCAATTTCCAAGTCTTCAACGAAGTATATCTTCAAGAGGAACCCAGTGTCAAACTCTTTAGAGAGTATTTTTATTTGAACCACCAGAATGAGTTCACTGGTGGACCCAGCTTAGAACTTGGGGGAGTCTCAATTCAACGATGAAGAGACTCCATTTTTCCTTCTGCTGCGCTTCCAAGCCATCCTAAAGACTGCAATCAAACTTGATTCTATTGCCAAGATACATCCCAGCCGAAGAAAATCCCTGCCAGGGTTATCGCAAACACCGGCTCAACGCAAAACACCCTCTTCCAGATCGGCTTACGACCGCTGAACGAGCCAAGTATATGCCTACCTTTTCAAAGGTTAGAGCATTTTTGGCCAATGGATTGACTGGTGTCAACCTGGTCCGTTGCTAGGTGGCTTGGAAGATCATACCTTTGAGCCGCCGGCCCAGGTTAATGTGCACATATACCGATGATGTCAAAGATCCGTTGTGCCACTGCCCAGCATGTTTGTCTGATAAAGAGATCAATGATATGACAAAAACCCTTCTGGGGGAAATCTTGGGAAGCTGCAGCAAAGTGGGGCTGAACCTCTTCTGCAAACTTAACCCGCCACCTGAGGTAAGTTCCTCAATCCTCTTATTTTGCCTTACTGTTCATATGATCTGCGTATTTCTTACCTTCATATGACTTTCACATGCTACATCCACCTTTTGGAACAAGAAGTATGACGAGAAAGCGGCCAAGAAAGCCATGGCTAAGACTAAAGCCCTTAAGAAGAATAAGAAGAAATCCACCGCCTTAGAGCTTTTAAACTTGGAGCAGGAGGATGAGTCGGAAGTAGACCTTGATTCCCTTGCCTCTTTTTTCAATTATCTTATTTGACACTGATTGCTATCAGGATGACGCGAAAACCAGCCAGGCGGGTGATGAAGAGGTAACTATTATTTCCTCCGACTCAGAGCCTTTGCCAAGACAGAAAATTCGACAAGTAACCCGAAAAGTGAGATTTTCTCACCCCTTAGCTTACTTGAATCCCAACTTTATTTTGAAGCAACAACAACATGAGAACCGCTGCAGAACTCGGACTAGTGCAGGCGGAGAACTATCCACCGGGTTACCCAACACACCAGCCCCACGCAAGCACCGAAAAGAGGTGCCTCAAAATTCAAACTCTTTATATCCAAAGGTGGGTCTTACCCACCAACCACTTAATCTTTCCGACTCAAATTACCAGGGGACTTCTCATTCTTCCTCTGGTGATTCATCTCAGACCCAGCTACCGGATTTCAAAACTACCCCTGGGTAATGACTTTATCTCTGCTATTTGCACATTTTTATACATATACTAACCCCTTTAATCCTCTTGAAGCGGAATAGCAAAGCCAATCAAGAAGGCGAAAACAAACAAACCGGTTGAAGACCCCAAAATCCATGAACCGGAGAAACAAGCACCAGTATTTGAAGCCTCCGTGCAACACCCGGAGGAGCTTGCTGATGACCCGCTGCTAGAGAATCCTGGCGCCTCCACTGATCATGCAATTATCGACCCTTTGGGTGCTGAACCGCCAAGCCCAATCAATCCTTCAGAACCAAATATTGAAGATGTTCTGATCACCGGCACTAGCTTTCAAGAGCCAGGGAATCCCAATGTTCTGGCAAAACACTCTGCCAAAGAAGAGTTGATGGAGAAGCGCAAAGTCAAGTTTGATATGGCCAATTATTCTCATCTGAGCACCAATGAAGTATTTTCCGGCTACCTCAGCCAAGTGCACAGTAGCCGTGATCTTGAGATTGATATGGTCAAACAAATGCATCAGAAATATGAGGTACAAACTTTTGATTCGCCGACTTAATGTATAATCCTTCAGTCCCCAAGTCTACTGGATATGATGCTGTAAACTTTTAGATAGCCTTATATGTATCAAAGTCAAAACCAGTAGCCCCCAAGAGCCGGCTTAAACTATCAAGTTAAGCCGGGGCTTTAGATAGTAGTGATCAAGTTTGCACCTATAGCCCCCAAGGGCCGGTTTAATCAACATGAATAAGCCGAGACTTATCACCATTATTGTGAATAAAAATCTCACTTTATAGCCCTCATAGACCGGGTTATCTTTGAAAAAAGATGAACCGGATTTGTCTGTCACTGCTTCATAAAAGAAACTTTCTGCACCCATTAGCCCCCCAGTACCAAGTGTTATTGCTTGCAAACGGATTGGGACTTTTCTGAATTTATATTGTGACATAGCTGTTGATAATTATTTAACCTCTTACTTATAGGAAGCCTCAACACAATTTCAATCTCAATTGGCAGATTTAAAAAACCGACTTGAATTGAAAGAAGCTGAGACCCGAAAAGCTGACTCCAAGTTCAAATTCAGCTTGGATGAAGCAGAAAAGCTTAAAAACAGGTTTAACACCGAGAAAGCCACCTGGACTGAAGAAAAAACTACCATGGTACAGAGAGCCGAAAATGCTGAAGCCTCTTGATAACCCACAAGTATAGGGGATCGCAACAGTTTTTGAGGGTAGAGTATTCAACCCAAATTTATAGATTCGACACAAGGGGAGCCAAAGAATATTCTCAAGTATTAGCAGCTGAGTTGTCAATTCAATCACACCTAGAAACTTAATATCTACAGCAAAGTGTTTAGTAGCAAAGTAATATGATAGTAGTGGTAACAGTGATAAAAGGTAACGGTAGCAAAAGTAATATTTTTGGTGTTTTGTAGTGATGATAACAATAACAACGGAAAAGTAAATAAGCAAAGAACAATATATGGAAAGCTCGTAGGCAATGGATTGGTGATGGAGAATTATGCCCGATGCGGTTCATCATGCAACAGTCATAACCTAGGGTGACACAAAACTAGCTCCAGTTCATCAATGTAATGTAGGCATGTATTTCGAATATAGTCATACATGCTTATGGAAAAGAACTTGCATGACATTTTTTGTCCTACCCTCCCATGGCAGCGGGGTCCTATTGGAAACTAAGGGATATTAAGGCCTCCTTTTAGTAGAGTACCAGACCAAAGCATTAACACATAGTGAATACATGAAGTCCTAAACTACGGTCATCAATCATAAGTATCCCGATTATTGTCACTTCGGGGTTAACGGATCATAACACATAATAGGTGATTATAGACTTGCAAGATAGGATCAAGAACTCTCATATATTGATGAAAACATAATAGGTTCAGATGTGAAATCATGGCACTCGGGCCCTAGTGACAAGCATTAAGCATAGCAAAGTCATAGCAACATCAATCTCAGAACATAGTGGATTGTAGGATCGAAAGTATGTCTAGAGGGGGGGTGATTAGACTACTTGACCAAATAAAAACTTAACTTTTTCCCAATTTTAGTTCTTGGCAGATTTTAGCTATTGTAGGACAAGTCAAGCAATCATCACACAATTCAAGCAAGCATGCAAAGAGTATATTGGCAGCGGAAAGTAAAGCATGCAACTTGCAAGACTGTAAAGGGAAGGGTTTGGAGAATTCAAACGCAATTGGAGACACGGATGTTTTTCCCGTGGTTCGGATAGGTGGTGCTATCCTACATCCACGTTGATGGAGACTTCAACCCACGAAGGGTAACGGTTGGCGAGTCCACGGAGGGCTCCACCCACAAAGGGTAACGGTTGCGCGAGTCCACAAAGGGCTCCACCCACGAAGGGTAATGGTTGCGCGAGTCCACGGAGGGCTCCACCCATGAAGGGTCCACGAAGAAGCAACCACCCACGAAGGGTCCACGAAGAAGCAACCACCCACAAAGCGTCCACGAAGAAGCAACCTTGTCTATCCCACCATGGCCATCGCCCACGAAGGACTTGCCTCACTAGCGGTAGATCTTCACGAAGTAGGCGATCTCCTTGCCCTTACAAACTCCTTGGTTCAACTCCACAATCTTGTCGGAGACTCCCAAGTGACACCTAGCCAATCTAGGAGACACCGCTCTCCAAGAAGTAACAAATGGTGTGTAGGTAATGAACTCCTTGCTCTTGTGCTTCAAATGATAGTCTCCCCAACACTCAACTCTCTCTCATAGGATTTGGATTTTGTGGAAAGAAGATTTGAGTGGAAAGCAACTTGGGGAAGGCTAGAGATCAAGATTCATATGGTAGGAATGGAATATCTTGGTCTCAACACATGAGTAGGTGGTTCTCTCTCAGAACATATGAGTTGGAATTGTGTATGTGTTCTGATGGCTCTCTCCATGATTGAAGAGGAGGTGGAGGGGTATATATAGCCTCCACACAAAATCCAACCGTTACACACAGTTTTCCAATCTCGGTGGGACCGAATCAACAAACTCGGTCAGACCGAAAAGGTAAACCTAGTAACCATTAGAGATTTTCGGTGGGACTGACATGAAACTCGGTAGGACCGATATGGTTAGGGTTTGGGCATAACGTAATCTCGGTGAGACCGATTACACAAACTCGGTGAGACCGATTTTGGTAATTAGCTAACCAGAGAGTTGGTTAGGCAAACTCGGTGGGACCGATTTGCTCTTTCGATGAGACCGAAAAGTTACAAAAAAGGAAACACTGAATTTACATTGCAATCTCGGTGGGACCGATTCGCTCTTTCGGTGAGACCGAAAAGTTATGAAAGGGAAACAGAGAGTTTCCAATCCCATCTCGGTGAGACCGAGATCCCTATCGGTAGAACCGAATTGCTAGGGTTTGGCAGTGGCTTATGACAAGTGAAACTCGGTGGCGCCGGATAGAAAGAATCGGTAGGACCGAGTTTGGCTTAGGGTTTAGGTCATATGTGGATATGCGAAAGTAGTTGAGGGTTTTGGAGCATATCACTAAGCACATGAAGCAAGAGGCTCATTAAGCAACACCTCATCCCTCCTTGACAGTATTGGCTTTTCCTAAAGACTGAATGTGATCTTGGATCACTAAAATATAAAATGAAGAGTCTTGAGCTTTTGAGCTTGAGCCAATCCTTTGTCCTTAGAATTTTGAGGGTTCCACTTTCACATCCATGCCATGCCAATCATTGAGCTTTCCTGAAATAGTCATCTTGGAATAGCATTAGCTCAATGAGCTATATGTTGTTATGAATTACCAAAACCACCTAGGGATAGTTGCACTTTCAATCTCCCCCTTTTTGGTAATTGATGACAACATATAGATCAAAGCTTCGACAAATGATAATAAGCATGAAATATATCGTTGCTTTGAGAAGTATGTGACAAGTAAGAGCTCCCCCTAAATTTGTGCATATTTAAAATTTGCTTTGGACTGCAAATGCACAAAGAGTTAGAGTCATGGGTTACTCTTCCATGTCACATACATCTTGGTGGAGCGCTTAAAATGATAAGAATGAAATACATGCACTCATCACCAAGAATAGTGAATGATCACATAAGATCGATAAGATAATAGCATTCACCAAGCAAGTGTAGCTTATGATCAAACACATGATCATCAATGTCTCACGAGCAATGACATAGTATCTCAAGCACTCAAAAGCAAACAAAGTTCGAAAAACCACCAAATAAAACAAGAGAGAATAAAAGCAACACTCTCTCTCGAAGCCTATGATCTATACATTTTTCTCCCCCTTTGGCAACAAGCTACCAAAAAGTTCCTAGAAAATGCATAGTGCTAAGTCAACACTCAGGCTTGATCTACAGGTGGTGGTGGAGTCCAGAGCACTCCAAGGAAGAAGCCTTCTGTAGACGTGGTCGGAGTTGAAGCTGAAGTGGATGCTGGAGCCGGTGGAACTGAAGCTGTAGCAACTGGCACTGCATGTGATCTCTGAGCTCTTGGCACTCTGGCAAATGCATCAGTTGTAGTCTTGCCTCTCCTCTCCTGCATATCATCCTGAAGTTGTTCCACTGCAGACTGAATCTCTGTTACTTTGACATCCAAGTCATAGAACTTTTGTTCCATGATCCTCTCTAAGCTCTGCTGATTCTGAGTGAGGGTGGCCAGTCCTTGCTCAATCCTCAGTGTGGATGCAATCAAGTAACCAAGCTACTCTTGTTTGGTTTTTAAGAAATACTCAGATGCCTCCTCTTGAGTTGGCATCTTGGCAGCTTGCTCCTTCCTTGCCTTCTCCTTCTTTGCTTGTGCTTGTGCAGATGATGGTTCATTCTCAGTCATAACAACTTGATTATCTTCAAAATCTGGACGGATGGGCAGGTGTTCCTTGTCCAATAAGTATATGCCCGTTCCCATCTTGGAGTTGATGAGCTCCTGAATCTGAGGCATAACCACAGCTCCTCTTCTGATCTGCTGCAGTCCTCTTGATAGTTTCTACTATGAGGCTCATGACCTTGAATTTCTGAGGTACATCAAATACATGAAGCAAGTTAATGGCATGACCTCTGATCATTCTGTGATCTCCAGACTTGGGCAAGAGTGTGTGCCTAAGGATCCAGTTGATCGTAGGCAGTCCTGACAACAAGTGTTTTACGGACCCAAGCTGGTGAGTGTCAAGATCATCTACTGGAATCTCCTTGTACATATTTGCCATTGAGTTATGATCCATCTTTTTCTTGGCATAGACATCCAAGTCATCTTCATTTTCCTCTGGGGCATTGATCAACTTTGCCCATTCCTCAACAGTTGATTGGTACCTTGTACCTTCAGACATCCATGTTATCCTTCCATCTGGGTAGAAGTGTTCTGTGGAGTAGAATTGCATAATGAGCTCCTCGTTCCACTTTGTGAGCTTCTGCCCAACAAAGTCTGCAACTCCACAAGCACTAAAGTTGTCAATCAAACCAGGATAGTGTTCCTCATTTTCCTTCATGTAGGTCCAGTCGACCCATCTCATGTCACAAACAATGGGCTTCTTATCAAGCAAAACTGTCTCATAAAAGTCCTGTTGTTCCTTAGTGTGGAACCTGTAGTCAACAGCAGTCCTTCTCCTTGAAGCATACGGATCTGCTTCTCTCCACTTCATGAGCCCTGAGTCTCTCCTGAGCTTCATGTCCTCAGCCACAGGATGAGCATCACTATGGTCTGGGATCTTGGGCTTGAGCTTTCTGAGCACTTGACATTCTTCTTCTTCAGCAATGTCAGGCACTGGGGCCTTGTTCTTTTCAGCTGCAGGTATGCTCCTTGTGTTCCTCTTTGGCTTTGGCTTTGGAGCTGGCTTGGCCTTGGAAGCAGTTGACCCTGATCTTATGGCATCACCCATCAGCTTGGGTGCCTTAGGTGCTGGTGCAGCAACCTCTTCTTCTTCTTCATCTTCCATGATGGAAGCCTTTCCAAGCACTTTGGCTACGGTCTTCTTGACCCTTTCCTTCCTTTTCTTGCCTTCAGTAGCACTTGGCTCTATGGGAGTGGGTTTCTCAGTTGAAGCTCTGGCCTTTGACATAGGCTGCCTGCCTGCTGGCCTTTTGATCTTTAAGCCTGGCTTTGTGCCCTGTGCTGGCTCAACTCTCTTTGATGTGGCTTCCTCTTCCTCTGCCACATAATCTTCATCCTCAGAATCTGAAGTTCTCTTCTTCCTCTGTCTGGTGGCAGCTTTAGGTAGATTGCTAGGAGTACTTCTGCTGCCATCATCTGAAGAACTTGAGGGACTAGTGCCCTCACTCATCTGCACTTGCTCTTCTGACATGCTCTGGCTATCACTTTGGTCTGACATTATGCAAACTCTGACTGCTGACCCTGTGAATAGTTTATAGATGAGGTAGAATAGATGAGCATCACAAAATGCAGAGATTTTTGCAAAAGAATAATTCAAAAACTTAGTTTTAGTTTCCCACTGAAATCATCTCGGATCTACCGATTTTTAAACTCAGTGATACCGAAGCAGTTTTGGAACCTAAACTAGTGAACTCGGTCAGACCGAGTCATAGTTCGGTGGCACCGAGACTGCTAGGGTTTCACAAAGTTCCAAAATCGGTCACACTGATAAGTAATTCTCGGTCAGACCGAGTCTCACTTGTGCAATGGCATAAGCCAAATCGGTGGGACCGAGTTTTTCAACTCAGTGGGTCCGAGATGGTTTCGGCGGAAACCTAACCCTAAAATTTTCGAATCAAACCTAATCTATGAGCGCATTGACTGGATAGGAGTGTTTCAATCGTGGCAAGAATCATGATGATCACAATGTGCTAAGAATCGGATTGGGGAATAGCACAAAGATCGAGTCCATACCCTAGTTCGGCGGAGACTCGCTACGACGGCAACGGTGGGGTAGAATTTCCGTTGACGGCGACGGAGACCAGCAACTGGAGGCGGCTGGCAGCGAGAAGATGATCCGGAGACCACGTTGGCAGAGCAGGCTATCGCGCGGGCGAAGGGGTTCGGAGAAATTTCCAAATTTTTGCCCGTGACTATATATAGCCCGACCCTGTCAGTGTGACCGAGTGGAACGACTCGGTGGCACCGAGATGCAAAACTGTATACAGTTATTGCAACTCGGTGTGACCGAATGGTTCAAATCGGTTGCACCGAGATCGAAAACATAGATCAACTTAATGATCTTGGTAGGACCGAAAGTAGGGTATCGGTCAGACCGAGAATCATAAAGAGGTTTTGGAAGTTTAAGTCTATGACAAATCAGGGACTCCGAGCGCTCCTCACACAGAGTGGTTCGAATCTGACTTGATCAAATTTTGTGATGTAGCATGAATAGAGTTTGAGACGAGAAAAGCATAGATAGCTAGAGGAGGTTCTTAGGCATTCTTGTCCATCCACTTGGCAAAAGGAAATAAAACCAAACAATCAAAACAACAAGTGGATGTCCTCGAATGAGTAAAATATGCAACCAGCATGCTCACACAATAAGATGGCAAATGAAATATGTGACAAGACATGCACAACCAATTCTGGCATCTATCAAGCAATTTGCGATGACAAGGTCATCTATATATGAGTATATTGACTTAGGAGTCAAGTGAGAACACTTGATCATAGGTCATACTCATCGTTTAAGCTCAAGTGGGGTTACCACTTTTACATAAAGCATTGTTGTGTTCACATCTTTAGGGTTGCTTTAGCTCAAGTCTTAGAGTAAAGCTCCCCCTAGATGTGATATCCCCCCTTAGAGGGATGAACTAACCTCGGGTTTTGTCGATGATGACTTCATGTAGATGTTGACGATGTGGATGCTCAATGTTGATGTAGATCACTTGGAGCTATCCCTTTGAGTGAATTGCACTTTCAATACCTACATGGGTTAGTCCCGCAACGAACAAACAAGGATATCCATAGACATAGAGTGATGCACACACAAGATGATGTCCATGAAAACTTTTAGGTTACCTTGTCCCTTGTCTTACCAACAAGAGAGTTTGTGACTCCTTGAACTAGTGCAAGATGTGGAAGTTGATTGCACTTGTTCTTGCCAAAATGATAAGAGTGAAGTATGTTGGCGGAGTCACCCTCAAGAACTCTCTAGTTCTTCTTCTTTTGGATCCACACCATCTTGATGGGAATCCTTGGAGTTGTAGTCGTACTTGATGAAGTGGAACTTGAAGTAGTCTTGGGAATCCACTTGACTAAGGTCTTAGGAGCTTCTTCAAATGCATCAATTTCCTCTTGAAGCTTGTCCTTGCCTTTTTGCTTGTAGTCTTGTGGTGGAAGATCATCTTGAGCTTGTGTCCCCTTGAAAGAAGTATCATACTTCTCTTGTTGAGGAACAAACTTTGTATTGGGGTATTGATCTTCTTCCCACTCAACTCCATTGGCATTGAACTTTGGTTCAAAACCAACACCTTGATTCTTCCGGTGCATTCCTTGCTTGCGCACAATTTCCTCGAATTGCTTACTCCAGGCAAGGCTTTTGTACACTCCTTTCTCTATAATTCCCTTCAATAAGCTATTTTCTTGCTCAAGTGTAACTTGGCTAAGAGAATCATTAGTGGAATCAAGAGAACTACTAGAAGCAACAATATTGGATTTAGCATGATCATTGTTACTGCTAGAGGAAGAATCTTTCTTGTTCTTGTTACTAGACTTGACTTGAGGCATGTAAGTGGATAAGAGTAAACGCTTGGCAATGTAAGAAGAACTTTTCTTGCGGAGATCATCATTGATTGCTTTTAAGAACTCATGCTCTTGCTCAAGATTGAGCTTTTCAAAGCGTAATTTCTCATGAGCTCTTAAAAGTTCTCGATGATCTTCGAAGATAGTTTCATGAGCTAACTTAAGAGTGTTTAGTTCTTTAGTTAGAGCCTCAATCTTCTCCTTATCATTGTCATTCGTTTTATCTTGATTAGCATGATTAATTGACATTTCATCATAGTATTCATCACTAGAGTTGTCAACAAGCAAATCATCACCTAACAAGTCATCTTCATCACTATTAAAATCAACATACTCGGGGTGTGTTACCTTAGGACCTTTGGTCATGAAGCATCTTCCAATTCCTTCATTTGGTGAGTCAAATATGTCGTAGGAGTTGGTTGACACAAGTGCTAGACTGGAAACACCTTCATCTTGAGTATCTTCGGAGTCGGAGTGATAACTTCTCTCGGAGTGGCTGTCGGAGTCGGAGCTGGATACCCATTCACCAACATGAGTTTGATGTCTTCGTTTTGTGTAGCTCCTTGATGATTTTTCCTTCCTTTCCGAATCCTTGCTTCTCCATGAGTATCTTCGTTCATAACGATCATCTCTACTCCTTCTCTCACTTGGTGGTGATTCTTTGCTTCTTCTTTTTGGAGAACCTTCTCTTCTTTTGTAGGGAGCCATACACTCATTCGAATAGTGTCCGGGTCTTCCACAACTGTAGCAGTTTCGCTCTCGACTAGAAGATCTTTTGTCATTGTAGGACCTTGACTTGAAGCTTCTATCTTTGCTTCTACTCTTGTAGAAGTTGTTGAAGTTTTTCACCATTAAGCTCAATTCTTCATTGAAGTTTTGTTTCTCACTTGATGATGTAGGGGCTTAACATGAGGCTTTGTAGGCACCACTTGATTTGTTGTGAAGTTCCTCTTTATCCTTAAGTGACATCTCATGAGCAACAATTCTTCCAATCACCTCCGTTGGCTTGAGATCTTTGTAATTGGGCATCATTTGGATCAATGTGCACACGGTATCATATTTTCCATCCAAGGCTCTTAGAATCTTCTTGATGATGAATCTATCGGTCATCTCTTCACTTCCTAAGCCGGCAATCTCATTTGTGATGAGAGCAAGCCTAGAGTACATTTCAGCGACACCTTCACCATCCTTCATTTTGAACTTGTCAAGTTGACTTTGAAGCACATCCAACTTGGATTCCTTGACGGAGTCGGTACCTTCGTGCATATCAATCAAAGTGTCCCAAATTTCCTTTGCATTCTCAAGATGGCTGATTTTGTTGAATTCTTCGGGGCACAATCCGTTGAAGAGAATATCACAAGCTTGAGCGTTGTATTGCAACATCTTCAACTCATCCGCGGTAGCTTCACGGTTTGGTTCTTTCCTATCAAAGAAGTCACCTTGCAAACCAACACACACAATAGCCCAAACGGCGGGGTTATGTCCAATAATATGCATTTTCATTTTATGCTTCCAACTAGCAAAGTTAGTACCATCAAAGTAAGGACCTCTACGGTGATAATTTCCCTCGCTAGACGCCATATTCTCCTAGGTTGTGAAACCAAGGCTATGACCACCAAAAGCTATGGAGATCAAAGCCAATGGAGACCAAAGCTCTGATACCACTTGTAGGATCGAAAGTATGTCTAGAGGGGGTGTGATTAGACTACTTGAGCAAATAAAAACTTAACCTTTTCCCAATTTTAGTTCTTGGCAGATTTTAGCTATTGTAGGACAAGTCAAGCAATCATCACACAATTCAAGCAAGCATGCAAAGAGTATATTGGTAGTGGAAAGTAAAGCATGCAACTTGCAAGAATGTAAAGGGAAGGGTTTGGAGAATTCAAACGCAATTGGAGACACGGATGTTTTTCCCGTGGTTCGGATAGGTGGTGCTATCCTACATCCACGTTGATGGAGACTTCAACCCACGAAGGGTAACGGTTGGGCGAGTCCACGGAGGGCTCCACCCACAAAGGGTAACGGTTGTGCGAGTCCACGAAGGGCTCCACTCATGAAGGGTAATGGTTGCGCGAGTCCACGGAGGGCTCCACCCATGAAGGGTCCACAAAGAAGCAACCACCCACGAAGGGTCCACGAAGAAGCAACCACCCACAAAGGGTCCACGAAGAAGCAACCTTGTCTATCCCACCATGGCCATCACCCACGAAGGACTTGCCTCACTAGCGGTAGATCTTCACGAAGTAGGCGATCTCCTTGCCCTTACAAACTCCTTGGTTCAACTCCACAATCTTGTCGGAGGCTCCCAACTGACACCTAGCCAATCTAGGAGACACCACTCTCCAAGAAGTAACAAATGGTGTGTAGGTAATGAACCCTTGCTCTTGTGCTTCAAATGATAGTCTCCCCAACACTCAACTCTCTCTCATAGGATTTGGATTTTGTGGAAAGAAGATTTGAGTGGAAAGCAACTTGGGGAAGGCTAGAGATCAAGATTCATATGGTAGGAATGGAATATCTTGGTCTCAACACATGAGTAGGTGGTTCTCTCTCAGAACATATGAGTTGGAATTGTGTATGTGTTCTGATGGCTCTCTCCACGAATGAAGAGGAGGTGGAGGGGTATATATAGCCTCCACACAAAATCCAACCGTTACACACAGTTTTCCAATCTCGGTGGGACCGAATCAACAAACTCGGTCGGACCGAAAAGGTAAACCTAGTGACCGTTAGAGATTTTCGGTGGGACTGACATGCAACTCGGTAGGACCGATATGGTTAGGGTTTGGGCATAACATAATCTCGGTGAGACCGATTACACAAACTCGGTGAGACCGATTTTGGTAATTAGCTAACCAGAGAGTTGGTCAGGCAAACTCGGTGGGACCGATTTGCTCTTTCGGTGAGACCGAAAAGTTACAAAAAAGGAAACACTGAATTTACATTGCAATCTCGGTGGGACCGATTCGCTCTTTCGGTGAGACCGAAAAGTTACAAAAGGGAAACAGAGAGTTTGCAATCCCATCTCGGTGAGACCGAGATCCCTATCGGTAGAACCGAATTGCTAGGGTTTGGCAGTGGCTTATGACAAGTGAAACTCGGTGGCGCCGGATAGAAAGAATCGGTAGGACCGAGTTTGGCTTAGGGTTTAGGTCATATGTGGATATGCGAAAGTAGTTGAGGGTTTTGGAGCATATCACTAAGCACATGAAGCAAGAGGCTCATTAAGCAACACCTCATCCCTCCTTGACAGTATTGGCTTTTCCTAAAGACTGAATGTGATCTTGGATCACTAAAATATAAAATGAAGAGTCTTGAGCTTTTGAGCTTGAGCCAATCCTTTGTCCTTAGCATTTTGAGGGTTCCACTTTCACATCCATGCCATGCCAATCATTGAGCTTTCCTGAAATAGTCATCTTGGAATAGCATTAGCTCAATGAGCTATATGTTGTTATGAATTACCAAAACCACCTAGGGATAGTTGCACTTTCATGGATACTAGGGATCAAACCCTCACAAAACTAACTCGATTACATGATAAATCTCATCCAACCCATCACTGTCCAGCAAGCCTATGATGGAATTACTCACGCACGGCGGTGAGCATCATGAAATTGATGATGGAGGATGGTTGATGATGACGACGGCGACGGATTCCCCTCTCTAAAGCCCCGAACGGACTCCAGATCAGCCCTCCCAAGAGAGTTTAGGGCTTGGCGGCGGCTCCATATCGTAAAACACGATGAATCCTTTTCCTTGGTTTTTTTGTCCCCGAAAGTTAATATATGGAGTCAGGGTTGAGGTCGGTGGAGCATTAGGGGGCCCACGAGGCAGGGGGGCGCCCAGGGGGTAGGGCGCGCCCCACACCCTCGTGGACAGGTGGAGGGCCCCCCTAACATGGATCTTCCTTCTAGTATTTTTTATATATTCCAAAATAATTCTCCGTTGATTTTCAGGTAATTCTGAGAACTTTTATTTCTGCACAAAAATAACACCATGGCAGTTGTGCTGAAAACAGTGTCAGTCTGGGTTACTTCCATTCAAATCATGCAAGTTAGAGTCCAAAACAAGGGCAAAAGTGTTTGGAAAATTAGATACGACGGAGACGTATCAACTCCCCCAAGCTTAAACCTTTGCTTTTCTTCAAGCAATTCAGTTGATAAACTGAAAGTGATAAAGACAAACTTTTACAAACTCTGTTTGCTCTTGTTGTTGTAAATATGTAAAGCCAGCATTCAAGCTTTCAGCAAATATTATGAACTAACCATATTTACAATAACATTTAAGTCTCATGTTTACTCATATCAATGGGATAATCAACTAGTGAGCAATAATAATGAATGCCGGATGACAACACTTTCTCAAAACCATCATGATATGATATAACAAGATGGTATCTCGCTAGCCCTTTCTGAGACCGCAAAACATAAAGGCAGAGCACCTTTAAAGATCAAGTACTGACTAGACATTGTAATTCATGGTAAAAGAGATCTAGTGAAGTCATACTCAATGTAAACTAACAGTAATGGATGCAAATGACAGCGGTGCTCTCCAACTGGTGCTTTTTTAATAAGAGGATGATGAGTTAGCATAAAAGTAAATAGATAGGCCCTTCGCAGAGGGAAGCAGGGATTTGTAGAGGTGCCAGAGCTCGGTTTTGAAATAGATATGAATAATATTTTGAGCGGCATACTTTCATTGTCAACATAACAACCAAGAGATGGCGATATCTTCCATGCTACACACATTATAGGCGCTTCCCAAACAGAATGGTAAAGTTTATACTCCCCCTCCACCAACAAGCATCAATCCATGGCTTGCTCGAAACAACAAGTGCCTCCAACTAACAAGAGTCTCGGGGGAGTTTTGTTTGCAATTATTTTGACTTTATTTGCATAAAGCATGGGACTGGGCATCCCAGTGACCAGCCATTTTCTCGTGAATGAGGAGCGGAGTCCACTCCTCTTGAGAATAACCCGCCTAACATGGAAGATACGGACAGCCCTAGTTGATACATGAGCTATTCGAGCATACAAAATATGATGTTTATTTGAAGGTTTAGAGTTTGGCACATACAAATTTACTTGGAACGGCAGGTAGATACCATATATGGGTAGGTATGGTGGACTCATATGGAATAACTTTGGGGTTTATGGAATTGGATGCACAAGCAGTATTCCCGCTTAGTACAGGTGAAGTCTAGCAAAAGACTGGGAAGTGACCAGCTAGAGAGCGACAATAGTCATGAACATGCATTAAAATTAATCAACACCAAATGCAAGCATGAGTAGGATATAATGCACCATGAACATAAATATCGTAGAGGTTGTGTTGATTTTGTTTCAACTACAGGCGTGAACATGTGCCAAGTCAAGCCACTCGAATCGTTCAAAAGAGGATACCACCCTATCATACCACATCACAACCATTTTAATAGCATGTTGGCACACAAGGTAAACCATTATAAGCTCCTAGCTAATTAAGCATGGCATAAGCAACTATAATCTCTAATTGTCATTGCAAACATGTTTATTCATAATAGGCTGAATCAGGAACGATGAACTAATCATATTTACAAAAACAAGAGAGGTCGAGTTCATACCAGCTTTTCTTATCTCAATAAGTTCATCATATAATCATCATTATTGCCTTTCACTTGCATGACCGAATAGTGTGGATAATAATAATAGTGCACGTGCATTGGACTAAGCTAGAATCTGCAGGCATTCAATTCAAGAGAGAAGACAAGGTAATATGGGCTCTTTGTTAGATCAACAATAATGCATATAAGAGCCACTCAACATTTTAATCATGGTCTTCTCCTCTCGACCCCCAAAGAACAAGAAAAGAAATAAAGCTATTTACACGGGAAAGCTCCCAACAAACAAAAGAAGAACGAGAAATATTTTTGGGTTTTCTTTTTAGTTATTACCACTATAGCATGAAAAGTAAACTAACTAAAAGCTACAACTAATTTTTTTGTTTTTTATTAAGGTTTATTAAACATATAAGAAGAAAGCATAAAAAGGAAAATAAACTAGCATGAATGATACAATGAAAAAGTATGAGCACCGACACCTAGCATGAGTGTGTGAAAATAAATGTAATGTCGGTGAGAACTACGTACTCCCCCAAGCTTAGGCTTTTGGCCTAAGTTGGTCTATGGCCATGGCTGGCCTGGTGGGTATCCAAAGTTGTAGCTGGGGTCGTACTGAGATGCAGCGGCAATTGCCTCATGAGCTGCCGCTTGAAGATGGGTCGTCTCTGTCCTCCTCTTATACTCGTCCGCCTCCTCCCTGGTTATAACATATCTCCCTTTTGCCTGAGAGTCAAAGAAAGCAGGAGCAGGGAGAGCGATGTGATAGGTGCATCGTCTGTCAAAGATTAGTCGGTACTGGAGGAACTGATCGTTCCTCTCAACAAACTGATGAAGAACGATGGCCTCATAATCTAAATAAACAGGAGGCAACTCAATATCATACCCACGTATGGGTATATCAAGAAAATTAGCTAGACGGGTTGCATAAATTCCACCAAAGAAATATCCATGAATACGATTATTATGCAACCTACGTGCAACAATGGCCCCCAAGTTATATTGTCTATCTCCTAATACAGCACTCTTGGGAACACTAAGGTCAGGGACACACATATGACATGCTTCATCCTTACCATTTATGCACCTACCTATGAAGAGAGCAAAATAATGTATAGCAGGAAAATGAATGCTCCCTATGGTAGCTTTTGTTATATCTCTAGATTCCCCCACAGTTATACTAGCAAGAAAATATCTAAATTCAGATTTGCGAGGTTCATTAGGACTACCCCGTTGTGGAAGTTTAAAAATAGTGTTAAAATCCTCGAAGTCCATAGTATAAGAATTTTCATGAATATCAAACAGGACAGTTTGAGAATTGCGTGATGATGAAAATTCAAACCCTCTCACAAAGGAATCAGTGAGATAGTGGTGCTGGCGGCACTTATCTGCCTCGAAGCTCTCAAGATCAGCATTTCGCACATATGCGTTAAATTCTTCCTTGATTCCTGCTCGATCCATAAAGTCCTCTGAAGGCCATTCACAAGCCCGCACTTGAGCTTCCCTCGGTGGTTCATCGTTGGCATCGCGTATTGTGAGCCTGGGTCCTTGCTTCCTTGAAGGACCACCTTGGTACATTTTCCTAAACATATTTCTTCCTATGAAAAATTTCTGAAATTTTAGTAACTTCAAAATAAAAGTGAACCAAACTCAACAAAATTGATAGCAACTACTCCCACAAGTGCCTAGCGAATATATCATGCATTAAGACTACTTTTGACCATATAAATTTGACATGCAAGCTCAAGAACAGGGTCACCTAAGCAGCAAAAATATGCAATGAATAAAGCACTAGAACAAAAACTAATTGGACCATTGGAGGAGTCACATACCAAAGAACACCCCCCCAAAGAAGTTTTGTGAATGGAGCTTTGAGCAAGGAGATCGAAAATGGCAGCAAAATGAGCTTGGACTCGGGATTGAGCTGGTTGGTGATGTTTGTGGGAGGAACAAGGAATGTGTGGTAGCTGGAATAAGTGGAGGGGAGCCACCATGGGCCCACGAGGCAGGGGGCGCGCCCTCCACCCTCGTGGCCAGGTGCTTGCTCCCCCTGATGTGTTCTCAATGCCAGATATTCTCAAATGTTCCAGAAAAAATCATATTTAATTTTCAGGGCATTTGGAGAACTTTTATTTTCGGGGTATTTTTTATTGCATGGATAATTCAGAAAATAGACAGAAATTACTATTTCTGCTTTATTTAATATAAATAACAAAAAGTCAAAAGAGGGTACAGAGAATTGTGTTTCCTAAATTCATCCATCTCATGCTCATCAAAAGGAATCCACTAGCAAGGTTGATCAGGTCTTGTTAACAAACTCATTCCGAATAACATGGAAACGGAGAATTTTCGAATAACACTAGGTTACTTCAACCGGGATATGCACATCCCCAACAATAAGAATATCATATTTCTTCTTGACAGTAGGAAGAGGAAATTCAAAACCTCAAAAAATAATCGATGGAATTTTTCCAATAGAGTTTATACTATGAACTTGAGGTTGTTTCCTCGGAAAGTGTATCGTATGCTCATTGCCATTAACATGAAAAGTGACATTGCCTTTGGTGCAATCAATAACAGCCCCTGCAGTATTCAAAAAGGGTCTTTCAAGAATAATAGACCTACTATCGTCCTCGGGAATATCAATAATAACAAAGTTTGTTAAAATAGTAACGTTTGCAACCACAACAAGCACATCCTCACAAATACCGACAGGTATAGCAGTTGATTTATAAGCCATTTGCAAAGATATTTCAGTAGGTGTCAACGTATTCAAATCAAGTCTACGATATAAAGAGAGAGGCATAACACTAACACCGGCTCCAAGATCACATAAAGCAGTTTTAACATAGTTTCTTTTAATGGAGCATGGTATAGTTGGTACTCCGGGATCTCCTAGTTTCTTAGATATTCCACCTTTAAAAGTATAATTAGCAAGCATGGTGGAAATTTCAGCTTTCGGTATCTTTCTTTTATTTGTAACAATTTCTTTCATATACTTAGCATAAGGATTCATTTTGAGCATATTAGTCAAACGCATACACAAGAAGATTGGTCTAATCATTTCAGCAAAGCGCTCAAAATCCTCATCATCCTTTTTCTTGGATGGTTTAGGAGGAAAAGGCATGGGTTTCTGAACCCATGGTTCTCTTTCTTTACCGTGCTTCCTAGCAATAAAGCCCCTCTTATCATAACATTGATTCTTTGATTGTGGTTATCAAGATCAACATTAGGTTCAATCTCTACATCATTATCATTGCTAGATTGAGAATCAACATGAACATCATCATTAACATTATTACTAGGTTCATGTTCATTACCACATTGTGTTTCAGCATCAAAAATAGAAATATCGTTAGGATTCTCAGGTGTGTCTACAACAGGTTCACTAGAAGCATGCAAAGTCCTATCATTTTCTTTTTCTTCCTCTTAGAAGGACTAGGTGCATCAATATTATTTCTCTGAGAATCTTGTTCAATTCTCTTAGGATGGCCCTCGGGATACAAAGGTTCCTGAGTCATTTTACCACCTCTAGTCATAACTCTAACAGCATTATCATTTTTCTTATTATTCAATTCATGGAGCAAATCATTCTGAGCTTTAAGTACTTGTTCTACTTGAGTGGCAACCATAGAAGCATGTTTACTAATAAGTTTAAGTTCACCTTTAATATTAGCCATATAATCACCCAAGTGTTCAAGCATATCAGCATTGTGTTTTAATTCTCTACCAAAATAAGCATTGAAGTTTTCTTGTTTAACCATAAAGTCATCAAACTCATCCAAGCATGGGCTAGCAAACTTAGTAAATGGGATTTCAGCTTTATCATATCTATAGAGAGAATTTACCTTTACTACTTGTGTCGGGTTATCAAGACCATGTGTTTCTTCAATAGGTAATGAATTAAGACCATGCATTTCTGCAATAGGTGGTAAATTAAGACCATGTATTTCTTCAATAGGAGGTAAATTCTTAACATCTTCAGCTTTAATACCTTTTTCGTTCATAGATTTCTTTGCCTCTTTCATATCTTCCAGACTGAGAAATAGAATACCCCTTTTCTTCAGAGTTGGCTTAGAAGTTGGTTCATGAATTGGATCAGGAAGTGCCAATTATTTTCATTAGTCAACATATTATCCAATAGAATTTCAGCTTCATCTGGTGTTTTCTCCTTGAAAACACAACCAGCACAACTATCCAGGTGGTCTCTAGAAGCATCGGTTAGTCCATTATAAAAGATATCAAGTATTTCATTCTTCTTAAGAGGATGATCAGGCAAAGCATTAAGTAATTGGAGAAGCCTCCCCCAAGCATATGGGAGACTCTCTTCTTCAATTTGCCCAAAATTATATATTTCCCTTAAAGCGGCTTGTTTCTTATGAGTGGGGAAATATTTAGCAGAGAAGTAATAAATCATATCCTGGGGACTACGCACACAACCAGGATCAAGTGAATTAAACCATATCTTAGCATCACCCTTTAATGAGAATGGAAATATCTTAAGGATATAATAGTAGCGAGTTTTCTCATCATTAGTGAACAGGGTAGCTATATCATATAATTTAGTAAGATGTGCCACAACAATTTCAGACTCATAACCATAGAAAGGATCAGATTCAACTAAAGTAATTATCTCAGGATCAACAGAGAAATCATAATCCTTATCGGTAACAAAGATAGGTGAAGTAGCATAAGCAGGATCATATTTCATTCTAGCATTGAGAGTTTTTTGTTTCAGCTTAGCTAATAATTTCTTAAGATCACTCCTATCATTGCAAGCAAGAAAATCTCTAGCAGTTTCTTCATCCATAACATAGCCCTCAGGCACAACAGGTAATTCATATCTAGGGGGAGAGTCTTCATCATCACTTTCATCAATATTATCAGTTTCAATAATTTCATTCTCTCTAGCCCTAGCAAGTTGTTCATCAAGAAATTCACCAAGTGGCACAGTAGTATCAAGCAATGAAGTAGTTTCATCATAAGTATCATGCATAGCAGAAGTGGCATCATCAATAACATGCGACATATCAAAATTAATAGCAGAAGCAGGTTTAGATGTCGCAAGCTTACTCAAAACAGAAGGTGAATCAAGTGCAGAGCTAGATGGCAGTTCCTTACCTCCCCTCGTAGTTGAGGGATAAATTTTGGTTCTTTGATCTTTCAAGTTCTTAATAGTGATAAGCAGATATAAATCCCAAGTGACTCAAAGAATAGAGCTATGCTCCCCGGCAACGGCGCCAGAAAATAGTCTTGATAAACCACAAGTATAGGGGATCGCAACAGTTTTCGAGGGTAGAGTATTCAACCCAAATTTATTGATTCGACACAAGGGGAGCCAAAGTATATTCTCAAGTATTAGCAACTGAGTTGTCAATTCAACCAGACCTGGAAACTTAATATCTGCAGCAAAGTGTTTAGTAGCAAAGTAATATGATAGTGGTGGTAACGGTGATAAAAGGTAACAGTAGCAAAAGTAATATTTTTGGTGTTTTGTAGTGATGATAACAATAGCAACGGAAAAGTAAATAAGAGAAGAACAATATATGGAAAGCTCGTAGGCAATGGATCGGTGATGGAGAATTATGCCGGATGCGGTTCATCATGAACAATCATAACCTAGGGTGACATAGAACTAGCTCCAGTTCATCAATGTAATGTAGGCATGTATTCCGAATATAGTCATACGTGCTTATGGAAAAGAACTTGCATGACATCTTTTGTCCTACCCTCCCGTGGCAGCGGGGTCCTATTGGAAACTAAGGGATATTAAGGCCTCCTTTTAATGGAGTACCGGACCAAAGCATTAACACATAGTGAATACATGAACTCCTCAAACTACGGTCATCACCAGTAAGTATCCCAATTATTGTCACTTCGGGGTTAACGGGTCATAACACATAATAGGTGACTATACACTTGCAAGCGGGAGGGGATGAGGTGGTCGGAAACAGCAACAGCAGCGAGCGAGGCGGCGGCCGGAGCACGGCTATGCGCGGGTGCGGGCTACGCTTGGCTAGCAAGCTCGCTGAGAGGATGGGCGGGCTCCTGGAGCTGCGTTGAGCACAGTGGTGTGCTTGGCTTAGAGCAATAATGGCTCTAGCCACGACGGCGACGAGGCACGGCGGCGGCGAGCTTCGGCCGGTGGCCAGGGAGGCTAGAGGAGGGATTCGGCGGCGGGGAGAGAGGGGTTGGGAGCAGGAGCTCACAGGGAGGCGGCGGAGTAGGTTAGTGGGCTTGGGGACGTCCTTGATGGCGCAAATCGATGGCGAGGGGCTCGGGTGCCTAAGGTTGAATATGACCGCGATGACGATGAAGCAGGGCCTCCTGGGAGGCGTGAGTCGGCGGAGGGGACGTGGGCAGTGTTGCGGTTCTTCCGGACGCGTCAGCGAGGCGAGTGGTGGACGGTGGCGACGAGCGCGCTTGGGTGTGCTGCGGGGAGAGGAACTGAGGAGGGGAGAGAGGGCAGCGAGTGAGGGAGAGGAGAGAGGGGCTTCGAGGCGTCTCCAGGCACGGGATTGGGTTGACGGGGAGCGCAACACGGTGAAGCAGGAGGTGGCGCGATCGGCTGCGTGCGCTGGCTGCCAGTGGGCACAAGGTTGAAGACAACCTTGCCCCTGGTGGGCTGGGCCAACAGTGCCAGGCCAACTGGGCTGCCAGGTAAGGCCAGGTAAGCCTTTTCCTTTTCCTGTTTTTCTTTTACTATTTTGTTTTCTTTGTTCTGATTTAGTTTAGGAACTAAATCATTTTAGATAATTCTGAAAATTATTTTGGAGATTAACTGAATCATTTCAGGGCTCCACAAATAACTTCAGAATATTTGGACCATTTAAAAAATATATATAGCATTTAAACTGCTCCAAATCAAATACTTTATGTTAATTCAAAAATCCAAAGATGACCTAAAAATATATTCATCATTTTTGGGAGTGGTTTTCACCTTAACCAGAAATCATGAACTTTTCTTAGGGACATTTTGGGTTTATTTGGAAAAGATTTTGATCAAGCCTAGATGGATTGATTTAGTGCTAGGGTTTGAACAATCCCCATTTCAAATTTAAATGGAATTTAAACATGATGCACAAATGACTAGCTAGTCTAGGTCATACCAGAACTAGGGATGTGACAACTCGCCCCCACTCGGAAAAATCTCGTCCCGAGATTCAGGAGTTGGCGGAAAGAAAGCGGGGTACTCAAGTCAAAGACGATCTTCTCGCTCACATGTAGCTTCTCTCTCGGAATGATGAGACCACTGAACCTTGAGAAACTTGATGTTATGACGTCGAGTGACACGCTCTGCTTGATCTAGAATGCGAACGGGGTACTCTTGATAAGTGAGGTTATCTTGGAGAGCAAGTGTTTCGTGGTCCACTCCGCGGATGGGATCCGAGAAGCAACGCCTGAGTTGAGAGACATGGAAGACATCATGAACTCGAGAAAGATGTGGGGGTAGTTCCAACTGGTAGGCAACCTCTCCTTGTTTAGCAAGAATGCAAAAAGGACCAATGTAACGAGGAGCCAACTTGCCTTTGATACCGAAACGATGGGTACCCTTCAAAGGAGTAACCCGAAGGTAAGCCTTGTCGCCAACTTCATAAGCCACTTCCTTATGACGACGGTCATACTGGCTCTTTTGACGAGATTGGGCTGTTTTCAAATTCTCATGAATGATGCGAACTTGCTCTTCTTCCTCCTGGATCATATCCGGCCCAAAGAATTGTCTTTCACCGGTTTCTGGCCAGTTCAAAGGTGTTCGACATCTTCGTCCATACAGAATCTCGAAGGGTGCTTTCTTAAGACTGGATTGGTAGCTATTGTTATAAGCAAACTCGGCAAAGGGAAGACATTTCTCCCAATCCATACCGAATGAGATAACGCAATCTCTAAGCATGTCTTCGAGAATTTGGTTGACCCTTTCCACCTGACCACTTGACTG
Source organism: Triticum aestivum (assembly GCF_018294505.1). Classification (NCBI taxonomy): domain Eukaryota; kingdom Viridiplantae; phylum Streptophyta; class Magnoliopsida; order Poales; family Poaceae; genus Triticum; species Triticum aestivum. Next base: position 679,070,728 of record NC_057806.1, on the reverse strand, counting down.
AGGGTGGAAAGCAGTACTGAAAGAAAGATGAGTTCCCATGGCATTCTGGAAACTTTCCCAGAAATGAGAGGTGAAAAGACTGCCAGGTCTAAATTGATCTCTAGTGGAACACCTTGGAGTGACACTATTCAGGAGATATATAAGTCAGCGAGCTGACAAGCAGTGATACTCTCTCGAACAGGTAGGAAGTGAGCCACTTTGGAAAGACGATCAATGACTACGAAGATAGCATTATTTCCTTTCTTGGTCCTCGGAAAGCCGGTGATGAAATCCATACCAACTTTGTCCCATTTACACTCGGGAATAGCTAAAGTTTGAAGGGTGCCAGCAGGTCTTTGATGCTCTGCCTTAACGCGATGACAAACGTCACAGTTGGCAATATACTGAGTGATTTCTCTCTTCATCCTAGTCCACCAGAACCTCTGGCGTAGGTCCTGATACATCTTTGTACTACCGGGATGAATCGTGAGAGGAGAGTCATGGGCCTCCTTAAGGATCAGTTGCTGCATCTGTTGACATTTGGGAACCACCAAACGGTTTCCAAAGTAAAAAAAACCTTGTTCATCCATAGAGAAACAGCCAGCAACTCCCTTGGAAATATTTTTCTTAATCCTGGAGATTCCCGTATCATGCTTTAGAGCCTCTATGATCTGATCCGTAAGGGTAGGTTTCGCCACCAAGGTAGAAAGGGAACCATGAGGAGCTATGTGAAGGTTAAGCTTACAGAATTCCTCATGGAGGCGTGGTTTACATTGTTGCAACATGAGGTTGTTGCAATAGGATTTACGACTTAAAGCATCAGCCATGACATTGGCTTTGCCTGGGGTGTAGGTGATTCCTAAGTCGTAATCCGAGATCAACTCCAACCAACGTCTTTGTCTGAGATTCAGATCTGGTTGGGTGAAGATATACTTGAGACTCTGATGGTCAGTGTAGATTTCGCAACGGTTACCAAGAAGGTAATGTCGCCAAGTCTTAAGTGCATAGACTATGGCTGCAAGCTCTAGATCATGTGTAGGATAATTTTCCTCATGTGGATGCAACTGTCGAGATGCATAGGCAATCACATGACGATCCTGCATAAGAATGCAACCTAGTCCTTGACGCAAAGTGTCGCAATAGATAACAAAGTCTTTAGTGAAATCCGGTGGCACGAGTATGGGCGCAGAAGTCAGGCGTCTTTTCAGTTCCTGAAAACTGTGCTCACACTGTGGGGTCCACTCAAACCTTTTATCTTTCTTGAGGAGCTCTGTGAGGGGTTTGGCCACTTTGGAGAAGTTTTCAACGAAGCGGCGACAATAACTGGCTAGACCAAGGAAACTCCTAACTTGTTTGACCATTTCGGGTGGAGTCCAATCGAGAACGGCTTTAACTCTCTCGGGATTGACAGCAATGCCCTTACCAGAGATCACGTGGCCTAGATAGGTCACTTCTGGCAACCAAAATTCACACTTGGAGAACTTGGCATAAAGGCGGTGCTCTCTGAGTTTTTCTAACACAAGTCTAAGATGTTCGGCATGCTCTTCCTCGTTCTTCTAGTAAATAAGAATATCATCAAGGTAAACCACGATGAACTTATGTAAGTACTCCATAAAGATCGAGTTCATCAAGCGGGAGAAAGTAGCCGGAGCATTGGTTAGGCCGAAAGACATCACGGTGTACTCGTATTGACCATAACGAGTGACAAAGGCCGTTTTGGGGATGTCCCCATTCCTGATCTTGATTTGGTGGTAGCCTAACCTCAAATCCATCTTGGAAAAGACTGAGGATCCAGCGAGCTGATCATATAGGTCGTTGATCCTGGGGAGCGGATACTTGTTCTTTATCATGACCAAATTAACGGGGCGATAATCTACAACCATCCGATCTATACCATCCTTATTCTTGACGAAGAGGACAGGACAAGCCCAAGGAGAAGAACTGGGACGGATGAAACCCTTTTGCAAGGACTCATCAAGCTGTTTCTTAAGCTCGACTAACTCCAAAGGTGCCATCTTGTATGGTCTCCTAGAGATTGGAACAGTTCCTGGAATAAGTTCTATGACAAACTCTACATCTCTGTCAGGTGGGACACCTGGCAGTTCTTCTGGAAAGACATCCAGGAAGTCACGGACTACCGGAATATCTTCAAGGTCTGGAAGAGGGCTGGCATTAAGAGAATAGAGTTGACGCCTTGCAACTCTAGTGGAGACGGTGACTATTTTGCCAGATGAAAGTGTAAGTTGAACAGATCTGGTGTAACAATCGATCTTGGCATGATGAGATGTCATCCAGTCCATGCCCAAGATGATGTTAATGTCTGAAGACTTGAGAGATATCAAAGAAGCAAGGAATACCAGTCTGTCAACAAGGATTTCATTACCATGGCTTACCTTGGAGGTTTGCCATTTGGAACCAGGAGTCTGGATTATTAGTGGAGTTGGCATATCACAAAATGACATGTCGTGCAACCGAGCATAACCTTCGGATATGAAGGAGTGAGATGCTCCAGTATCGAACAGAACTGAAGCTGGGTGACAATTGACAAGAAGCGTACCCAATACGACGTCAGGATCATCTTGAGCTTTTGTAGCTGAGACGTGGTGCACACATGCTCGTTCAGTGGTGGCTGGCTTGGTACTGATCATCTTGCCTGATGGCTTTTCACGGCCAACAGACCTCTCAGACTGGGGTGGAGTATAACTGGACTGAGGGCAGTCACGTGCATAGTGTCCTGGTTCTCCGCAGGTGAAGCAAGTTCCTGAGGTAGGACGTGGACCTACATTGGCAAGTGGTCCACTAATAGGCCTGGGTGGAGCACGTTGCTGAGCTAGGTGAGGCGCCACATCGTATGGCCTCGGTGCATATCCAGGTGGAAGAGCTGAGTTCGGAATCCAAATCCGTCGCTTCTGAGAGCCAGAGCGGGAGGAAGAACCCAGATCACGGTTGTGCTTACGAGACTCCTCGTAAGTGAGTTGAGCTGTCTCTGCATTAATGGCCTTGTTCATAAGAGCCTGGAAAGTATCACAATGATGCAAGTGGAGATCATGACGCAACTTAGGGTCGAGACCCTTCCGGAACCTAGCCTGTTTCTTGGCGTCCGTGGACACTTCTTCTGTAGCATAGCGGGCGAGGTTTCCAAACTCTCTACTATAAGCATCAACAGGCAGCTTACCCTGGGTAAAACTATAGAACTCTTCCCTCTTGCGGTCAATGAGAGCCTGAGGAATGTGGTGCTCACGGAAAGCCTCGGTGAAATCCTTCCACGTAGGAAACTGGCCAGCTGGAAGCATAGCCTCATAGCTCTGCCACCAAATACTAGCAGGACCTTCCAGGTGATAGGTAGCATAGGTGACCTTGTCACCTTCAGCTACGTTCGCAGAATGCAACTTGTGAGTGATGCTTCGGAGCCAGTCATCTGCATCGAGTGGCTCAATGGAGTGATGGTGTCAGGACCCCGACTCAATGCCACATCGATCTAGCATGTAACACCTCATATCACTTTGCGGCCTCACGCACGGTATCCCGACGGGTGTCGCCTTACCTTTGCCCGGGACCGTTTGCGCCTTTTGGCACACGTATATGACGGTGTCGCTAGCATCCATATGATAAGGAGCCCGGGCTGACATGGCTAGTCGTAAACCCAAAGTGGCACTAACTTACAGGGACAGGCATCCATGACCCAGCATCGAACGTGTCGGTCATCAGCGAGTGAATCCAGGTTGTAGCACTGGGCTAACAGGACTCCGGTGAACCGGGCTGTAGCGGGCTAGCAGGACTCCGGTATTCATCGCGTGACATTTCCCCGAAGGGACAGACACAGGATCGAAGAAGGACACATGCCGGCCTGCCTAAGTGTTCCGGAGCAGTAGCAAGCTACCAGGGCTCAGTGGAAGCACTAGGAGACATTTCCCGGTAAGAGAGGCTACTAAGAATAAACAACTAGATAGTCAGATCCCACACATAGCAATACACATTACACGTACGCATAACATGCAAGTATGTGCTGTACAACATGGCATCACAGCATAACTCAACAATCATATAGATAAAGGCTCAGAAGAGCCATCATAGCATTTATTGCAAACAGGGGTCACAAAACCCATCATACAGAGCATACAAGCAACAAGCGGAAGCATTACATGTCTGGGTACAGACATCTACAAATGAAAAAGGCTGAAGAGCCTGACTATCTACAACATCCGATCAAGATCGTAGCTGAGGTACTAGCTACTAGTCGAAGTCCATGAGAACCCTAGTAAGACCGAAGTCTCCGCTGCAAAAACATAAATGAAGCAACATGAGTACAAAGGTACTCAGCAAGACTTACATCAGATCCTATCATACATGCATTTGTATCAAGAGGGTAATGTGGGGTTTAGTTGCAGCAAGCCAGCTTTGACTCTGTGGCTATCCTGTTCTACGACTACCAGAAACTCTGGAGGTGAAACAACGTACACGAGTCCACTAATCACCACACAATACACTACTATGGATTCATCCCCGTCTCCCTACGAGAAGGCCATCCATAGCACTCACACTTGTCTTGAGCATTTTAGAGTATCCACTTCAAGTTGTCTATGTACCATGTAAGCATCCAAGAAGTCCATAACCGCGGACCCGGCTATTCGAATAGATCATGTTAACCCTGCAGGGGTGTACTTCTTCACACACGCTCTCGCCACTTACCGCCATGTACACGTCATGTATCTCGGCAACCTTCAAGCGGAAGCCTGGCGAGGGTGTCGGCCACGACCTGACTAACCACACAAGACTCTAGTCCAGGTTTATCGCCTATTCGGGTTCCATCCGCAAGGAGATCCGGCCGGGGTGTCGCTCACGGCCCCAAACGATGTGAGCAGGGTTCCCGAGCCCACCAACCGGGTGCCACTCGGTACACCGTGCCACGTGTGCCTAGTCTGTCCCAAGCCCACCCTGCCGGGTGCCACTTGGTAGAAAAATAGCACTACCTACAAACACCAGAAACTAGTTGCGACTCCTGGACAGAGATCAAGTTGGTTAATAAGTCGAGAGGGTCAATTAAGGATCCCAATGTGTGGTAGTATCGAGTCATTGGACAACATACATAGAACTCAGTGCTTAAGGACGGTTCCAGTGAGACAACCCACCATGTACTCCTACATGGCCTCTCACCGCTACCTTTACCAAATCGTGTTCACACACTTCACTCTCAGCATCAGAACATATCGTAACACTCCAATTCATTCCCAATGAACCAGACCTGACACAACTCTAAGCAATAGCAGGCATAGCATGGTAGGAACACAACAATGGCTTCAATCAACTCCTACACATGCTAGTGGGTTTCAACTATTTACTGTGGCAATGACAGGTCATGCAGAGGAATGGGTTCAACTACCGCAGCACAAAGTAGCAGATGAATCGTTGTTGTCCTAATGCAATAACTGAGAGCAGGAGCGAGAGAGTAGGGTTTTATCGAAATGAACAAGGGGGTTTGCTTGCCTGGTAAATCAACAAGGGAGGCACTGCTTCACAGACAGGTACTCTGGAACGTCTCCGGAGCAGGACCTATCGAGAAGGAACGGTGCCGGCAATCAATACACAATCATATGCAACAATATGATGCATGAACATGGCATGTAGATGTGATGCTGTTTGAGCTAATGCAACTAGTATTCATTTGGTTTGAAGTCCATTTGAACCAAAGGTTCAAATGCATCTCCAAATTAAGTCTCTTATATATGCCATAATGTGTTTTCTCATATTCAGCATGTATAAGTTGGTTTGTCATGCATGAAACTAGTACAGATGGAAAGATTGCATTTTTCTGATAATTTTTCATATATAAATTATTTTAATCTGAGCTACGGTTGAATTGTTATGAATTTTTGAAGTTTAAAACAATTTCTGGAATTTCCTGATTTAATTTAAATCCAGAAATCATATATTGCGCCAGCATGACGTCAGCACGACGTCAGCGGTCAACTGGGCTGGTCCGGGTCAAACCTGACCAGTGGGGCCCACTGGTCAGTGACTACGGCTAATCCTAATATAATTTAAACCTAACCTAGTTTAATTAGCCGGGCCGGGCCCGCATGTCAGTGAGTCAGTGGCTAAAAAAATTAGCAAAACTAAACTAATTAACAGGGGCTGGCCCCACCTGTCATCGACCCAGGGGGGTCAAACCCCTGGTCAACAGGGCCTAACCCGCCGGCGGAGAGTCGCCGGCGAGGCCGAGGCGGCGGAGGCCTTCGGGTTTCTTGCTCCGGCGACCAAACGGACGGAGGAGGGGCTCTACGGATAGCTGGAAGGGCGCCGCGTCTTCCTGTGGAGTCGGTTGGGGTCGGGGCGGCCGGAATCGGCGCCGGCGTCGACCTAGGTGGCCGCCGGAGTTCGGCCGAGGTCGAGCACGGCGCTGCGGTGCACTAGAGGGGAAACGGAAGGGCTCTGTGGGCTCCTGGGAGGGCGGCGAACTTGGTAACATGCTCGGGCGCAAGCTGGGGTGACCCTGGCCACGGCAGCGCCATGGCCGGCGGCGAGGAGCAATCGGCTCCGGTGAGAAGGGCGGCCAGAGTGCGGGAACGAGCGCGGGGAGGAGGGGGAATGGAAGAGGAGCTCACAGCGAGGTCGATGAGCAGCTCGGTGGTCTCGGGGAGGCGTCGGAGGCGGCGAATCGACCGCGGCGTTCTTCGGTGGCCGGCGACGGAAACGGCAATGGTGGCGGCGTTGCAGCGCGTCCGGGACCTCGTGGCTCGGTGGAGAGGAAGAGGGGGTCGCGGCGGAGCTCGGGGACTCTACGGAGGGGCGAGGGAACGGCGGGAGCGCGTCGGTGGTGAGCTGCGGCGGCGGCAGTGCTTCGGTGAGAGAGGGAGAGAGAGCAGGGGGAGGGAAGGAGGGCGAGGGAGAGTGCGAGGGGGTCGGGGTGGCTGCGTGGCGTCGTCTGGGCATCGAGGGCGACGAGAAGGGCGCCAGGCAGGCAGGGAGGGAGGTGGCGTGGCGCGGTGGCGCGCGCGCGCGCCGGGCACGCGCCGTCCCCCTGTCGGGGAGGAAGACGACAGAGGAGAGGGGCCAGGTGGGCTGGGCCGGCCTGCTGCGGCTGGGCTGCACAGGGGGGAGCCCCAGGTAAGCCCTCCTTCTTTTATTTCTGTTTTCTATTTTTTCTGACATTTGTTTTGATTTAATAAAATACTAAATCAATTTATTACCTTATGCCAATTTTTGCAGGAGCTAGATATATTATTCCAGAGCTCCTTTATAAATGGCATAATTTTTGGACCATATTTCATATATATAACAATATATTTCCAATGCAAATATTTATCGAATTAATCCAAATGGCCAAAATAAATATCCATGAGCTCCTAAAAATATTGTTTTGATTTTTATCTCTGTCCAATATTTTCAGAGAGCAACATGAGCATTTTCTTGGACCCTTTTGGAGAAATTTTTATTTGGGTCATTTTCAAAAATGATTCTGAGGGTTCCACCAATCCTCATTTCAAATTTAAATGAAATTTAAATATGATGCACAAATGGCTAGCTAGTCTAAGTCATACCAGACTAGGGATGTGACAACTCGCCCCCACTTGAAAGAATCTCGTCTCGAGATTCAGGGGTCGACGGAAAGAAAGCGGGGTACTCCAGTCGAAGACGATCTTCTCGCTCCCAAGTAGCTTCTCTCTCGGAATGATGAGACCACTGAACTTTGAGAAACTTGATGTTCTGACGTCGAGTGACACGCTCTGCTTGATCAAGAATGCGAACCGGGTACTCTCGGTATGTGAGGTTATCTTGGAGATCAAGCGTTTCGTGGTCCACTCCGCGGATGGGATCCGAGAAGCAACGCCTGAGTTGAGAGACGTGGAAGACATCATGAACTCGAGAAAGATGTGGGGGTAGTTCCAACTGGTAGGCAACCTCTCCTCGTTTAGCGAGAATACGAAAAGGACCAATGTAACGAGGAGCCAACTTGCCCTTGATACCGAAACGATGGGTACCCTTCAAAGGAGTAACCCGAAGGTAAGCTTGGTCGCCAATTTCATAAGTCATATCCTTATGATGACGATCATACTGGCTCTTCTGACGAGACTGGGCTGTTTTCAAATTCTCACGAATGATGCGAACTTGCTCTTCTGCCTCCTGGATCATGTCCGGTCCAAAGAATTGTCTTTCACCGGTTTCTGACCAGTTCAAAGGTGTTCGACATCTTCGTCCATAGAGAACCTCAAAAGGAGCTTTCTTGAGGCTGGATTGGTAGCTATTGTTATAAGCAAACTCGGCGAAAGGAAGACATTTCTCCCAATCCATACCGAATGAGATAACGCAAGCTCTGAGCATGTCTTCGAGAATTTGATTGACCCGTTCCACCTGACCACTCGACTGAGGGTGGAAAGCGGTACTGAAGGAAAGATGGGTTCCCATGGCAGTTTGGAAACTCTCCCAGAAATGAGAAGTGAAAAGACTGCCACGGTCTGAATTGATCTCTAGTGGAACACCATGAAGTGACACTATTCGAGAAATATATAAGTCAGCAAGCTGACTAGCAGTGATATTTTCTCGAACAGGAAGGAAGTGAGCCACTTTGGAAAGACGATCAACGACTACGAAGATAGCGTTATTCCCTCTCTTGGTCCTGGGAAAGCCGGTGATGAAGTCCATACCAACTTTATCCCATTTCCATTCAGGAATAGCTAAAGGCTGAAGGGTGCCAGCAGGTCTTTGATGCTCTGCCTTAACGCGACGACATACGTCACAATTAGCAACGAAGTCGGCGATTTCTCTCTTCATCCTAGTCCACCAGAACCTCTGGCGTAGGTCCTGATACATCTTAGTGCTACCGGGATGAATCGTGAGAGGAGATTCATGCGCCTCCTTAAGAATCAATTGTCGAAGATGTTGCTTCTTGGGGACCACCAGGCGGTTTCCAAAGAAAACAACACCTCGAGCATCAACAGAGAAACTACCAGCAACTCCCTTCTTAACGTTATCCTTGATACGAGAAATACCCGTATCATATTGCTGGCTAGTTATGATCTGATCCTCAAGAGCAGGTTTCGCCACCAAGGTAGAAAGGAATCCGTGAGGAGCAATGTGAAGGTTAAGCTTACAGAATTCCTCATGGAGAAGTGGTTGGCCTTGCTGCAACATGAGATTGTTGCAATAGGATTTACGGCTTAGAGCATCAGCCATGACATTGGCTTTGCCTGGGGTGTAGGTAATCCCTAGATCATAATCTGTGATCAACTCCAACCAACGTCTTTGCCTAAGGTTCAGATCCGGTTGGGTGAAGATATACTTGAGACTCTGGTGATCGGTGTAGATCTCGCAACGTTTACCAAGAAGGTAATGTCGCCAGGTCTTGAGTGCATAGACTACGGCTGCAAGCTCTAGATCATGTGTAGGATAATTCTCCTCATGTGGATGCAACTGTCGAGATGCATAGGCAATCACATGACGATCCTGCATAAGAATGCAACCTAGTCCCTGTCGTGAGGCGTCGCAGTAGATAATAAAGTCTTTAGTGAAATCCGGTGGCACAAGTATGGGAGCAGAAGTCAGGCGTCTTTTCAGTTCCTGAAAACTGTACTCACACTGTGGGGACCACTCGAACTTTTTATCTTTCTTGAGAAGTTCCGTGAGGGGTTTGGCTACTTTGGAGAAGTTTTCAACAAAGCGGCGACAATAGCTGGCTAGACCAAGGAAACTCCTAACTTGTTTAACGGTCTCAGGTGGAGTCCAATCGAGAACGGCTTGAACTCTCTCGGGATTGACAGCAATGCCCTTACCAGAGATTACGTGGCCTAAGTAGGTCACTTCTGACAACCAAAATTCACACTTGGAGAACTTGGCATAAAGGCGGTGCTCTCTGAGTTTTTCTAACACAAGTCTAAGATGTTCGGCATGCTCTTCCTCGTTCTTCGAGTAAATAAGAATGTCATCGAGGTAAACCACGACGAACTTATCTAAGTACTCCATGAAGATCGAGTTCATCAGGCGGGAGAATGTGGCTGGGGCGTTGGTTAGGCCAAAGGACATGACGGTGTACTCGTACTGACCATAACGAGTGACAAAAGCTGTCTTGGGAATGTCCCCGTTTCTGATCTTGATTTGATGGTATCCTAACCTTAAATCCATCTTGGAGAAGACTGAGGATCCAGCGAGCTGATCATACAGGTCGTTGATCCTGGGAAGCGGATACTTGTTCTTTATCGTGACCAAATTAACGGGACGATAATCTACAACCATCCGGTCCGTACCGTCTTTCTTCTTGACAAAGAGGACGGGGCAAGCCCAAGGAGAAGAACTAGGACGGATGAAACCCTTTTGCAAGGACTCATCGAGTTGTTTCTTAAGCTCGGCTAGTTCTAGGGGTGCCATCTTGTAAGGTCTCCGGGAGATTGGAGCTGTTCCTGGGATAAGATCTATGACGAACTCTACATCTCTGTCAGGTGGAACACCTGGCAGTTCCTCTGGAAAGACATCCGGAAAGTCACGGACTACCGGGATATCTTCAAGGTCTGGAAGAGGGCTGGCATTCAGAGAATAGAGCTGACGCTTTGCAACTCTAGTGGAGACGGTGACTATCTTGCCAGACGGGTGTGTAAGCTGAACAGATCTTGTGTAACAATCAATCTTGGCATGATGAGCTGTCATCCAGTCCATACCCAAGATGATGTTAATATCTGAGGACTTGAGGGCTACAAGTGATGCAAGGAATACAAGTCTGTCAACAAGGATTTCGTTACCATGGCTTACACTAGAGGTTTGCCATTTAGATCCAGGAGTTTGGATGACTAGCGGAGTTGGCATATCACAAAATGACATGTCGTGCAAGTTAGCATAGCTTCAGAAATGAAGGAGTGAGATGCTCCAGTATCGAATAGAACTGATGCTGGGTGACAATTGACAAGGAGTGTACCAAGAACGACATCCGGATCATCATGAGCGTCTTTAGCTGAGACGTGATGCACACGTCCACGTTCAGTGGGGACTGACTTGACACTGATCATCTTGCGTGATGGCTTAACACAGCCAACAGTCTTCTCGGGCTGGGGTGGAGCATAACTAGTCTGAGAGCAGTCACGTGCATAGTGTCCTGGCTTCCCGCATGTGAAGCAAGTCCCTGAGGTTGGACGGGGACCCGCACTGACAAGCGGTCTACCAGTAGGCCAGGGTGGAACATACGACTGAGCTGGGGAAGGCACCACATAGGATGGCCTCGGTGCATATCCGGAAGGAAGAGCGGAGTTTGGAACCCAAATCCGGCGCTTCTGGGAACTAGAACCGGAGGAAGATCCCAAATCACGGGTGTGCTTACGAGACTCCTCGTAAGTGAGCTGAGCTGTCTCTGCATTAATGGCCTTGTTCACAAGGGCTTGGAATGTATCGCAATGATGCAGGTGGAGATCACGGCGCAACTTGGGGTTGAGACCCTTCCGGAACCTAGCCTGCTTCTTGGCGTCCGTGGACACTTCTTCTGTGGCATAACGGGCGAGGTTCTCGAACTCTCTGCTATAAGCATCAACAGCCATCTTACTCTGGGTGAAACTACAGAACTCTTCTCTCTTGCGATCAAGGAGGGCCTGGGGAATGTGATGCTCGCGAAAAGCCTCAGTGAAATCCTTCCAGGTAGGAATCTGGCCAGCTGGAAGCATAGCCTCATAGTTCTGCCACCAAAGACTAGCAGGACCTTCCAGGTGGTATGTGGCATAGGTGACCTTGTCATCTTCAGCTACGCTCGCGGAACGCAGCTTATGAGTGATGCTACGGAGCCAGTCATCTGCATCGAGTGGCTCGATGGAATGATGAAAGGTAGGTGGGTGCAAGCGGATGAAATCATGAATGGTAGCAGACCCTTTGAACTGATGTGCGGTGTTCTCCTCGATACGTGCCAACAAACGGTTAGACTCACGCTTGTTCCTCTCCATCTCTAGCATGAACTCTGTCAACGAAGGCTGGTCGGGAGGATCCTCATCCCTACCATCTCCGTGGTTCTGGCTACGAACAACAGAACTTGATGACATCCTGGTGAAACGAAACCAGAGACGGAATCAGCATCAACTATGGACTGTAGAATGTAGGACAAGGGATTAGTATCACTCGAACTCCTAGGGAAATTCCGGCAGCATAACGGCAGTAAAATGCTCAGAATGAGACATCCTACTAAAAATGGGGTGGTAACATACTCATCAGCATTACTCAAGGTTCTGAGATCATACTAAACAGACTACACCGGAAATACTCAAAACTGGGGTATGACTCTGATCAACCAATCCTATGGGACTACGGAGTAGTAACACGTGATCCTGATAGACGGAAGAGAAAGCCTAGTTCCTTAACCCCGTAGGAAAGATAGGATGACTCAGATCAGAAGGCCATGAGGTAAAGGAGTAAAAAGAGCCTTACGTTCCATCCCACAATCAATTCCCTTACATAACTAAAGATTTCTAGACTCAACTTCGACCAGTTTGGCTTGGTAATCCTACAGGCAGTCAGGCTCTGATACCAGCGCTGTCAGGACCCCGACTCAATGCCACATCGATCTAGCATGTAACACCTCATATCACTTTGCGGCCTCACGCACGGTATCCCCACGGGTGTCGCCTTACCTTTGCCCGGGACCGTTTGCGCCTTTTGGCACACGTATATGATGGTGTCGCTAGCATCCATATGATAAAGAGCCCGGGCTGACATGGCTAGTCGTAAACCCAAAGTGGCACTAACTTACAGGGACAGGCATCCATGACCCAGCATCGAACGTGTCGGTCATCAGCGAGTGAATCCAGGCTGTAGCACTGGGCTAACAGGACTCCGGTGAACCGGGCTGTAGCGGGCTAGCAGGACTCCGGTATTCATCGCGTGACATTTCCCCGAAGGGACAGACACAGGATCGAAGAAGGACACATGCCGGCCTGCCTAAGTGTTCCGGAGCAGTAGCAAGCTACCAGGGCTCAGTGGAAGCACTAGGAGACATTTCCCGGTAAGAGAGGCTACTAAGAATAAACAACTAGATAGTCAGATCCCACACATAGCAATACACATTACACGTACGCATAACATGCAAGTATGTGCTGTACAACATGGCATCACAGCATAACTCAACAATCATATAGATAAAGGCTCAGAAGAGCCATCATAGCATTTATTGCAAACAGGGGTCACAAAACCCATCATACAGAGCATACAAGCAACAAGCGGAAGCATTACATGTCTGGGTACAGACATCTACAAATGAAAAAGGCTGAAGAGCCTGACTATCTACAACATCCGATCAAGATCGTAGCTGAGGTACTAGCTACTAGTCGAAGTCCATGAGAACCCTAGTAAGACCGAAGTCTCCGCTGCAAAAACATAAATGAAGCAACATGAGTACAAAGGTACTCAGCAAGACTTACATCAGATCCTATCATACATGCATTTGTATCAAGAGGGTAATGTGGGGTTTAGTTGCAGCAAGCCAGCTTTGACTCTGTGGCTATCCTGTTCTACGACTACCAGAAACTCTGGAGGTGAAACAACGTACACGAGTCCACTAATCACCACACAATACACTACTATGGATTCATCCCCGTCTCCCTACGAGAAGGCCATCCATAGCACTCACACTTGTCTTGAGCATTTTAGAGTATCCACTTCAAGTTGTCTATGTACCATGTAAGCATCCAAGAAGTCCATAACCGCGGACCCGGCTATTCGAATAGATCATGTTAACCCTGCAGGGGTGTACTTCTTCACACACGCTCTCGCCACTTACCGCCATGTACACGTCATGTATCTCGGCAACCTTCAAGCGGAAGCCTGGCGAGGGTGTCGGCCACGACCTGACTAACCACACAAGACTCTAGTCCAGGTTTATCGCCTATTCGGGTTCCATCCGCAAGGAGATCCGGCCGGGGTGTCGCTCACGGCCCCAAACGATGTGAGCAGGGTTCCCGAGCCCACCAACCGGGTGCCACTCGGTACACCGTGCCACGTGTGCCTAGTCTGTCCCAAGCCCACCCTGCCGGGTGCCACTTGGTAGAAAAATAGCACTACCTACAAACACCAGAAACTAGTTGCGACTCCTGGACAGAGATCAAGTTGGTTAATAAGCCGAGAGAGTCAATTAAGGATCCCAATGTGTGGTAGTATCGAGTCATTGGACAACATACATAGAACTCAGTGCTTAAGGACGGTTCCAGCGAGACAACCCACCATGTACTCCTACATGGCCTCTCACCGCTACCTTTACCAAATCGTGTTCACACACTTAACTCTCAGCATCAGAACATATCGTAACACTCCAATTCATTCCCAATGAACCAGACCTGACACAACTCTAAGCAATAGCAGGCATAGCATGGTAGGAACACAACAATGGCTTCAATCAACTCCTACACATGCTAGTGGGTTTCAACTATTTACTGTGGCAATGACAGGTCATGCAGAGGAATGGGTTCAACTACCGCAGCACAAAGTAGCAGATGAATCGTTGTTGTCCTAATGCAATAACTGAGAGCAGGAGCGAGAGAGTAGGGTTTTATCGAAATGAACAAGGGGGTTTGCTTGCCTGGTAAATCAACAAGGGAGGCACTGCTTCACAGACAGGTACTCTGGAACGTCTCCGGAGCAGGACCTATCGAGAAGGAACGGTGCCGGCAATCAATACACAATCATATGCAACAATATGATGCATGAACATGGCATGTAGATGTGATGCTGTTTGAGCTAATGCAACTAGTATTCATTTGGTTTGAAGTCCATTTGAACCAAAGGTTCAAATGCATCTCCAAATTAAGTCTCTTATATATGCCATAATGTGTTTTCTCATATTCAGCATGTATAAGTTGGTTTGTCATGCATGAAACTAGTACAGATGGAAAGATTGCATTTTTCTGATAATTTTTCATATATAAATTATTTTAATCTGAGCTACGGTTGAATTGTTATGAATTTTTGAAGTTTAAAACAATTTCTGGAATTTCCTGATTTAATTTAAATCCAGAAATCATATATTGCGCCAGCATGACGTCAGCACGACGTCAGCGGTCAACTGGGCTGGTCCGGGTCAAACCTGACCAGTGGGGCCCACTGGTCAGTGACTACGGCTAATCCTAATATAATTTAAACCTAACCTAGTTTAATTAGCCGGGCCGGGCCCGCATGTCAGTGAGTCAGTGGCTAAAAAAATTAGCAAAACTAAACTAATTAACAGGGGCTGGCCCCACCTGTCATCGACCCAGGGGGGTCAAACCCCTGGTCAACAGGGCCTAACCCGCCGGCGGAGAGTCGCCGGCGAGGCCGAGGCGGCGGAGGCCTTCGGGTTTCTTGCTCCGGCGACCAAACGGACGGAGGAGGGGCTCTACGGATAGCTGGAAGGGCGCCGCGTCTTCCTGTGGAGTCGGTTGGGGTCGGGGCGGCCGGAATCGGCGCCGGCGTCGACCTAGGTGGCCGCCGGAGTTCGGCCGAGGTCGAGCACGGCGCTGCGGTGCACTAGAGGGGAAACGGAAGGGCTCTGTGGGCTCCTGGGAGGGCGGCGAACTTGGTAACATGCTCGGGTGCAAGCTGGGGTGACCCTGGCCACGGCAGCGCCATGGCCGGCGGCGAGGAGCAATCGGCTCCGGTGAGAAGGGCGGCCAGAGTGCGGGAACGAGCGCGGGGAGGAGGGGGAATGGAAGAGGAGCTCACAGCGAGGTCGATGAGCAGCTCGGTGGTCTCGGGGAGGCGTCGGAGGCGGCGAATCGACCGCGGCGTTCTTCGGTGGCCGGCGACGGAAACGGCGATGGTGGCGGCGTTGCAGCGCGTCCGGGACCTCGTGGCTCGGTGGAGAGGAAGAGGGGGTCGCGGCGGAGCTCGGGGACTCTACGGAGGGGCGAGGGAAATGCGGGGAGCGCGTCGGTGGTGAGCTGCGGCGGCGGCAGTGCTTCGGTGAGAGAGGGAGAGAGAGCAGGGGGAGGGAAGGAGGGCGAGGGAGAGTGCGAGGGGGTCGGGGTGGCTGCGTGGCGTCGTCTGGGCATCGAGGGCGACGAGAAGGGCGCCAGGCAGGCAGGGAGGGAGGTGGCGTGGCGCGGTGGCGCGCGCGCGCGCCGGGCACGCGCCGTCCCCCTGTTGGGGAGGAAGACGACAGAGGAGGGGGGCCAGGTGGGCTGGGCCGGCCTGCTGCGGCTGGGCTGCACACGGGGGAGCCCCAGGTAAGCCCCTCCTTCTTTTATTTTTGTTTTCTATTTTTTTCTGACATTTGTTTTGATTTAATAAAATACTAAATCAATTTATTACCTTATGCCAATTTTTGCAGGGGCTAGATATATTATTCCAGAGCTCCTTTATAAATGGCATAATTTTTGGACCATATTTCATATATATAGCAATATATTTCCAATGCAAATATTTATCGAATTAATCCAAATGGCCAAAATAAATATCCATGAGCTCCTAAAAATATTGTTTTGATTTTTTTTTTCTGTCCAATATTTTCAGAGAGCAACATGAGCATTTTCTTGGACCCTTTTGGAGAAATTTTTATTTGGGTCATTTTCAAAAATGATTCTGAGGGTTCCACCAATCCTCATTTCAAATTTAAATGAAATTTAAATATGATGCACAAATGGCTAGCTAGTCTAAGTCATACCAGACTAGGGATGTGACAGATGGAAGGTGGGTGGTTTCAGACCAATGAAGTCGGTGATGGAAACCAACTTCTTACGCTGATGTGCGGTGTTCTGCTCAATCTGTGCTAGCAAGCAGTTAGTCTCACGCTTGTTCCTCTTAGATGCTAACAAGAACTCTGCCATCAAAGGCTGGTCAGGAGGATCCTCATCCCTACCATCTCCGGGGTTCTTGCTATGAGCAACTGAACCTCGGTTAGCAGACGACATCCTGGCACAGAAACCAAGGAAACAAGGATGGAATTAGCATCAACATAAGGATGCGGAATGTAATGCAAAAGCATTGGAAACTCTTGAAATCCTAGGACAATTTCGGCAGCATAACGGCTGTAAATGCTCAAAAGGATTTTGAGACATTCATCAAAGGAATAGCATAATCAATCAGCATCATAATATCAAGGTTCTGGGTCAAACTGAGGACACACGGAAGTAGTATAATTGTATGGAGACACAACCCAACAATCCTAAGACTTTACGGTTTAGTAACATGTCATCCTAAGAGATAGAGGAGAAGCCTAGGCCTTAACCCTCGTAGAAAATAAGAGGCTGACTCAGAAAGAATGACATGAGGTAAAGGAGTAAAAAGAGCCTTATGTTCCCTTCCACAATCAATTCCCTTATATAACTAAAGCATTTCTAGACTCAACTTCGACCAGTTTGGCTTGGTAATCCTACAGTTAGTCAGGCTCTGATACCAACGCTATCGGGACCCCGATCCTAAGTCACACCGATCTAGCATGTAACACTTCATGTCACTTTGTGGCCTCACGCACGGTATTCCCACGGGTGCCACCTTACCTGGCCCGGGACCGTTTGTGCCTTTTGGCTCACGAATATGATAGTGTCGCTAGCATCCATATGACAGAGAACCTGGCCGACATGATTAGTCGTGAACCCAAAGTGGCACTAACTTACAGGGACAAGCATACATGAATCAACCTCGGGCATGTTGGTCAACAGCGTATGAATCCGGGCTGTAGCACTGGGCTAACAGGACTCCGAATGTCACCGTGTGACATTTCCCCGAAGGGAAAGACATAGGAACGAAGTGAATCACATGCCGGCCAGTCAAGTGTTCCGGAGCAGTAGTGCTGTGCTAGCAGGACTCCGGTGAGCCGGGCTGTAGCGGACTACTATGGCTCATGGAAGCACAAGACTACATTTCCCCATAAGAGAGGCTACCAGGGATAAACAACTAGGTTGTCGGATCCCACACATAGCAATACACGTTACACGTACGCATAACATGCAAGTATGTGTTGTACAACATGCCATCACAACATAACTCAAACTCATATAGATAAAGGCCCAGAAGAGCCACATAGCATTCAATACAAACAGGGGTCTCATGACCCATCATTCAGAGCATACAAGCAATGGAAGCATTACATGTCTGAGTACAGACAACTACAAAAGGAAAAGACTAAGAAGCCTGACTAAACACGACCCTCCCAAGGGTACAAGATCGTAGCTGGGATACAAGCTACTGGTCGAAGTCACTAGTGTAACCAACTGCAAAACATAAATAAGCAAACGTGAGTACGAAGGTACTCAACAAGTCTTACATCAGAACTATCTACATATGCAACATTATCAACAAAGGGGGGTGGTGGAGTTTTAACAGAAGCAAGCCAGCTTTGACTAAGTGGCTAACCTATACTACGAGTATCAGAAACTTCTTTGAGGTGAGGAGACGCACACGAGTCCACATATTCACCATATCAATACTCCACTACGGATCCGTTCCCGTCTCCCTACGAGAAGGCCATCCATAGCACTCACGCTTATCTTGCATATTTTCGAGTATCCACTTCAAGTTGTCTATGTACTACATAAGTCCTCCAAGTTTCCATATCCAAGGAAAATGGCTATTCAAATAGATAATGTTAACCCTGTAGGGGTATACTTCTTCACACACGCTCTCGCCACTTATCGCCCTGTACACGTCATGTACCTCGGCAACCTTCAAGTGGAAGCCGGGCGAGGGTGTCGGCCACGACCTAACTAACCACACAAGTCTCTCGTCCAGGTTTATCGCCTATTCGGGTTCCATCCGCAAGGAGATTCGGCCGGGGTGTCGCTCACAGCCCCAAACGATGTGTGCAGGGTTCCCAAGCCCACCATTCGGGTGCCACTTGGTACACCGTGCCACGGTGCCTAGTCTGTCCCAAGCCCATCCTGTCAGACACCACCTGGTAGACAAGTAGCACTACCTACAAACGCCAGAAACTAGTTGCAACTCCTGGACAGAGATCAAGTGGATTAATAAGCCGAGAGGGGCCGAATAACCGGAACCCAATTTGTGGTAGTAACTGGACTTGGATAACATACACAGAACTCAGTGCTTAAGGACGGTTCCAATGAGACAACCCACCATGTACTCCTACATGGCCTCTCATCGCTACCTTTACCAAAACGTGTTCACACACTTAGCCTTTACCGATAGGACATGTTCACCACTCCAATTCATTCCCGATGAATCAGACCTGACACAACTCTAAGCATAGCTGGCATAAAGAAAACAAGCATGGATGAGTAGGCACATCAAGGCTCAAGCAACTCCTACTCATGCTAGTGGGTTTCAACTATTTACTGTGGCAATGACAGGTCATGCAGAGGAACGGGTTCAACTACCGCAGCAGAAAGTAGCAGTTTGAATCGTTGTTGTCCTAATGCAATATAAGGAGCAGGAGCGAGAGAGTGGGATTTATCGAAATGCTCAAGGGGGTTGCTTGCCTGATAGAACAACGAAGGGGTACGGCTCCTCTGACAGGTACTCGGGAACACCTTCCGGAGTGGAACCTATCAAGAAGAAACGGTGTCGGCGATCAACACACAAACAAATGCAACAAAATGATGCATGAACATGACATGTGCAAATGCTAGTGTTTGGGCTAATGCAAGATGCTACCAAGTTGGTTGAAGCCCATTTGAACAAAGATTCAAATGCAATTCAAAATGAAGCATTTAAAATGCCCATATTATGTTTTCACTTATACAGCATGTATAAGTTGGTTTTTCATGCATGTAACTGGCATAAATGGATTCCTTGCATTTTTCTGATAATTTTTCATATATAATTTATTTCATTCTGAGCTACGGTTGAATTATTATGATTTTTTGAAGTTTAGGCAAATATTCTGGAATTTCCTGAGTTAAAATAATTCCAGAAATCAATTATTGCGTCAGCTCTACGTCAGCATGACGTAAGCGGGTCAACGGGGCTGACCAGGTTAAACCTGACCCATGGGCCCCACATGTCATTTGCTCAGTTAGGTAACAGGTTTTAGAATAAACCTAATCTAACGATTAATAGGGTCGGGCCCACTATCAGTGACTAAGAGGTTAACTAAGCAGTGATTAGGCCCTAATCTAACCACTACCACATCAGCACCACCGGGTCAAGTCGTTGGCGACCTTACAGGACGGAGGTGGCTTGTCGGAAACTCTATTCCGGCGACCATTCGCGCGGCGAAGGGCATCTACGCGTTGCGGGCGCTCGACCGCATCCATCTACGCAAGAGGGAGGGGATGAGGTGGTCGGAAACAGCAACGGCGGCGAGCGAGGCGGCGTCCGGAGCACGGCTATGCGCGGGCGCGGGCTACGCTTGGCTAGCAAGCTCGCTGAGAGGATGGACGGGCTCCTGGAGCTGCGTTGAGCACAGTGGTGTGCTTGGCTTCGAGCAATAATGGCTCTAGCCACGACGGCGACGAGGCATGGTGGCGGCGAGCTTCGGCTACAGTGGCCAGGGGGGCTAGAGGAGGGATTTGACGGCGGGGAGAGAGGGGTTGGGAGCGGGAGCTCACAGGGAGGCGGCGGAGTAGGTCAGTGGGCTCGGGGACGTCCTTGACTGCGCGAATCGACGGCGAGGGGCTCGGGTGCCCGAGGTTGAATATGACCGCGATGACGATGAAGCAGGGCCTCCTGCGAGGCATGAGTCGGCAGAGGGGACGTGGGCGGTGTTGCGGTTCTTCCAGACGTGTCAGCGAGGCGAGTGGTGGACGGTGGCCGCGGTGACAGCGAGCGGTGGCGATGAGCGTGCTCGGGTGTGCTGCAGGGAGAGGAACAAAGGAGGGGAGAGAGAGCAGCGAGTGAGGGGGAGGAGAGAGGGGCTTCGAGGCGTCTCGAGGCGCGGGATTGGGTTGACGGGGAGCACGACACGGCGAAGCAGGAGGTGGCGCAGTCGGCTACGTGCGCTGGCTGCCAGTGGGCACAAGGTTGAAGACAACCTTGCCCCTGGTGGGCTGGGCCAACAGTGCCAGGCCAGCTGGGCTGCTAGGTAAGGCCAGGTAAGCCTTTTCCTTTTCCTGTTTTTCTTTTACTATTTTGTTTTCTTTGTTCTGATTTAGTTTAGGAACTAAATCATTTTAGATAATTCTGAAAATTATTTTGGAGATTAACAGAATTATTTCAAGGCTCCACAAATAACTTCAGAATATTTGGACCATTTAAAATATATATATAGCATTTAAACGTCTCCAAATCAAATACGTTATGTTAATTAAAAATCCAAAGATGACCTAAAAATATATTCATCATTTTTGGGAGTGGTTTTCACCTTAACCAGAAATCATGAACTTTTCTTAGGGACATTTTGGGTTTATCTGAAAAAGATTTTAATCAAGCCTACATGGATTGATTTAGTGCTAGGGTTTGAACAATCCCCATTTCAAATTTAAATGGAATTTAAACATGATGCACAAATGACTAGCTAGTCTAGGTCATACCAGAACTAGGGATGTGATAGCTTGGACGCATTAACCCAACTATAATGGAAACAGTTCATGATCCAAGTTCAAGGGCTCCGGATCCTATCTCTGTTCTCCCTCTGTTTTCCTTTATTTACTTATTTCCTAGCAGCCGTACACTCTGGTAAGTTTCATATTTTCCAGGGGCTCCCCATCGCCCCATGATACGGCAACAAAGTCCGAACAATCCCTAAAGATAAGTTCGGCACCCCGAATTTAGCATTATATGCATTGGCTCTGAATCATGTCTTTGGTCAATAGTTAGGTTGCCCGGCTCCTGTGCTTGCGACCCTACGTTCCACTAAATCGGCTAGGGTAGTAAAGGGAGAACTACTGCGATTGTGCCCTGGCCTTGACCAGATGAGCACCTCAGTAGAGAAATCCGAAAACTGACTGCCATGATATGGCGAGAGCCGGTCAGCTGTTCGAGGGTCACAAATCGTTGGAGATTTTTTCCGCATTATGCGACAGATCGACACTTCCCGATCAGATGCTGACAGCACCCTGGTTTGAACCAGGGGCTGCACCTACGCTGTATTATAAAACTCATATGGCTAAGTGAGGGTGTTTAAGCCGTACAGTCGGATTGCCTTGTTCGTTGCGCTAAACAACTCCTTCAAGGACCATATAATTGGATCAAGATTGTTTAGATTCCATCCCGAACACCTACGTACTACCTACGTGAGGGCAGAAGACCCTCAGATTACATACAACACGGCCGCACAGGAGGAAACAATTCAAAGCATAACAAAATTACATTACAAAACAGACTTTGTTCTCATAGTACAAGGCAAAGGCAACATGAATACATTTATTCAAATACAATGTCCTCCCAACATTGTGCTGCCGCAAGGCGAGACCCCTCCAGGACATCCGCAAAATACCGTTCGGGTGTGCGGTGTTCCTTGCCCTCTGGTGGCCCTCTGGTCACCTCGGCGGTGTCCATCTTCGCCCACCACATCATGCAACGGGCGAAGGCCATGCGTGCACCTTCAATGCGGGCCGAGCGCTTGACGGCATCCAACCGAGGACAGGCGTTCACCATCCGCCTCACGAGCCCGAAGTAGCTGCTTGGCATAGCTTCCGCTGGCCATATCCGGATTATGAAATCCTTCATGGCTAGTTCGGCCACCCTATGCAGCTCCACCAGCTGTTTCAGCTGATCGGTGAAGGACACGGGATGCTCTGGCGCCGCGTACTGCGACCAGAATAGCTTTTCCGTAGAACCCCCTCCTTCGGCTTGATAGAACTCCACGGCATCTGATACACTGCATGGTAAATCCGCAAAAGCTCCTGGGGAACTCCGAACCCGGGTTAGTAAAAGGTACTGCTTCTCCGCATACATGATTTGCATCTTAAAATCCTTACCCGCTGTGATCTTCCTGGCCTCCTGGATCTCCTGGAGGGCGGCCTGGGCCTCATTCTGTGCGGTCTCCGTGCTCTACGAGCCTTGGCGAGTTCGGTCCCTTGAACCGACGCATCATGCTCCAAGGCATCGCATTTCTTGACCGCATCCTAGAGCTCCTGCTGGACTTCTTTGACCCGGGCCTTGGACTTCTTATGGGCGGCTTGCTGCTGGACAGCCTTCTCCTCGGCCTCGCCCAGGGCCTTCTTCAGGGCCTCGACCTCGGTCGCGGCTCCTGCACATATTATGACACAGCGGTCAATATACAGCGCATATCCTTTCTAAACACACAGCAAGTCGTCACCCACCTTGCTTCTCCTGGAGCCGAACCTTAACCTCGCCGAGCTCGTTCTCGATCCGCTCCAGCCTCTGCCTCAGCTCAGAGACTTCAGCAGCATGGGAGGTCACGGCCAACAGTGACGCCTGCTTATTCATACATATTACGTTAGTCTCCTACAACAGAAGATTGATCCTCTGTCCGGTTCTTCTTGCCGAACACTGGACAGTGTCTCAGGGGCTACTGGCTACACGGGGTTTTTCTCTTTCTTACCTCGAAACCTGTCAACAGGTTGCTGCAGGCTTCATTCAGTCCACTGTTGGCAGACTGAATCTTCTTGATCACCGCACCCATAAGGACACGATGCTCGTCCACGACAGAGGCGCCTCAAAGCGCCTCCATCAGGTTATCCGGCGCCCCTAGATGGACATGGGCCACTGGTGGAAGCGGCGCATCCCCCTCCTTCAAAGGGGGCTGCTCGCCCGACTCCAGAGCCATATGGGCCTCCGGAATCATATTCGGCTGAGGGCCGAACTGGATGCGGCCCTCTTCGCCAATCTCCATGGGGTTCGGCTCCCCCATGTGTCCGGCAGTGGAGGTCTCGCCTTGTGGCGCCTCCCGGACAGCGTCCTTGGCTCCTCCCCGGTTCGGAGCGGTCCTCCGGGATAACACTTCGGTGTCGTCCCTGGCCCCGGGTGAATAAGCAGGTGGTGGCGACATGCTCGCCATCTCCGACGGAGCCAACGAACCTCCAGATGAGGATCGCTGGATACGGTCGCGGGCCGGACTGCAATAGCACAATTAATTGTGTCATGATAATGAAGAGAAAGGGTCGGACGTGCGCATGAGCGAACCGTGTCACTTACGATGCGGCATGGGGCTTAGTGCGGGGGCGTCTCTCTGGACTGCTATCAACGTCCCACACGGTGTTGACCGCTCGGACGCTCTTGCCCTTCTTGGGCGTTTCCGCCTCCGGATGCGCCGAAGCCGCCCTCTTATTCTTCCTCTCCTCAGGGGGAGGATTGTTTTCCTCCTCCTCCTCCTCTTCCTCGCCATTGTCCTCAGGGACAGAGGAATGGGCTTCATCATCTTTAGATGTCACGTCCGAAGTGCCCTTGCGATGGGGGCCACTCTTGGCCCCCTTGGTCTTCTTCTTGGCCTTCTTCTCCGGCGCCTTATAAGGCGCCGGCACCAGCATCTTCACTAGACGCGGGATGACCGGTTCTTCAGGCAGCGGAGCCGGATACTGGATCCGCTTCGCCCTCTCCATCCAGTCCTGGAAATGCAATGATAAGCTCAGACATCATCCTTGAAATGATTAAGTTTGGGATACATCGAAAAATATCATACCTCACTGGCGAGGTGTTTACAATCATGACCACGGTCTAAATCCATGGCTGGTGGTTTCTCGTTGCCCTTAAAGAGCAACTTCCATGCGCCTTCGTGAGTAGTCTCGAAGAGCCTCACCAGGGTCTGATCCTTCTTTGGGTTGAACTCCCACAGAGGACGGCTTCGGCGCTAGCACGGAAGGATCCGGCGAACCAGCATCACCTGGATCACATCAACAAGCTTGACTTTCTTGGTTGACATGCTCTGAACATGCGTCTGTAGCGCTATCACCTCGTCAGGAGAACCCCAGTCCGGACTCTTCTCGACCCAGGAGGTGAGTCGCATGGGAGCGCTGGAGCGGAATTCGGCAGCTGCGGCCCAGGTGGTGCCGCGAGGTTCTGTGATGTAGAACCACTTCTTCTTCCACTCCTTCACTGTGTCCAGAAAAGTGCCTTTGGGCCAGGATACGCTGGACAGCTCGCTCACCATAGCTCCTCCACACTCCGCGTGCTGGCCGTCCACCACCTTCGGCTTCATGTTGAAGACTTTGAGCCACAGCCTGAAGTGGGGTTAGATGCGGAGGAAGGCGTCACACACGACGATAAACGCCGAGATGTTGAGGAAGGAATTCGGGGACAGATCATGGAAATCTATCCCGTAATAATACATCAGCCCGCGAACGAAAGGGTGGAATGGAAACCCTAGTTCGCGGAAGAAATGGGGGAGGAACACTACCCTCTCGGTGGGCTTCGGTGTGTGGACAACTTGTCCCTCGGTCGGTAGGCGGTGAGTGATCTCCTTCGCCAAGTATCCGGTCACCCGAAGCTCCGTAATTTTCTCCTCCTTGACGGAGGAGACCATCCACTTACCCTGACCTCCAGATCCGGACATGTTTGCTTCGGTGGAAAGGAGATGAGAACATGGGCGCTGGAGCTCAAGATTGGAAAGGCAGAGACAGAGAGAGGGTGTGAGAGAAGAAGGGGGAATCCTTATCCCCTTATGAAGGCAACGAATATTGAATGTCTCCTTACTCGCCTTAAGATTCGCCTATTCCCAAGTGTTGTATAAACGGCACGGTTGGGTTACCCATGCCCGCATTGATGAGAATCCCGTGATAAGGGGACACGATCTCTGCTTTGACAAGACGTGCCAATGGCAACCGCGTCTCGGGACGTGGAGCGTCGAAACATGAAAGCGGTTTGGAATTGTGACCGAGCAGACATGGTGTCATGTTGTAAAAAGCTGTCAGCAGATTAGACTCGTATAAAAGTATATTCTCTCTGCGGTTATGTATGGTGTGTATGTGTGACAGGTCCGGATACTATCATCGCATCCGAAGACCATCTTGAAGTTCGGATAGAAGGGAACCCGCCTTGCAATGCCGAAGACAATCTGCGCGCCGGACTCCTCGTCATTGAAGCCAGGTTCAGGGGCTACTGAGGGAGTCCTGGACTAAGGGGTCCTCGGGCATCCGGCCTGTTATCCATGGGTTGGACTAATGGGCTATGAAGACATGAAGACCGAAGACTGTACCTATGTCCAGATTGGACTCTCCTTGGCGTGGAAGGCAAGCTTGGCGACCGACTATGAAGATTCCTTCTCATGTAACCGACTCTATGTAAACCCTAGATTCCCCTTGGTGTCTATATAAACCGGAGGGGTTAGTCCGGAGAGGATATATTCATTACCATAGTCATACAGGTTAGACTTCTAGGGTTTAGCCATTACGATCTCGTGGTAGATCGACTCTTGTAACACTCATATTCATCACGATCAATCAAGCAGGAAGTAGGGTATTACCTCCATAGAGAGGGCCCGAACCTGGGTAAACATTGTGTCCCCCGTCTCCTGTTACCATCGATCCTAGACGCACAGTTCGGGACCCCCTACCCAGATTCGTCGGTTTTGACACCAACATGGGGAATGCCGGCAGCTGGAATTCTGGGCGAGAAAAGGAGCAAATATTAGAGACCTATTCTGCACATCTCCAAAAGTCCTGAAACTCCATGGGAGCACTTTTCAGAATATATAAAAAATATCGGGCACAAGAAGTACCAGAGGGGGGCCACACCCTGGCCACGAGGGTGGGGGCGCGCCCTACCCCCCTGGGCAAGCCCCCCTGCCTCGTGGGCTCCCTGGTGGCCCTCTGATGCCCATCTTCTGCTATATGAGGTCTTTCGTCCAAGAAAAATTAGAAGCAAGCTTACAGGACGAAACTCCGCCGCTGATACGTCTCTGTCGTATCTATAATTTTTGATTGTTCCATGCCAATATTCTACAACTTTCGTATACTTTTGGCAACTTTTTATATTATGTTTGGGAGTAACATATTGATCCGGTGCCCAGTGCCAGTTCCTGTCTGTTGCATGTTTTATGTTTCGCAGAATATGCATATCAAACGGAATCCAAACGGGATAAAATGGACGGATCTTATTTTTGGAATAGTTGGAAAATTTCGGAAGAAAAATCCACGCGATACGGTCCCTGAGGTGGCCATGAGGCAGGGGGCGCGCCTGCCCCCCCCCCCTGGGCACGCCCCTGACCCTCGTGGGCCACCCGTAAGGCGGTTGATGCCCTTCTTCGGCCGCAAGAAAGCTAATTTTTGGTAAAAAAAATCACGGCGAAGGTTTCAGGCCAATCGGAGTTACGGATCTCCATATATATACGAAACGGTGAAAGGGCAGCAGAATAGAACGCAGAAACGGAGAGAGACAGATCCAATCTCAGAGGGGCTCTCGCCCCTCCCACGCCATGGAGGCCAAGGACCAGAGGGGAAACCCTTCTCCCATCTAGGGAGGAGGTCAAGGAAGAAAAAGACGAAGGGGCCCCCTCTCCCCTTCTCTTCTGGTGGCGCCGGAACGCTGCCGTGGCCATCGTCATCATCATCACCGCGATCTACACCAGCACCTCCACCATCTTCACCAACATATCCATTGCCTTCCCCCCTCTATCTACAGCGGTCCACTCTCCCGCAACCCATTGTACCCTCTACTTGAACATGGTGCTTTATGCTTCATATTATTATCCAATGATGTGTTGCCATCCTATGATGTCTGAGTAGATTTTTGTTGTCCTATCGGTGGTTGATGAATTGCTATGATTGATTTAATTTGCTTGTGATTATGTTGCTGTCCTTTGGTGCCCATCATATGAGCGCGCGCGTGGATCACACCATAGGGTTAGTTGTATGTTGATAGGACTATGTATTGGAGGGCAAGAGTGGCAGAAGCTTCAACCTAGCATAGAAATTGATGCATACGGGATTGAAGGGGGGCCAATTTATCTTAATGCTATGGTTGGGTTTTACCTTAATGAACATTAGTAGTTGTGGATGCTTGCTAATAGTTACAATCATAAGTGCATAGAATTCCAAGTCAGGGATGACATGCTAGCAGAGGCCTCTCCCACATAAAACTTGCTATCGGTCTAGTAAAGTAGTCAGTTGCTTAGGGACAATTTCGCAACCCCTACCACCACTTTTCCACACTCGCTATATTTACTTTATTGCTTCTTTACTTACAACAGACCCTAATTTTTATTTACGTGCTCTTTATTATCTTGCAAACCTATCCAAAAACACCTACAAAGTACTTCTAGTTTTATACTTGTTCTAGGTAAAGCGAACGTCAAGTGTGCATAGAGTTGTATCGGTGGTCGATAGAACTTGAGGGAATATTTGTTCTACCTTTAGCTCCTCATTGGGTTCGACACTCTTACTTACAGGAAGAGGCTACAATTGATCCCCTATACTTGTGGGTTATCAAGACCTTCTTCTGGCGCCGTTGCCGGGGAGCAATAGCGTGGAGTGAATATTCTCGTGTGTGCTTGTTTGCTTTATCACTAAGTAATTTTTATTTGCTATTCCTAGTTGTTTTCTATCTTTAGTTATGGGTAGGAAACGCAAAATACCAAAAAAATTAGTTGTACCTACTAAACCAATGGTTGAAGAACCACTCAAAATCTATTACACTGCTGAAGCTTATTACTTGGATCATCTTCGATCCCTATGTGCTCGTGCTGAAACCCCAACTAGCTTAGTTGAGGGAAAATATTTAGATGAGCATGCTTGTTATGTGCGACACCGAATATCTGAAAAGGGGAAAAAATTACTGGGTCAAATTCATCGTTTGCAATGCTATGCTTGGAATTTATACAAAATATATGATATTACTTGTTGTTCTAAAAACCCTAAGAAACACCTTCCCTATCAATGTGAGTTTAGTGATAATGGAATCGTATCTTTGTATGCTAAGGGTGTTTATAGTTACTATGATGTTCAACAAATTGAAGAATTTGTTGCTTTTAAGGGTGCTTATGAAATGGCTTCTTTGATTGAAACGTATGATGCTACTCTTTACAGATCTGAAAATTTTGCCATACTTAAATATTGTTATGATAATTATGCTTCTAATGCCTATGTTGAACCATATATTGAGTACTACCCCGCTGTTCAAGAAGAGACTAATATTTTGCAGGAGTCTATGGAAGAGGAAATTGATGAAACTGTGAGCTCATTGGATGAAAAAGATGAGGAGGAGAGCGAAGAACAAGAGGACGAAGAGCGGATTAGCTACCCATGCCCACCTTCTAATGATAGTAACTCTTCAACTCATACATTGTTTAATTTCCCTTCGTGCTTACCGAAGGATGATTGCTATGATGATTGTTATGATCCCGTTGATTCTCTTGAAATATCCCTTCTTGATGATGATTGCTATGCTTGTGGCCAAGATGCCAATATGAATTATGCTTATGGAGATGAACTTGCAATAGTTACTTATGTTAAACATGAAATTGTTGCTATTGCACCCACGCATGATAGTCCTATTATCTTTTTGAATTCTCCCGACTACACTATATCGGAGAAGTTTGCACTTATTAAGGATTATATTGATGGGTTGCCTTTTACCGTTACACATGATGATTTTGATAGATATAATATGCATGTGCTTGCTTCTCCTACTTTCAATTATTATGAGAGAGGAACTATATCTCCACCTCTCTATGTTTCCCACACGATAAAATTGCAAGAAATTGTTTATACTATGCATTGGCCTTTACTTTGTGTGCATGAATTGTTCTATTATGACATGCCGATGCATAGGAAGAGAGTTATACTTCGTTGTTGCATGATATATGTTACTTTGTGCTCACTACTAAATTATAAATCATTGTTAATTAAAATTGGCTTTGATATACCTTGGGATCCGGGTGGATTCACTACTTGAGCACTATATGCCTAGCTTAATGGCTTTAAAGAAAGCGCTGCCAGGGAGACAACCTGGAAGTTTTAGAGAGTCATTTCTGTTGAGTACTTTCATATAGTTTAAAAACAACCAAAATAAAGAGGGGAACCCAAAACTTTTTCAAAAAGGAAAGTGAAAGTGAGAAAGACAAGCATTGTTGAAGTGGGAGAGCTCCTTGAACTTTGTTCATGCTCACGGAAACTTTGTGAATCTTGATTACAGAAACTTTTCAATAAAAATAATTATCCCCTTGTAAAATTCCATTGTATTATAAAAATAATGTGCCAAGGTTTGCCTTTAGGATGTTTACATTTGCTTGATGGTTTGTATGGTGCAGGACAGAAACTTTGGCTGTAGTGCACGATTTTACATTTTTAGATGGAACGTCAAATGGTTCTGATTCTTTTTGCACTGCCTTTCTATACAAATTTTTTATTTTTCCTAATTTTGGTAGAATTTTTCAAGTATCATAAGTATGGTAAATGTTCAGATTATTACAGACTGTTCTGTTTTAGACAGATTCTGTTTTTGATGCATAGTTTACTTGTTTTGATGAAGCTATCGATTTGTATCAGTGGATTAAGCCATGGAAAATCTATGTTACAGTAGACACAATGCAAAAACAAAATATGAATTGGTTTGCAACAGTACTTAGAGTGGTGATTTGCTTTATTATACTAACGGATCTTACCGAGTTTTCTGTTGAACTTTTGTGTGGATGAAGTGTTCGGTGATCGAGAAGGTCTTGATGTGAGAAGAAGGAAGAGAGGCAAGAGCTCAAGCTTGGGGATTCCCAAGGCACCCCAAGTAAATATTCAAGGAGAATCAAGCGTCTAAGCTTGGGGATGCCCTGGAAGGCATCCCCTCTTTCTTGAACAAGTATCGGTATGTTTTCGGATTCGTTTCGTTCATGCGATATGTGCAATCCTGGAGCGTCTTTTGCATTTAGTTTTCATCTTTCTTTTATGCACCATGCTGGTATGATATAGTCCTTGGTTGATTTATAGAATGCTCTATGCACTTCAGTTATATCTTTTGAGTATGGCTTTATAGAATGTTTCATGTGCTTCACTTATATCATTTGAAGTTTGGATTGTCTGTTTCTCTTCACTTAGACAACCGCCATTTGTAGAATGCTCTTTTACTTCACTTAGATTTGTTAGAGCGTGGGCATATCTTTTTTAGAAATAATTCCATTGTCTTGCTTCACTTATATCTATTTAGAGAGATGACAGGAATTGGTTATTCACATGGTTAGTCGTAAAATCCTACATAAAACTTGTAGATCACTGAATATGATATGTTTGATTCCTTGCATTAGTTTTGCGATATAAAGATGGTGATATTAGAGTCATGCTAGTGGGTAGTTGTGGATTAGTAGAAATACTTTTGTTGAGGTTTGTGATTCCTGTAGCATGCACGTATGGTGAACTGTTATGTAATGAAGTCAGAGCATGAGGTATTTATTGATTGTCTTCCTTATGAGTGGCGGTCGGGGACGAGCGATGGTCTTTTCCTACCAATATATCCCCCTAGGGGCATGCGTAGTAGTACTTTGCTTCGAGGGCTAATAAACTTTTGCGATAAGTATGTGAGTTCTTTATGACTAATGTTGAGTCCATGGATTATACGCATTCTTACCCTTCCACCATTGCTAGCCTCTCTAGTACTGCGCAACTTTCGCCGGTACCATAAACCGGCCATATACCTTCCTCAAAACAGCCACCATACCTACCTATCATGGCATTTCCATAGCCATTCCGAGATATATTGCCATGCAACTTCCATCATCATCATATACATGACTTGAGCATTCATTGTCATATTGCTTTGCATGATCGTAAGATAGCTAGCATGATGTTTTCATGGCTTGTCCGTTTTTTGATGTCATTGCTACGCTAGATCATTGCACATCCCAGTACACCGCCGGAGGCATTTATATAGAGTCATATCTTTGTTCTAGTATCAAGTTGTAATATCGAGTTGTAAGTAAATAAAAGTGTGATGACCATCATTATTAGAGCATTGCCCCAGTGAGGAAAGGATGATGGAGACTATGATTCCCCCACAAGTCGGGATGAGACTCCGGACGAAAAAAATAAAAAAATAAAAAATAGAAAGGCAAAAAAAGGCCCAAAAAATGAGAGAAAAAGAGAGAAGGGGCAATGTTACTATCCTTTTACCACACTTGTGCTTCAAAGTAGCACCATGTTCTTCATATAGAGAGTCTCTTGAGTTATCACTTTCATATACTAGTGGGAATTTTCATTATAGAACTTGTCTTGTATATTCTGATGATGGGCTTCCTCAAATGCCCGAGGTCTTCATGAGCAAGCAAGTTGGATGCACACCCACTTAGTATCAGTTTGAGCTTTCATACACTTATAGCTCTTAGTGCATCCGTTGCATGGCAATCCCTACTCACTCACATTGATATATATTGATGGGCATCTCCATAGCCCGTTGATACGCCTAGTTGATGTGAGACTATCTTCTCCTTTTTGTCCTCTCCACAACCACCATTCTATTCCACCTATAGTGCTATATCCATGGCTCTCATGTATTGCGTGAGGGTTGAAAATGCTGAAGCGCGTTAAAAAGTATGAACCAATTGCTCGGCTTGTCATCGGGGTTGTGCATGATGTGAATATTTTGTGTGGTGAAGATGGAGCATAGCCAGACTATATGATTT
The DNA here is from genome assembly GCF_018294505.1 of Triticum aestivum. Classification (NCBI taxonomy): domain Eukaryota; kingdom Viridiplantae; phylum Streptophyta; class Magnoliopsida; order Poales; family Poaceae; genus Triticum; species Triticum aestivum. Next base: position 679,038,426 of record NC_057806.1, on the reverse strand, counting down.
TGTAGGGATAACTTTCTTTTGCCTTGCTATTTTGAAAAGACATGATTGCTTTATTAGTGGGCTTGAAGTATTATTGTTTTTATGTCAAATGATAGACTATTGCTTTGAATCACTCATGTCTTAATATTCATGCCATGATTAGATATGTGATCAAGATTATGCTAGGTAGCATTCCACATAAAAAATTATCTTTTTATCATTTACCTACTCGAGGACGAGCAGGAATTAAGCTTGGGGATGCTGATACGTCTCCATCGTATCTATAATTTTTTATTGTTCCATGCCAATATTCTACAACTTTCATATACTTTTGGCAACTTTTTATATTATTTTTGGGACTAACATATTGATCCAGTGCCCAGTGCCAGTTCCTGTCTGTTGCATGTTTCATGTTTTGCAGAATATCCATATCAAACGGGATAAAAACGGACGGAGCTTATTTTTGGAATATTTGGAAAATTCCGGAAGAAAAATCCACGCGAGACGATGCCCGAGGTAGCCACGAGACAGGGGGCGCGCCCCTGACCCTCGTGGGCCACCCGTAAGGCGGTTGATGCCCTTCTTCGGCCGCAAGAAAACTAATTTTTGGTAAAAAAAATCACGGCGAAGGTTTCAGGCCAATCGGAGTTACGGATCTCCATATATATACGAAACAGTGAAAGGGCAGCAGAACAGAACGCAGAAACAGAGAGAGACAGAGAGACAGATCCAATCTCGGAGGGGCTCTCGCCCCTCCCATGCCATGGAGGCCAAGGACCAGAGGGGAAACCCTTCTCCCATCTAGGGAGGAGGTCAAGGAAGAAGAAGACGAAGGGTCCCCCTCTCCCCTTCTCTTCCGGTGGCACCGGAACGCTGCCGTGGCCATCATCATCATCACCGCGATCTACACCAACACCTCTGCCATCTTCACCAACATCTCCATCACCTTCCCCCCTCTATCTACAACGGTCCACTCTCCCGCAACCCGATGTACCCTCTACTTGAACATGGTGCTTTATGCTTCATATTATTATCCAATGATGTGTTGCCATCCTATGATGTCTGAGTAGATTTTCATTGTCCTATCGGTGGTTGATGAATTGCTATGATTGATTTAATTTGCTTATGGTTATGTTGTTGTCCTTTGGTGCCCATCATATGAGCGCGCGCGTGGATCACACCATAGGGTTAGTTGTATGTTGATAGGACTATGTATTGGAGGGCAAGAGTGACAGAAGCTTCAACCTAGCATAGAAATTGATGCATACGGGATTGAAGGGGGGGCAATTTATCTTAATGCTATGGTTGGGTTTTACCTTAATGAACGTTAGTAGTTGCGGATGCTCGCTAATAGTTCCAATCATAAGTGCATAGAATTCCAAGTCAGGGATGACATGCTAGCAGTGGCCTCTCCCACATAAAACTTGCTAACGGTCTAGTAAAGTAGTCAGTTGCTTAGGGACAACTTTGCAACCCCTACCACCACTTTTCCACACTCGCTATTTTTTCTTTATTGCTTCTTTACTTACAACAGCCCCTACTTTTTATTTACGTGCTCTTTATTATCATGCAAACCTATCCAAAAACACCTACAAAGTACTTCTAGTTTTATACTTGTTCTAGGTAAAGCGAACGTCAAGCGTGCGTAGAGTTGTATCGGTAGCTGTCGGTGTCAAAACCAGCAGATCTCGGGTAGGGGGTCCCGAACTGTGCGTCTAACAGGAGACAGGGGACACTTTGTTTTACCCAGGTTCGGGCCCTCTCGATGGAGGTAAAACTCTACTCCTGCTTGATTAATATTGATGATATGGGTAGTACAAGAGTAGATCTACCACGAGATCAAGGAGGCTAAACCCTAGAAGCTAGCCTATGGTATGATTGTTGTGTATGGAGTTGATTCTGTCCTACGGACTACAACCCTCCGGTTTATATAGACACCGGATAGGGTTAGGGTTACATAGAGTCGGTTACAATGGTAGGAGGTCTTGAATATCCGCATCGCCAATCTTGCCTTCCACGCCAAGGAAAGTCCCATCCGGACACGAGACGAAGTCTTCAATCTTGTATCTTCATAGTCCAGGAGTCCGGCTGAAGGTATAGTCCGGTTATCCGAACACCCCCTAATCCAGGACTCCCTCAGTAGCCCCTGAACCAGGCTTCAATGATGACGAGTCCGGCGCGCAAAATTGTCTTTGGCATTGCAAGGCGGGTTCCTCCTCCAAGTCCTTCATAGAAGATTGTAATCACCAAGAGTAGTGTCCGGCTCTGCAAAATAAGCTTCCATATATTGCCATAGAGAGAATAATATTAACACAAATCAAATCTGCTGACGTATTCCGCAGTGCGCCAACACACTACAGCCAAGCCCTTTACTCGAATCGATTTTACTTTTCCACCTCAGCATGTTTTGCGAGGCGGTTTCCTTGGCACGTCTTGTCAAAGAAGAGATCGTGTACCCTTTTTACGGGATTCTCATCAATACGGACGTGGGTAACCCAACCGCGCCATTTATCACGGCGCTCGGGAGGCAAGCAAGTTTTATTAGGCAGGTGGGGACGCATAACCGCATCCGCCTATATAAGGGGATAAGGATCCACCCTTTTTACCTATGCCTTCTTCCTCCTCTGCCTACCCATCTCCTGCGCGCCCGAGCTCCAGCGCCCCAGCCCGCACTTCCCACCTCAACCTTCTCTAGCAATGTCCGGATCAGGAGGCAAGTGGATGGTCTCCTCCATCATGGAGGGTAAAGTAAAAAAGCTAAGGAAGGTCGGATACCTGTCCAAGGACATCGCACACCGGCTTCCCGAAGAGGGGAAGCTTATCCCCACCCCAAGGCCCCATGAGAGGGTCGTGTTTCTCCCCCACTTCCTTCGCGGACTGGGTTTTCCACTCCACCCATTTGTCCGGGGGCTCATGTTCTACTACGGCCTGGATTTCCATGATCTGGCTCCGAACTTCATCCTCAACATCTCGGTGTTTATCGTCGTGTGTGAGGCCTTTCTCCGCGTCCGCCCCCATTTCGGCCTCTGGCTCAAGACCATCAACGTCAAGCCCAAGGTGGTGCGCGGCAGCCAGGCGGAGTGCGGAGGCGCTATGGCGGGCAAGATGGCCAACGTCCTATGGTTTGAGGGCTCTTTCGTGGAGACCCTAAAGGGATGGCAAGCCGAGTGGTTTTATATCACCGAGCCACGCGATCCGGAATGGACCGCAGCCCCCGAGTTCCGATCCGGACCCCCCACGCGGCTTATGTTCTGGAAAGAGACGGGCCTGTTGTGGGGTGACGAAAAAGAGGTGACCGGATTGCAAACATGCATCCATTCCCTGGTGAACAAGCCAGTCCGGCTTGTTAATATAATCCAGGTTATGCTCATCCGCCGGATCCTCCCGTGCCAACAACGGGATTTTAATCTATGGGAGTTCGACCCGGCGCAGCACCAAACCCTCAACAGGCTTTTCGACACGACGTATGAAGACGCCTGGAATGTGCTATTCAAGGGCGCCGAGGCTCCCGCGTGGGGGAAAGCCCTTCTGTCCATTGTTGTTCGGCGGCTTGGGCTCCTCGTCGTCGCTGTGCCGCCCCTTGTCTTTGTTTTCGGCCCTTAACTTGCCTGCCTGCTTGAACACCCAACAATCCCTGTTAGTGTGATTGGCTGGCTTTTCGGGGGTGCCATGTATCTGGCACAAGCAATCGAGTATTCGGTCCAAACTGGACGGGCCCTGAGTATTCTTTTTGAATGGATTTTTCCGCTGACTGGATTTATAGCCTCTGAATTCGGCATTGACTGCCATGTCTTCATTGCTGTCGCTGTTAACGCGGCGTTTTTGTTTGTTCCGACGTGTCCTGCCACTTTTGTCCTTGGTATCCGAATTACCAGGGTTCTTTGATAAGTTGTTACTGCGAGCTAGCCATCTATCTTCACCCGCGCAAAAGCGGGTCATGAGTGTCGTGAGGGCTGCCATGGATTTCGGCTTTTCCTGTCCCAGGTGCTGGGCAAGCCACTTGTCGCCGATGTTATGCTTGAAGGCTACTAGGGCCTCTGCGTCCGGACAGTCGACTATCTGGTTTTTCTTTGTTAGGAACCGTGTCCAGAATTGTCTGGCTGATTCTTCTGGCTGCTGAATTACGTGGCTTAAGTCGTCGGCATCCGGCGGTCGCACATAAGTGCCCTGGAAGTTGTCGAGGAATGCGGCTTCCAGGTCCTCCCAAGAACTGATTGAGTCTGCTGGCAAGCTGTTAAGCCAATGCCGGGCCGGTCCTTTAAGTTTGAGCAGGAGGTACTTGATGGCGTGTAGATCATCGCCGCGCGCCATGTGGATGTGAAGGAGATAATCCTCAATCCATACCGCCGGGTCTGTGGTGCCATCGTATGATTCGATGTTTACGGGTTTAAAGCCCTCTGGGATTTTATGATCCATTACTTCATTCGTGAAGCATAATGGGTGTGCGGCGCCCCTGTACTAGGCTATATCACGACGCAGCTCGGAAGAGCTATGTCTGTTGTGTTCGGCCCGGCCGGATTTGTTGTATCCAGCGTGAAGATCATTGTCACATGTCGTAGGGCGCCTGTGTGATCTGTAGATCGATCGTGTCTGTCTTGCCTTGTCCTCCAGTATGTCTCGTAGGTCGGGCGCATTTTCCCGTGCCTTAGTTGTGCGGCGTCGGGGCATGGCTTGGGTGGAGGGCTGAGAGGCCTCTCTGTCGCAGCCACGAGGTGGCCGGTCTGCCATGTCATGCACAGGTGATGTAGGTGCTTCCTCCTCTGATCGGGGTAGCGGCATGCGCTTCGGGTAACTCTTGGAGGGGCGTTCGAGTTCATACTCTTCGGCCGCAAGGACTTCAGTCCATCTGTCAACTAGCAAATCTTGGGCAGCTTTAAGCTGTTGCTGCTTTTTCTTGAGGCTGCTTGCCGTGGCTAAAAGCCTGTGTCTAAAACGCTCTTGTTCGGCGGGGTCTGATGGTATGACGAATTCATCGTCATCGAGGCTTGCCTCGTCTTCGGAGGGAGGCGTATAGTTATCATCCTCGACCTCTCGGTCTGCCGCTCTCTCATGAGGGCTGGCTTCTCCATCTTCCTCTGTCGAATCTTGCTGGGGTGGGTGTTCTTCGGCGCTATTCAGGGTAGTATTATCTCCCGTGCCGGAATCACCATTTTTGCTTTGGCGGGATTTAGAGCGGCGCCGCTGACGCCGGTGCTTCGACTGTTTCTTGGGGGCGTCATCCCCCATTGTTCCATCGCCATCTCCGTCTTTTGGAGTATCCACCATGTATATGTCATATGATGAGGTGGCGTTCCAGCGCCCTACAGGTGCTGGTTCCTATTCGTTTCCTATATCATCGTCCATGCCATCGATGTCTTCGGAGCCGAAGTCAAGTATGTCGGTTAAATCGTCGACAGTGGCTACAAAGTGGGTGGTGGGTGGGTTTTGAATTTCCTCACCGTCCGTATCCCACCCTCGTTGACCGTAGTTCGGCCAGGGCTCTCCTGATAAAGAGAGAGACTTAAGGGAATTCAGGATGTCGCCAAAAGGCGAATGCTGAAAGATGTCTGCGGTGGTGAACTCCATTATCGGCGCCCAATCGGATTCGATTGGTAGGGGTGCGGGGGGGCTCGGAGTTCGGAGAGGAATCCGGCTCCTCGGAGTCTCGGGCCATGCGGAGTGCGGGGCTGGAGTTCGGCTCGATCGCCTCTGAGATAGCAGCACCTGAGGCAGCGTCCAACCGCTGATCCTCAATCGGCGCAGTAGGTTCCGAATCAATGGTCGGAACCGATGCGTGTGCGGCCTCCAAGGCGATGTTCAGCGGCAGAGCTATATCATGCCCATCGAGACAGTGCGGCACGCTTGGCTGTGGCTCGAATCCGTCGAAGATCAACTCCCCGCGGATGTCATCCGTGTAGTTTAGGCTTCCAAACCTGACCTGAGGGCCAGGGGCGTAGCTTTCGATCTGCTCAAGGTGGCCAAGCGAATTGGCCCGCAGTGCGAAGCCGCCGAAGACGAAGATCTGTCCGGGGAGAAAAGTCTCACCCTGGACCGTATTGTTGTTAACGATCGAAGGAGCCATCGGGCCTAAAGGCGACGACACAGAGGAACTCTCAATGAAAGCACCAATGTCGGTGTCAAAACCGGCAGATCTCGGGTAGGGGGTCCCGAACTATGCGTCTAGGTCGGATGGTAACAGGAGACAGGGGACACTTTGTTTTACCCAGGTTCGGGCCCTCTCGATGGAGGTAAAACCCTACTCCTGCTTGATTAATATTGATGATATGGGTAGTACAAGAGTAGATCTACCACGAGATCGAGGAGGCTAAACCCTAGAAGCTAGCCTATGGTATGATTGTTGTGTATGGAGTTGATTCTGTCCTACGGACTACAACCCTCCGGTTTATATAGACACCGGATAGGGTTAGCATTACATAGAGTCGGTTACAATGGTAGGAGATCTTGAATATCCGCATCGCCAAGCTTGCCTTCCACGCCAAGGAAAGTCCCATCCGGACACGGGACGAAGTCTTCAATCTTGTATCTTCATAGTCCAGGAGTTCGGCTGAAGGTATAGTCCGGCTATCCGAACACCCCCTAATCCAGGACTCCCTCAGTAGTCGATAGAACTTGAGGGAATATTTGTTCTACCTTTAGATCCTCGTTGGGTTTGACACTCTTACTTATCGAAAGAGGCTACAATTGATCCCCTATACTTGTGGGTTATCAGCCACCATGAGGCGAAACCTTGGCGGAACCAATCTAGGGCTCTGGCAGAGCTGCTCTGCTGGGGAAAGTTCCCTTCGGGAGGGGGAAATCATCACCATCGTCATCACCAACGATCCTCTCATCGGGAGGGGGTCATTCTCCATCAACATCTTCACCAGCACCATCTCATCTCAAACCCTAGTTCATCTCTTGTATCCAATCTTTGTATCCAAACCTCAGATTGGTACCTGTGGATTGCTAGTAGTGTTGATTACTCCTTGTAGTTGATGCTAGTTGGTTTACTTGGTGGAAGATCATATGTTCAGATCCATTATGCATATTAATACCCCTATGGTTGTGAACATGAATATGCTTTGTGAGTAGTTACGTTTGTTCATGAGGACATGGGAGAAGTCTTGCTATTAGTAGTCATGTGAATTTGGTATTCGTTCGATATTTTGATGAGATGTATGTTGTCATCCCTCGAGTGGTGTCATGTGAACATCGACCACATGACACTTCACCATTGTTTGGGCCTAGAGGGAGGCATTGGGAAGTAATAATTAGATGATGGGTTGCTAGAGTGACACAAGCTTAAACCATAGTTTATGCGTTGCTTCGTAAGGCGCTGATTTGGATCCATATGCTTCATGCTATGGTTAGGTTTACCTTAATACTTCTGTTGTAGTTGTGGATGCTTGCAATAGGGGTTAATCATAAGTGGGATGCTTGTCCAAGTAAGGAAAGCACCCAAGCACCGGTCCACCCACATATCAAATTATCAAAGTACCGAACGCGAATCATATGCACGTGATGAAAACTAGCTTGACGATAATTCCCATGTGTCCTCGGGAGCGCTTTCCTTCATATAAGAGTTTGTCCAAGCTTGTCCTTTGCTACAAAAAGGATTGGGCCAACTTGCTGCACCTTATTTACTTTTATTACTTGTTGCTCGTTACAATTTATCTTATCACAAAACTATCTGTTACCGATAATTTTAGTGCTTGCAGAGAATACCTTGCTGAAAACCGCTTATCATTTCCTTCTGCTCCTCGTTGGGTTCGACACTCTTACTTATCAAAAAGGCTACGATAGATCCCCTACACTTGTGGGTCATCAAGACTCTTTTCTAGCGCCATTGCTGGATAGTGAAGCGCCTTTGGTAAGTGGAATTTGGTGAGGAAAAAATTATATAGTGTGTTGAAATTTACAGTCACATGTTACTATGGAAAGTAATCCTTTGAGGGGCTTGTTCAAGGTATCTTCACCCCGACCGGTAGAGCAAATAGTTGCTCCTCAACCTACTGAACCTACTTAAAATGTTTACTTTGAAATTCCTTCGGGTATGATAGAGAAATGGCTAGCTAATCCTTTTGCAAGAGATGGAACATTACATCCCGACTTACACTTAATCTATATGGATGAAGTTTGTGGATTATTTAAGCTTGCAGGTATGCCCGATGATGTTATCAAGAAGAAGGTCTTCCCTTTATCTTTCAAGGGATATGCATTGACATGGCATAGGCTATGTGATGATATGGGATCCTGGGACTATAAGCGATTGAAATTGGAATTTCACCAGAAGTTTTATCCTATGCATCTTGATCATCATGATCGTAATTACATATATAATTTTTGGCCTCGCGAAGGAGAAAGCATCACTCAAGCTTGGGGGAGGCTTAAGTCAATGTTATATTCATGCCCCAATCATGAGCTCTCAAGAGAAATGATTATTCAAAAAAATTATGCTCGGCTTTCTGACAACAATTGCTCCATGCTCAATACTTCTTGTACTGGTTCCTTTATGATGAAGACTATTGAATTCAAATGGAATTTATTGCAGAGAATTAAACACAACTCTGAAGATTGGGATCTCGGTGAAGGTAAGGAGTCAGGTATAACACCTAAGTTTGATTGTGTTAAATCTTTTATGGATACCGATGTTTTCCGTAAATTTAGCACTAAATATGGACTTAACTCTGAGATAGTAGCTTCTTTCTGTGAATCCTTTGCTACTCATGTTGATCTCCCTAAGGAGAAGTGGTTTAAATATAATCCTCTCATTGAAGTAAAAGTAGTTTTACCTATTAAAGTTGAAGAAAATACTATCACTTATAATGATCCTATTGTTCCTACTGCTTATGTTGAGAAACCACCTTTCCCTGTTAGAATAAAGGATCATGCTAAAGCAGTAAAGCTTCAACTGTGGTTCGTAAAAGTAATATTAGAACTTATGCACCCCCTGAGCAAGTTAAAGTTGAACCTAATATTGCTATTGTTAAAGATCTCTTGGCTGATAATATTGATGGGCATGTTATTTACTTTTGTGATGAGACTGCTAGAATTGCTAAACCTGGTGCTAAAGATAAACATAGACATGTGGTAGGCATGCATGTTATTTCTGTTAAAATAGGAGATCATTGTTATCATGGCTTGTGTGATATGGGTGCTAGTGCTAGTGCAATACCTATTTCCTTATACAAAGAAATTATGCATGATATTGCACCGGCTGAGATAGAAGATATCGATGTTACCATTAAGCTTGATAATAGAGATATTATTTCACCAATTGGGATTGTTAGAGATGTTAAAGTCTTGTGTGGGAAGGTTAAATATCCTGCTGATTTTCTTGTTCTTGGTTCCCCACAAGATAGCTTTTGTCCCATTATATTTGGTAGACCCTTCTTAAATAATGTTAATGCTAGGATAGACTGCGAAAAGGATGTTGTTACTATTGGTTTGGGTGATATGTCTCATGAGTTTAACTTCTCTAAATTTCATAGACAACCCCGTGATGAAGAATTTCCTAGTAAGGATGAAATTATTGGTCTTGCTTCTATTGTTGTGCCTCCTAATGATCCTTTAGAACAATATTTGCTCGACCATGAAAACGATATGTTCATGGATGAAAGAAGGGAAATAGATGAAGTATTCTTTAAACAAGGACCTATTCTTAAACACAACTTGCCTGTTGAAATCCTAGGGGATCCTCCTACACCCAAGGCTGATCCCGTGTTTGAGCTTAAACCATTACCTGATACTCTTAAATATGCTTATCTTGAGGAAAAGAAAATATATCATGTTACTATTAGTGCTGGCCTTTCAGAGAAGGGGGAACAAAAATTATTGAAAACTCTGAAGAAGCACCGTGCTGCTATTGGATATACTCTTGATGATCTTAAGGGCATTAGTCCCACTCTATGTCAACACAAAATAAATTTGGAGAAAGACGCCAAACCAGTTATTGATCACCAACGACGGCTGAATCCTAAGATGAAAGAAGTGGTAAGAAAAGAAATACTAAAGCTCCTTGACGCAGGTATAATTTATCCCGTTGCTGATAGTCAGTGGGTAAGTCCTGTCCATTGTGTCCCTAAGAAGGGAGGTATCACTGTTGTTCCTAATGATAAAGATGAATTGAACCCACAAAGAATTATTACAGGTTATAGGATGATAATTGATTTCCGCAAATTAAATAAAGCTACTAAAAGATCATTACCCTTTGCCTTTTATTGATCAAATGCTAGAAAGATTATCTAAGCATACACATTTTTTCTTTCTAGATGGTTACTCTGGTTTCTCTCAAATACATGTGTCAGTTGATGATCAAGCAAAGACCACTTTTACTTGCCCTTTCGGTACCTTTGCTTATAGACGTATGCCTTTTGGTTTATGTAATGCACCTGCTACCTTTCAAAGATGCATGATGGCTATATTCTCTGACTTTTGTGAAAAGATTTGTGAGGTATTCATGGATGATTTCTCCGTTTATGGATCCTCTTTTGATGATTTCTTGAGCAACCTTGATCGAGTTTTGCAGAGATGTGAAGAAACTAACCTCGTTTTGAATTGGGAGAAGTGCCACTTTATGGTTAATGAAGGTATTGTCTTGGGGCATAAAATTTATGAAAGAGGTTGAAGTTGACAAAGCTAAAGTTGATGCTATTGAAAAGATGCCATGTCCCAAGGACATTAAAGGTATAAGAAGCTTTCTCAGTCACGCCGGTTTTTATAGGAGGTTCATTGAGGACTTCTCAAAAATTCTCGGCCTCTGACTAATCTATTACAAAAAGATATTCCTTTTGTCTTTGATGATGATTGTGTAGAAGCATTTGAAATACTTAAGAAAGCATTGGTTTCTGCACCTATTGTTCAGCCACCTGATTGGAATTTACCCTTTGAAATTATGTGTGATGCTAGAGATTATGTTGTAGGTGTTGTTCTAGGACAAAGAGTTGATAAGAAGTTGAATGTTATCCAATATGCTAGTAAAACCCTAGACAATGCCCAAAGAAATTATGCTACTACTGAAAAAGAATTTTTAGCAGTTGTATTTGCTTGTGATAAGTTCATACCTTATATTGTTGATTCTAAAGTAACTGTTCACACTGATCATGCTGCTATTAAATATCTTATGGAAAAGAAAGATGCTAAACCTAGACTTATTAGATGGGTTCTCTTGCTACAAGAATTTGATTTGCATATTATTGATAGAAAGGGAGCTGAGAACCCCGGTGCAGACAACTTGTCTAGGTTAGAAAATGTTCTTGATGACCCACTACCTATTGATGATAGTTTTCCTGATGAACAATTAAATGTCATAAATGCTACTCGTACTGCTCCATGGTATGCTGATTATGCTAATTATATTGTTGCTAAATTCATACCACCTAGTTTCACATACCAGCAAAACAAAAGGTTCTTCTATGATTTAAGACATTACTTTTGGGATGACCCACATCTTTATAAAGAAGGAGTAGATGGTGTTATTAGACGTTGTGTACATGAGCATGAACAGGAACAGATCCTACGCAAGTGTCACTCCGAGGCTTATGGAGGACACCATGCCAGAGATAGAACTGCACATAAGGTATTGCAATCTAGTTTTTATTGGCCTACTCTCTTCAAGGATACCCGTAAGTTTGTCTTATCGTGTGATGAATGTCAAACAATTGGTAATATTAGTAGACGTCAAGAAATGCCTATGAATTATTCACTTGTTATTGAACTATTTGATGTTTGGGGCTTTGATTATATGGGACCTTTTCCTTCCTCTAATGGGTATACACATATTTTAGTTACTGTTAATTACGTTACTAAGTGGGTAGAAGCTATTCCCACTAGTAGTGCTGATCATAACACCTCTATTAAGATGCTTAAAGAAGTTATTTTTCCGAGGTTTGGAGTCCCTAGATATTTAATGACTGATGGTGGTTCACATTTTATTCATGGTGCCTTTCGTAAAATGCTTGCTAAGTATGATGTTAATCATAGAATTGCATCTCCATATCACCCACAGTCTAGTGGTCAAGTAGAATTAAGTAATAGAGAGCTCAAATTAATTTTGCAAAAGACTATTAATAGATCTAGAAAGAATTGGTCCAAGAAACTTGATGATGCATTATGGGCTTATAGAACTGCATATAAAAATCCTATGGGTATGTCTCCGTATAAAATGGTTTATGGCAAAGCATGTCACTTACCTCTTGAGCTAGAACATAAGGCATATTGGTCCATTAAAGAGCTCAATTATGATTTCAAACTTGCTGGTGAGAAGAGGTTATTTGATATTAGCTCACTTTATGAATGGAGAACCCAGGCCTATGAGAATGCCAAATTGTTTAAAGAAAAAGTTAAAAGATGGCATGACAAAAGGATACAAAAGCGTGAGTTTAATATAGGTGATTATGTATTGCTATACAACTCTCGTTTAAGATTTTTTGCAGGCAAACTTCTCTCTAAATGGGAAGGTCCTTATGTTATCGAGGAGGTCTATCGTTCCGGTGCCATAAAAATCAACAACTTCGAAGGCACAAATCTGAAGGTGGTGAACGGTCAAAGAATCAAACATTATATCTCAGGTAATCCCATAAATGTTGAAACTAATATTATTGAAACCGTAACCCCGGAGGAATACATAAGGGACACTTTCCAGAACATTTCAGACTCCGAAAAGGAATAGGTACATGGTACGGTAAGTAAACCAACTCCAAAACAGTTCTAATGGCAATATTTCTTTGTTTTGGAATATTTAAGAAAATAGGAAAATAAGAAGTAGTCTGGGAAGGACACGAGGCTTCCACGAGGGTGGGAGGCGTGCCCCCCTGCCTCGTGGGCACCCCTTGTGCTCTCCAGACTCCGTTTTCTTGCACGATACTTCTTTTAGTCGGCAAAAAATCATTATAAAATCTCCCGAAGGTTTTGACCATCGTATCACGCAAAAATCTCCTGTTCTTGTTTCGAGCTATTTTCCGCCAGGGTTGTCAAGGCCAGGCATCATGTCGTCTCCCTCCTCCTCCAACAATGAGGGCAACGATGCTTGGCTAATGAAGATAGAGCTGAAGAGAGAAGAGCCAGGAGAGATCAACAAGGATGAAGGGATCAAGAAGGCCACAGAGGACCAAGTTTCGGCAGCAGAAGACATCCTTCAACTTGATCACAATCTTCTCACCCAACTGAGATCGAAGCTTTCAAGATGATTGAGTTAGCTCGTATACAAAACAAATATCTCACACGTGAAAATATTTTGTTGAATGAGCATATCATCGCACTCAAGGGCATTATCCGCAAGTTGGAGGACCTCCTACGCTCGATGTGCGACTATCCATCATCACCAACACCCTCTTCACTCACAAAGAAGGAGATATAAACACATGGGTATGGGCACTCCCCTTGGCAACTGCCAAGCTTGGGGGAGTGCCCCGGTATCGTATCACCGTCGCTTTTATCTTTACCGTTTTTCTTAGTTTGATCCTTTTGATAATATCCTGATCTAGTAGAATAAAGTTTTAGTATGATCTAGTTGTGAGTTTTGCTTTATGATCCTTCTATGTAATCAAGTCTGTGAGCTATATATAATAAAGATTAGTGTTGAGTCAAGGGCTTTGTTATTTTTCTATGATCTTGAGGGAATAAAATAAAAGAGAAGAAATAAAAAGAAACAAAGAGATCATATGGATCTTATGGAGAGTAATGAGCTCACATATAAAGAGTATGATGAATAAAAGTTGTTGAGAGTTGACAAACATAGTTTTGGTCATCATTGCAATTAATAGGAAGTAATAAAGAAAGAGAGGTTCGCATATAAATATACTATCTTGTACATCTTTTATGATTGTGAGCACTCATTAAAGTATGACATGCTAAAGAGTTGACATTAGACAAGGAATACAACGTAATGGGTTATGTTTTCTTTCATCTGAGATAAATTATATTGTCATGGATCATCCAACATGTTGAGCTTGCCTTTCCCTCTCTTGCTAGCCAATTTCTTTGCACCAAGTAGAGATACTACTTGTGCTTCCAAATATCCCTAAACCCAGTTTTGCCATGAGAGTCCACCATATCTACCTATGGATTGAGTAAGATCCTTCAAGTAAGTTGTCATCGGTGCAAGCAATAAAAATTGCTCTCTAAATATGTATGACTTATTAATGTGGAGAAAATAAGCTTTATACGATCTTGTGATGTGGAAGAAATAAAAGCGACGGACTGCATAATAAAGGTCCATATCACAAGTGGCAATATAAAGTGACGTTCTTTTACATTAAGATTTTGTGCATCCAACCATAAAAGCGCATGACAACCTCTGCTTCCCTCTGCGAAGGGCCTATCTTTTACTTTTATCTTCTGACTTACATAAGAGTCATGCTGATCTTCACCTTTCCTTTTTACATTTTATCCTTTGGCAAGCACAATGTGTTGGAAAGATCCTGATATATATAGCTAATTGGATGTGAGTCTTCATGAACTATTGTTGTTGACATTACCCTTGAGGTAAAACGTTGGGAGGAAAAACTATAAGCCCCTATCTTTCTCTGTGTCCGATTAAAACTTCATACCCATAAATATTGCATGAGTGTTAGCAATTGTGAAAGACTAAAAGATGGGTGAGTATGTGGACTTGCTGAAAATCTCTTATATTGACTCTTTCCTATGTTATGATAAATTGCAACTGCCTCAATGACTGAGATTAGAGTTTGTTAGTTTTCAATGAAGTTTATGATTCACACTTGAAATTGTGATTGCATTGTTACTTTAGCATAAGAGATCATATGACAATATATATATATATATACATAAACACTATTCTGATCACGAGATCAGAATAATATTCTGATCACAACATGACCTGCCCCGCTAGCAGTACGTTGAACTTCCCTGTGAACTAGGTTGAACTTCCGCCAACATTGCCCAAATGGGGGTTGCGATATACCGTTGGAAAGCTATGGACACCAATATCATGACCCAACTTAAATTTTTGGCAAAATATAAGCGGTTTAAGAGCAGTTTTGAAAACCATTTTTTCTTCGCACAAAAAACGTGAATCGTATTTTCGATCGCATTTCTAAACCATTTATCGGAATGAGGCATATAATATGGTGTTGGAAAGCTGCTGCAAAAACGCTCCTTCCACATGTTGAAAGTTTTCTCTAATTCCCTATGGTTAAAGAGTAATCTGAAAAAACGTAAAATTTCATAAACCGAACAGCTGAGTTCGTTTTTTCAATGCCATTTAAAAACGGCTAATCCAATGGAGGCATATGATACGGCGTTGGAAAGCTTATGAAAATGCGCTGCTTTTTCATCTTGAAAGTTTTTTTCTAATTTTGAATGGTTTGAGAGTAATTTAGAAAATGGTCCAAGTCCTACCGAGTTCATATTTTCGAGCTAATTTTTTAACCGCGCGTCCGAACGTAGTAAATGATATGGCGTTGGAAATCTTGAACAAATGCGAAACTTTTTTGGTATGTATTGTTTCTCCCAATTCTTTATGTTTTAAGTTAGTTTCGAAAATGGTGAAAAATGTATTTTCGCCGTAATTTCTACAAACTTTATCGAAATGGGGCAAATAATATACCGTTGAAAAGCTACGGAAAATGCGGAACTTTTTCATGTTGATGGTTTTCTCTGATTCCTAGCCGTTTTCAAGTAATTTCGAAAACGGCAGGATCATTCGTTCTGCCTTTCTCGCGAAACAGATTCTTCGAAAATGCACCGCGTGAAGAACCTGAACTTCTCGGCGTGTGTACCTGAACTTCAGTCTGTTTTTCACGTGATTTTTTTGCTCGTAGGTCTCCATCCACTGCTCGTAACTCTCCATCCACTCACTGGAATTGACCAAGTGATATACCGGTGGAAAGCTGCTGTAAGCACGCAACTTTTCTGTGTTGATCGTTTTTTCATACTCGCGACGATTTTAAAAGTTTTTCATCTGAAATTCATTCACTGTAGTAATTGAACTTCCTGCTGTTTTCACGTTGAACTTCTGTGATGTATTTTTGTTTGTTATTTTTCTCATCCATTTGTTAGTGTTACACAAATGATATTTCTTTTGTACAAACCACTCTCACAATAATTTGTTTTAACTTTCTCCGACGGAGGACTTGAACTTATAACAAAAAAAAATTAGCCTTTACTTTTTTATTCTTTTTAATACAAATGCACACCGTGTAGTACGTGATCTTCTGGCAGTTATCAATCTGAACTTCTCTCGATTACGTCAAAATATCTGAGTTTTTTTATGAATTTTTAATCTGATTTTCTTAATCTTTTTTATGAATTTTGAAGCGCTCTATTCTTTTAAAGTTGAACTTCTTGTTTTTTTGAACTTCTTGTTTCCATTCTTTAATAATGAGGAAAATCTGAGTTTTCTATAATTATCGAACTTCTCCATCTTTTCAATATGGACTCCCTGGGTTATTTTCTTAATCCTTTTAATGAAATTTTGAAGCGCTTTATTTTTAAAAGTTGAACTTCTTGTTTTTTATTTTTGAACTTCATGTTTCCATTCTTTAATAACGAGGAAAATATTAGTTTTCTATAATCATGGAACTTCTCCAACTTTTTAATATGGACTTCCGTGTTTTTTCTTAATCTTTTTTATGACATTTTGAAGCGCTCTATTTTTTAAAAAGTGTTGAACTTCTTGTTATTTAATTTTTGAACTTCTTGTTTTTCATTCTTTAATAACGAGGGAAATCTGAGTTTTCTATAATCACCGAACTTCTCCATCTTTCTAATTTGGACTTCCTGGTTTTATTTCTTTTAGTAATGGAAAAAATCCTACTTTTTGATAGACATTGAGCCGCTTCATTAAATTTGAAATTCTAGGTTTATTTGAATAGAACTTCTTCATTATTTCGAATAGAACTTATTGATCTTATTCTTTAGTAACCAGAAAAAATTGAGTTTTCAAAAAAATATCAAACTGCTCTCCCTTTAAAAATTGAACTTCTTGGTTTTATTATTTAGTAACAAGAAAAAACTGAGTTTTTAATATGCATTGAACTACTTTATTGTTTAAATTTGAACTTGTTGGTTTTTATCTTTAGTATTGGGACAAAATGCCATTGTTTTTTGTTTTTGTTTTTTGAACTTCTAAATCTAGGTTTTGATATACTTTGAACTTCTCAGTTATTTTAATTTGAACTTCACATTTTTTTATTTGAGTAAACAATTGTGTTCGATTTAAAAATAAACATCGAATTTGTCTTTTTTCTACTTTTGAACTTCATGGTTTAATCTTTAGTATCGGGTAAAATCCTAGTTTTCTAAAAAGTAGGGAAAACATATTTAAAAAATTTAGTTGTTCCCTTATTTTAATTCAAATTTATTAGTTTCTATACAATACCCAACAGTTGCTCAAAGTCAGTTTTTTTGGCTCAGACTTTAACTTTTTTTGCACCCACATGTACAACTAAACTTCAGACAAGAAGTTATTTAGAAACACTACATAAGTGGACATAGTACAGTAGCACAGAAGCAAAATTTCTGCTACCGGGGCAAACTCAAAGTAGCTGCGATCTAACTTAGTTGGGTTCACAACATGAACTTCATAAAAATCTATACAGCATACATCACATCACACAAGCAGCACACCCAGAAATTAGCTCATGGACGTAGAAGGACAAAAATTGGAATTTTATTGCAAATCCCTCAAATCCGCAGACACACACGTCTTGTACCAGTGGAACGTGTAAAGAATAGTTGCTATATATCTTTCCATCAGCAGGTTTAGGCTCCATTCAGCACACCATCTTTGTCATTCACTTTTGCTTGTGATTAGCTTTATTTCTCACTCCACCAAGCCTCATTTGACTCGACCGGTTGTTGCTATATATCTTTGATGGCACTTCACATGCGAGCATTCATACTAATCATGCACATGTTACCTGAAGTTCAATCAATCGAGACAGTTAAGTTCAGTGCAGAAACATGAGAAGAAATGCAACATCATCTTCTGCAGGGAATGAGATGTTCGTGGCTGGTGGGTGGTGTCCAACCAAAGTCCTGCAACCTAGAAGATGATGCAAGACATGCGAGCGTGGCTCCACTCCTGCGCACTCCACCCAGACTCCATGTCAAACTGCTATGTCGCGTCTCTCTCTTGACGTCGGGGATTGAGAAGGCCATGACAGCAGGTGGAGATGGCCATGACAGGCTAGGTGTTGCGACGATCTGGATGGTCTAGGGGTGCTAGCCGGAGGTACAGAGAGAGAAGATGAAGGCAGAGGAAGGAAGGTGGCTCACCATAGAGAAGGGTTGCTAGGTTGACCGCTCCTGCGGCGGCAGCAAGTTGGGTACTGCGGTGGAAGGCGGCCTAGGACTGCAGCGGCGGTAGTAGTTGGGGCTCAGAGCGAGCGCGACCATGGCGGAAGTGCGGCGGCGGGATCCGATGGCGCGCGGGAAGATGGTTGGAGCGGCGGTGTGTGATGTGGGGCGGCGACGCGTTCTACCGAGGGGGGAGGTGGGTGCGGTGGCTCGTCCACCGGGGAGGGAGGTGGGGGTGGCGGCGCGTCCGCCATGGAGGGAGGTGGGGGCGGCGGCGCATCTGACGGGGAGCAAGGTGGGGACGGCGGTGCGTCTGCCATTCAGGAAGGCGGGGGCAGCGGCCGGGGGTGGCGTTGAGGAGGCGTGCGGAGGCGCGCGGTAGGTGGCGCTTGGCAGGGATGGCGGGGAAGGTGGGGCGGCACGGTGGCTCCGGGGGTTGGTGGGTGGGGGGCGCCGATGGGCCAGTGGGTGGAAGTTGGGGATCGAGGGAGTGCGGGAGGTATGGGACGAACGGTTTTTTTAGTTCCAGCGGGCTTCGGGAGTTCGGGAACATCTGAATCGGGCCCTATATAGGACCGCCGTGATCCAAATAACTATTCTGATCCCGAGATCAGAATAGTGTTACTATATATATATATATATATATATATATATATATATATGTTGTTGTTCTAAGAATGATCATGATGCCCTCATGTCCGTATTTTATTTTTATCGCCACCTCTATCTCTAAACATGTGGACATATTTTTTGATTTCGGCTTTCGCTTGAGGACAAGCGAGGTCTAAGCTTGGGGGAGTTGATACGTCCATTTTGCATCATGCTTTTATATCGATATTTATTGCATTATGGGTTGTTATTACACATTATGTCACAATACTTATGCCTATTCTCCCTTATTTTACAAGGTTTACATGAAGAGGGGGAATGCTGGCAGCTGTAATTCTGGGCTAGAAAAGGAGCAAATATTAGAGACCTATTCTGCACATCTCCAAAAGTCTTGAAACTCCACGGGAGCACTTTTCAGAATATATATAAAATATTGGGCGCAAGAAGTACCAGAGGGGGGCCACACCCTGGCCACGAGGGTGGGGGCGCGCCCCTGCCTCGTGGGCTCCCTGGTGGCCCTCTGATGCCCATCTTCTGCTATATGAGGTCTTTCGTCCGAGAAAAAATCAGAACCAAGCTTACGGGATGAAACTCCGCCGCCATGAGGCGGAACCTTGGCGGAACCAATCTAGGGCTCCGGCAAAGCTGTTCTGCCGGGGAAACTTCCCTCCGGGAGGGGGAAATCATCACCATCGTCATCACCAATGATCCTCTCATCGGGAGGGGATCAACCTCCATCAACATGTTCACCAGCACCATCTCATCTCAAACCCTAGTTCATTTCTTGTATCCAATCTTTGTATCCAAACCTCAGATTGGTACCTATGGGTTGCTAGTAGTGTTGATTACTCCTTGTAGTTGATGCTAGTTGGTTTACTTGGTGGAAGATCATATGTTCAGATCCATTATGCATATTAATACCCCTCTGATTATGAACATGAATATGCTTTGTGAGTAGTTACGTTTGTTCCTGAGGACGTGGGAGAAGTCTTGCTATTAGTAGTCATGTGAATTTGGTATTCGTTCGATATTTTAATGAGATGTATGTTGTCATCCCTCTAGTGGTGTCATGTGAACGTCAACTACATGACACTTCACCATTGTTTGGGCCTAGAGGGAGGCATTGGGAAGTAATAAGTAGATGATGGGTTGCTAGAGTGACAGAAGCTTAAACCCTAGTTTATGCGTTGCTTCGTAAGGCACTGATTTGGATCCATATGTTTCATGCTATGGTTAGTTTACCTTAATACTTCTGTTGTAGTTGTGGATGCTTGCAATAGGGGTTAATCATAAGTGGGATGCTTGTCCAAGTAAGTACATCACCCAAGCACCGGTCCACCCACATATCAATTATCAAAGTACCAAATGCGGATCATATGAACGTGATGAAGACTAGCTTGACGATAATTCCCATGTGTCCTCGGGAGCGCTTTCCATCATATAAGAGTTTGTCCAGGCTTGTCCTTTGCTACAAAAAGGATTGGGCCATCTTGCTGGACCTTATTTACTTTTATTACTTGTTGCTCGTTACAATTTATCTTATCACAAAACTATATGTTATCGATAATTTCAGTGCTTGTAGAGAATACCTTGCTGAAAAACACTTATCATTTCCATCTGCTCCTCATTGGGTTCGACACTCTTACTTATCAAAAAGGTTATGATAGACCCCCTACACTTGTGGGTCATCACAAATCAAGCATCCCCAAGCTTAATTCCTGCTCGTCCTCGAGTAGGTAAATGATAAAAACAGAATTTTTGATGTGGAATTCTACCTAACATAATTTTCAATGTAATTTTCTTTATTGTGGCATGAATATTAAGATCCAAAAGATTCAAGACAAAAGTTTGATATTGACATAAAAACAATTATACTTCAAGCATACTAACCAAGCAATTGTGTCTTCTCAAAATAACATGGCCAAAGAAAGCTATCCCTATAAAATCATATAGTCTGGCTATGCTCTGTCTTCATCACATAAAATATTTAATTCATGCACAACCCCGATGACAAGCCAAGCAATTGTTTCATACTTTTGATTTTCTCAAACTTTTTCAATCTTCACGCAATACATGAGCGTGAGCCATGGATATAGCACTATAGGTGGAATAGAATGGTGGTTGTGGACAAGACAAAAAGGAGAAGATAGTCTCACATCAACTAGGCGTATCAATGGGCTATGGAGATGCCCATCAATATATATTAATGTGAGTGAGTAGGGATTGCCATGCAACGGATGCACTAGAGCTATAAGTATATGAAAGCTCAACAAAAGAAACTAAGTGGGTGTGCATCCAACTTGCTTGCTCACGAAGACCTAGGGCATTTTGAGGAAGCCCATCATTGGAATATACAAGCCAAGTTCTATAATGAAAAATCTGTTGGAAATATGCCCTAGAGGCAATAATAAAATGGTTATTATTGTATTTCCTTGTTCATGATAATTGTCTATTGTTCATGCTATAATTGTATTAACCGGAAACCGTAATACATGTGTGAATACATAGACCACAACATGTCCCTAGTAAGCCTCTAGTTGACTAGCTCATTGATCAATAGATGGTCATGGTTTCCTAACCATGGACATTGGATGTCATTGATAACGGGATCACATCATTAGGAGAATGATTTGATGGACAAGACCCAATCCTAAGCCTAGCACAAGATCGTATAGTTCGTATGCTAAAGCTTTTCTAATGTCAAGTATCATTTCCTTAGACCATGATATTGTGCAACTCCCGAATACCGTAGGAATGCTTTGGGTGTACCAAACGTCACAACGTAACTGGGTGGCTATAAAGGTGCACTGCGGGTATCTCCAAAAGTGTCTGTTGGGTTGGCACGAACCGAGACTGGGATTTGTCACTCCGTGTAACAGAGAGGTATCTCTGGGCCCACTCGGTAGGACATCATCATAATGTGCACAATGTGACCAAGGATTTGATCACGGGATGATGTATTACGGAATGAGTAAAGAGACTTGCCGGTAAGGAGATTGAACGAGGTATCGGGATACCGACGATCGAATCTTGGGCAAGTATCATACCGATAGACAAAGGGAATTGTATACGGGATTGATTGAATCCTTGACATCGTGGTTCATCCGATGAGATCATCGTGGAACATGTGGGATCCAACATGGGTATCTAGATCCCGCTGTTGGTTATTGGCCGGAGAGTTGTCTCGGTCATGTCTACATGGTTCCCGAACCCGTAGGGTCTACACACTTAAGGTTCGATGACGCTAGGGTTATAGGGAAAGTATGTACGTGGTTACCGAATGTTGTTCGGAGTCTCGGATGAGATCCCGGACGTCACGAGGAGTTCTGGAATGGTCCGGAGGTAAAGATTTATATATGGGAAGTCCCGTTTTGGTCACCGGAAAAGTTTCGGGTGCTATTGGTAACGTACCGGGACCACCGGGAGGGTCCCGGGGGCCCACCAGGTGGGGCCACCAGCCCCAGAAGGCTGTGTGAGCCAAGTGTGGGAGGGGACCAGCCCCAGGTAGGCTGGTGCGCCCCCCCCCCCCACCAAGGCCCAAGGCGCAGGAAGAGTGGGAGGGGGCAAACCCTAGGTCCAGATGGGCCTTAAAGCCCACCCTAGGGCGCCCCCTCTCTCCCTCTCCCCTCTGGCCGCCACCCTAGATGGGATCTAGGGCTGCCGCCCCCCCTTGGGGAGGGAACCCTAGAGGGGGCACAGCCCCTCCCCTTCCCCTATATATACTTGAGGTATGGGGCTGCCCAACACATGTGATTTGCTCTCTCTCTCTCTCTCTCTCTCTCTCTCTCTCTTGGCGTAGCCCTACCCTCCTCGTCTCTCGTAGTGCTTGGCGAAGCCCTGCTGGAGTACCGCGCTCCTCCACCATCACCACGCCGTTGTGCTGCTGCTGGACGGAGTCTTCCCCAACCTCTCCCTCTCTCCTTGCTGGATCAAGGCGTGGGAGACGTCACCGGGCTGTACGTGTGTTAAACGCGGAGGCGCCATTGTTCGGTGCTTAGATCGGAATCGACCGGGATCTGAATCGCTGCGTGTACGACTCCACCAACCATGTTCTTATAACGCTTCCGCATTGCGATCTTCAAGGGTATGAAGATGCACTCCTCTATCTCGTTTCTAGTCTCTCCATAGATTGATCTTGGTGATACGTAGGAATTTTTTTGAATTTCTGCTACGTTCCCCGACAGTGGCATCATGAGCTAGGTCTATGCGTAGATTCTATGCATGAGTAGAACACAAAGTAGTTGTGGGCGATGATTTGTTCAATTTGCTTACCGTTACTAGTCTTATCTTGATTCGGCGGCATCGTGGGATGAAGCGGCCCAGACCGACCTTACACGTATGCTTACGTGAGACTGGTTCCACCGACTGACATGCACTTGATGCATAAGGTGGCTAGCGGGTGTCTGTCTCTCCCACTTTAGTCGGATCGGATTCGATGAAAAGGGTCCTTATGAAGGGTAAATAGAAATTGGCATATCACCGTTGTGGTTTTGTGTAGGTAAGAAACGTTCTTGCTAGAAACTCATAGCAGCCACGTAAAACATGCAACAACAATTAGAGGACGTCTAACTTGTTTTTGCAGGGTATGCTATGTGATGTGATATGGCCAAAAGGATGTGATGAATGATACATGTGATGTATGAGATTGATCATGTTCTTGTAATAGGAATCACGACTTGCATGTCGATGAGTATGACAACCGGCAGGAGCCATAGGAGTTGTCTTAATTTATTTATGACCTGCGTGTCAATGAAAACGCCATGTAATTACTTTACTTTATTGCTAACCGTTAGCCATATTAGTAGAAGTAATAGTTGGCGAGGCAACTTCATGAAGACACGATGATGGAGATCATGGTGTCATGCCGGTGACGATGGTGTTCATGCCGCGCCTCGAAGATGGAGATCAAAGGCGCAAGATGATATTGGCCATATCATGTCACTTTATGATTTGCATGTGATGTTTGTCATGTTTACATCTTATTTGCTTAGAACGACGGTAGCATAAATAAGATGATCCCTCGCAATAATTTCAAGGAAGTGGTCCCCCTAACTGTGCACCGTTGCGAAGGTTCGTTGTTTCGAAGCACCACATGATGATCGGGTGTGATAGATTCTAATGTTCGCATACAACGGGTGTAAGCTAGATTTACACACGGAATACACTTAGGTTAACTTGACGAGCCTAGCATGTACAGACATGGCCTCGGAACACGGAAGATCGAAAGGTCAAACATGAGTCGTATAGTGGATACGATCAACATGAAGATGTTCACCGATGATGACTAGTCCATCTCACGTGATGATCGGACACGGCCTAGTTAACTCGGATCATGTATCACTTAGATGACTAGAGGGATGTCTATCTAAGTGGGAGTTCATTGAATAATTTGATTAGATGAACTTAATTATCATGAACATAGTCAAAAGGTCTTTGCAAATTATGTCGTAGCTCATGCTTTGGCTCTACTGTTTTAGATATGTTCCTAGAGAAAATTTAGTTGAGAGTTGACAGTAGCAATTATGCGGACTAAGTCCATGAACTGAGGATTGTCCTCATTGCTGCACAGAAGGGCTATGTCCTTAATGCACCGCTCAGTTTGTTGAACCTCGAGCGTCGTCTGTAGATGTTGGGAAACATCTGACATACACGTTTTGATGACTACGTGATAGTTCAGTACGTAATACTAACGGTTTAGAATTGTGGCACCATCGACGTTTTGAAACGTCGCAGAACATATGAGATGTTCCAAAGACTGAAATTGGAATTTCAGACTAGTGCCCAAGTCAAGAGGTATGAGACCTCTGGCAACTTTCTTAAGCCTACAAACTAAGGGAGAAAAACTCAATCGTTGAGCATGTGCTCAGATTGTCTGAGTACTGCAATCGCTTGAATCAAGTGGGAGTTAATCTTCCAGATGAGATAGTGATAGTTCTCCATAGTCATTGCCACCAAGCTATTAGAGCTTAGTGATGAACTATAACATATCAGGGATAGACATGATGATCCTTGAGCAACTCGCGATGTTTGACACCACGAAAGTAGAAATCAAGTAGGAGCATCAATTGTTGATGGTTAAACCACTAGTTTCAAGAAGGGCAAGGGAAAGAAGGGATACTTCATGAGACGGCAAATCAGTTACTGCTCTAGTGAAGAAACCCAAGGTTGAACCAAACCCGAGACTAAGTGCTTCTATAATGAGGGGAACAGTCACTGAAGCAGAACTACCCTAGATACTTGGTAAATGAGAAGGCTGGCAAGGTCGACAGAAGTATTTTGAATATACATTATATTATTGTGTACTTTGCTAGTACTCCTAGTAGCACCAGGGTAATAAATACCAGTTCGGTTGCTAAGTGTTAGTAACTCGAAATAAAAGGCTACGGAGACTAGCTAAAGGTGAGATGAGGATATGTTGGAAGTGTTTCCAAGGTTGATGTGATCAAACATCACACGCTCCCTCTACCATCGGGATTGGTGTTAAACTGAAATAATTATTATTTGGTGTTTGCATGGAGCATAGACATGATTGGATTATGTTTATCGCCACACGGTTATTCATTTAAGGAGAATAATGGTTACTCTGTTTATTTGAATAATACCTTCAATGGTCTTGCACCTAAAATGAATGGTTTATTGAATCTCGATCGTAGTGATACACATGTTCATGCCAAAAGATATAAGATAGTAATGATAGTACCACATACTTGTGGCACTGCCATTTGAGTCATGTTGGTGTAAAACGCATGAAGAAGCTCCATGTTGATGGATCTTTGGACTCACTCGTTTTTGAAAAGATTGAGACATGCGAACCATGTCTATTGGTAGATATGCATGAAGAAACTCCATACAGATGGATCATTTGGACTCACTTGATTTTGAATCACTTGAGACATGCAAATCATACCACATGGGCAAGATGACTGAAAGACCTCGTTTTCAGTAAGATGGAACAAGAAAGCAACTTGTTGGAAGTAATACATTTTGATGTGTGTAGTCCAATGAGTGCTGAGGCACGCAGTGGATATCGTTATGTTCTTACTTCACAGATGATTTGAGTAGATGCTGAGTATATTTACTTGATGAAACACAAGTCTGAATTATTGAAAGGTTCAAGTAATTTCAGAGTGAAGTTGAAGATCGTCGTGACAAGATGATAAAATGTCTATGATATGATCATAGAGATGAATATCTGAGTTACGAGTTTGGCACACAATTAAGACATTGTGGAAATTGTTTCACAACTAATACCGCCTGGAACACCATAGTGTGATGGTGTGTCCGAACATCATAACTGCACCCTATTGGATATGGTGCATACCATGATGTCTCTTATTGAATTAACACTATCGTTTATGGGTTAGGCATTAGAGACAACCGCATTCACTTTAAATAGGGCACCACACAATTCCGTTGAGACGACACCGTATGAACTATGGTTTAGAGAAACCTGAGCTGTCGTTTCTTAAAAGTTTGGGGCTGCGACGCTTATGTGAAAAAGTTTCAGGCTGATAAGCTCGAACCCAAAGCGGATAAATGCATCTTCATAGAATACCCAAAAATAGTTGGGTATACCTCCTATTTCAGATCCGGAAGCAAAAGTTATTGTTTCTAGAAATGGGTCCTTTCTCGAGGAAAAGTTTCTCTCAAAAGAATTGAGTGGAAGATGGTGGAGACTTGATGAGGTTATTGAACCGTCACTTCAACTAGTGTGTAGCAGGGCACATGAAGTTGTTACTATGGCACCTACACCAATTGAAGTGGAAGCTTATGATAATGATCATGAAACTTCGGATCAAGTCACTACCAAACCTCATAGGTCGACAAGGATGTGTACTACTTCAGAGTGGTACGTAATCCTGTCTTGGAAGTCATGTTGCTAGATAACAATGAACCTACGAGCTATGGAGAAGCGATGGTAGGCCCGGATTCTGACGAATGGCTCGAGGCCATAAAATCCGAGAAAGGATCCATGTATAAAACAAAGTATAGACTTTGGAAGAACTACTTGATGGTCGTAAGGCTGTTGGGTGCAGATGGATTTTAAAAGGAAGACGAACAATGATGGTAAGTGTCACCATTAAGAAAGCTCGACTTGTCGTTAAGATGTTTTCCGACAAGTTCAAAGGAGTTGACTACGATGAGACTTTCTCACTCGTAGCGATGCTAAGAGTCTGTTGGAATTATGTTAGCAGTTACTGCATTATTTATGAAATCTTGCAAATAGGATGTCAAAAACATTGTTTCCTCGATGTTTTTCTTGAGGAAAGGTTGTATGTAATACTACCAGAGGGTTTTGTCAATCCTGAAAGATGCTGACAAGTATGCAAAGCTCCGGCAATCCTTCTAAGGACTGGAGTAAGCATCTCGAAGTTGGAATGTACGCTTTGATGAGATGATCAAAGATTTTGGGTTTATAGAAAGTTTATGAGAAACTTGTATTTCCAAAGAAGTGAGTGGGAGCACTATAGAATTTTTGATGAGTATATGTTGTTAACATATTGTTGATCAGAAATGATGTAGAATTTCTGGAAAGCATGCAGGGTTGTTTGAAAAGTGTTTTTCAATGGAAAATCTGGATTAAGCTACTTGAACATTGAGCGTCAAGATCTATAAGGATAGATCAAAAAACGCTTAATAGTACTTTCAAATGAATACATACCGTGACAAGATTTTGAAGGAGTTCAAATAGATCAACAAAGAAGGAGTTCTTGGCTGTGTTACAAGGTGTGAGCATTGAGTAAGACTCAAGACCTGACCACGGCAGAAGAGAGAAAGGATGAAGGTCGTCCCCTATGCTTTAGACGTAAGCTCTACAGTATGCTATGTTGTGTACCGCACCTGAAGTGTGCCTTGCCATGAGTAAGTCAAGGGGTACATGAGTGATACAGGAATGGATCACATGACAGCGGTCGAACTTATCCTTAGTAACTAGTGGACTAAGGAATTTTCTCGATTATGGAGGTGGTAAAAGAGTTTGTCGTAAAGGGTTACGTCGATGCAAACTTTGACACTAATCTAGATGACTCTGAGGAGTAAATCGGATTCGTATAGTAGAGCAGTTATTTGGAATAGCCCCAAGTAGCGCGTGGTAGCTGCATATACAAGATGACATCGAGATTTGTAAAGCACACATGGATCTGAAAGGTTCAGACCCATTAACTGATAAACCTCTCTCACAAGCAAGATATGAACACACCCCATGGGTGTTGGATTCACTACAACCACATAGTGATGTGAACTAGATTATTGACTCTAGTGCAAGTGGGAGACTGTTGGAAATATGCCCTAGAGGCAATAATAAAATGGTTATTATTGTATTTCCTTGTTCATGATAATTGTCTATTGTTCATGCTATAATTGTATTAACCGGAAACCGTAATACATGTGTGAATACATAGACCACAACATGTCCCTAGTAAGCCTCTAGTTGACTAGCTCATTGATCAATAGATGGTCATGGTTTCCTAACCATGGACATTGGATGTCATTGATAACGGGATCACATCATTAGGAGAATGATTTGATGGACAAGACCCAATCCTAAGCCTAGCACAAGATCGTATAGTTCGTATGCTAAAGCTTTTCTAATGTCAAGTATCATTTCCTTAGACCATGAGATTGTGCAACTCCCGAATACCGTAGGAATGCTTTGGGTGTACCAAACGTCACAACGTAACTGGGTGGCTATAAAGGTGCACTGCGGGTATCTCCGAAAGTGTCTGTTGGGTTGGCACGAACCGAGACTGGGATTTGTCACTCCGTGTAACAGAGAGGTATCTCTGGGCCCACTCGGTAGGACATCATCATAATGTGCACAATGTGACCAAGGATTTGATCACGGGATGATGTATTACGGAATGAGTAAAGAGACTTGCCGGTAAGGAGATTGAACGAGGTATCGGGATACCGACGATCGAATCTTGGGCAAGTATCATACCGATAGACAAAGGGAATTGTATACGGGATTGATTGAATCCTTGACATCGTGGTTCATCCGATGAGATCATCGTGGAACATGTGGGATCCAACATGGGTATCTAGATCCCGCTGTTGGTTATTGGCCGGAGAGTTGTCTCGGTCATGTCTACATGGTTCCCGAACCCGTAGGGTCTACACACTTAAGGTTCGATGACGCTAGGGTTATAGGGAAAGTATGTACGTGATTACCGAATGTTGTTCGGAGTCCCGGATGAGATCTCAGACGTCACGAGGAGTTTCGGAATGGTCCGGAGGTAAAGATTTATATATGGGAAGTCCCGTTTTGGTCACCGGAAAAGTTTCGGGTGCTATCGGTAACGTACCGGGACCACCGGGAGGGTCCCGGGGGCCCACCAGGTGGGGCCACCAGCCCCAGAAGGCTGCGTGGGCCAAGTGTGGGAGGGGACCAGCCCCAGGTAGGCTGGTGCGCCCCCCCCCCCACCAAGGCCCAAGGCGCAGGAAGAGTGGGAGGGGCAAACCCTAGGTCCAGATGGGCCTTAAGGCCCACCCTAGGGCGCCCCCTCTCTCCCTCTCCCCTCTGGCCGCCACCCTAGATGGGATCTAGGGCTGCCGCCCCCCTTGGGGAGGGAACCCTACAGGGGGCGCAGCCCCTCCCCTTCCCCTATATATACTTGAGGTATGGGGCTGCCCAACACATGTGATTTGCTCTCTCTCTTGGCGCAGCCCTACCCTCCTCGTCTCTCATAGTGCTTGGTCAAGCCCTGCTGGAGTACCGCGCTCCTCCACCATCACCACGCCGTTGTGCTGCTACTGGACGGAGTCTTCCCCAACCTCTCCCTCTCTCCTTGCTGGATCAAGGTGTGGGAGACGTCACCGGGCTGTACGTGTGTTGAACGCGGAGGCGCCGTTGTTCGGCGCTTAGATCGGAATCGACCGTGATCTGAATCGCTGCGTCTACGACTCCACAAACCGCATTCTTATAACGCTTCCACATTGCGATCTTCAAGGGTATGAAGATGCACTCCTCTCTCTCGTTGCTAGTCTCTCCATAGATTGATCTTGGTGACACGTAGGAAATTTTTTAAATTTCTGCTACGTTCCCCAACAAAATCCCCACTAGTATATGAAAGTGACAACATAAGAGTCTCTCTATCATGAAGATTATGGTGCTACTTTGAAGCACAAGTGTGGAAAAAGTATAGTAGCATTGCCCCTTCTCTCTTTTTCTCTCTTCTCTTTTTTTTATTTGGGCCTTTCTCCTTTTTTATGGCCTCTTTTTTTCTTTATTTTTCATCTGGAGTCTCATCTCGACTTGTGGGGGAATCATAGTCTCCATCATCCTTTCCTCACTAGGACAATGCTCTAATAATGGTGGTCATCACACTTTTATTTACTTACAACTCAAGAATTACAACTCGATACTTAGAACAAAATATGACTCTATGTGAATGCCTCCGGCGGTGTACCGGGATGTGCAATGAATCAAGAGTGACATGTATGAAAAATTATGAACAGTGGCTTTGCCACAAATACGATGTCGACTACATGATCATGCAAAGCAATATGACAATGATAGAGCGTGTCATAATAAATGAAACGGTGGAAAGTTGCATGGCAATATATCTTGGAATGGCTATGGAAATGCCATAATAGGTAGGTATGGTGGTTGTTTTGAGGAAGGTAAATGGTGGGTTTATGGTACCAGCGAAAGTTGCGCGGTACTAGAGAGGATAGCAATGGTGGAAGGGTGAGAGTGCGTATAATCCATGGACTCGACATTAGTCATAAAGAACTCACATACTTATTGCAAAAATCTAGTAGTTATCGAAACAAAGTATTACGCGCATGCTCCTAGGGTGGTAGATTGGTAGGAAAAGACCATCGCTCGTCCCCGACCACCACTCATAAGGAAGACAATCAAAAAATAAATCATGCTCCGACTTCATCACATAACGGTTCACCATACGTGCATGCTACCGGAATCACAAACTTTAACACAAGTATCTCTCAAAGTCACAACTACTCAACTAGCATGACTCTAATATCACCATCCTCATATCTCAAAACAATCATCAAGTATCAAACTTCTCATAGTATTCAATGCACTCTATATGAAAGTTTTTATTATACCCATCTTGGATGCCTATCATATTAGGACTAATTTCTTAACCAAAGCAAATTACCATGCATTTCTAAAAGACTCTCAAATAATATAAGTGGAGCATGAGAGATCAATAATTTCTATAAAATAAAACCACCACCGTGCTCTAAAAAGATATAAGTGAAGCACTAGAGCAAAATTATCTAGCTCAAAAGATATAAGTGAAGCGCATAGAGTATTCTAATAAATTTCGATTCATGTGTGTCTCTTCAAAAGGTGTGTACAGCAAGGATGATTGTGGTAAACTAAAAGGCAAAGACTCAAATCATACAAGACTCTCCAAGCAAAACACATATCATGTGGTGAACAAAAATATAGCCTCAAGTAAAGTTACCGATAGACGAAGACGAAATATAGCCTCAAGCTTAGCCTTTGGTTGTCCTTGAATTTTACCTCGGGGTGCCTTGGGCATCCCCAAGCTTAGGCTCTTGGCACTCCTTGTTCCAAACTCCATCAAATCTTTACCCAAAAACTTGAAAACTTCACAACACAAAACTCAACAGAAAATCTCATGAGCTCCGTTAGTATAAGAAAACAAATCACCACCTTAAGGTACTGTAATAAACTCATTCTTTATTTATATTGGTATTGAACCTACTGTATTCCAACTTCTCTATGGTTCATACCCCCTGATACTAGCCATAGATTCATCAAAATAAGCAAACAACACATGAAAAACAGAATCTGTCAAAAACAGAACAGTCTGTAGTAATCTATAGGTTTCGAATACTTCTATAACTCCAAAAATCCTGAGTAATTAGGACATACTAAATATTTTGTGTATTGATCTACTTCAGTTGGAATTGGTATTTTATCGCTCTCTGGTAAAAAATGAAAATTATTCTCGTGAGTGCATACTTTCTGGGTTTTTTCAGCAAGATCAAATAACAATCATCCAAGAAGATCCTAAAGGCTTTACTTGGCACAAACACTAATTAAAACATAAAAACACAATCATAACAGAGGATAGATGATTTATTTATTACTAAACAGGAACAAAAGGCAAGGAACAAAAATAAAAATTGGGTTGCCTCCCAACAAGCGCTATCGTTTAACGCCCCTAACAAAGCATAAAAACAAGAATAGATCTAGGTATTGCCATCTTGGATAGGCAATTCTTCAATTGAACACTTATAACCCTTAGGAGGTTCTTTATTTTTACAAATGATCAAACTCCTAGGTAGGAAATCAAGAAATTCATTTGTAGCAAAAGGTTCCTTAATGATGTCTAAAAAGTCGGGGTGAACACTTATTGATTTGAGATCTTAATTTTTCTTACTAGAAGATCCACCCTTATTTTTAGGAACATAGATAAATTTGGCGACTTTGGTAGGAGGAGGATTTGAGGTGTTTTTAACAGCAGAAAAGGCGGACCGCAAGTTGGTAATAATCTCTTCGAGTTTATCAATTCTAGTGGAATCTTGATCTATCTTTTCATTGACTATGGGTTCCTTTTCCTTAAGATTTTTCAGAGTAACTCCTACCTTAGTTCCATATTGAGTAAATTGGTTGTGGGTATTTTTATCCAAATTTTCAATTAGCTCTACAGTGGCAATTTTATTTTCAATAATATCAAGCCTTTGCATCACATGTTCCAAAGTTAAAATAGTTCCATTGACCAAAAGAGGTGGTGGGCCTAACAAATCTATCATAGCATTATAAGAATCAAAAGTATGGCTTCCCAAGAAATTCCCTCCGGTGATGGTGTCAAGAACATATCTATACCAAGGAGTGATGCCTACGTAAAAATTGCGAAGAAGAATGTAAGTAGATTGCTTTTTAATAGATCTATTTTGAGCATAGCAAATTCTATACCAAGCATCTTTTAAGTTTTCTCCCTCCCTTTGTTTAAAATTAAGAACTTCATTATAGGGAGTGTTAACAATGATAGGAGAACTAGCCATGAGGGCAAATAGGCACACAAGAGGCAAGCGAAAAGAGGCGAACGGAAAAAGAGCGAATAAAACAGCAAATGTGAAGTGGGGGAGAGGAAAACAAGAGGTAAATGGCAAATAATGTAATGCGAGGGATAAGAGTTTGTTATGGTTACTTGGTGTATCTTGACTTGAGCGTAGATCCCCCCGGCAATGGTGCCAGAAATCCTTCTTGCTAACTCTTGTGCATGCGTTGGTTTTTCCTTGAAGAGGAAAGGGTGATGCAGCAAAGTAGCGTAAGTATTTCTCTCAGTTTTTGAGAACCAAGGTATCAATCCAGTAGAAGACTACACACAAATCGTCTAGTACCTGCACAAACAAACAGATAAGAACCTTGCAACCAACGCGATAAAGGGGTTGACAATCCCTTCACGGCCACTTGCAAAAGTGAGATCTGATAAAGATAATAAGATAAATATTTTTGGTATTTTTGTTGTATAGATTGGAAAATAAAGATTGCAAAATAAATAGTAAACTAGAATTATAGATCGGAAACTTATATGATGTAAAGTAGACCCGGGGCCATAGGTTTCACTAGTGGCTTCTCTCAAGATAGCATAAATTACGGTGGGTGAACAAATTACTGCCGAGCAATTGATAGAAAAGCGCATAGTTATGAGAATATCTAGGCATGATCATAAACATAGGCATCACGTCCGTGTCAAGTAGACCAAAACAATTCTGCATCTACTACTATTACTCCACACATCGACCGCTATCCAGCATGCATCTAGAGTATTAAGTTCATAAGAACAGAGTAACGCATTAGGCAAGATGACATGATGTAGAGGGATAAAGTCAAGCAATATGATATAAACCCCATCTTTTTATCCTCGATGGCAACAATACAATACGTGTCTTCTTGCCCCTGCTGTCACTGGGAAAGGACACCGCAAGATTGAACCCAAAGCTAAGCACTTCTCCCATTGCAAGAAAGATCAATCTAGTAGGCCAAACCAAACTGATAATTCGAAAAGACTTGCAAAGATATCAAATCATGCATATAAGAATTCAGAGAAGAATCAAATATTGTTCATAGATAAACTTGATCACAAACCCACAATTCATCGGATATCGGCAAACACATCGCAAAAAGTATTACATCGAATAGATCTCCAAGAACATCGAGGAGAACTTTGTATTGAGAACCAAAGACAGAGAAGAAGCCATCTAGATAATAACTATGGACCCGAAGGTCTGTGGTAAACTACTCACACATCACCGGAGAGGCTATGGTGTTGATGTAGAAGCCCTCCATGATCGAATCCCCCTCCGACAGATCGCCGAAAAAGGTCCCCGGATGGGATCTCATGGGTACATAAGGTTGCAGCGATGCAAAAGTGGTTTTGTTGCTCTCCTGGATGTTTTCAGGGTATAAGAGTATATATAGGCGAAAGAAGTAGGTCGGTGGAGCTATGAGGGGCCCATGAGGGTGGGGGCGCGCCTGCCCCCTAAGCGCGCCGCCCTACCTCGTGGCCGCCTTGTTGCTTCCTTAACCTCCACTCCAAGTCTCCTGGATTGCGTCTGTTCCAAAAAAAGATCCTCGCGAAGGTTTCATTCCGTTTGGATTCCGTTTGATATTCCTTTTCTGCGAAACACTGAAATATGCACAAAAAAAATAACAATTTACACTGGGCCTTCGGCTAATAGGTTAGTCCCCAAAATAATATAAAACTGCATAATAAAGCCCATTAAACATCCAAAACAGATAATATAATAGAATGGAACAATCAAAAATTATAGATACGTTGGAGACGTATCAGCCCACACCCTCTATTTCACCACCCTCGCCGCCTCTTGTCCACATGGTCACAACATGTTTGAATATAATCAATTCCAAGGCTTATTGCCTTGGCTATTGCACCTACAATTGTTAGTGAACTATGTCTGTTTAAAGTTAACTTGAGAATGCTCGTGATTCGCATGGAGCAAAATGATAGATGCTAACTAGGGTGGACCGATATAATTGGGTCGAGGAGCGCCGTTCATGTCGAGAAAGTCCTGGAACGTTGCCCAAACACCTGGCATACTTAGGCTAATGTAATAAAAAGCGAGGAACTTATATCAGAAACACCAAGGACTCTGAATTCGACTCCTTGTTCATTGGTGACAGGCGTCAGTGGGTCGAGCGGTGCAGACTTCTTCCAGGCAACACCCAGGAGAGGAGCGCGTTGGTGACCGGCGCTGACTGAAAGTTGTGATTCAAACAACATAAGTAGGTTAACCAAGTACTTGGCCAAATTATTCTCCGAGCTTTTCCGAACCAAGATGTTGGAACATAATTAAGAATTTTAGAGGAAACAAATTAATTAGCCTAATGAAATAAAAAAAGTGTAACCATAAGTAAATGCACCTACTTTTCATGTTCATTTTGGTATTTGGTAGTGCCGAAATAATATAAAACTGGTGCTTCTTGTCATGAAACCTAGCACAAATATCAATACATGAATACACATCTATTGGACACCCAAGAGTTAATCATAGTTCACAAATTCAAAAAACCTTTGCATTTCTTAATATTTTCATAAATTCCAAAATGTTCAGAATTCAAAAAATATTCATGTTTTTCGGAAAAAAAATCAGAAATTTAAAAATGTTTCAGTTTTTTTTTGTTTACAAAGTTGAAAAGTGTTGGTTTTCATAAAACACTTAGGTTTTTTTTAAGAAATTGCGTTCAAAATTCAATAAATATGTCGGATCTGTGCTGGGTGTTGGTTCTGAAAGCTTTACGCTACTTTATGACAGATAGCAGTCGCTAGCTTAGCCGGTAGTTTTGGGTGGTTTCTCGCATGAGATCTTGTGTTCGATCCCTGCAAGGTCGCCTCACTACATTATTTTTAGCTACGATATATGTGCTCACTGCCGATCGTTCATGGGTCGGCCCAGGCAGAGACCCGCCTATGCGAAACACCGACCATTTGCGTCCTAGTTTTTCATGGCAAGTGCAGTAATTTCGCTGGATTGCCTAAAATAGTAATTTTTCCCAAAAGAATCTAATATGACGATGGGCGAGAAGCAATAGCGCATTTATTAGTAGAAAGATATTGATTGGTGCACTTTCTGCAATACAATGCTAAAGTGAGTGAGTGTTACCCTTTTTTGAGAAATGTGAGTGAGTGTCACTTTGGTTGTTAGCACGGCCTGAATACTTAGTGGGCCAAAATAAAGAAGAAGGACCCTGAGTTTTTAGAGGAACATGACCCACATGAATAATCAGCGAGAATTATCATGCTGCCGCCAGGAATATCCTATTTGCCACTCGCTGCGTCAAAATCTCGGGGTACCGCCCACCTTCCATCAAGACGGGCCGGCCCGTTTAGAAGCGATGCCTGTGTTCCACAATTCTGGTTTTGGGAATCTTCTGGAAGGTTCCGCCGGTTTTTTCGGTTTTGGGAACCTTCTAGCAGGTTCCTGAACTGGTTTTTTCTTTTTCTTTTCTATGATTTTTCTTTTTTCTTTTTCATTTTTCTGTTTCACTTTTTCTTTTCTTTCTTTTTCATTTCCTATTTCAAGTTTATTTTTTGTTTTCAACAAATTTTCAGAAATTTTAAAAATGTTCGTGTTTTAATTTTTAGTTCACAAATTCGACAATTTTGGGGAATTTCAAAAATGGTTCCTACTTTCAAAATTTTGTTCACAAATTTAAAAGTGCTCATGTTTTGAAAATGTGTTTGCAAATTCAAAAAATGTCCGGGAACTTCAGAAACTGCTCCCAACTTATATCTTTGTTCACGAATTTAAAACTGTTCATGTTATGAAATTTTGTTCGCAAATTCAAAAAAATGTTCGGGAACTTTAGAAAATTTTCCTAATTTCTAATTTTGTTCACGAATTAGAAACTGTTCATGTGTTTGAAAATTTGTCCAAAATTCAAAAACTGTTATGGGAATTTTATTTTATT
Source organism: Triticum aestivum (assembly GCF_018294505.1). NCBI lineage: Eukaryota > Viridiplantae > Streptophyta > Magnoliopsida > Poales > Poaceae > Triticum > Triticum aestivum. The sequence continues at coordinate 679,001,660 of NC_057806.1, read as the reverse complement.
TGTTCACAAATTTAAAAATGTGTGGGAATTTCAAATAATGTTCTAGCTTTCCAAATTTGTTCACGAATTCAAAAATGATTATGTTTTAAATTTTTGTTCGCAAATTCAGAAAATGTACTGGGGATTTAGAAGAATGTCAGTTTTGAAATAATGTTTTGTAATTTTGAGAATTGTTCTTGTTCCTGTTTCTCAAAAACTGTGTGTGTTTTCTACAAAATTGTTCGTAATTTCGAAAAATGTTCTCGTTTGCAAGTTCTTTCCTTTTTTCCAATACAAAAAGGTTCATTTTTCCAAAATTTGTTCGAAAATTCAAAAAATTGTTCGCTTCTTCAAAATTTGTTTATTAATTTGAAAAAGCATTCCTATTTTTAATAAATGTTGTTTTTTTAAAACCTGTTCACGTTTTCACATCTTGTTCAAAATTTCAAACCTTGTTGACAGATTCAATAAATTTCCCTTTTTTAAAAAAAATTGAGTTTTCTAAATTTGGTTCACAAATTTGATAGATGTTTGAGTTTCTAAAATGTTTTCTTTTTGAAAAATATTCATGTTCGAAATTTAAGAAGTTTCAGATTTGCCTCTTTAGTTCTAGAGATCTCGCACTAGTAAATTGTCAATGTCCGTTATTAGCTCTGTTGGCTAGCAACGCTAACACATGTTTCACTCTTCCCGGGAACAATCTGTCAAGGTGGGCCGAGGCGCCATCATCTTCTGATCACGAGGAGATCTCAGGTTTCCACCAGAGTTGTCCGTTAGGCAAGACGGCCACCAAGCCTCGACTAGAAACACCAAAGCGGAACACAAGGCCACTCCAATGCTCCAATTCATGATGACCCGGACCTCACACGTCACTGGTGCCAAACATGCGGTGAGCTCATGCAAGATAGGCAGAGATTCCCATACAACTTTTTCATCAGGTACATACATTAGTGATCCAATTGACACCCGCCAAACAGTTGAATGAACAAATAAATGGAAATATATCGGTGGTGCCAAATACGGACACCATTTCTCACTGCAGCACGGGAAATTAGGAACCCTTTCCTTCTGAACACCTGGTGTCGGTGGTACAACCGTATGCCTGAACATGTGCAAAAAATGGGCAAGGCGGGGATATATGAACCTCTTAATTTGAGGCCTTGACCTGATGTGACAACACACGTGCAAGGCTCATACTAAAAGATAGTGCACCGGGCTACGCCGCCACCCCTTGCCGGCGAGGCTATGGCCGCTGCCGGTACCGTTTCCATGTGCGGATCTCGTCCGCCCTATGGACTGCTTGCGGCTACGTCCGCGCCTGCGACTTCGGGCCCTTGTGGCCAGCTTGGACTTCAACTCCAGGCGAGGATGGAGATCGCATCTGATCTGAATCCTAGCCCCTTCAACAAATTGGGCAGCTTGGTTGATCCAATAAAGTTGGGCGGCTGCTACGAATAAGCCGGATGATTTCCTCGCCTTGCCAGTCGTTCGATCTGGACCAGCTGGCCGTTCGATTGTAGCACAAACTAGTCGTTCTTCTCTACTCTTCCATCCATCAGACGCAAAATCCATCATACGTATCCCCCAGCAGCAGCTTCCATGGCAGCACCGGCGGCGCCGCCGGCCCTCCATTGCAACCCAGACCAGGTTCGACGACTCTCCGGCGTGCTTCACTGCAGCTCCGGCGGAGCTCCATTGCAACCCCGACCAAATTTCAACGACCCTCCGTCGCGCTTCATTGCAACTACGGCGGCGCTTCTTTGGAACCCCGACCAAGTTCCGACGACCCTCTGGTGTGCTTCACTGCAGCTCCGACGCGCTTCACTACAACTCCGACATGTTTCACTGCAGCTCCGGCGGCGCTCCATTGCAGCCTAACGAACCCGGCGACGCTTCATTGCAGCCCCGGCGGCGCCCTCGATGTTTCACTACAGCACCACACCGGCACGGCGGGCTCCATCGCAGCACCCCGCCGGTGGAGCTTCACTACAAACGTCACCACCACGCATTGGTTCTCCATTGCAGCACCGGCTGCCCCCGCCGTGCTCCATCGAAGCACCCGATGGCCTCGGGGAAGCTTCACTGGAGCACCACCACCGGCACGATGGTGCTCCATCGCAGGGCGACGGCGAAGTGGTTGCTACGACGGCGATGGGTGGATGCTGCACGGCGGCGACGGGATGCTGCGACGTATCACGCGGTGGTGACGGCGATGCGATAGTGATGGCGGATGCTTCATCGCCCCTTCCTGGCAGCAACAGGTGGCAGCAGCGCGCGATTGACGTTCCGGTGGTCGCCGGGCAGAGTGCAAAGGATAGAGCCACGTGAGAGGAAAAGGGGGAGAAGATGAGGGAGGGGACGAGTGGAAGAGAGAGCGCCGGAAGGGATAAGATGGGAAAGAAAGCGGTGGGCTCACGGGGGCACGTGGCGAGTGTACGAGACGGCTTATAGCGACAGAAAATCATCCGGTTGATTTGAACACTTTTCCATAAAGTTGTACCCGGGGGATCAGGCTACATCAACATGCCGTGAGCGGGAACCTCCAGATCGACAGAAACCCCATCTCGTGGTGATGTCGTCGGTCATCAAAACACGAACGATCATGCCTGTTGCTGCAAACGTGAAACCTGACGGTGGCGGGGGCAAGCAAGGGGCTCCCTTGGCGGATGCTACCCGCCCGAAGCCAGCTGAAGGTGGATTGGAGGCTATGGTGGCTGGTGTTCTTACGTCTCTGGAGTCTGGACTGCCAGGAGACAAATAGCATGGTCATGGTGGGTTACATGGTGGGTTACACAGATGCGAACGAGGATGACAAGAGGGTGGAGGGGACACCCAAGAAGCCGAAGCCCAATGATGCATGTGTAACAGGGGCGAACTCAGCGACGCTGAAAGAGGAGGATTCAAACACTATGGAGGCAACCGGCCAAGGGGCCGCCGGTGAACTGACGGGCCGCAAGAGCCGCCCCGTCAGGAGCAATGAATTGTATAAGTTGGAACTGTCGGGGGGGAGGGGGCGGCCAACAAACCGACAGATCGTGACTTAGTTGGCATGGTGAAATCTACGAAAGCAAAAATTGTTTTTCTGTGTGAGACTATGCAAAGTTCAGACAAAGTCAAGCGTTTGTGTGGGAGATTAGGTTTAAGGGGCTTCTCTGGAGTTAGTAGTGTTGGTTTGAGTGGAGGCCTTGCCCTCTTTTGGTGTGATAGTCTGCATGTCGAAGTTCAGTCAGCTAATGAAAGATTCATTGATGTGCATGTGCGACTCTCTGAGCATGATCCTTTGTGGCGGCTGACGTGTGTCTACGGGGAGCCGCGTACTGAGAACAGACACCGTATGTGGACAATTATGAGAGACCTCAAACAATCCTCTGATCTGCCATGGTGTGTCATGGGTGACTTCAACGAAGCTATGTGGTCATTTGAGCATTTTTCTACAACACCACGCAGCGATAGCCAGATGTTGGCTTTCCGGGATACTTTAGAGGTATGTGCGCTTGTTGATCTCAGTTTTTCGGGCTTACCGTTTACTTATGATAACAAGCAGCGTGGAAGAAGGAATGTGCGGTTGAGGCTCGACAGGGCTATGGCGGACAACAGGTGGCGGGATATTTTCTCGGAAGCTCGGGTGGTTCACAATGTTTTGCCATGCCCGGACCATGTGACCCTCGTACTGGAGTGTATAAAGGAGGATACTGCTGCTAATACCTGTTGTAGCCTGCGTCGGTATGAGGCCTTCTGGGAGCGTGATGCATCTTTACCTGAGAAGGTTGCTGATGTGTGGGAAGAAGCTGGCCAAAAGTTCAGTTTGGGTGATGTCCAGGATGGTCTGACGAAACTGATGGTAGAGCTACATGCATGGAGCAAGAAAAAGTTTGGTAACATCACACAGGAGCTTGAGAAGTCTAGAAGCCAGTTGGAAGAATTGATGAATATGATGTTGGGGAACATAGCAGAAATTCAAAATTTTCCTATGTGTCACCAAGATCTACCTATGGAGAAACCAGCAACGAGGGGAAGGAGGGTGCATCTACATACCCTTGTAGATCGCTAAGCGGAAGCGTTCAAGAGAACGGGGTTGAAGGAGTCGTACTCGTCGTGATCCAAATCACTGGAGATCCTAGTGCCGAACGGACGGCACCTCCGCGTTCAACACACGTACAGCCCGGTGACGTCTCCCATGCCTTGATCCAGCAAGAAGAGAGGGAGAGGTTGAGGAAGACTCCATCCAGCAGCAGCACAACGGCGTGGTGGTGGTGGAGGAGCGTGGTACTCCAGCAGGGCTTCGCCAAGCACCGCGAGATATGAGGAGGGAGAAGGTAGGGCTGCGCCAGCAAGAGGAGAGGAACTCGTGTGTAATGGGCAGCCCAAACCTCAAGTATATATAGGGGAAGGGGAGGGGCTGCGCCCCCACCTAGGGTTCCCTCCCTAGGGGTGGCGGCAGCCCCTAGATCCCATCTAGGAGGCGGCCAAGGGCAGGGGGAGAGGGAGGCGCACCAGGATGGGCCCTAAGGCCCATCTGCCCTTAGGGTTTGCCCCCTTTCCACCCCTTAGGCGCCTTAGGACTTGTGGGGGGGGGGGGCGCACCAGCCCACCTGGGGCTGGTTCCCTCCCACACTTGGCCCATGCAGCCCTCCGGGGCTTGTGGCCCCACTTGGTGGACCCCCGGGACCCTCCCGGTGGTCCCGGTACGTTATCGATAAAACCCGAAACTTTTTCGGTGACCAAAACAGGACTTCCCATATATAAATCTTTACCTCCGGACCATTCTGGAACTCCTCGTGATGTCCGTGATCTCATCCGGGACTCCGAACAACATTCGGTAACCACATACAAACTTCCTTTATAACCCTAGCGTCATCGAACCTTAAGTGTGTAGACCCTACGGGTTCGGGAAACATGCAGACATGACCGAGATGACTCTCCGGTCAATAACCAACAGCGAGATCTGGATACCCATGTTGGCTCCCACATGTTCCACGATGATCTCATCGGATGAACCACGATGTCAAGGACTTAATCAATCCCATATACAATTCCCTTTGTCTAGTGGTACGATACTTGCCCGAGATTCGATCGTCGGTATCCTCGATACCTTGTTCAATCTCGTTACCGGCAAGTCTCTTTACTCATTCCGTAACACATCATCCCATGATCAACTCCTTGGTCACATTGTGCACATTGTCATGATGTCCTACCGAGTGGGCCCAGAGATACCTCTCCGTTTACACGGAGTGACAAATCCCAGTCTCGATTCGTGCCAACCCAACAGACACTTTCGGAGATACCTGTAGTGTACCTTTATAGCCACCCAGTTACGTTGTGACATTTGGCACACCCAAAGCACTCCTACGGTATCCGGGAGTTTCACAATCTCATGGTCTAAGGAAATGATACTTGACATTAGAAAAGCTTTAGCATACGAACTACATGATCTTGTGCTAGGCTTAGGATTGGGTCTTGTCCATCACATCATTCTCCTAATGATGTGATCCCGTTATCAATGACATCCAATGTCCATGGTCAGGAAACCGTAACCATCTATTGATCAACGAGCTAGTCAACTAGAGGCTTACTAGGGACATGGTGTTGTCTATGTATCTACACATGTATCTGAGTTTCCTATCAATACAATTCTAGCATGGATAATAAACGCTTATCATGAACAAGGAAATATAATAATAATCAATTTATTATTGCCTCTAGGGCATATTTCCAACAGTCTCCCACTTGCACTAGAGTCAATAATCCAGTTCACATCGATATGCGATTAACACTCAAGGTCACATCCCCATGTGACTAACACCCAAAGAGTTTACTAGAGTCAATAATCTAGTTCACATTACCATGTGATTAACACTCGATGAGTTCTGGGTTTGATCATGTTATGCTTGTGAGAGATGTTATAGTCAACGGGTCTGAATCTTTCAGGTCCGTGTGTGCTTTACAAATCTCTTTGTCATCTCCCAGATGCAACTACCACGTTCTATTTGGAGCTATTCCAAATAACTGTTCTACTATACGAATCCAGTTTACTACTCAGAATAATCTGGATTAGTGTCAAAGTTTGCATCGGCGTAACCCTTTACGACGAACTCTTTTACCACCTCCATAATTGAGAAAATTCCTTAGTCCACTAGTTACTAAGGATAACTTTGACCGCTGTCCTGTGATCCATTCTTGGATCACTCTTGTACCCCTTGACTGACTCATGGCAAGGCACACTTCAGGTGCGGTACACAGCATAGCATACTGTAGAGCCTACATCTTAAGCATAGGGGACGACCTTCGTCCTTTCTCTCTCTTCTGCCATGGTCGAGCTTTAAGTCTTAACTTCATACCTTACAACTCAGGTAAGAACTCCTTCTTTGACTGATCCATCTTGAACACCCTCAAGATCATGTCAAGGTATGTGCTCATTTGAAAGTACCATTAAGCGTTTTGATCTATCCTTACAGATCTTGATGCTCAATGTTCAAGTAGCTTAATCCAGGCTTTCCATTGAAAACACTTTCCAAATAACCCTATATGCTTTCCAGAAATTCTACGTCATTTCTGATCTATGATATGTCAACAACATATATTCATCAGAAATTCTATAGTGCTCCCACTCACTTCTTTGGAAATACAAGTTTCTCATAAACTTTGTATACACCCAAAATCTTTGATCATCTCATCAAAGCATACATTCCAACTCCGAGATGCTTACTCCAGTCCTTAGAAGGATTGCTGGAGCTTTGCATACTTATTAGCATCTTTCAGGATTGACAAAACCTTCCGGTTGTATTACATACAACCTTTCCTCAAGAAAAGTCGTCGAGGAAACAATGTTTTGACATCCTATCTGCAAGATTTCATAAATAATGCAGTAATCGCTAATATAATTCCAACAGACTCTTAGCATCGCTACGAGTGAGAAAGTCTCACCGTAGTCAACTCCTTGAACTTGTCGGGGAACTTCTTAATGACAAGTTGAGCTTTCTTAATGGTGACATTTACCATCATTGTCCGTCTTCCTTTTAAAATCCATATGTACCTAACAGCCTTACAACCATCAAGTAGTTCTTCCAAAGCCTACACTTTGTTTTCATACATGGATCCTCTCTCGGATTTTATGGCCTCGAGCCATTTATCGGAATCCGGGCCCACCATCACTTCTCCATAGCTCGTAGGTTCATTGTTGTCTAGCAACATGACTTCCAAGACAGGATTACGTACCACTCTGAAGTATTACGCATCCTTGTCATCCTACGAGGTTTGGTAGTGACTTGATCTGAAGTTTCATGATCACTATCATAAGCTTCCACTTCAATTGGTGTAGGTGCCACAGGAACAACTCCCTGTGCCCCGCCACACACTAGTTGAAGAGACGGTTCAATAACCTCATCAAGTCTCCACCATCCTCCCACTCAATTCTTTCGAGAGAAACTTTTCCTCGAGAAAGGACCCGATTCTAGAAACAGTCCCTTATTGCTTTCGGATCTGAGACAGGAGGTATACCCAACTGTCTTGGGTGTCCTATGAAGATGCTTTTATCCGCTTTGGGTTCGAGCTTATCAGCCTGAAACTTTTTCACATAAGCGTCGCAACCCCAAACTTTTAAGAAATGACAGCTTAGGTTTCTTTAAACCATAGTTCATACGATGTCATCTCATCGGAATTACGTGGTGCCCTATTTAAAGTGAATGTGGTTGTCTCTAATGCCTAACCCATAAACTATTGTGGTAATTCGATCATGGTATGCATCATATCCAATAGGGTGCAGTTATGATGTTCGGACACACCATCACACTATGGTGTTCCAGGCTGTATCAGTTGTGAAACAATTTCCACAATGTCTTAATTCTGTGCCAAACTCGTAATTCAGATATTCATCTCTATGATCATATCATAGATACTTTATCCTCTTGTCATGACGATCTTTCAACTTCACCCTGAAATTACTTGAACCTTTCAATAATTCAGACTCGTGATTCATCAAGTAAATATACTCAACATCTACTCAAATCATCTGTGAAGTAAGAACATAACGATATCCACTACACGCCTCAGCACTCATTGGACTGCACACATCAAAATGTATTACTTCCAACAAGTTGCTTTCTAGTTCCATTTTACTAAAAACGAGGCTTTCAGTCATCTTGCCCATGTGGTATGATTTGCATGTCTCAAGTGATTCAAAATCAAGTGAGTCCAAATGGTCCATTTGCATGGAGTTTCTTCATGCATATACACCAATAGACATGGTCTGCATGTCTCAAACTTTTCAAAAACGAGTGAGCCCAAAGATCCATCAACATGGAGCTTCTTCATGCGTTTTATACCGATATGACTCAAGTGGCAGTGCCACAAGTAGGTGGTACTATCATTACTATCTTATATCTTTTGGCATGAACATGTGTATCACTACGATCGAGATTCAATAAACCATTCATTTTAGGTGCAAGACCATTGAAGGTATTATTCAAATAAACAGAGTAACCATTATTCTCCTTAAATGAATAATCGTATCACAATAGACATAATCCAATCATGTCTATGCTCAACGCAAATACCAAATAATAATTATTTAGGTTTAACACCAATCTCGATGGTAGAGGGAGCGTGCGATGCTTGATCATATCAACATTGGAAACACTTCCAACACATATTGTCAGCTCACCTTTAGCTAGTCTCATAGCTTTTATTTCGAGTTACTAACACTTAGCAACTGAACCGGTATCTAATACCCTGGTGCTATTAGGAGTACTAGTAAAGTACACATCAACACAATGTATATCCAATATACTTCTATCGACCTTGCCAGCCTTCTAATCTACCAAGTATCTAGGATAATTCTGCTCCAGTGGCTGTTCCCCTTATTACAGAAGCACTTAGTCTCGGGTTTGGGTTCAACCTTGGGTTTCTTCACTAGAGCAGCAGCTGAATTGCCGTTTCATGAAGTATCCCTTCTTGCCCTTGCCCTTTTTGAAACTAGTGGTTTCACCAACCATCAACAATTGATGCTCCTTCTTGATTTCTACTTTTGTGGTGTCAAACATCGCGAATATCTCAAGGATCATCATATATGTCCCTGATATATTATAGTTCATCACGAAGCTCTAGCAGCTTGGTGGTAATGACTTTGGAGAAACATCACTATCTCATCTGGAAGATCAACTCCCACTCGATTCAAATGATTGTTGTACTCAGACAATCTGAGCACAAGCTCAACAATTGAGCTTTTCTCCCTTAGTTTGCAGGCTAAGAAAATCGTCAGAAGTCTTATACCTCTTGACGTGGGCACGAGCCTGAAATCCCAATTTCAGCCCTCGAAACATCTCATATGTTTCGCGACGTTTCAAAACGTCTTCGGTGCCTCAATTCTAAACCGTTTAACTGAACTATCACGTAGCTATCAAAATGTGTATGTCAGATGTTCGCAACATCCACAGACGACGTTCGAGGTTCAGCACACTGAGCGGTGCATTAAGGACATAAGCCTTCTATGAAGCAATGAGGACAATCCTCAGTTTACGGACCTAGTCCGCATAATTGCTACTATCAACTTTCAACTAAATTTTCTCTAGGAACATATCTAAACAGTAGAACTGGAGCGCGAGCTACGACATAATTTGCGAAGACCTTTTGACTATGTTCAGGATAATTAAGTTCATCTTATGAACTCCTGATAGACATCCCTCTAGTCATCTAAGTGATTACATGATCCGAGTCAACTAGGCCATGTCCGATCATCACGTGAGACGGACTAGTCAACATCGGTGAACATCTTCATGTTGATCGTATCTACCATACGACTCATGCTTGACCTTTCGGTCTCTTGTGTTCCGAGGCCATGTCTGTACAAGCTAGGCTCGTCAAGTTAACCTAAGTGTTTCGCATGTGTTCCGAGGCCATGTCTGTACATGCTAGGCTCATCAACACCCGTTGTATTCGAACGTAAGAATCTATCACACCCGATCATCACGTGGTGCTTCGAAACGACGAACTTTCGTAACGGTGCACAATTAGGGGGAACATTTTCTTGAAATTTTAATGAGGGATCATCTTATTTACTACCGTTGTTCTAAGCAAATAAGATGCAAAAACATGATAAACATCACATGCAATCAAAAAATAGTGACATGATATGGCCAATATCATATAGCTCCTTTGATCTCCATCTTGGGGCTCCATGATCATCTTGTCACCGGCATGACACCATGATCTCCATCATCATGATCTCCATCATCGTGTCTTCATGAAGTTGTCTCGCCAACTATTACTTCTACTACTACAGCTAACGGTTAGCAATAAAGTAAAGTAATTACATGACGTTTATGTTGACACGTAGGTCATAAATAAATTAAGACAACTCCTATGGCTCCTGCCGGTTGTCATACTCATCGACATGCAAGTCGTGATTCCTATTACAAGAACATGATCAATCTCATATATCACATATCTTCATCACATTCTTCTTGGCCATATCACATCATATAGCATACCCTGCAAAAACAAGTTAGACGTCCTCTAATTGTTGTTTGCATGTTTTACGTGGCTACTATGGGTTTCTAGCAAGAACGTTTCTTACCTACGCAAAAACCACAATGTGATATGCCAATTGCTATTTACCCTTCATAAGGACCCTTTTCATCGAATCCGATCCGACTAAAGTGGGAGAGACAGACACCCGCCAGCCACCTTATGCAACTAATGCATGTCAGTCGGTGGAACCAGTCTCACGTAAGCGTACGTGTAAGGTTGGTCCGGGCCGCTTCATCCCACAATGCCGCCGAATCAAGATTGGACTAGTAACGGTAAGCATATTGAACAAAATCAACGCCCACAACAACTTTGTGTTCTACTCGTGCATAGTAACTACGCAATAGACCTAGCTCATGATGTCACTGTTGGGGAATGTAGCAGAAATTCAAAATTTTCCTACGTGTCACCAAGATCTATCTATGGAGAAACCAGCAACGAGGGGAAGGAGAGTGCATCTACATACCCTTGTAGATCGCTAAGCGGAAGCGTTCAAGAGAACGGGGTTGAAGGAGTCGTACTCGTCGTGATCCAAATCACTGGAGATCCTAGTGCCGAACGGACGGCACCTTCGCGTTCAACACACGTACAGCCCGGTGACGTCTCCCATGCCTTGATCCAGCAAGGAGAGAGGGAGAGGTTGAGGAAGACTCCATCCAGCAGTAGCACAACGGCGTGGTGGTGGTGGAGGAGCGTGGTACTCCAGCAGGGCTTCGCCAAGCACCGCGAAATATGAGGAGGGAGAAGGTAGGGCTGCGCCAGCAAGAGGAGAGGAACTCGTGTGTAATGGGCAGCCCAAACCTCAAGTATATATAGGGGAAGGGGAGGGGCTGCGCCCCCACCTAGGGTTCCCTCCCTAGGGGTGGCGGCAGCCCCTAGATCCCATCTAGGGGGTAGCCAAGGGGAGGGGGAGAGGGAGGCGCACCAGGATGGGCCCTAAGGCCCATCTGCCCTTAGGGTTTGCCCCCTTTCCACCCCTTAGGCGCCTTGGGCCCTTGTGGGGGGGGGGCGCACCAGCACACCTAGGGCTGGTCCCCTCCCACACTTGGCCCATGCAGCCCTCCGGGGCTTGTGGCCCCACTTGGTGGACCCCCGGGACCCTCCCGGTGGTCCCGGTACGTTACCGATAAAACCCGAAACTTTTCCGGTGACCAAAACAGGACTTCCCATATATAAATCTTTACCTCCGGACCATTCCGAAACTCCTCGTGACGTCCGGGATCTCATCCAGGACTCCAAACAACATTCGGTAACCACATACAAACTTCCTTTATAACCCTAGCGTCATCGAACCTTAAGTGTGTAGACCCTACGGGTTCGGGAAACATGCAGACATGACCAAGATGACTCTCCGGTCAATAACCAACAACGGGATCTGGATACCCATGTTGGCTCCCACATGTTCCACGATGATCTCATCGGATGAACCACGATGTCAAGGACTTAATCAATCCCGTATACAATTCCCTTTGTCTAGTGGTACGATACTTGCCCGAGATTCGATCGTCGGTATCCTCGATACCTTGTTCAATCTCGTTACCGGCAAGTCTCTTTACTCGTTCCGTAACACATCATCCCATGATCAACTCCTTGGTCACATTGTGCACATTATGATGATGTCCTACCGAGTGGGCCCAGAGATACCTCTCCGTTTACACGGAGTGACAAATCCCAGTCTCGATTCGTGCCAAACCAACAGACACTTTCGGAGATACCTGTAGTGTACCTTTATAGCCACCCAGTTACGTTGTGACGTTTGGCACACCCAAAGCACTCCTACGGTATCCGGGAGTTGCACAATCTCATGGTCTAAGGAAATGATACTTGACATTAGAAAAGCTTTAGCATACGAACTACATGATCTTGTGCTAGGCTTAGGATTGGGTCTTGTCCATCACATCATTCTCCTAATGATGTGATCCCATTATCAATGACATCCAATGTCCATGGTCAGGAAACCGTAACCATCTATTGATCAACGAGCTAGTCAACTAGAGGCTTACTAGGGACATGGTGTTGTCTATGTATCCACACATGTATCTGAGTTTCCTATCAATACAATTCTAGCATGGATAATAAACGCTTATCATGAACAAGGAAATATAATAATAATCAATTTATTATTGCCTCTAGGGCATATTTCCAACATATGAACGCTGACAGGAATGAAATTCGGGTGGTCGAGGATCATATGCAAGAGCTCTTGTACCGGGAAGAAATGTTGTGGATGCAACGCAGCAGAGTTGATTGGCTCAGAGAGGGCGACAGAAACACACAAAAAATTCAGAGTCGTGCAGTGTGGCGAGCAAGAAAGAACAAGGTTAAATGTTTGATGGAGGAGGCAGGCTATAGTCATGGAGACCGTGTAGTTATGGGGGGTATGGTCAATTCTTACTTTCAAAACCTTTTCACCCGTGACAACACTCTTGACCAACGGCCTTTGCTATCACTTTTTGAAGCAAAAGTTACACCTGAGATGAACACTCGTTTGTGTGCTGATTTTAGTAAGAAAGAAATCTCTGATAGCTTATTCCAAATGGGTCCGTTGAAAGCTCCTGGGAAGGATGGATTTCCTGCAAGGTTTTTTCAGAAAAACTAGGCAGTAATGAAAGATGAAATTATCAAGGGCGTCAGGGAGTTTTTCAAAACGGGCCGCATGCCAGAAGGGGTAAATGAAACAGTAATTGTTCTTATCCCAAAAACTGATAACCCAGCTCGTCTCACTGATTTCAGGCCTATAAGCCTCTGCAATGTCATTTACAAAATTATTGCTAAGTGCTTGGTGAATAGATTGCAGCCATTGCTTGATGACATGATTTCACCGTACCAAAGTGTTTTTGTCCCAGGACGTTTAATCACGGATAATGCGTTGTTAGCTTTTGAATGTCTTCACTTCCTTTAGCATGAGAAAAATCCAGAGAACAGTTTTTGCGCATATAAATTGGATCTCTCTAAGGCTTATGACAGGGTGGATTGGGGTTTCTTGGAGCAAGCGATGATCAAGTTAGGCTTCTCTCATCAGTGGGTGCAATGGATAATGTCATGTGTTACCTCGGTGAGATATTCCGTCAAATTTAATGGAGTCATCTTGGATTCGTTTGCACCATCGCGTGAGCTTCGGCAAGGTGACCCATTATCCCCCTTATTTCTATTTGTGGCTGATGGTTTATCCGCATTACTGAAGCAGGGAGTGGAGACACAGGCAATCCAACCTGTTAAGATATGTAGGAGAGCACCTCGTATATCACACTTGCTATTTGCAGATGATACCCTGTTGTTTTTTAAGGCTAATGTTGCCCAGGCGACTTATGTGAAGGAAGTTATGCAGAGATACGCCCAAGCCACTGGTCAACTTATAAACCCACATAAATGCTCTATACAAATTGGTGATAATTGTCCTTTGGTGATACAGACCGGTGTAAGACAAGTATTGCAAGTGCAAAATTCTGAATTTGAAGGTAAATATCTTGGCCTACCGACGCCTGATGGGCGTATGCATAAGGGGAGATTTCAGATGTTGCAAGCAAGCTTGACCAAGAGGATCATGGCATGGGGGGACACCCTCACAAAGGCAGGAAAGGAGACCTTAATTAAATATGTCTTGCAGGCCATCCCAACCTATATAATAGGGGTGTTTAAATTGCCATATTCTGTTTGTGATGACCTCACGCGGCTAGTGCGGAACTTCTGGTGGGGCTCGAAGCAAGGGAAAAGGAAAACCCATTGGCGCGCCTGGGACAAGCTCCTGGAGCCAAAAGGGAAGGGTGGACTGGGATTCCATGATTTTTGGCTATTTAATCAAGCCCTTCTTGCGAGACAAGCATGGCACCTATTGACCAATCCAGACTCACTATGCACTCAGGTATTAAAAGCAAAATATTACCCTAACGGATCCCTTGAGGATATTGTTTTTTCAGGCAATGCTTCTCCAACGTGGCATGCCATTCATCACGGCCTTGAGCTCCTCAAAAAAGGACTCATATGATGGGTGGGGAATGGCGAGTGAATCCGCATATGGCGTGATCCTTGGATTCCGAGGCCCACATCCTATCGTCCGATCACACCTCGGGCCACCTGTCGGCTTAGGCGGGTGTCCGAGCTCCTTGACGACAATGGTCGATGGCGGACGGATCTTCTTTAGCAGCATTTCTTGGCCCCAGATGTACAGTGCATCTTGTCGATCAAGGCCAGCCCACGGCGACTGGAGAATGTCCTCTCATGGGCGCCAGATACACGAGGTGTCTTTAGTGTTCGAAGTGCGTACAAACTCGCGCTGGAGGACTGTACCCGCACCACTATGTGCGCCACGAGCAGGGCACCGGACGGCACGCGTGTCGTCTGGAAGGCGGTGTGGGGGTGCCCTGCCTCCCCCCCCCAAAGGTACGAGTTTTTGCATGGAGGGTCGCCACAAATTCATTGGCCACTCTTCAAAATAAAAAGAAAAGAAAGCTCGAGATTTTTTATACATGTGCTCTATGTGGTATGGAATGCAAGGACACGTTCCACGCTCTTTGCAGGTGCCCTTTAGCTCAGCGGCTATGGACTGCGATGTCACGCATATGGAGGATGCCCAAGGTGGAAGCTATCATGAACACCGGTCCTGAGTGGATCATCCACCTGCTTGATGGTTGGTCTGCGGACATACGTCTACCAATAATCATGACCTTGTGGCGGAACTGACATGTTAGAAACGAGGTTTATCATAACAAACCGGCACCACCAGTGGAGGCATCTTGTAGGTTCCTGTGTGGCTACATCAACTCACTGGTGGCCATACAGCAGCACCCGCATGCTGATGATTCAAAGGGGAAAACTGTGGTTGCTTATAGAGGCCAGGAGGGGAGCCACAGGTCGCCTATGGTGAGGCTGAGCAAATCGCCGGAGCGTTGGAAGAAGCCGCTGCCTGGGTGGGTGAAACTAAACGCTGATGGCTCATGGCGGCAGGAGGATGAAACAGGGGGAGCTGGTATGATACTTCACGACCACACAGGCTCTATTATCTTTGCATCGTGTCGTTTCATCCAAAGATGTACAAGTGCTCTAGAGGCGGAGATCGCGGCCATTCTGGAGGGTGTGTCGCTAGCAATGGATAGAAGCAATGAACATATAACGAGAAAGCTATTCTCCTGCCAACTGGCAGTTAGCGACAGATACGTACGATCGCACCCGCCAGTTTTTTTCCTTCGATCTCTCTTTACGATCGCTCCCACGCCCGATCGCTTTTCTTCCCTTCGATCTTTCTTTCTGATCCTGTCGCTCCTGCCCGCCTCTTTTTCCTTCAGCGCTAAAAAAAATATAAGTGCTACGTGTAGGGTTCGAACCTAGAACCTATTGTGTTTATACACATCATCCTTACCATTACAACAACTAGTACTGGTTGTTCTCTATCAAAAGATAACGAGGTATTTGTACCTTTTTTTACTACTATATGAGAAAAGAAATAAAAAAATCTTGTTCTTTTTCTTTGGATTTCTCCAATAACTCATGTACAATCATCATGATATCTAGTTTCATGAGTCTCAAGTTGATAACACTCTATTAATTTTCGTGCGGGGGTGGGGGTGAGGGGGGAGTTGATGAAACATCCACTCGGTAACTTTTTGTGTGAACATCATGGTAACTCACACATCATAGACCTGATAACTCGCATATCACAGATCTGATAACTTATATAACTTAGTCCTGATAACTTTTGGCGTAGGGGTGGGTGTTGATGAAACATCCCCGGAAACTTTTGGTGTGAATAGCATGATAACTCATACATCGGAGACCTGATAACTTATGCAACCCGGTCTTGATAACTTTTGGTCAATAGAGGTGATGAAATATACTCTGATAACTTTTATGCGAATATATGTATGTCATTTACATCCCCGGCGTATTGAGGCCGCTTGAAGGCCCCGCTCACCCGAAGTGATTTATAAAAATTCTTCTTTCTATCACGGTAACTCACACATCACTGACCTGATAACTTATGTGCATAGGTCTTGGTAAATTTGGCGACCGGGTGGAGGGAGGCACGTTGATGAAATACCCCTTGGTTATTTGTTGTGCGAATAGCTTGATAACTCACACATCGCAAGCCTGATAATTTTGGGAGAAAAAGATGTTGGAAACAAATCTTGATGCTAGTAGTTTCCATATTGTAGTTTCGACCTTGTAGTTTTATAGCCTAAAAAATCATGATAAAGTTGATAATTGAACTCAAGACTTCAATATTGAGATTTTAACACACTAGCCAACTCACCCACTACTTGGCTCCTGACAAGTTTAAATAAAATACCACTTCTTTTACCATCCGAGGTGAACAAATTGTTAAAATATACCCCCGGTAGCTTTCTGTGTAAATAAGATGATAACTTATGTACAATTAACCTGATAACTTGCATATAAACGCATTGATAACTTTTTACCTTGGGCGAAAAGTTCTAGAAATATGCCCTGATAACCCAGTGCAAATAGCATGGTAATTTACGCACCAGACAACCGGTAACTTACATACAACACATTTGATAACTCTTTACCCATATGAAAAACGTTACTGAAACATGTCTCGTTAACTTTCTGTTGTCAAAGCATACCCCAGTGTGAAGTTACCACTACCCCATGCTAAAGTTATCGTACTTCTCATCTTATAGTCATTAACCTTCTCATATTATAGTTATCAGGATTATCATAATATAGTTATCATGTTGCTCAAGTCATAGTTATCACGCTGGTCATACTAAAGTTACCAAGCAAAAACAATTATTATCGCCGATATGACAGAAAAAAGAAAGGTTAAAATAACCTTGTTTATATTCAATAGACAACAACTAAGGGTGGCTTAGTTGGTTATTGGGCTCAAACTCTAATGAATAGACCTGGGTTCAAGTCCCCTTTCTAGCACTTTTATTTTCTTTTTATATTGTGTAGCCAAAAAACCAGAAAAACCACTAGCGATTTACTATTGG
Organism: Triticum aestivum; assembly: GCF_018294505.1. Taxonomy (NCBI): domain Eukaryota; kingdom Viridiplantae; phylum Streptophyta; class Magnoliopsida; order Poales; family Poaceae; genus Triticum; species Triticum aestivum. The sequence goes on along the minus strand of NC_057806.1, from coordinate 678,984,207 downwards.
CATATACGGTTTTCGAGAGAAGAAGAAAAATCGGTGGGCCGCGAGAGGAAGCTGGATTACGGTCGTGCGGATCTGTCGCTAACGACCAGTCGACTGGTCGATCACGGCTCAGGTCCCAGATATATCCTTGCTAGCTTCCATGGTCAATGATATCAAGCACCTCCTGAGTAGCAGATCACATAGAATAATGGCCATCGGAAGGGACCAAAACAAGGCGAGCCATGCCCTGGCTCACATGGGGCGTGTGCTCCCCAAAACGGCTGTCTGGTTGCGCTGCGCGCCGAACGAGATTCTTGCTCTATGTCAATCTGAATGTAATGACTCTGGCTAAGTAATGAAATTATTCTATCCGCAAAAAAATGGGAATATATCATCATCTCTCAAAAACAGGAAATAGAGCAGCAAAATTCACATACCATACGAATCTGCATCGAAGGATAGGACGCCGGTCACGTGGATGGGAACTTGGTGCTTTCGGGCTTCCGCGCACCCTATATGCGCCAAAAAAAATAGTAATTCAAAATAAGTTCAAAAAATTTCAAATATTTTTTTCGAATCAAACATGATCAGGTATTGTACTCGTATAATAAGTTTGGACAAGAAATGATTCCTATTGACTTGGGCAAAAAAAAAGACAAATTTATGATAACAATATAGCGTGTATAGTACTTGTATATAGCGTTTTTTGCCGAATCTTTGATCTAGGATGCAACAAAAGTCATTCTCTAACGAGATTTTCTATACGACTACAATATTTGATCATGTTTGATATCAAAAAAGATTCGGAATTTTTTGAACTTTTCTGTATTACTTTTTTTTCATATAGGGTGCATTGATACCCAGATTCTTCTTCATATTTTCCACATGTCACGCAGCTTGCTTGCACTCTTCTCTAGACCATACTCCGCCATTGAGAGATCTCCCCCTTGGATGTCTTCCCTTCGCAAGGCAAACCAGTTGATCAGATCACCATGGATGAGGTCCCGACCCCAAACAATCACAACGCGTGCAGTGCACTGGCCGCTTTATATCATAACGGCAAAGCACTTGGAGTTAGTTGTAGGAGCATGCGTGAGCTTTGACCCCCGGTGGAGCGCGGCCGCGTGCGCCGTGCTGTAGACTGTAGTCGCCGGTTGCCACGTCTGACGGGGTCAAAATTAAAATCATTAAGCTACGCGTGAAGGGTGGCCAACCAGCTATGCCACGTGGCGCAAGCTGGTTGGTCACGGTGAGAAATCTTTTGCAATTTTTTTAAATGAAGGTGTGGATTATTTTTTAAAATGTATTTTTTTAGATGGAGATGAGGACCTCTGATATTTTTAAAATGGTGGGTTATGCAAAGTGGCACTCGCTGGTAGGCTCTTGTGGTAAAATTTTTTCTTTTTTAGATGAAGGTGAGGATTAACTTTTTTTGAGATTTTTTTAGACGGAGGCCAAGATTTTATTTATTTTTTAAATAAAAACATGCGCACAGCTTTCTCTCAAGCGGCGCCACAGGATGGCGCCCCAATCACTAGTATGGTAGTAATATGTCACGCATTTACGAAGGGTGAGGGCGGATCAGGCAGCAAGATTATGTCGGTTCTGTGATTCTCTGCTGCCCACGGCAGATAATTAATCTACTCCCTCCTTTCATTTATATAGGGCCTAATGCGTTTTTCGAGACTAACTTTGATCAAATATTAGAGCAATAATATATGACGTGCAACTTACACAAAGCACACCATTAAATTCGTGTGTGAAAGGAACTTTCAATGATATAATTTTCACATTGTGAATTTTTGTCTAAAAGGACCATCTGATCAACGAAATTGACAAAAAAGATCACCTCTGAATAAAATTGAGAGAAGAGACAACCTCAACTGTGGCACCTGCCGCCACACTTGCAGGCGGCAGCACCTGCCGCCACAAAGCAAGGCGGCAGCTAGCGCGTCACAGCCAGCCAACGGAACGGCTGCATGCAGGTAGTCCCTGCCGCCTAGTGGCGTGGCGGCGTGCATGCTGCTACGATGCCGCACGTCGTCTGTGTTTTGTTTTGCTTGGTCTATGTTTTCGTCTCTTGTGTTTCGTTTTTTTAATGCTATAGATTCATATGTTTCTTACCGTTCGTGTCCGTTTCGTCTATATTTCATTTTGTCTGCCGCGTTTTGTCTTCTTAAATGTCACAGATTCATATGCCTCATGTGATTGATTTCCACACATGCAGCAAATAATAATCATTTATTTACAAATAATAATTCGAGCCTCCGTCGTGGGCCCCGTCATCGGCCTCAATGCCCGGCGGAACGTCACATCCGCAGGCCTTATCGTCGGCCTACTCGCGCCGGCCTCGTCGCCCAACGGACCTTCACTTTCGCGGGTCTCATCGTCGGCTTCCTCGCGCCGGCCTCATCCTCCGGCAGACCTCCTCCGTCGTGGGCCTCATCGTCGGCCTCTTCGCACCGGCCTCATCGCCTGACGGACCTTTGTCGCCGCAGGCCTCAGCATCGGCCTCCAAGCGCCAGCCACAACACCCGGCGAAACATCACCGCCGCAGGCCTCATCGTCGGCCTCCTCGCGTTGGTGTCATCACCCGGCGGACCTTCGCCGCCGCCGGCCACGGCCCCCTCGCACCGACATCATCGCCCGGCGGACCTTCACCGCTGCCGGCCTCATCGCGCCGGCCTCATCGCCCTGCGAACCTTCGCCATCGCAGGCCTCGGGCCCCTCGCGCCGACATCATCGCCCGGCGGACCTTCGTCGGGGCCTCATCGTCGGCCTCCTCGCGCCGGCCCCATCGCCCGGGCGACTTGCTTCGTCGCGGGCCTCATCTGAAGGAAATATGCCCTAGAGGCAATAATAAAGTTATTATTTATTTTCTTATATCATGATAAATGTTTATTATTCATGCTAGAATTGTATTAACCGGAAACATAATACATGTGTGAATACATAGACAAACAGAGTCACTAGTATGCCTCTACTTGACTAGCTCGTTGATTAAAAATGGTTATGTTTCCTAACCATAGACATGAGTTGTCATTTGATTAACGAGATCACATCATTAGGAGAATGATGTGATTGACATGACCCATTTCGTTAGCTTAGCACTTGATCGTTTAGTTTGTTGCTATTGCTTTCTTCATGACTTATACATGTTCCTATGACTATGAGATTATGCAACTCCCGTTTACTGGAGGAACACTTTGTGTGCCACCAAACATCACAACGTAACTGGGTGATTATAAAGGGGCTCTACAGGTGTCTCCGAAGGTACTTGTTGGGTTGGCGTATTTCGAGATTAGGATTTGTCACTCCGATTGTCGGAGAGGTATCTCTGGGCCCACTCGGTAATACACATCACTATAAGTCTTGCAAGCATTGCAACTAATGAGTTAGTTGCGGGATGATGTATTATGGAACGAGTAAAGAGACTTGCCGGTAATGAGATTGAACTAGGTATTGAGATACCGACGATCGAATCTCGGGCAAGTAACATAACGATGACAAAGGGAACAACGTATGTTGTTATGCGGTCTGACCGATAAAGATCTTCATACAATATGTAGGAGCCAATATGGACATCCAGGTCCCGCTATTGGTTATTGACCAGAGAGGTGTCTCGGTCATGTCTACATAGTTCTCGAACCCGTAGGGTCCGCACACTTAATGTTCGTTGATGATATAGTACTATATGAGTTATGTATGTTAGTGACTGAATGTTGTTCGGAGTCCCAGATGAGATCACGGACATGACGACGAGCTCCGGAATGGTCCGGAGGTAAATATTCATATATTGGATGATATGGTTTGGCCAAGGGGTCAGGCCCATGGGGCTATAAGTCGGTGCAAAAGGAGTTTTACGGAGGCCAGGGGGCCAAACGCCGGAGATCCTGGCGTCTAGCCCTGGGCCAGACGCCGAGGCCCATGGCGTCTGGGCCAGACGCCAAAGATTGTGGCGTTTGGTCCTGGAGTCCGAGTGGGACTCTTGCCTTTCGGGCAAAACCGACTTTGAGGAGGCTTTTGCTCCAAGTTTCGACCCCGGGGCTCAACATATATATAGAGGGGCAGTGCTAGCACCAAAGACACATCAAGAAACACCAAGCCGTGTGCCGGCAACCCCATCCCCTCTAGTTTATCCTCCGTCCTAATTTTCGTAGTGCTTAGGCGAAGCCCTGTGGAGATTGTTCTTCACCAACACCGTCATCACGCCGTCGTGCTGCCGGAACTCATCTACTACTTCGCCCCTCTTGCTGGATCGAGAAGGCGAGGACGACACCGAGCCGAACATGTGCAGAACTCGGAGGTGCCGTGCTTTCGGTACTTGGATCGGTCGGATCATGAAGACGTACGACTACATCAACCGCGTTGATATAACGCTTCCGCGAATGGTCTACGAGGGTACGTAGACAACACTCTCCCCTCTCGTTGCTATGCATCACCATGATCTTGCGTGTGTGTAGGAAAATTTTGAAATTACTACGTTCCCCAACATCATCGTCGGCCTTCTCACGCCAACATCATCGCTCGGTGGACCTTCGCCGACGCAGGCCTCATCGTCGGCCTCCTCGCACCGGCCTCAACGTCCGTCGAGGCCTGCGGCCGGTGCGAAGAGGCCGACGATGAGGCCCGCGATGGAGCAGGTACGCGGGGCGATGAGGCCGGCGCGAGGAGGCCGATGATGAGACCCGCGGCGGTGAAGGTCCGTCGGGCGATGAGGCCTGCGCGAGTAGGCCGACGATGAGGTCGGCGGAGGTGATGTTCCGTCGGGCGTTGAGGCCGGCGCGAGTAGGCCGATGATGAGGTCCGCGACGAGGTCTGTGACGGAGGCTCGTATTATTATTTGTAAATAAATGATTATTATTTGCAAAAAACAGTGAACCGTATGTGTATAAATCAACAGCAAGGAAGCATATGAATCTGTGGCATTAAAAAAGATGAATCACGGCAGACAAAATGAAAGGTAGACGAAAAGCAGACGAACGGTAAATGGCGTAAATCTATGGCATTAAGAGCAACTCCAAAGGGCCGACCCATTTCGTCCGCCTGCGTCCGTTTGGGTCGGCGCGGAAAAAAGTGGCGGCCCAACGCGCCGACCCAAATCCAAATCACGTCCGCGTCGCGTCCGCGCCGACGCATTTGTGGCCCAAATTTGCACCCTAAATGCGTTGGCGGAGACGCCGAATGGACGCTTCGCGCGCCTTCTCGCTGTCCGCCGTGTCCCCACATGGCGGCCGTCCAACTACCCGCTGCCCACGCGGTCAGCTTAATTTATGACGACGGGCCCACGCGTCAGCGACGGCGCTCATCCTTTTTTAAGCCGACCGTGCGGCGGGGCCGTCCTCATCCAAACTCGCCGTCCTCATCTGCCCACCCTTGCTCCCTCATCGCCGGCAAACCCTAGCCACCGCAACCACAGCGACGATGGGCCTCTTCTCCGGTGCCAGCGGCAGCAAGGCCAAGGGCAAGTCCCCCGCCACCCCTTTCCCCGCCGGCGCCTCGCCGGCAGAGGCAGCGCGTCAGCGTGCCAGTGCACCAGGCGGAGTGGCACTGGCAGAATCGCCAGCCGCTGCCGTATCCCTACGTGACGCTGCCGCACGACTGGCATTTGGATCCAGATAAGATCCCAGTGCCGGCGGCGCCGCGGTCGGCTCGTGCTCACGAGGAGGAGGTGCGGCGCCGGCGGGCGCTGCTGACGGCGGAGCAACGCCGCGACAACGCCTACGCAACCGACTTGCCCAACTGGGCGAGGTGGTTCGCCTTCGAGCACAAGGAGGCGAGGCGCCGGGGCGTGCGCGAGGTCGACCGGAGGCCAACGCCGCTGGTCGTCCGCGAGGAGGACCAGGCAGCGGAGGACGCCTACCAGGCGGCCCTTGCGGCCGTCTACCGTGAGAGCGAAGAGGACGAACGACGCAGAGCAGAGGCGGCGGAGGCGGAAGAGGAGGCCCACTACGAGGCGGCAATGGCGCAGGCCCTTGCCCTCTCCGCGGCGGGTGACAGCGTGGTGCCGCCGGTGGCCCCGCCGTCCCCCATCAAGCCGGAGCCGGAGCCGCGGCCGGAGCCCGAGCCCGAGCCTATCGCGCGCTTCTCCTGGAATGGAGTGATGCGCAAGTGGGTGTCTGCGCCACCGATCTGGCTGGGGGCGACGCCGGCGCAGGAGCAGGCCTACCTCGAGATGTGGCGCCAGCGCCGGCTGGCAGAGGAGCGCCGGCAAGGCGAGTACGAGGAGATGCTCGAGCGCGACCTCGAGGAGGAGGCGCGCGAGATCGAGGAGGAGGCGCACCAGGCCGCGGCTGCACAGGCGGCCGCACAGCCCCCCGCTCCGGCACTGCTTGCGCCGGCACAGCCCGACATGGCAGCACTCTGGAACACGGCATTCGCCTAGGCCGGGCTGGCGCCGACACTCATCGACCTCACGGACCCCGAGGACGAGGACGATGACGCCTAGGGCAGCGCGCCGCCTCGTAGTTTAGGCTGTTTTATCTTTTTTAAATGCAAATGTGGACGCGTGGACTCTCGCCGGCCTTCGTGGCCGGCTTTAATGTTTAATTAATGTAGTTTCTCTTTTTTTAAATATGCATGCGTTCATTTTTTTGGCGCCGTCTAAAATGGGTCGCAGGTCAGCGTTGGGCGCAGGTGCCGACCCAAATGCGGAAGCGGGCATCCGTGTCCGTCTGGCCGACCCAAACGGACAAAAAGCGAACGAAATCAACGTCCGTTGGGTCGGCCCGTTGGAGTTGCTCTAAAAGAGATGAAACATAGACGAAACAAAAGGCAGACAAAACGAAACACGAACGACATGCATCATCGCAGCATGCAGGAACAGTCCTGCCGCCACGCCACTAGGCGGCAGGGACTACGTGCATGCGGCCGTTCCGTTGCAGCTGTTGGCTGGCTGTGGCGCGCGGGCTGCCGCCTTGCTTTGTGGCGGCAGGTGTTGTCGCCTGCCCACGTGGCGGTAGGCGCCACGTGCCCACGGGTGGGGTATTCTTTTCTGTCAAATTTATCTAGAGGTGGTCCTTTTTGTCGATTTCATTGGTCTGGTGGTTCTTTTAGACAAAAATTCTCACATTGTGCATATCATGTACTATTAATCTTGTCAGTAGTCAAAGGCGGTCTTAAAAAACACATTAGCCCTATATAGATGGAACGAGGGAGTAACAAAACACAACAGATTAGGGAGGCGAGAAGAGGAAGGTACATTGTTAGCAGCCTGGATTCCACAACTTTTTATACGGGTTCATGCGGCGGTGGCGACGACGAAAATGGTGGGAATGGGGGTGGAGAGCGGCAGGATGATAGCGAAGAGGGTTGAGAAAAAAGGGGGTCCTCGAAAATAGTGGGTCCAACTCCAAATGTGTGGGCTCCGCCTTAGTTCTGGGTGGGTCTGGGGTGTTGGAGTCCTATGTGGTGGGTGTTCGGACTCACGCAAAGCATCCTATTTTACTTCCGGTTTGCGGGAAAACGTACACCCGGATTGATCAGTGGATAAACATTGATGGATGGCTTGCGGCCTCCGGACCGCTCGATTTAGATGGATGCGGAAGGTTTGAGGATTCATATTGAAGATGTCCTAAGAGCATTACTAGTAGTACCCCTAAACCCTCAAACCCTCATAAATAACCGCTTTTTTGCGGGTTGCAACAAAAAAAACGCAAAGACTAGAACCCCTAAACCCTCAAACCCTCAAAAAAAAGTAAGGGTCCAACCCTCAAACCCAATTTCGAACCGTAGAAGTGAGGGTTGGAGGGGGGCGCTCGACCCCAGCCCGCACTCCCTTCCCCCGTCGCGCGGGAGGGAAGTTTCCCTTCCCAACCTCCCGCCTCCCGGCCTCCCGCGCCGCCGGCCGTCGCTCGCCGCCAATCCGGCCGGCCCCCCGCCTCCCCTCGACGCCGCCGCTGTCCCGCCCCTGCGCCACGCTCCCCGCCACCGGATCCGCCCTTACCCGCCTCCCCTCGACGCCCCCTGCCTCCCGCCCCGCGCCCCGGCCCCCGGCCGCCCCGTCCCGAGCCCCGCCCCCCCCCCCCCCGGCCTCCCGCGTCGCCGCCTCCCGCCCCGGCGCCCTGCCCCCGCCGGCCCGCATCAGCCTTCGGCCCCGCCCCCACCCCCAGCCGCCTCCCGCCCCCCAGAGGCCAGAGGCAGGCCGGCCTCCTTGAGCCGCCGCGCCAGACGCCCCCGCCTCCCCTCGACGCCGGCCGTCGCCCGCCCCCAAACCGCAAGTATGCTTCTGTTCTTCCTTTTTGTTTTATTTTTTTCCTTTTTGATTCATTGTTGGCACTCACAATTTATTGTTTGTTGTATTGTGTAGATGGAGGTGAACAACAATGACATGGACTCGTTGTCCGATTCGTTGGGTTGGTCGTCATCCGACGATTCGGACATCGACGAGTTGTTGCAAGACGACGATGTCGAGATGATGAGCCTCCTCATCGACATGCAATCCTTTGAAAACCGCGTGAGGCTGATGGATCAGAGGAGAGGGTCGAAGATGGGGCGAGTCACCATCTACCGGAACCGTGCTCTCGGACACGAGCATTTGATGGAAGACTACTTCGCGGAGGTACCTACATACCCTCCTCGTCTCTTCCGCAGAAGGTACCGAATGCGGCGTAGTTTGTTTGTGAAGATTGCCAACGATTGTGAGGCCGCCTCCTATTACTTTAAACGTCGTAGATCCGCTGCCGGTATCATGGGGTTTAGTGCATATCAAAAGATATCAGTGGCAATGCGGGTACTCGCTTATGGCATACCCGCGGATTATACCGACGAGTATCTTCGCATTGGGCAAGATACAACCACGGAGTCAGTCCGTAGGTTTGCCAAGTTGGTCATTCGGCTGTACGGTGAGCAGCATCTTCGGGCACCAAACGAGGAAGATACAAAGAGATTAATGGAAATGAATGAAAAAAGGGGATGGCTGGGGATGCTAGGTAGTCTTGACTGCATGCATTGGAGGTGGAAAAATTGCCCAAAGGCATGGCACGAAATGTATTGCGGTAAAAGCCGTGATGCTACCATTGTGCTTGAGGCTGTAGCATCTCAGGACACATGGATTTGGCATGCATTCTTTGGGTTGCCGGGAACACTCAATGATATCAATATCCTCAATAGATCTCCTTTGTTCAAAAGATTAATTTCTGGGGATGCTCCAGCTTGCAACTACAAAATCATGGACAATGAGTACTCAATGGGATACTATCTCACCGATGGCATCTATCCCGAATGGGCAACTCTTGTGAAGTCCATCAAGGAGAAAAATGGGGTGCCCTTAACAAGAAAAGAGGCTCATTTCACCAAGGCACAAGAGGCAGCCCGCAAGGATATTGAGAGAGCTTTCGGTGTTTTGCAAGCAAGGTTTGCCATAGTTCGTGGTCCAGCTCGGTTTTGGGACAAAAAAACCTTGATGAACATCATGAAATGTTGTATGATTCTACACAACATGATCCTAGAGGATGAAAGAGGGTTAAACCTCCCTTGTTTCTATGACAATGTTGGTACCCGTGTGCAACCGGAAAGAAATCCTTCTCGCATACATGCTTTTCTTCAAGCACATCGTGAGATTGAGGATGCAATCACTCATGGTCGGCTCCGGGATGATCTAATAGAGCACCACTAGCAGTTGGATGGGCGGCGCATTGGCCCATGATGTATCTTTGTTTTACTTTTCTATGTCCTATTTGATTCGAACAATTCGTGTAATTTGCTCAAACATTGTTGTAATAATTTGAATGATTATTGTTTTATTCGGTGTTGTAATAATAACTAGAATGATTATTGTTTTATGTCAAATGTGATGGAATTTGTGATATGTCATATGATGAAATGTGATGAAATGTGTGATATATCAAATGATAGTTTTAAAGGTTGGGGTTGAGGCAAAGACTAGAACCCTCAAATCCAACCCTTAAAGCAGTTTAAGGGTTGGGTTTGAAGGTTCTAGTCTTTGCCCCTGTTTTTCAACCCTTAAAAGGGTCAAAAAGTGGCACTTCTCAACCCTTAAAACTGCTACAAGGGTTTGAGGGTTTAGAGGTTCTACTAGTAATGCTCTAAGTGGGCTAAAATAAGAAGGGTCATCAGCTTCTAGAGGAACCTACCTTAGGGAGTAAGTAGCGAGAATTGTTGTCTCTTGCTTTGAAGCGGAGGCAAAAAAACATTATTCATCAATTAATTAAAAAAACATAATCAACGGTAAATTAGAAGAAAAGACATCATAAACCGTTGAACAACATACACAAGAACTCCACAACAAACCAGTACAAAGAAAGTCTTGAAGAAGCACACTGGGGTTATAGTCATCAGGTCTCCCTGAACAGGCATCATTGCCATCCATTTTCCTTGAGGACGCGACTCCGACTTTGCCACAAACGACCGCGGACGCAAACTCATATCCCGTAACGTGTGCATGGAGCCACATCAAGATCTATGCCAAACTCTCAACATCTGTGATAGACCTGGCCATCCTCCGGGCCAGGCCGGGCTTCGGGCCGGGCCTGACCAAGCCCGAGGTAGAAAACTCAGGCCCGAGCCCGGCCCGGCCTGGCCGTCGGGCCGGGCTTCGGGCCGGGCCTGACCAAGCCCGAGGTAGAAAACTCAGGCCCGAGCCCGGCCCGGCCCGGCCGTCGGGCCTACTTTTCAGGCCCGAGCCCGGCCCATCACAGCAAAAAACACGTCAGGCCTCGGGCCTCGGGCCGGGCCTCTTCAGTAAATGACATAAACAGCGGGCCCAGGCCTGGCCCGACCTAGTCTTCGGGCTCAAAACCTAGGCCCAGGCCCGGCCCGGAAGCAGCGTCGGGCCGGGTCGGGCTAGGCTTTTTCGGGCCGGGCTGTTCGGGCCGGGCGGCCCATGGCCAGGACTAATCTGTGAGGAGACCAGGGTGGACCCAGAATAAAAATGATCCGATGTCCACATGTACATCATATATGCATAGAAACATATACATCGACGGAGCTATGTAGAACTCTAAGGGGGCCATTGCCCCAGCCCAATTGCAATTTGTTTTATTAGATAGTAACCGTTCCATATCCACATACACGTACAAGGCCAGAAGCCCATCACCGGCATTATCACACGAACACGACTACATGAGCCTGCTCGGTGCTCGGGACTTGAGTGCTTTACGTGTCTCTTTTCTCAACTATGGTCGCCGCTGGCGCTGGTTAAATTTTGTTGCGGTTGGTTAAATTTTTTTTGGTCATTGCCCCCCATAGATTCTTGTCAAGCTCCGCCACATATAATGCTATACATAAAAATATCAAACTTCGGGTGTGCTTGGTTGCAATATATTGCAAGAATACTATTTTGAAAAACTATGGTTTCAAATACTTTGAGATGTTTGCCTCTAGTTAAGATTGCAGTATTTCCACGAAAAAAAATCAGTGTAGTATTATAAGCCATAGTATCCACAAAACTATGGTATTTTTGCTGTATTAAAAAAAATCAGGACCTTTGTTTTAAAAACTGAGAAAAACAGCAAATGACTCTAGTGGTGGTCAAAGACATTACTACATATTCCCTCCGTAAAAAAATATAAGAGCGTTTAGATCACTATTTTGATTGCCAAACACGTCACCATTTTAGCAATAGCTTTACAAACTGATGGTTTCATAAACTAAAATATTCATTGTCATGGGATTAAAAACCGTAGTCTCAAACAGTAAAGCATAAAAACTCCAAACAATGAAACCAAGGATGATCGGCAAAAATGATATGCAGTCCCAAATTTTGGAAACTCAAAATAATTTAATTCTCAAACAAATTTGTATCGGCATAAAAATTGAAATATCCTAGTAGTCCTATTCTCAAACAGACGTGGACATCTCCTGAAAAAAACACAGTAATCCAATATGTAATTGTAACATCCTTATGATTTGAAACTCTTGTTCGGTGTTTCAGTGTTTGGGAAATACAAATTGTGAGAAATAGAGACACGCACTTGAAATAGATCAAGGGGTTCTCTTGCCGTACCTTTTTCTTTCTGGTGATCTAAGCGAGTCTGGCAAGGCGACACTGTTGCGCATAGAGGTGGGCGGCGATAGGGCTAGCGCGAGCTTGTGAGAGCTTCTCCAATATGTGCCCAAAAAGAGATCCACGTGTTAAAAGTTTATTTTTTGGCCGTCGAACAGCTCCAACAGATGTTATAAAATATTGCGCGCGCTAAAAAATTTTGGGCACGCACTGAAAAATATTGTCGCATGCTGCATATTTTGGGGTCCGGATTGCACGCGCTTCACAATTTGCACTGGTGCTTTTTTGGGCGCGTGTTTTTTGGCGTTTGCTAAGAGCATCTCCAACAGCCGCGCAACGCGTCGCGCGCTAAAAGTCAGAATACAGCGCCGTCCGCCGTAAATTAAAGCGCGTCGAGCCGCTCCAGCAGGCGCGCTATATTTTATCTGTTTTTTATACTATGATTCGATAGTTCATAGTTCATTCGTCCTCGCGATAGGCGGCTCACTCCTCCCTCCTCTTCGTCCTTTTTGCCCTCCTCTGGGCGAAGAACTGTTCCTCGTTGGTGTCTTCCGGGAAGCGATGGCTCCACGGGCCATGGCTTGCTCGTCCATCTCGGCCAGCCAGAGACGACGCTCCCGCCTTCGGTGCTTGCGACGACCCTCGTCGGTGAGAAGCCGCGGGAAAGGCGCCAACTCATGTGCCCGCTCCCGCGTCGACACGTCGGCGAAGTTCATGTCCTGACGGGACCGTAGGAGGTGCCACGCTGCAGCGTCGTACGCGCGGGCGCCCTCCTGGGTGGTGTTGAAGGTTCCGAGACAGAGCCACATGCCGCCGCCCGACCGAATCTCGGCGGAGTAGGTGCCGGACGGACGCACGCAGACGCCGCGGTAGCCCGTACCTCCCCGGCGGCGAGGCGGCATGGTGGCACGGTGGTGGTGTGTCGGCGGCAGAGGGCGATGGAGAGAGCGGCAGAGGGCGCTGCAATTTATAGACGCGCCAAATGTAGTGCGCGAGCTGCCGCATTTTCCCCCGCGTGCGCAATTGTTTCCCGCTCGAGCTAGTTTTCCGCCACCGCTGGAGCGCACGAAAACGTCCCGCGCATGCTAAAAAGCCAATTTACCGCGCGGCGCGTCTTTTGAAGATGCTCTAAAGTAATGTTGGTCCCGGTGCAATAAAAATGCTACAGTGACGCGCTATAATTTTTATTGGGCGCGAAATTTTTATACTGTTGTTGGAGATGCTCCGAGGAAATAACGCGAACACACTAGAAGCCAGCAGGTTGGAGGCCCACGTACACAAACCTTTAATACCCAAAGTACTTACATTACGTGAGTTTCCCCCCAAAAAAAAAACTTGCATTACGTGAGTGACGGCATCGCCGCTGCATGGGCTATTAGTATTAGATGGGCCTGCTCGTACACCGTTTTGCTGGCTCTGGCCGGTGTCCATTGACTAATTTTACCGGTGTCACACCAGTACATGTGCCTTATATAGTACACATAGCGAGAAAATTACCCGAGGTCCTCTGACACCGGCTACGACCACGTGGGTCCGCCGAGACAGTGCAGCTCTGATTCTAACGAAGAGAAACTATACATATTCCCTCCGGTCCTTTTTTAGTCACATAAAAGATTTGACTGAAGTCAAGCCTCGTAAAGTTTGACCAACATTGTAGAGAAAAATGTCAACATTCACAATCTGAAATCAATACCACTAGATGTGTCATGACTTAAAGTTTCATATTATATAACTTTAGCATGACAAATGTTGATATTTTTTTATATAAATATGGTCAAACTTTGTGAAGTTTGACTTCAGAGAATTCTAATATGTAGAGTAAAAAGGACCGGAAGGAGTACATGTTTGACATTGTAGAAGAACGCAAAATAGACCACTTGTCGTCCGTCATCCAACGGGGCACGAAACCGAAAACAAGGTGACCCCCATGGCGCAACTCATGATGACCCGAACCTCACACGCCACTCGTGCCAAGCCAAAACCAGTGGTGAGCTCATGCAATGCAAGTTAGGCAGAGCCTTCCCATACAACCTGTCATCAGGTACATTAGCGTTTCATAAATTTAATTAACACCCACCAAAGAATTGAATGGCCGAGAACATGGAAATAGACCGTCGTCTCTCAAAAACAGGAAATCTATTATAACCTCCATTCAAAAGCGTCCAAATATAGTACTCCTTTCATTTGAAAATACTTGTACTAAAAATGATTGTATCTAGACCGTCTAAATACAACCATTTGTAAGACAAGAATCTCCCATGGATTCGGGTGTCTTCCCCTTGCAAGGCAGCTCAGATCAGCATGGATGATGGGGTGGTGGTGACGTCCCGACCCCGAACAAATCGCTTGGGCAGGACGCGTGCGCTGCCACAGGCCGCTTTAACCGCAAGCACTTGCACTTGTGTGTGTGTGGCCTTTGACCCCGGTGGACCGGACCGCGTACGCGTGCGCCGCGCAGCACTCGCCCGCCCGTTGCCACGTCCGGCCCAAAACATGGCATGCATTTACCAAGGGCGGACTAGGCAGCGAGATGAAGCGGGCCCTTGCCTCTATATAAACCTCGCCGCCTCCTCCTCGCCGTCCCATCCACATCCCTTTTCCCAATTCAGTCGCCATGGCCGCACGGAGAGCGGCGCTTCAGGTAAGCAGCCATCTAATCCCGTCCGTCTCTACGACGGTTTTGCTCGGCGCGGGTGCGGGCGCGGATCGGGACTGACGGATGGGCTCGGCTCCTTCCTTCCTTCCTGCAGGTGGCGGTGGTCCTGCTGGCGCTGTGCGCGGGCGGCATTGGCGCGTCGCCGGGGTGCCGGAAGCACGTGCGGAGGGTCACGGAGTACGGGGCGGTGGGGGACGGGAGGACGCTCAACACGGCGGCGTTCGCGCGGGCCGTGGCGGACCTGGGCAGGCGCGCGGGCGACGGCGGCGCGGCGCTGGTGGTGCCGGAGGGGCGGTGGCTCACGGGGCCCTTCAACCTCACCAGCCACTTCACCCTCTTCCTCCACCGCGGCGCCGAGATCCTCGCCTCCCAGGTGATTATCCATCCCGATCTTCTTCAGTTACCCTTTGGTGGGATTAATTACCGGTAGTAATTGCTACGTAACGTGCTTACTGTACCCGGCACGATGCGGGGCGGGGGGCTACTGGTGACGGGCGAGACAGCACGGGGCCGGTGGGAAAGGCGCTTGGCCGCTTGCGTTGGGAGGGAGGAAGGTCCAGGGACAGAGTGGGCGGCGGCTACTGGTTTGGGGGCCCCCTGCCATCGCCATGACCACTGTCGCTCGCTTCCTTTCTAGGCATGGCCTTTCCGTGGCCATCATCGGTCGTCTCCCTGCTCCTGATGCCTGATTGATGCCAGCCCTACCCTAAATAAGTAATAGGATAGGATGCTAATTACTACTCCTACTGGCTTGCTAAATGCCACCATTACATGCCTGTTTTGTTTTTCTCTAGATTCAAGCTAGTATGGCTTAAGGGCAGGAGACCGTAACATTTCGGCGCTTGATTAATCTGCTGGGACAAACAAACCCGGCCGCCCACCATGTCCTCGCTCCTCACCGCACCGGTGGTTGCCAATTGCCATGACCATGAGTCATGACAGAACCGAGTCAGTTGGTGCTTATTGAATGGGAACATGTACACAAAAGTTGCTTACTGGTAGTAGTACTAGCATGGACCGTTTGACCACGAGGTCAGACGGCATTGATGTGCTTATCGGGTACTCGTGTCCGTGGGAACCAGAGAAAAACAGGAGAGCTCTCTGAAAATTCCATGCGTGCCATCGCCGTCTCATTCAGTACCTTTCTTTGGCTGCATTCATCCCGTGATCTGACGCCCTTGACGAATCGCCCCGTGTTTATGCTTCTGTCGCTTGCATCCATCTCGTGATCATCTGACTGATTTCTGAATCCAAACCCAACCTACTCGTTCGTGCAGGACCTGGAAGACTGGCCGCTGATAGCGCCGCTGCCGTCCTACGGGAGAGGGAGGGACGAGCCAGGCCCGAGGTACAGCAACTTCATCGGCGGATCCAACCTCACCGATGTCACCATCTCCGGTAAGATGGATCATTACATTACAAACTGACGAGTAAAATTCTACTGCTGTACCGGTAGCAGCAGCAGAGACCTGACCGAAAAACGTTTTGCAGGTTACAATGGCACCATCAACGGGCAGGGGCAGGTGTGGTGGGACAAGTTCCACGCCAAGCAGCTCGACTACACGCGCGGCTACCTGCTCGAGCTCCTCTACTCCCGCGACATCATCATCTCCAACGTCACCTTCGTCGACGCGCCCTCATGGAACCTCCACCCCACCTACTGCACGTAAGAAAACACCATCTCTCTCTGAATCCACACGCACACACACAATGTTAGTTTGATCGTACGTAGTAGATAGCTTGGTTGTTTGACCATGTATCCGTCGTGCTCACCTTGCTGGCGTGTCCTGTGTTGAGCAGCAATGTGACCATCAGCGGCGTCACGATCCTCGCGCCGGTCCACTCGCCAAACACCGACGGAATCGACCCAGGTAGTAGATCAGTCACGCTTTCAGTATGATGAACTATCCATACTATCCACCAGCGTTCTTCATGAGAATCTTGAATGTGTTTCTGAATCTGAATGCCTGTGAACTGTTATTGCTTGTGCAGATTCTTCGTCTCATGTCAAGATCGAGGACTGCTACATCGTGTCCGGCGACGACTGCATCGCCGTGAAGAGCGGCTGGGATGAATACGGCATTAAGTTCAACATGCCGAGCCAGCACATCGTCGTCAGGAGGCTCACCTGCATCTCCCCAACGAGCGCCATGATCGCGCTCGGCAGCGAGATGTCGGGCGGCATCCAGGACGTGCGCGTGGAGGACAACACCGCCATCGACACCGAGTCGGCCGTCAGGATCAAGTCCGGCGTGGGGAGGGGCGGCTTCGTCAGGGACGTCTTCGTGCGCCGCCTCAGCCTCCACACCATGAAGTGGGTCTTCTGGATGACCGGCAACTACGGCCAGCACCCCGACAACTCGTCAGACCCCAAGGCGCTGCCTGAGGTCACCGGCATCAACTACCGCGACGTGTTCGCCGAGAACGTGACCATGGCCGGCAGGATGGAGGGCATCCCCAACGACCCCTACACGGGGATATGCATGTCCAACATTACCGCCCAGCTCGCTCCCAAGGCCAAGAAGCTGCAATGGAACTGCACCGACGTCCAAGGAGTGGCATCCGGCGTCTCGCCGGAGCCGTGCCCAGAGCTTGGGGCAGAGGGCAAGCCCTGCACATTCCCAGAGGAAGAGCTCGTCATTGGTCCGCCAGAATTGCCCAAATGTACCTACTGATATATTATGTGGTGTGCTATAGCCATCAGGGTTTGAACCAAAGAGATGATGTACTCTGAGTCTTAGTATAGTCAAGCAGCAGTTTGAAAAATGTTGTAGAATAAGTATATGTGTGCAATGCAATGAACTCCCAAAACGAATAGCCTGACCAAAGCAAAACTTTCCATTTTGTTCTGTAGTACTCCCTCTGTAAACTAATATAAGAGCATTTAGATTACTAAAATAGTGATCTAAACACTCTTATATTAGTTTACGGAGGGAATAGTAGTTACAACATGAACAGCAAGTAATAACAGGCAGCAAAAGGATCATCAGATATCCAATATCTAAACCAAACTATGCAAAAGGATGACAATTGACAAAGTGGGAAGCAACAAAGCTCAAACGCCGCCTGATCTTCACTTTCTTCCCCTGCCCTTGCTCATGAAGTGATGGCGCTTCAACCTCTTCTTCTTGAACTGGTCCGACTTGATGTTCTCGGCGAATGGCATGCCGAGGAGCGCGAGCAGCCTCTGTGCCTCGTTGTCGGTCTTGGCGGTGGTCACAATGGTGACGTCCATACCGTTCTTCTTACCGCCCACCTCGTAGGGGATCTCCGGGAACACGCCCTGGTCGCGGAGGCCAATGGTGTAGTTGCCGTGGCCATCGAAGCTGTTGGGGTTGACACCTAGGAAGTCCATGGTCCTAGGGAGCCCAAGGTTGATGAGCCTATCCAAGAAGTTGAACATGACCTGCATCAACCAAATGTGGAATTGAGCCCCTTAATCGACAACTATCGCTGATACTACAGCTTAACTCAAATGCAAGATTCCAAACTGCTAACAATTTCATATACCAATCTGTCATTGTGTCTCGTGTGCATTTCATCAAAGTGCAAGTGCGAGAGTTCGACAGAGAGGGCTCACCCTGCCGCGGAGCGTGACGGCGATACCAATGGTGTTGCCCTCGCGGATCTTGAAACTGGCGACGGAGTTCTTGGCCTTGGTCTTGACGGGGTACTGGCCGGTGATGGAGGCGAGGTCCTTCATGGCGGCCTCCAGACCCTTGTTGTTCCCCGCATCCACCCCCAGCCCGCAGTTCACCACAATCTTCTCAAGCTTGGGCACCTACCAGAACCAATAAAAATCAAGAAACCACTACCGAACAGGCCAATCTACGACTCAAGAAATGGGATCGGTTCATCAGAGCAGAGCAGAGCAGGAGAGGGGGTACCTGGTGGACATTGGTGTAGCCGAACTCCTCGGTGATGATGGGGATGACCTTGGTGTCGTAGACGGTCTTGAGGCGGTGCACCTTCTGGGCCTCGGCGGGGTCGACGAGGATGATGCCGGAGGGCGTGGCCGGCGGCGGCTTGGGCGGCGCCTCGGTCGCGGCGGAGGCGGCGACGCGGATGGCGCGGCGGGGGACCGGCGAGCGGAGGAGCTGCAGGCCGCGGCGGGCGGAGGGGGCGGCGACGGGGAAGGGCGCCGGCGCGGAGGTGGGCAGGGTCACCGCCGTGGCTGCCATCGGAGCGTGCGGGGAGAAGCGGGGATGGCAGAGTGGAGAGGGCTTTATGGATGACGAGATAAGGCAAAATGGGTGTGGCTGGACGCTCACTCTCACTCCAACTGGGCCTCCGATAAGGCAAAGTGATCATTACACTGGGCCCGTTACTTCTGGGCCAAATTGTCCGTCAGCCCAAACGACT
Source organism: Triticum aestivum (assembly GCF_018294505.1). Lineage (NCBI taxonomy): Eukaryota > Viridiplantae > Streptophyta > Magnoliopsida > Poales > Poaceae > Triticum > Triticum aestivum. The sequence continues at coordinate 678,965,245 of NC_057806.1, read as the reverse complement.
TCTTTTTTGGTAACAAAAAATGGTTCCCCTTCCGATTTTCATCAGGCCTCATTTGGTACAAGGGGATTTGAGAGGTTTTGGGAGGAGGGGATCCGGGAGGATTTGGTGAATCCCTTCCTTCCACCCAATCCCCTCAATTCCCCTCACATTCCCAAGTTTTCAATCCCCTTTCATAAAAACTTGTTTGGTAGACGGGGTTTGATATAATAGAATGATGGCAATAGTGCAGTTAAAAATCCAATCTTTGCAAGTTTAACAACTTTAACCATGTTCCGCTACTAGAACAACAGGTCCTCACAGTATTCTGTTACAAGAACAACAGGTTACTCCCAGATTATAACTTGCTCCTAAATTATTCTATCGAAATATGTATGTGGCAACTGTGTGACAGATTGCAAAAACGACCTAACGCATCAGGTGCCGTTCGATTTGGATCCCGCGATGCACAAGTTTTTGCTCGAACGCCAGCCACAATCCTTCGTGCGACTGCATCCCAACTGCCCCGACGCCCGGGCCTCCTTCCATGCACAAACGAGGCCACTATCCACTCTTCCTCCCGGCGAGGAGGCCCGTCGGCTTGCTTTTCCTTCCTCCTGAAGGCGACGCAGTCGTCGCCCCGCTCCTCCTTAGTTCTGCCGACGACGATGCGATGGGACGGGATCCCCCGGTGCGACCTTCCTGATTGATGCTCCACGGCGGTGCGATGAAGTGGGAGACGGTGCAGCACCTGGACCTCCGCCACGCGTGGCCGATGCCGCGGGGCCGGTGCGCCCGCTGTAGCCGCACGGCGCCGCCTTCAGCGCCTCCCAGGTCGTCGTCGTTCATGGCCTTATTTTCCTGATGAAATCCTGCATGCACGTACGCACACGCCGTCATGGAAACGGGCTTTCCACCGGGAGCGAGAGAGAGACACAACCAAGCCAAAATTATCGGGCGGCTCGAGCAGCACGCTTCGTAGTGAAAGCAGTGGACGGTGGTGAGGTTATCTATCTCATGGCCTTATATCTGAAACTTGTGAAGAAAAGCAACAGTTTCTTAACTGAAAAACTGGCCATTTACCACTCCACATCCTCATCAAACTGTCACCAAATAGCAGAGATCATTTTTACCTCTTATTAATACTTGATCATTACTCCTCCTTGGCGCGTTGATCAAGCATTCGGCTCACCTGCCTATGTGGTTTCTGACGAAAGCACTTTCTTTCTTCAACTTGTTCTAAAACTGAATATTGATAGTCCAAGTCTAAACTTGTTGTTCTGAAACTGAAACTTGACGCTTGGGTCATGCTATACTAAGAACCTCTGAACTTGACACTTGGTCGTATGATGTTCTTTTAGTAGTATACAAATGAACTACTGAAAAGGCATACACTATACTACTCCCTCCGTCCGGAAATACTTGTCATCAAAATGAATAAAACGGGATGTATGTAGACATATCTTAGTTCTAGATACATTCCCTTTTATTTATTTTGATGACAAGTATTTTCGGACGGAGGGAGTACTAAAGAACCTCATTTGTACTGCTGAAATTAGGTTTCAAAACTTTTACTACTGAATCTCATATGCTAAAGAACCTCTCAACCTCATATACACTACTAAAGAACAAGTTTCAGAACCTCAAACAGTACTAAAAGCCTCTGAACTTGAGGTTTATACTACTAAAGACTTTGACACTTACTACTAAAAATCCCCATATTCTATACTAAACCTTAATGATGTAGAAGTTATGAAAACCCATGCTATTTCAGACGCTTGACATTACATCATTTCAGTAGTACAAATGAGGTTATATGTCTCTCTGTTCTTATACTTTTACATCATTTTCAGAGGCTTTTCTAGTAGATTACTTGTACTACATTTTAAGACCTGCCAACTTGCGCATAAAACACCGTGATAACTTTGACCCGAAATAAAATATTACAGAAATATATCATTTATAGCTTATGTGTAAATATTATGATAATTTATGCACGACAGACCTGATAATTTATGTAAAAACACCACATGGTAAATTTGTCCCCAGAAAAATATTATTGAAAACAAATCCCGGTAACTTCTATGCAAATAGCATGGTAGTATACACACCGCAGACATGATAACTTACACAAACACACCGCGTTAATTTTGATCCAGGGAAAAAAATTGTTGGAACGTACCCTCGGAAATTTTGTGTAAACAGTAAACATCGTGGTAATATACGCACCACAAACTTGAAAACTTAAGCAAAAACACCATGATAACTTTGACCTGGATGGAGGAAGTTGTTGAAAAGCATACCCTCGCTAACTTATGTGCAAATAACATGATAATTTACCCATCGGAGACCTAATAACTCTTGTTCAAACACCACGATAATTTTTTGACCCTGATTTTTTTTGTTGAAGAACATTACCCCCAATAACTTCTAGGTAAATAGCACGGTAATGTATTTATTGTAGATACAATAACTTACGCAAAAACAGTACGCTAGCTTTGACCCACGGAAAAAATTGTTTGAAGCATATCGTTGGTAAATTTTGTTTAAATAGAATGGTAATATACGCATTGCAGACATGATAAGTTACTCACAAACACCATGATAAGTTTGATACGGGTGGATGAAGTTGTTGAAAATATACCCCGGTAACTTGTGTGTAAATAGCACGGTAATAGTCCTGATTTGAGGAAGAATAGTAAAAAAATTGTCAAAAAATACACTGGTAACTTTTGTATGTAAATAGCATAGTAAATTAGGCACCACAACCTTGATAATTTAGGTACAAACACCGCGGTAAATTCGAGATTTTTTTTAAAGATAGCCATGGTAATATACCCATCGCATACTTGATAACTTACGTACATATACTATGGTAATATTTGACTCCGTGGGGAAATTGTTGAAAACAGACCCCCCCCCCCCCGGTAACTTATATGAAAACATCATGATAATATATGAACCGCAGCTGATAACTCATGTACAAGCACCGCTATAACATTGACCAAAGAGCATGGTAATATGTGAACCGCATGCCTAAAAACAACATGGTAATATAAGAACCGCATGCCCGATAACTTATGTGAATACATCATGGTAATATATGAACTGTAGTGTCGGTGATCCATTTTTATGCCTCCGATGACTTATATGGAAATAGCATGGTAACTTGCATATAAAAGGCATGGTAACTTATGTAGCCTAGGCATGGTAAATTTTGGCTGAAAAAAGTCATCGGAACATGTCAACATAGGATCTAGTTTCGAAGATCTCGTCGCGATGAATCGTTTATGTAAAACGGTTTTTACATCGGACCGGCGGTTTGAGCTACAAAATATTTTAAATATTTTAATAAAGAGAATCTAGAATGACATCATCTTTTTTGTCCTCTAGTGTATGCATCTAATTAGAAGGAGAAATGCACGTGAAAAAAGAAAGAATCAAACTAATGTATGCATCTATTTAGAGTGAAGAAAATAGAGGTGTGGCAGTTTTGCTTATATGGCACACATGTGCCAAATATCATAGTCCTTATTCTATTACAAGAACAACATGTCCTCACAGTATTCCGTTACAAGAACAACATGTTACTCCCAGATTATAACTTGCTCCCAGATTATTCTATTACAAGAACAATATGTCCTCACAATATTCTGTTAACTTAGAGTGGTAGCCATGTTTGTGTTTCGGTAGCTGCATTTCATGTTGCCATTGGCAATTGAGCTCTTTCCTTTGTTACCATGTAACTCCAGCCTGGGAAGCAGCAAATACTCATAATAACTCTGCATGAAAAAAATCGATCTTGAGTCCACATAAAAAAAGCCAAAAGCAACATCATCAACACACACCTACAAGTTGGAACTGCACAAAGAGTTCCGACTTCCAAAAAATAATGAACTAAAAATCATCAGCACACACACACACATCTACAAGTTGGAAACTGTATAAAGAGTATCGACTTCCAAAATATAATGAACTAAAAATCATCAGCACACACACACACGCATCTACAAGTTGGAAATTGTACAATGAGTTCTGACTTCCAAAAAATAATGAACTAAAAATCATCAGCACACACACACATCTACAAGTTGGAAACATTGATCTAGATGCAATATGCCCCAAAGGTAGAACTACATTTACTATTTTACTTGAGTTCAAGAGCTATGAAGTAGGATATGTTGGAAATATGCCCTAGAGGCAATAATAAAATGGTTATTATTATATTTCCTTGTTCATGATAATTGTCTATTGTTCATGCTGTAATTGTATTATCCGGAAATTGTAATACATGTGTGAATACATAGACCACAACATTGTTGGAAATATGCCCTAGAGGCAATAATAAAAGTATTATTATATTTCAATGTTCATGATAAATGTCTTTTATTCATGCTATAACTGTATTATCCGGAAATCGTAATACACGTGTGAATACTTAGACCACAATATGTCCCTGGTGAGCCTCTAGTTGACCAGCTCATTGTGATCAACAGATAGTCATGGTTTCCTGACTATGGACATTGGATGTCGTTGATAACGGGATCACATCATTAGGAGAATGATGTGATGGACAAGACCCAATCCTAAGCATAGCATAAAAGATCGTGTAGTTCGTTTTGCTAGAGCTTTGCCAATGTCAAGTATCTCTTCCTTAGACCATGAGATCGTGTAACTCCCGGATACTGTAAGAGTGCCTTGGGTGTATCAAACATCACAACGTAACTGGGTGACTATAAAGGTGCATTACAGGTATCTCCGAAAGTAGCTGTTGGGTTGACACGGATCGAGACTGGGATTTGTCACTCCGTATGACGGAGAGGTATCTCTGGGCCCACTCGGTAATGCATCATCATTATGAGCTCAATGTGACCAAGGTGTTGGACACGGGATCATGCATTACGGTACGAGTAAAGTGACTTGCCGGTAACGAGACTGAACAAGGTATTGGGATACCGACGATCGAGTCTCGGGCAAGTAACGTACCGATTGACAAAGGGAATTGCATACAGGGTTTGATCGAATCCTCGACATAGTGGTTCATCCGATGACAACATCGAGGAGCATGTGGGAGCCATCATGGGTATCCAGATCCCGCTGTTGGTTATTGACCTGAGAGCGTCTCGGTCATGTCTGCATGTCTCCCGAACCCGTAGGGTCTACACACTTAAGGTTCGGTGACGCTAGGGTTATTAGGAAGACTAGTATGTGACTACCGAATGTTGTTCGGAGTCCCGGATGGGATCCTGGACGTCACGAGGAGATCCGGAAGGGTCCGGAGGTAAAGATTTATATATGGGAAGTTGTCAAACGGACACCGGGAAGTTTCGGGGTCATACCGGTATTGTACCGGGGCCACCGGAAGGGTTCCGGGGGTCCACCGGGAGGGGCCACCCCTCCCGGGGGGCCACATGGGCTGCGTGGGGCAGGGAGCCAGCCCCTGGTGGGCTGGCCGCACCCCCCTCCCTTGGGCCCATGCGCCTAGGGTTGAGGGGGAACCCTAGAGGGGGCGCCCCCCTTGACTTGGGGGGCAAGCCACCCTCTCCCCTCTCCCCTAGGCCGCCGCACCCCCCCTAGATGGGTTCTAGGGGGCCGGCCCCCTTCTCCCTTCCCCCTATAAATAGAGGGGTGAGGGGAGGGCAGCCGACCACCCTCCAAGGCGCAGCCCTCCCCTCCCCAACACCTCTCCTCCTCCGTTGTGTGCTTGGCGAAGCCCTGTCGGAGTACTGCCTCTCCACCATCACCACGCCGTCGTGCTGCCGGTGGAGCTGTCTTCCTCAACCTCTCCTTCCCCTTGCTGGATCAAGAAGGAGGAGACGTCTCCCGTCCCGTACGTGTGTTGAACGCGGAGGTGCTGTCCGTTCAGCACTTGGTCATCGGTGATTCGAATCACGTCGAGTACGACTACATCATCACCTTGCAAGCTTCCGCACGCGATCTACAAGTGGTATGTAGATGCAAACTCTCTCCCTTGACTCGTTGCTTAGATGAACTCATAGATGGATCTTGGTGAAACCGTAGGAAAAATTTTAATTTTCTGCAACGTTCCCCAACAGTGGCATCATGAGCTAGGTCTATGCGTAGTTCTCTTTGCACGAGTAGAACACAATTTTGTTGTGGGCGTGGATTTTGTCATCTTACTTGCCTCTACTAGTCTTTTCTTGCTCAACGGTATTGTGGGATGAAGCGGCCCGGACCAACCTTACACGTACGCTTACGTGAGACCGGTTCCACCGACTGACATGCACTAGTTGCATAAGGTGGCTGGCGGGTGTCTGTCTCTCCCACTTTAGTTGGAGCGGAATCGATGAACAGGGCCCTTATGAAGGGTAAATAGAAGTTGACAAAATCACGTTGTGGTGATTCGTAGGTAAGAAAACGTTCTTGCTAGAACCCAATTGCAGCCACGTAAAAGATGCAACAACAATTAGAGGACGTCTAACTTGTTTTTGCAGCGATTGATCATGTGATGTGATATGGCCAGAAGTTGTGATGAATGATGAATTGTGATGTATGAGATCATGTTCTTTGTAATAGGATTCACGACTTGCATGTCGATGAGTATGACAACCGGCAGGAGCCATAGGAGTTGTCTTTATTTTTTGTATGACCTGCGTGTCATTGAATAACGCCATGTAAACTACTTTACTTTATTGCTAAACGTTAGTCATAGAAGTAGAAGTAGTCGTTGGCGTGACAACTTCATGAAGACACGATGATGGAGATCATGATGATGGAGATCATGGTGTCAAGCCGGTGACAAGATGATCATGGAGCCCCGAAGATGAAGATCAATGGAGCTATATGATATTGGCCATATCATGTCACAACTATATAATTGCATGTGATGTTTATTATGTTTATGCATCTTGTTTACTTAGGACGACGGTAGTAAATAAGATGATCCCTTACAAAATTTCAAGAAGTGTTCTCCCCTAACTGTGCACCGTTGCTACAGTTCGTCGCTTCTAAGCACCACGTGATGATCGGGTGTGATGGATTCTTACGTTCACATACAACGGGTGTAAGACAGTTTTACACAGCGAAAACACTTAGGGTTAACTTGACGAGCCTAGCATGTGCAGACATGGCCTCGGAACACGGAGACCGAAAGGTCGAACACGAATCGTATGGAAGATACGATCAACATGAGAATGTTCACCGACGATGACTAGTCCGTCTCACGTGATGATCGGACACGGGCTAGTCGACTCGGATCGTGTAACACTTAGATGACTAGAGGGATGTCTAATCTAAGTGGGAGTTCATAATTTGATTAGAACTTTATTATCATGAACTTAGTCTAAAACCTTTGCAAATATGTCTTGTAGATCAATGGCCAACGCTAATGTCAACATGAACTTCAACGCGTTCCTAGAGAAAACCAAGCTGAAAGATGATGGCAGCAACTATACGGACTGGGTCCGGAACCTGAGGATCATCCTCATAGCTGCCAGGAAACAATATGTCCTAGAAGGACCGCTAGGTGACGCTCCCGTCCCAGAGAACCAAGACATTATGAATGCTTGGCAGTCTCGTGCTGATGATTACTCCCTCGTTCAGTGCGGCATGCTTTACAGCTTAGAACCGGGGCTCCAAAAGCGTTTTGAGCACCACGGAGCATATGAGATGTTCGAAGAGCTGAAACTAGTTTTTCAAGCTCATGCCCGGGTCGAGAGATATGATGTCTCCGACAAGTTCTACAGTTGTAAGATGGAGGAAAACAGTTCTGTCAGTGAGCACATCCTGAAGATGTCTGGGTTGCACAACCGTATGACCCAGCTGAACATTAACCTCCCAGATGAGGCGGTCATTGACAGAATCCTCCAGTCGCTCCCACCAAGCTACAAGAGCTTTGTGATGAACTACAACATGCAGGGGATGGAAAAGACCATTCCTGAAGTGTTCTCGATGCTGAAGTCAGCAGAGGCTGAAATCAAGAAAGAACATCAAGTGTTGATGGTCAATAAGACCACTAAGTTCAAGAAGGGCAAGGGTAAGAAGAACTTCAAGAAGGACGGCAAAGATGTTGCCGCGCCTGGTAAGCCAGTTACCGGGAAGAAGTCAAAGAATGGACCCAAGCCTGAGACTGAGTGCTTTTATTGCAAGGGGAAGGGTCACTGGAAGCGGAACTGCCCCAAATACTTAGCGGATAAGAAGGCCGGCAACACCAAAGGTATATTTGATATACATGTGATTGATGTGTACCTTACCAGTACTCGTAGTAACTCCTGGGTATTTGATACCGGTGCCGTTGCTCATATTTGTAACTCACAGCAGGAGCTGCGGAATAAACGGAGACTGGCGAAGGACGAGGTGACGATGCGCGTCGGGAATGGTTCCAGAGTCGATGTGATCGCCGTCGGCACGCTGCCTCTACATTTACCTACGGGATTAGTTTTGAACCTTAATAATTGTTATTTAGTGCCAAGTTTGAGCATGAACATTGTATCTGGATCTCGTTTAATACGAGATGGCTACTCATTTAAGTCTGAGAATAATGGTTGTTCGATTTATATGAGAGATATGTTTTATGGTCATGCTCCGATGGTCAATGGTTTATTCTTAATGAATCTCGAGCGTAATATTACACATGTTCATAGTGTAGATGCCAAAAGATTTAAAGTTGATAACGATAGTCCCACATACTTGTGGCACTGCCGCCTTGGTCACATTGGTGTCAAGCGCATGAAGAAGCTCCATGCCGATGGACTTTTAGAGTCTCTTGATTATGAATCGTTTGACACGTGCGAACCATGCCTTTTGGGCAAAATGACCAAGACTCCGTTCTCCGGAACAATGGAGCGAGCAACCAACTTGTTGGAAATCATACATACCGATGTGTGCGGTCCAATGAGCGTTGAGGCTCGCGGAGGATATCGTTATGTTCTCACTCTCACTGATGACTTGAGTAGATATGGGTATGTCTACTTAATGAAACACAAGTCTGAGACCTTTGAAAAGTTCAAGGAATTTCAGAATGAGGTAGAGAATCAACGTGACCGAAAGATAAAATTCTTACGATCAGATCGTGGAGGAGAATACTTAAGTCACGAATTTGGTACACACTTAAGGAAATGTGGAATCGTTTCACAACTCACGCCGCCTGGAACACCTCAGCGAAACGGTGTGTCCGAACGTCGTAATCGCACTCTATTGGATATGGTGCGGTCTATGATGTCTCTTACCGATTTACCGCTATCATTTTGGGGATACGCTCTAGAGACAGCTACATTCACTTTAAATAGGGCACCGTCTAAATCCGTTGAGACGACACCGTATGAATTATGGTTTGGAAAGAAACCTAAGCTGTCGTTTCTAAAAGTTTGGGGATGCGATGCTTATGTCAAGAAACTTCAACCTGAAAAGCTCGAACCCAAGTCGGAAAAATGCGTATTCATAGGATACCCTAAGGAAACTGTCGGGTATACCTTCTACTTAAGATCCGAAGGCAAGATCTTTGTTGCCAAGAACGGATGCTTTCTGGAAAAAGAGTTTCTCTCGAAAGAAGTAAGTGGGAGGAAAGTAGAACTCGATGAAGTACTACCTCTTGAGCGGGAAAGTGGCGCAGCGCAGGAAACCGTTCCTGTGATGCCCACACCAACTGAAGAGGAAAACAATGATGATGATCAAGGTACTTCGGATCAAGTTACTGCTGAACTTCGTAGGTCCACAAGGACACGTTCCGCACCAGAGTGGTACGGCAACCCTGTCCTGGAAATCATGTTGTTAGACAACAATGAACCTTCGAACTATGAAGAAGCGATGGCGGGCCCGGATTCCAACAAATGGCTTGAAGCCATGAAATCCGAGATAGAATCCATGTATGAAAACAAAGTATGGACTTTGACAGACTTGCCCGATGATCGGCGAGCGATAGAAAACAAATGGATCTTTAAGAAGAAGACGGACGCGGATGGTAATGTTACCATCTATAAGGCTCGACTTGTCGCTAAGGGTTATCGACAAGTTCAAGGGATTGACTACGACGAGACTTTCTCTCCCGTAGCGAAGCTAAAGTCCGTCCGAATCATGTTAGCAATTGCCGCATACTATGATTATGAGATATGGCAGATGGACGTCAAAACGGCATTCCTTAACGGGCATCTTAAGGAAGAACTGTATATGATGCAGCCGGAAGGTTTTGTCGATCCTCGAACGCTAACAAAGTATGCAAGCTCCAGCGATCCATTTATGGACTGGTGCAAGCATCTCGGAGTTGGAACATTCGCTTTGATGAGATGATCAAAGCGTTTGGGTTTATGCAGACTTATGGAGAAGCCTGCGTTTACAAGAAAGTGAGTGGGAGCTCTGTAGCATTTCTCATATTATATGTAGATGACATACTCTTGATGGGAAATAATATAGAATTTCTGGACAGCATTAAGGCCTACTTGAATAAGTGTTTTTCAATGAAGGACCTTGGAGAAGCTGCTTATATATTAGGCATCAAGATCTATAGAGATAGATCGAGACGCCTCATAGGTCTTTCACAAAGCACATACCTTGATAAGATTTTGAAGAGGTTCAAAATGGATCAGTCCAAGAAGGGGTTCTTGCCTATGTTACAAGGTGTGAGATTGAGCTCGGCTCAGTCACCGACCACGGCAAAAGATAAAGAAGAGATGAGTGTCATCCCCTATGCTTCAGCCATAGGATCTATTATGTATGCCATGCTGTGTACCAGACCCGATGTAAACCTTGCCGTAAGTTTGGTAGCAAGATACCAAAGTAATCCCGGCAAGGAACACTGGACAGCGGTCAAGAATATCCTGAAGTACCTGAAAAGGACGAAGGACATGTTTCTCGTTTATGGAAGAGACGAAGAGCTCGTCGTAAAGGGTTACGTCGACGCTAGCTTCGACTCAGATCTGGATGACTCTAAGTCACAAACCGGATACGTGTATATGTTGAATGGTGGAGCAGTAAGCTGGTGCAGCTGCAAGCAGAGCGTCGTGGCGGGATCTACGTGTGAAGCGGAGTACATGGCAGCCTCGGAGGCAGCGCATGAAGCGATTTGGGTGAAGGAGTTCATCACCGACCTAGGAGTCATACCCAATGCGTCGGGGCCGATCAAACTCTTCTGTGACAACACTGGAGCTATTGCCCTCGCCAAGGAGCCCAGGTTTCACAAGAAGACCAGGCACATCAAGCGTCGTTTCAACTCCATCCGTGAAAATGTTCAAGATGGAGACATAGAGATTTGCAAAGTGCACACGGATCTGAATGTCGCAGATCCGCTGACTAAACCTCTCTCGCGTGCAAAACATGATCAACACCAGAACTCTATGGGTGTTCGATTCATCACAATGTAACTAGATTGGTGACTCTAGTGCAAGTGGGAGACTGTTGGAAATATGCCCTAGAGGCAATAATAAAAGTATTATTATATTTCAATGTTCATGATAAATGTCTTTTATTCATGCTATAACTGTATTATCCGGAAATCGTAATACACGTGTGAATACTTAGACCACAATATGTCCCTGGTGAGCCTCTAGTTGACCAGCTCGTTGTGATCAACAGATAGTCATGGTTTCCTGACTATGGACATTGGATGTCGTTGATAACGGGATCACATCATTAGGAGAATGATGTGATGGACAAGACCCAATCCTAAGCATAGCATAAAAGATCGTGTAGTTCGTTTTGCTAGAGCTTTGCCAATGTCAAGTATCTCTTCCTTAGACCATGAGATCGTGTAACTCCCGGATACCGTAAGAGTGCCTTGGGTGTATCAAACGTCACAACGTAACTGGGTGACTATAAAGGTGCATTACAGGTATCTCCGAAAGTAGCTGTTGGGTTGACACGGATCGAGACTGGGATTTGTCACTCCGTATGACGGAGAGGTATCTCTGGGCCCACTCGGTAATGCATCATCATTATGAGCTCAATGTGACCAAGGTGTTGGACACGGGATCATGCATTACGGTACGAGTAAAGTGACTTGCCGGTAACGAGACTGAACAAGGTATTGGGATACCGACGATCGAGTCTCGGGCAAGTAACGTACCGATTGACAAAGGGAATTGCATACAGGGTTTGATCGAATCCTCGACATAGTGGTTCATCCGATGACAACATCGAGGAGCATGTGGGAGCCATCATGGGTATCCAGATCCCGCTGTTGGTTATTGACTGAGAGCGTCTCGGTCATGTCTGCATGTCTCCCGAACCCGTAGGGTCTACACACTTAAGGTTCGGTGACGCTAGGGTTATTAGGAAGACTAGTATGTGACTACCGAATGTTGTTCGGAGTCCCGGATGGGATCCTGGACGTCACGAGGAGATCCGGAAGGGTCCGGAGGTAAAGATTTATATATGGGAAGTTGTCAAACGGACACCGGGAAGTTTCGGGGTCATACCGGTATTGTACCGGGGCCACCGGAAGGGTTCCGGGGGTCCACCGGGAGGGGCCACCCCTCCCGGGGGGCCACATGGGCTGCGTGGGGCAGGGAGCCAGCCCCTGGTGGGCTGGCCGCACCCCCTCCCTTGGGCCCATGCGCCTAGGGTTGAGGGGGAACCCTAGAGGGGGCGCCCCCCTTGACTTGGGGGGCAAGCCACCCTCTCCCCTCTCCCCTAGGCCGCCGCACCCCCCCTAGATGGGTTCTAGGGGGCCGGCCCCCTTCTCCCTTCCCCCTATAAATAGAGGGGTGAGGGGAGGGCAGCCGCACCACCCTCCAAGGCGCAGCCCTCCCCTCCCCAACACCTCTCCTCCTCCGTTGTGTGCTTGGCGAAGCCCTGTCGGAGTACTGCCTCTCCACCATCACCACGCCGTCGTGCTGCTGGTGGAGCTGTCTTCCTCAACCTCTCCTTCCCTTGCTGGATCAAGAAGGAGGAGACGTCTCCCGTCCCGTACGTGTGTTGAACGCGGAGGTGCTGTCCGTTCAGCACTTGGTCATCGGTGATTCGAATCACGTCGAGTACGACTACATCATCACCTTGCAAGCTTCCGCACGCGATCTACAAGTGGTATGTAGATGCAAACTCTCTCCCTTGACTCGTTGCTTAGATGAACTCATAGATGGATCTTGGTGAAACCGTAGGAAAAATTTTAATTTTCTGCAACGTTCCCCAACAAACATGTCCCTAGTGAATGGTGGCTATCTTTATGTTCTCACCCTCACTGATGACTTGAGTAGATATGGGTATGTCTACTTAATGAAACACAAGTCTGAGACCTTTGAAAAGTTCAAGGAATTTCAGAGTGAGGTTGAGAATCAACGTGACAGGAAAATCAAGTTCTTACGATCAGATCGTGGGGGAGAATATTTGAGTCATGAATTTGGCACGCACTTAAGGAAATGTGGAATAGTTTCACAACTCACGCCGCCTGGAACACCTCAGCGTAATGGTGTGTCCGAACATCCTAATCGCACTCTGTTAGATATGGTGCGATCTATAATGTCTCTTACCGATCTACCGCTATCATTTTGGGGTTATGCTATAGAGACTGCCGCATTCACTTTAAATAGGGCTCCATCGAAATCCGTTGAGACGACACCGTATGAATTGTGGTTTGGTAAGAAACCTAAGCTGTCGTTTCTGAAAGTTTAGGGATGCGATGCTTATGTCAAGAAACTTCAATCTGAAAAGCTCGAATCCAAATCGGAAAAATGCGTCTTCATAGGATACCCTAAAGAAACTATTGGGTATACCTTCTACCTCAGATCCAAAGGCAAGATCTTTGTTGCCAAGAATGGATCCTTTCTAGAGAAAGAGTTTCTCTCGAGAGAAGTAAGTGGGAGGAAAGTAGAACTTGATGAAGTATTGCCTCTTGAACCGGAGAGTGGCGCAGCTCAAGAAAATGTTCCTGAGGTGCCTGCACCGACTAGAGAGGAAGTTAATGATGATGATCATGAACCTTCAGATCAAGTTGCTACTGAACTTCGTAGGTCCACAAGGACACGTTCCGCACCAGAGTGGTACGGCAACCCTGTCCTGGAAATCATGTTGTTAGACAATGGTGAACCTTCAAACTATGAAGAAGCGATGGCGGGCCCAGATTCCGACAAATGGCTGGAAGCCATGAAATCCGAGATAGGATCCATGTATGAAAACAAAGTATGGACTTTGACTGACTTGCCCGATGATCGACGAGCCATAGAAAATAAATGGATCTTTAAGAAGAAGACAGACGTGGATGGTAATGTGACCATCTATAAGGCTCGGCTTGTCGCTAAGGGTTATCGACAAGTTCAAGGGGTTGACTACAATGAGACTTTCTCACCCATGGTGAAGCTGAAGTCCGTCCGAATCATGTTAGCAATTGCCGCATTCTATGATTATGAGATATGGCAAATGGACGTCAAAACGACATTCCTTAATGGTTTCCTTAAGGAAGACTTGTATATGATGCAGCCGGAAGGTTTTGTCGATTCTAAGAATACTGACAAGGTGTGCAAGCTACAACGCTCAATCTATGGGCTGGTGCAAGCATCTCGGAGTTGGAACATTCGATTTGATGAGATGATCAAAGCGTTTGGATTTACGCAGACTTATGGAGAAGCCTGTGTTTACAAGAAAGTGAGTGGGAGCTCTGTAGCATTTCTCATATTATATGTGGATGACATACTATTGATGGGAAATGATATAGAATTCTTGGAAAGCATAAAGGCCTACTTGAACAAGTGTTTTTCAATGAAGGACCTTGGAGAAGCTGCTTATATATTAGGCATCAAGATCTATAGAGATAGATCGAGACGCCTCATTGGTCTTTCACAAAGTACGTACCTTGACAAGATATTGAAGAAGTTCAATATGGAGCAGTCCAAGAAGGGGTTCTTGCCTGTATTGCAAGGTGTGAGATTGAGCACGACTCAATGCCCGACCACGACAGAAGATAGAGAAAAGATGAGTGTCGTCCCCTATGCCTCGACCATAGGGTCTATTATGCATGCCATGTTGTGTACCAGACCTGATGTAAACCTTGCCGTAAGTTTGGTAGGAAGGTATCAAAGTAATCCCGGCATGGAACACTGGACAGCGGTTAAGAATATCCTAAAGCACCTGAAAAGGACTAAGGATATGTTTCTCATTTATGGAGGTGACGAAGAGCTCGTCGTAAAGGGTTACGTCGATGTTAGCTTCGACATAGATCTGGATGACTCTAAGTCACAAACCGGATACGTGTATATTTTGAATGGTGGGGCATTCAGCTGGTGCAGTTGCAAGCAAAGCGTCGTGGCGGGATCGACATGTGAAGCAGAGTACATGGCAGCCTCAAAGGCAGCACAAGAAGTAATCTGGGTGAAGGAGTTCATTACCGACCTAGGAGTTATTCCCAATGCATCGAGCCCGATGACTCTCTTCTGTGACAACACTGGAGCTATTGCCCTTGCCAAGGAGCCCAGGTTTCACAGGAAGACCAGGCACATCATGTGTCGCTTCAACTCCATTCGTGAAAATGTTCAAAATGGAGACATAAATATTTGTAAAGTGCATACGGACCTGAATGTCGCAGATCCGTTGACTAAACCTCTTCCTCGAGCAAAACATGATCAACACCAGAACTCTATGGGTGTTCGATTCATCACAATGTAACTAGATTATTGACTCTAGTGCAAGTGGGAGACTGTTGGAAATATGCCCTAGAGGCAATAATAAAATGGTTATTATTATATTTCCTTGTTCATGATAATTGTCTATTTTTCATGTTGTAATTGTGTTACCCGGAAATCGTAATACATGTGTGAATACATAGACCACAATATGTCCCTAGTGAGCCTCTAGTTGACTATCTCGTTGATCAATAGATGGTTACGGTTTCCTGACCATGGACATTGGATGTCATTGTAACGGGATCACATCATTAGGAGAATGATGTGATGGACAAGACCCAATCCTAAGCATAGCGCAAGATCGTGTAGTTCGTCTGCTAAAGCTTTTCTAATGTCAAGTATCTTTTCCTTAGACCATGAGATTGTGCAACTCTCGGATACTGTAGGAATACTTTGGATGTGCCAAACGTCACAACGTAACTGGGTGACTATAGGATTTGTCACTCCGCATGACGGAGAGGTATCTCTGGGCCCACTCGGTAAAACATCATCGTAATGAGCTCAATGTGACTAAGGGTTGGTCACGGGATGATGTGTTATGGAACGAGTAAAGTGACTTGCCGGTAACGAGATTGAACGAGGTATTGGATACCGACGATCGAATCTCGGGCAAGTAACGTACCGATTGACAAAGGGAATTGTATACGGGATTGCTTGAATCCTCGACATCGTGGTTCATCCGATGAGATCATCATGGAACATGTGGGAGCCAACATGGGTATCCAGATCCCGCTGTTGGTTATTGGCCGGAGAGTTGTCTCGGTCACGTTTGCATGGTTCCCGAACCCGTAGGGTCTACACACTTAAGGTTCGATGACGCTAGGGTTATTAGGAAGACTTGTATGTGATTACCGAATGTTGTTCGGAGTCCCGGATGAGATCCCAGACGTCACGAGGAGTTCCGGAATGGTCCGGAGGTGAAGATTTATATATGGGAAGTTGTCATACGGTCACCGGAAAAGTTTGAGGGTATATCGGTATTGTACCGGGGCCACCGGAGGGGTTCCGGGGGTCCACCGGGAGGGGCCACCTCTCTCGGAGGGCCTCATGAGCCGTAGTGGAAAGGGAACCAGCCCCTAGAGGGCTGGGCGCAACCCCCCCTTGGGCCCATGCGCCTAGGGTTGGGGGGGGGGAACCCTAGAGGGGGCGCCCCCCTTGCTTGGGGGGCAAGCCCCTCCCCTTGGCCGCCGCCCCCCTCTAGATCTCATCTAGAGGGGGCCGCCCCCCTTCCCCTATAAATAGAGGGGCAAGGGGAGGGCTGCATACCACATCAAAGGCGCAGCCCCTCCCCTCTCCAACACCTCTCCTCCTCCGTTAAGAGCTTGGTGAAGCCCTATCGGAGTACTGCTGCTCCACCACCACCACACCGTCGTGTTGCTGTTGGAGCTCTCTTCTTCAACCTCTCCCTCATTCTTACTGGATCAAGGCGTGGGAGACATCTCCGCTCCGTACGTGTGTTGAACGCGGAGGTGCCGTCCGTTCGGCACTAGGATCATCGGTGATTTGGATCACGACGAGTACGACTCCATCAACCTCGTTCTCTTGAACGCTTCCGCTCGCGATCTACAAGGGTATGTAGATGCACTCCTCTCCCTCTCGTTGCTAGATGACTCCATAGATTGATCTTGATGATGCGTAGAAAATTTTAAATTTCTGCTACGATCCCCAACAGGATATACTACTCGGGTAAAGAAACAAAGCCATGAGGCTAAGAAGCTTGTTTACTGAAGTTAGGCGTGGAAACTGACTCCCAATACGGAGGTAACTCGTCCACCCCATGAAGAATCCAAGCAGCGGGTCTCTGTCAAAATAAGAACAAGTTAGCAAGGTCCATTACATAATTCAGTTCAACGGAAACGGACCAAGTTCTTATAAATAGCATTCGTGCTATAAAGAACAATTTAGCAAGGTCCAAGCTCATTGTTTCTAAAATTCATCAATTGTTTCTAAAATGGTCCGTACATATCTTGCTGCCAAGACTAAATTGGTACACAGATTTAGTTTGCTACTGCAAGTAATTAGAAGAAAACTGATTCTCAAATGATTTCTGATGGCGAGAACATGAAAAAAAGTTACATTGTACCGGGAAAAATGCCAAGCTCTTCTGTAGGCGTGACGGAGGCTGATGGCTGTGAGGCGTGGAGAAGGCTGATGGCGACGGAGCCTGGAAGAGGCTGCAAGGTCCATGGAGGGAGAACAAGTTAGCAAGGTCCAGCACATAGATTCAGTTCAACGGAAATGGACCAAGTTAGCTAGCTAGCTAGATGAAAATATAGTAGTGAACTACAGGTACTAGTATGCATGATGCTCCCAAGATAACCAACATACTAGTAAGTTAATGCAACGCGGAACAGGATTCATGTAGAAACAAACAGGTGATCGGTGCTCCCAGATAACCAGCATGCCATGTACTTCAGCACAACTATATCAGAATACTGGTAAGCAATGCAAAGTACGATTCACAAACAAACAAACAAACAAACAAACAAGGGATGGGTGCAAACATCATCATCATAGGTTTTTCTAGACTGCTACCCTATTTCTAGGAATGAAGCAAATGGCATCAGACAAGAAAAGTAAGTATTAAAAGCATAGCACAAACCAGAAATAGTAAACCCTAGTCCTCGTCTCTCCCTGGCGGCGAGGCGGCATCGTCGCTTTGCCATCTCATTCCCTGCGTGTGCCCTCGAGGCTTGGGAGACGCATGGGTAGAAGGGGATCAAAGGGGAATGGAAGGGATTGGGCTGTCCAAACCACGTGAAACAAATGGGCCGTCGGGGTTTTCAGAGGTTTTAACAGACAGATTTAGTAATAATTTTGAAGCTTACATTTAACAGACAGATCGGCCTAATTTTTGAATTTGCTTAGCATCAGCAGATTTAGGTACCAAGGTGATTATCCCATAATTAAGTCTAGCAATATCTATACTGCCTTTAGCAAACTCATCAATTAATTTTTTTCAGGTCCCATTTAACCAAATCCCAGAAATTCTGATAGAAATCAGCAGTGAATCCCATCAGGCCCAGGACTTCTAATTCTTTTCATACCAAAAACCACCTTCTTAATTTTCCTCTAAAGTAAATGGGTGTGGCTGGACGCTCACTCTTACTGCAACTGGGCCTCCGATAAGGCAAAGTGATCATTACACTGGGCCCATTACTTCTGGGCCAAATTGTCGGTCCAGCCCAAACGAGTTGATCGGCTCCGTCTCGGCCCGGCCTTTATCCGCGCCGTGCCAGCGCCAGGAACCTCGAAACCCTGGCCCAGAGCGGAAATCTGTCGCCGCCGATTCGGAGCTGAGTCCACCATGGCCGCCGGCGAGCAGCACAGCGCCCCGAAGATCTCCTCTTCCACCACCACCAATTCTTCCGGGAGGCCCGTCACTCCGTTCTGGAAAGGTCTGTGGCGGGCGAGCTCAGACCGCCCCTTTTCTTTCCTCCGCTGTTTCCACGCTGTTGTTATAGCTTGGTTCTCGATGCAGAGAAGTACGAGCGAGATGCGCGCAGGTACTGGGATATCTTCTACAAGCGCCACGAGGACAAGGTTGCGATTCTACCCCCCTATCCCACTTCTCCCAAGTGGCTTACTTGAATTTGTTAGCGCCAAGTGAAATAGTTGAATTTGTAAGCTTCAGTTGTCGCTGGGATGCAGTGCTGTTGGTCAATGTTATCCTTTACTTCAGAATTAGTACTAGTTCTGTAGCTCTGGTTATCTTGTAGTTTTGCACTATTCATGCTTTGAGGAGGATGTGGTGTTCGCTGTGCAGTTGGGGGGGGGGGGGGGGGGTGCTGTCCCCTTGTGTGTTGGGAGGATTGCGACATCCAGTTTCAGCAGTGATATTGGGAGCCATGTGGGCTTCTTTTTATCGGACAAAAATACTCCTAGTTGAATCTTGCGATTTTATGTTGCAGCCGCAATGTTTGGTTACTGATATGGCCTCGGTAGTTATGATCCTTGGTTTACTCTAGTTTTGAGAAGGACGTGCAGGAGGGAAGCCCCTCGGTCACATCTTAAGTATCAGTGGCTTAATAGTGCGCAGTTGTTGATACTACCCAGAAACGCAAGACTAGCTCCGAAAGAACCATTGCAGAGTATCAGAGTGATTCCGTATAGTTATGCGGTTTTTACCTATCTTGAGTTTTCGCTTCAGTTTGATTTTCTTGTAGTACACGAAATGCCATCCTTGTTGAAATTGGTTCCTACCACTTTGTTAATGGTTGTGGTATATATCTCAACAGTAAAATGGAATCTTGCCATAGCTCTTACTGAACATTGCGTCCAATGATGAGTTTTTTTACTCTTTAATCTTGATCAGACATGCCGCTTCCGTTTGTAAACCTCTGTTGCAAGTGTATGTGATGTGCAAATGCCTTCTGGTTTATATTTATTTTGTCTTGCATTTGATTTGTGTCCATTCATTTGTATAGTTCTTCAAAGACCGACACTACTTGGATAAAGAATGGGGGAAGTACTTTGAAGCCCAAGATGGTGGGAATATGGTTGTTTTGGAGGTGTGGACATTGATTATCTGAGCCTACAGTGTGCTGTAGATGACCACATATCTGCATCTAGCTTATTTTGTTGTTGTTTTCTTGCTTGCATAATATGAGTATGACAGGTGTAAAGTTCTGTAGGTTGGCTGTGGAGCTGGAAATACAATATTTCCACTGCTGGCTACATATCCGGATATATTTGTTCATGCTTGTGATTTTTCTTCGCGAGCTGTCGATTTGGTTAAGGTAGTTGTTTCCTCTCCCATAGCTGAATCATTAGTCCATGCTCTCAGTTGTGTCCCACTGATGAAGAAATTGGTTGAATCATACATGCAGAAACACAAGGACTTCAGACCTGACCATGTTAATGCATTTGCATGTGATATTACATCAGAACAACTGACAGATGCTGTGGAGCCATCCTCCGTTGACCTTGTGACAATGGTAGCATGTTATACTCTGATTACATATTTACATGTCTATTTGCACAATACTTTTGTGTCTGTTCACACTTATTGTCACATGATTACATATTTTCATGTCTATTTGCACAATACTTTAGTGTCTGTTCACATGTATTGTCAGACCTGTGATCGTACAACTAACATATTAAGTAGATATTTATGCTATCTGCAGTTGCCCCAGATAAAATGCCTTCAGTTCTGCAGAACGTGAAAAATATCCTCAAAGTAAGTACTCCTTTTACTTCCAACTATGAGAGCCTAAGTTTTTCATTTCTTAGATGTTCTCTTAATGACCTAAGAAACTGAACCCGTGTATTCTGTATCAGCACGGTGGCCGTGTGCTCTTTCGGGACTATGCCTTTGGTGACCTTGCTCAGGTTGGCATTTATTTTATTATTTTCAAAGGAAAAAAAACTTGGACATACATGCCATTTTCTGGCTTCTACAAATATTTTTGTTGTCCTGTTCTTGACAGTGTAAGCTTATGCCATAGCATATAGAGTCGTGCATTGAATAAGGATGTTTTGATGTGTTAGACAGGACATATTAGTTTCTTTTGTCTGGCTTGAGTTATTCTAAGCTATGATTTTTCTTGTTAGCAACTTCAAACACAGAAATTACCTCATCATGTCTGCGTTTTGTTGCCATCATTTATGAATGTGCACTAGCTTTTTTTTTCATTTCTCATTGAGGTATCCCTGTATGCAACTTTCCTATTTTACTCACGTCTTCCCTTAGGTGATCATGATGCACAGGTTATGTATAGCCTTATAGGATAACTAATCTACTAATGTAGCGTCTTTTCAAGACTCCTACCTTTGAAGGCCATTATTTTTATAATATACGACAACCCTGAAACCATTATGCATGTATGTAGGTATCTTATGATCTTGTACATATTTGCAGGAAAGGCTTATGTCCAAAGGCCAGCAAATAAGTGAGAACTTTTATGTCAGAGGTGATGGCACGGTGAGTGGACTGAAGATAAACATATTCTGTAGTAGAGGTTCACAAAATGTTACACACTCACAGTAATATTCCATGCACCATCCATAGTTTTCAAAATGAGTGCATGGTGGACTTATTCACCAAATGTCGGTGCCATGCAGCGTGCGTACTACTTTTCAAACGAGTACCTGGTGGATTTGTTCTCAAAATGTGGATTTACTCTTGAGGAAATTTGTGTACACAACAAAAAGGTCGAGAACCGTTCACTAGACTTGGTGATGAACAGGTGATCATGTTTTTTTTGCCTGTACTGCAAATATCATCTTTTATTTATTGCATCACTTGATATTAAATTTACCAAAAATAAGTTAATTATATGATTCACTTTAAAGAATGATACTTCTGTAAGCTTTTGGAAGTTCGATGAGGAAACCTAAAAACTTATCATCGTACATCTGTTACGCCCCTTCGATTTATCTTCCCTGATTATTTCAATCTTTTGTACAAATGCTTGAATCCTTAAATATGTGTTTATGTTACTTAGGAATTGGATCCAAGCTACCTTTATCCTTAACCCAGCGGGTCCTCTAAGTCCAAATAATCAACATGACCACAGTACTTGTGAAGGGAAGGATGCTGTTGACACGTCTCAGAAGAGCGAAAGTGAAGAAATTGACCTTTCTGTGGATTTTAGCAATATGTTTGGAACGTCGCACTATCTTAATGAGGTAAAATTGTTGGTGTTTTTAATTTTACATTTGAAGTAAGAAATCTTTGATATAAAGTGAGTCAACTATGAACCTAACTAACCAACATGGCAACAAAGGCTTTCTCCAGCTCTATTCCCGCCCCCATCTAAAACAAGGACACTATCGTTAATTTGTTCACTTGTGTTTGTTAGATAAGGCTGGTCATAGTGGGAGTAACTTAGCTAGCAACATAATGAACGCCAAGTTTGCTTATGTGGCAAGTAGTTAATAAGGAGAGAGGTGTTTGTGGTAACATAATATGTTACCGTAACATAACGCAACCCAAAGCAAAATGAGTCTACAACCTAATAAATGCAACCATCTATGATACTTTGCACTGTGAGGTAGTAACATAGACTAGTGTCATATGCATGACACTAGTCTAAGTTACTCCCCACTATGACTAATTTAGAACTCGATGGTGAGCACTTGGCAACACGTGCAGTCAGCTTCAGCTGTTAGTTTTTATTGCAACTGCCGGTCTGTGCTCTCTTTTTTGTGAACATAACGTTCACTGTTCATCTTTAGTCATTGTATTTACAGTGGGGTTTCAGTTAAATTATGGCCAGCACAACACATACTTCTAAATTGAGTATATTTCAGCCATGAATGTCGACATGTTTTCCTGTTTATGTTTAATGTAAACTTCTAACATTGCTATTGTTTGTGAAGTAATTGGACATAACATGTTTTAACTACTTGTAGGCACAAATTATTATGATTGAAGCAAAGGATCATGACTTCAAAATAAAAATGCTGGCGAAAGAATACCAGCACACCTGCAAATCAACTGGACTAATGCTCTGGGAATCAGCTCAGTTCATGTGCAGTCTTCTAGCGGAGAATCCTTCCATAGTCGCTGGCAAAAGGGTGCTGGAAATGGGCTGTGGTTCAGCTGGCATCTGCTCAATGGTTGCTGCCAGTTCTGCTCAGTTTGTTGTAGCCACCGACGGGGATGCAGAATCGCTCGATCTTCTCAGACAGAACACTTCCTCCAATTTGGATGCTGAACTTCTCAACAGAATTTCGATTAGGAAGCTGTTCTGGGGTGACGAAGATGATGTGAAGGCGGTCAGAGAGCTTTCTGGCGATGGTGCAGGTTTCGATTGCATAATAGGCACTGACGTGACCTACAACCCTGATGCTACACTTCCTCTCTTCAAGACTGCTAGGGCACTGATTTCTGACGGTGGCGATGCTGGTTCAAAGGCAGCCCTTATTCTTTGCTACATCCAGCGTCGTGTTGACGAGGATTCGATCCTCTTAGCAGCAGAAACCCAGGGCTTCAGGCTCGTGGACAAATGGATAAATGGAGTTCACGAGAGTAATGGTACCATTAGCTGTTGGTTCCGTGGCAATGATGTTTGTGGTGCTTTCCGGAATGTAACGTTTTCCATATTGTACTTTGAGGTGATACACACATTGGTGTTTACCTGAATCTCATGGCTAACTTGCAGATTTTGTTTTACTTTCCTGTATTGGTGTATCGAACGAATGAATGTTTTTTTTTGTATGTGGCAGTTGTATACTGAAGGAATGTTATTTGTTTTTCGTCTTTTCAAGGCCTGCTAGTGTCTGAAAGATGTTTCGTGTTCAAACCGACTGCAATTTATTACTCCCTCTGTAAACTAATATAAGAGTGTTTAGATCACTAGTGATCTAAATGCTCTTATATTAATTCACAGAGGGAGTACTATGGATCAGATATCTTCAGCGGGAGCAGATGGCACGCTGCTGCAACCCTGGTTGTTCTCCTGGCCAGTGTGTATTCCACACTCATTATAAAGTTTCCTTATATATGTCGATTGGTTCATGTTCATAATCATATATACCGTGTACCCTGGCTCTCCCCGGTGCGACGGCGAGGCTGGGCAGTGCGGATCTCTACGGCCATCGCCAAGGCCGTTGGTGAAGATAGACGAACGGGATGTCCACGTACAGTTTACGCAAACGCGCAGTGTTGGCGGAATCTGGTATGCAAACGCACAGTGTTGGCGGAATCTGGACGGTGGAAGCGGCTACCCACGATTGGTTTTGCCCCGGCTATCTCTATCCTGGGCCAGCATATCACCAGGTTGGTGCAGGCGCCCCATGTCATCACAGGAGCTGTTGCCGAGTGATCTGAAATTTGCTTTCATCCTTCCTTGCTGATGGATACCGTGGTGGCACTTGCTGCACTTATGGAGTACAGAATAGATTTGCTTCTCTTTCTTCTTATGAACATAATTGGCTTCTTATTTTTAATGGAATGAAATAATCTGACACAGAATCCCCTAGAAGAGTTAGATACATAGGATATGGATAGTCTTTTTCAATTCTCCTATTTTTTCTCTCTCTCTGTTTTTCAGTGGTTTCCTGTGTTTCTTTATCGAATTTCAATCTTTTCCTCTATTTTTTGGTTTTCTTTCAGGATTTCATTGTTTTTTGTTTTCTTTGTTTCTCTCTCCGTTCTCTTCTTTTTCTTTCTGTTTTTGGTTTCATTCTTCTATTATTTTCCTTTGGTTTTCCCTATTTTTTTCCTTTCTAGGCTTTTGTTGGTTTTATTATCTTTTTTTTATTTGGACGGGTTTCTTTGTTCAAGTTTAATATTTTTAAATATATTATTAACATTTTTCTAAAAATATGTTTTTGATGTACATATAAGGAACATTTTTGTACATATAACGAACATTTTTATTCACATTTAACGGTTTCTAAATATATGATTAATAGTTTCTTGAAATATCTACTTTTTTCATACACATTGTACATTTTTTATATACATCCGAAAGATTTTTTATATATGTTAAAAAATCAAATTCATGTTTAGTATAACTTTTGAATGTCATATACACTTCTTGGAACACGCAAATGTTTTTTCAAAAGCCATAAACAATATTTTGAATCATATACGTTTTCTCGCTGCGAGTGACATACAGACGCCTTCGGAACATAGGCAAAATCACTAATTAAGGGTACCGCTTACAAAGGTTGCCCCATCTCCTCTGACAAGCAAAGCACCGCATGTGCATAACTTGTCGCAATCAGAGAGTTTTGCTTGAGTTTTTTTCCCACAAGCGTGAGGATGAGAGGTAGATTCTTTGTGTTTAAAAAACACGATTTATGTCTTAAACCGTGACTCCAAATTACAAACCGTTTTCATTGTTGCATTTTAGCATTGAGATCTTCAAATATGATCCCATGTTAATCATTTCGATAGACTTTTGTTCATAAAAATCTATGCTTCAAGATAGTAGTAACTTTGTGCTTCCAGCGTGAACTCCAAACACAAACTAAACTGTTATGGTTGAGGAAGCACAATTATGGTCCCACAGGGTTGAAACACAAATGCTCTTCGCAGGGAAGCACACATATGCTCCCTACGGGGTGAAGCATTATTATGCTTCAAGTGAAAGCATAATCTTGCTTTTCTCACACGGGAAGCACACATGTGCTTCACGCGGAAGAACACACTCCCGTCAAACGTAAACTGGAAAATTTGATGAAATTAAAAAACATACAAAAAATAATCAACCAAGTGAAACAAAAAATCGTAGAAAACCAAGGACCCCCCCCCCCCCCCCCACATACACACAAAACAGCGCTAGAGCATTCAGCATTGAGATATTCAAATATGATCCCATGTAAATCATTTCAATGGACTTTTGTTCGGACAAATCTATGCTTCCAACGTGAACTCCAAATGCAAACTAAACTGTGATGGTTGAGGAAGCACAATTATGGTCCCACAGGGTTGAAATACAAATGCGCTTCACAGGGAAGCACACATATGCTCCCTGCGGGGTGAAGCATCATTATGCTTTAGGTGAAAGCATAATCTTGCTTTTTTCACACGTGAAGCACACATGTGCTTCATGCGAAAGAACACGCGCTCCTGTCAAATGTAAACTGGAAAATTTGATGAAATACAAAAACAAATGAATAAATAATTAATCAAGTGAAACAAAAAATAATAGAAAACCAAGGAACCCCCTCCCCCCCCCCCCAAACCGCTAGAGCATGCCACATGACATGTCGAGGCACGTCGAGGCACTTCCACGCTAGGAGTAGTACCCCCCCCCCCCCCCCCCCCCCCGAGGAGCACCCTCCAACTAGTTGTTGTGCAATTTTTTGTTATGGGTGAGTTTTCCTCCCACGACTTCCATGCTACCATGCTCCAATGCCACAAAACTCAAATTTGGAGTGTTAGAAAAATCCAAAAAAGTGTGGATGTTCACAAGATAAGTGTGTACAAACCCTAAAAATTTAACTCCAATTAAAAACATAAAATATTTAAAAAGACAATTCCAACGTGAATAAAGTCATGAGTAGACAAAAGCTAAAACGGCACTATACATTCAAATTTGTCTCTTTTTATACCGATGTGTATTTCTAGCTTGAATTTGGAAAATTTATGGGTTATAAACACCCATCTAGTGAACATCCACAATTGTTTCTCAAACTTTTTATGCATCATAATTTAAGTTTTCTAACATCTGGGCACGGTAACACCTAAGCCATGGGAGCATC
This sequence comes from Triticum aestivum, assembly GCF_018294505.1. Classification (NCBI taxonomy): domain Eukaryota; kingdom Viridiplantae; phylum Streptophyta; class Magnoliopsida; order Poales; family Poaceae; genus Triticum; species Triticum aestivum. The sequence goes on along the minus strand of NC_057806.1, from coordinate 678,938,543 downwards.
AAGTATTCTCCCTTGCTGTTATGGTGAGGAGGAAACACCGGGCTAGTCCCTCTCTTTGGAGGTGATTCATGTGGTTGTCTCGAGGTAGGTTGTTCATTTGTCACATGTCGCTAAAATTCGTTTGGAGACTAAGGCCCAGTTCTTTTGGCCGATTCTCCCAAAATATTGAGAATCGAACCTCCCCTAGACTCTTCAAAATCTTGAACCCGTATTTTCTTGACAACCTATTTATACCCTAACTAGCTAGGATGACTAAAAAATACAGGTTCAAGATTTTGAAAGAACCCGAGGGGATGCCCGATTCTCAGGATTCTAGGAGAATCGTAAAAAAAAACTGGACCTAAGTGTCTTTTTTTTTTTCTGAACAAAGGTTAAGTCTTTATTTATTTTTGTTAGGGAAGGTTATGTCTTTGTTGTATCCTAGCCCAATAACCGGCCTGCAATGTTGGACTCAAAGTGTTACAACTCTGCAGTCACGGCAACCCATGACAGGCCCAACAGAAATAACGAAAACCTAGCCCAGCATCGCATCCGGCAGAGCGGCCCGAGACCCATTTATAAATACGCGGCACCTCCATCCTCCGAAACCCTAGCGCCGCACACACTCCCCCGCCCGCCGCCGCCGCCGCACAGCCGCAGGTAGAGAAGGCAAGGAGGAAGGGAAGATGCCGGCGGGGCACGGGCTGCGGTCGCGGACGCGCGACCTGTTCGCGCGGCCCTTCCGCAAGAAGGGGTACATCCCGCTCACCACCTACCTGCGCACCTACAAGGTCGGCGAGCATGTCGACGTCAAGGTGAACGGCGCCGTCCACAAGGGTATGCCGCACAAGTTCTACCACGGCCGCACCGGTCGCGTCTGGAACGTCACCAAGCGCGCCATCGGCGTCGAGATCAACAAGCAGGTATAATTCCCCAGCCCCATACCTTCTCTGTTCTTCATCTGTGGTCGTTGGGTTTGTTAGATCTGTGCTCCTAGGGCGATACTGCGATCTTGACCGACGGGACACGTAAATCTGGTCTGTGGCCGGAGATTCTGAAGGTCACCAAATCTCTTGGTTCGTTTGATGCGAATTCAGTCTAGTATACTAGAATGCTTTTCTGTGCTTGATTTGTTATGATAGATTGCTATGTGTGCCTGTGATGAACTCTTCAGATCATGTTCATATGTTGTTACTCTTATAAATTGTCTTGCTTACTTTTCCTGTTTGTCAATTTGCTTGCATAGCTACACATTTCTGTAATGTCCTGCAATGATTTGATGTCCTGTTATGTTATGCTGCATCTTGAGAATGGATTAGATTGAACTGTTTGATTACACATGCCCTAGGCCGAGCGCTTCCCCCTTCAGCTATGGGAAGGCGTGGTATTCCACGGGAGAGGTTTTTGTGGCGCACGATTCGTGTGATGGGCATACATTAAAATTTCATTCTGGCTTCCTCTGACTGCATGCTTTACCTGTAGCAGTTATGACAGCCTAATTGGATGATACACATATAAACATCTGTTTTCTTATTTAGTGGATACCTTGGCTTGTTTCATGTAATGTTGCATATGGGTTGCATATCCTAGCCCGTTTCATCTAATGTGTCCTAGTTTGGATGCATTTCATGGCTTGTTTTGTCTAATATGTAGTAGTTTGGATGCATTTCATGGCTCATCTTTGTATGCTGATAAGATTTTTGTACACGGTAAATGTTAGCTCTCTAATGGTTCTCGTTGGTAGTAGTTGTTTGTTTTATCCATTTGGATTGGTAGACCACAGTAAGCCACATTTTACATCACTTGATGTTGGTCCCAATATTATTTCTGCATTTCCTTGTCTGTGAACTACTTTGTGTTATACATCTAAATTAGTGTTTGCTTGTCATGCCTTTTACATGTAAATGTTGCCCTGTACTATGTATCAGTGGTTTCATATATGTCTGTGCTCTGTACACAGATTGTAACATGTGTTCTCTGTCATCAGGTTGGCAACAGGATCATCAAGAAGAGGATCCATGTGCGTGTGGAGCACGTGCAGCCATCCAGGTGCAACGAGGAGTTCCTCCAGAGGAAGCTCAACAACGACAAGCTGAAGGCGGAGGCCAAGGTGCGTGGTGAGGTCATCAGCACCAAGAGGCAGCCAGCAGGCCCCAAGCCTGGGTTCATGGTGGAGGGCACCACCATCGAGACGGTCACCCCCATCCCGTACGACGTCGTCAACGATCTCAAGGGTGGTTACTAGAGCGCTTGTTGTTTCCTGAGCAGAAGCTTGAGCCAGTTCTTAGTATCTATGCTTGTTCCCAATGTTTTGGTACTGAGTAGTTCTCTTTTTGCTCCGCGGAGTGTGAACTTCTCTGTGGTTAACATTAAAGATTTCCTGTGGTTGATTTCATTCTCGACATGCTGCTGGATATATTTGCTTTTGGTTGATTGGGCAATTGTCTGTCCTACGAGTTCCTTCTGAGAAGCTGCAGATTTCACGGGCAATGGATTTCCCACGTAATTCCTGTGTAAGCAAGCAGCTTCGAGATGCATGTCAAGATCTATGTGAAATGATAGCTTTGCTCTAATTAAATGAAAGCTACAGCTCATAAGCTGATAAAATGGTTGGAACTTGTGCTCAAAATTCTCAACCTCATAGATATGGAGTACCGCATGGCTTTGTGCATATAGCAGATAAATACTACTCCCTCTGTAAGCAAATGCACTACTTCAATGATCTAAACGCTCTTATAAAAGTTTACAGAGGGAGTAGGTTTTTTCTTTGCCACGTAAATAAGTTTAGTACTCCCTTCGTTCCAAAATTCTTGTTTTAATTTATTCTTGTTTTAATTTATCTCCGTATATAATACTAAAATGTGATTTGATACATTCAGATTTAGACAAATATAAGATGAGAGTATATCGCATATAAGTAGAGCGATGATGTATAAACGGTTTTGGATTGGGTACTTAGCTCCCTTGTTCGGACCGCTAGACACAACCACCTGTGGGAGATGGCGCTCCCGCGGCCCACACCAGCGTTGCTGCCTTCCCTCAACCGTTCCCCACCTCCATGGAGCCATCCCTGTAAACCTCTCACATTTTTAAGATAGATACAAGACAAGGTTAAAATGCTTGCCACAAATTAAGCGTACTTGTCTTTGGGGCAAAGGAGTGAAACCCCAGCCCTCGAGGAAGAATCGGGTAAAACTTAAGCTAACTCTCCGTCTTATTGGAAAGAAGTTGCCATGCCATGTCACCTCAAATCCGTGAAGCAATAACTCATGGCGATGGTGGTCATGAAGAAACTACCTCTCTGACCCCGCGAGGGATGGCCGCGCACGACAGGCGTTGGGAGGTTTCGTTGGTCATGGATCTTCGATCTCGGCATACTATCCCCTTCGATCACGAACTGCTGATTCTCCCGCAAGACGCGCTCAAGTTGGTGCTCCTCAACGTCGACGATGTGACGGTGGATGCACACAGGCTGTGTGAGGGCGAGGCGGTACAGGAAGGTAGTCATGCAGTTTCCTTGTCATTTGGTGAGAGTTGACCACAAGATTCCCTTGCCATGCGAATCCGGTCCGCCATGCACGACTACGTCAGCACCAGCTAGTTGTATGACAGCTGGGCCATGGCGGTCGCAGCTTCTGGTTGGTGGGGGGGATTCTGGGTCCTGGTCCGCCCCACTGCCATGAGGGCCCCATAGAGGATTTGCCACGGGTGAGCTGTATGGGGGAGGGGTTGGACTCCACCTCGGTAACTTCGCACTCCCATCACATCGCGAGCGATTCTTACCTCGAACCATAGTTTGGCCACCTATGGCGGAGGTCTAGGGTTTCTGATCCCATCCACAATTTCGACTCCTTTGGGTGGTGGCGGGGCAAGCTGGACAACGACGAGCGATCCTTTCCTCAAGTTGTGGCCAGTCCCTCTCTCTTGTCTCATCAGGCTGCAAGATCCAGCTCATCGGTGATGGGGGATCGCGGCGGTGGGAAGTTTGGGGGGGGCATAAGGATGTTGGCACGGGAAGGAATCATGGTGGGCGTTACCAGGCTGGCGGCCAGGGACGCAACCTGGTTTGGTAGTGTCTGGGGGCGAATCCGTCGCTGGGCGGAGGCTAGCGCAGTGCATCTGGATCGGAACCCGGTGATCGTTGGGAGGCGGCCAAAACCTCGGTGGCGGGGGCCTGGATCGTTGGACGGATCCGGTGAAGTCGACGAGCAAGGGGGTGCGACATCCAAGTGCAAGGGGCAGATCCCACCACCTGCTCCTTTTCAAGGCAACACAATCAACCAGGAGCTCTGCCTTAACTGCAATCTTCTAGATCATTTCGCTCCTCGTTGGCCTACTATTCATTGTGATCGATGTGGGAAGCTTGGGCACATGGCGCAGCTGTGCCAAGCATTGCGGCCATGGGAGTGTATTCCTGCTATGTGTGGGTTCCAATCCCCGAGCGAGGGCTTCTTCTATTTCCCAGATTTGTGCATAAGGAAGAATGTGAAAGAGAGGAACAACATTGGTAGTCATTACTGTGTTGGAGGGGTTTACCACTGCAAAGGAATTAGAGACTGAGTTCAATGGCTTCTTCAGAGTTCGGTGGACTTGTACTGCTCGTCCTATTAGTCCCACTCAATATACCATGTGATTTCCTAATCATAAGGATGTTGAATGCACCTGTTGTTTTGCTAAACGTCTTCCTATTAAAGACGGGGCTGTTGTGGTTAACATTTCATCTTGGTCTGCTTGTGTGGGTGCCAAAAGGGATATGCACAAAGCTTGGGTTCCTGTGAAGAATGTTCCATTAGACAAGAGGTGTCCAGAGCATGTTTCCTATGCTGGTGGTCTGGTGAGTGTCACTTTGGAAGTTGATATGGCAACACTGCATAAGCCCGGGTTTCCGTGTATCTTGTTGGGTGATACGTTTCCGTCGTATCTACTTTTCCAAACACTTTTGCCCTTGTTTTGGACTCTAACTTGCATGATTTGAATGGAACTAACCCGGACTGACGCTGTTTTCAGCAGAATTACCATGGTCTTATTTATGTGCAGAAACAAACGTTCTCGGAATGACCTGAAACTTCACGGAGCAACTTATTGGAAAATATAAAAAATACCTGCAAAAGATGAAGGCCAGGGGGCCCACCACCTGTCCACGAGGGTGGGGGCGCGCCCCCTACCTTGTGGGCCCCCTGGAGCTCCTCCGACTCCAACTCCAACTCTATATATTGTGTTTCGGGGAGAAAAAAATCAGAGAGAAGAATTCATTGCGTTTTACGATACGAAGCCGCCGCCAAGCCCTAAAACCTCTCGGGAGGGCTGATCTGGAGTCCGTTCGGGGCTCCGAAGAGGGGAATCCATCACCATCGTCATCATCAACCATCCTCCATCACCAATTTCATGATGCTCACCGCCGTGCGTGAGTAATTCCATCGTAGGCTTACCGGACGGTGATGGGTTGGATGAGATCTATAATGTAATCGAGTTAGTTTTGTTAGGGTTTGATCCCTAGTACCCACTATGTTCTGAGATTGATGTTGCTATGACTTTGCTATGCTTAATGCTTGTCACTAGGGCCCGAGTGCCATGATTTTAGATCTGCACCTATTATGTTTTCATCAATATATGAGAGTTCTTGATCCTATCTTGCAAGTCTATAGTCACCTATTATGTGTTATGATCCGTTAACCCCGAAGTGACAATAATCGGGATACTTACCGATGATGACCGTAGTTTGAGGAGTTCATGTATTCACTATGTGTTAATGCTTTGTTCCGGTACTCTATTAAAAGGTGGCCTTAATATCCCTTAGTTTCCATAAGGACCCCGCTGCCACGGGAGGGTAGGACAAAAGATGTCATGCAAGTTCTTTTCCATAAGCACGTTTGACTATATTCGGAATACATGCCTACATTACATTGATGAAGTGGAGCTAGTTCTGTCTCACCCTAGGTTATGACTGTTACATGATGAACCGCATCCGGCATAATTCTCCATCATCGATCCATTGCCTACGAGCTTTCCATATATTGTTCTTCGCTTATTTACTTTCCCGTTGCTATTGCTATCATCACTACAAAATACCAAAAACATTACTTTTACTACTGTTACCTTTTGCTACCGTTACCACTACTATCATATTACTTTGCTACTAAATACTTTACTGCAGATACTAAGTTTCCAGGTGTGGTTGAATTGACAACTTAGCTGCTAATACTTGAGAATATTCTTTGGCTCCCCTTGTGTCGAATCAATACATTTGGGTTGAATACTTTACCCTCGAAAACTGTTGTGATCCCCTATACTTGTGGGTAATCATTGGGGTGTAGGGATGCTGAGAAAATCCCTCCATCGGCTGAAGGCACCCTTGGTGACAAGTTCTATAAATTTTTTATGAGTTCGAAAGAATTGTGGTGGGTGCCCCCCCAGAAAAGCCAAAATTCTATTCCTGTTGATAACAGTTTGTCTTGATCTCTGTCAAAAAGGTATAGAATGGACCCCTCCGGGTCTTCGTTTGAGCAGGGTGGGGGGATCACTTCTGTGGCGGGCAAATTTTTGCTACAGGGACAGTCTATTGGCACGCAGAGGCCGTCAACTATATCTGAATAGGAGGAAGAGGAGGACAGTGAAGACAATTGAAGGAAATATGCCCTAGAGGCAATAATGAAGTTGTTATTTATATTTCCTTATATCATGATAAATGTTTATTATTCATGCTAGAATTGTATTAACCGGAAACTTAGTACATGTGTGAATACTGTTGGGTTTCGTAGTAATTTCAAAAAATTTCCTACGCACACGCAAGATCATGGTGATGCATAGCAACGAGAGGGGGAGTATGATCTACATACCTAGTAGATCGACAACGGAAGCGTTTGGTTGATGTAGTCGTACGTCTCCACGATCCGACCGATCAAGCACCGAAACTACGGCACCTCCGAGTTCTAGCACACGTTCAGCTCGATGACGATCCCCGGACTCCGATCCAGCAAAGTGTCGGGGAAGAGTTCCGTCAGCACGACGGCGTGGTGACGATCTTGACGTACTACTGCTGCAGGGCTTCGCCTAAGCACCGCTACAATATTATCGAGGACTATGGTGGCTGGGGGCGCCGCACACGGCTAAGGAATAGATCACGTGGATCAACTTGTGTCTCTCTGGGGTGCCCCTGCCTTTGTATATAAAGGACCAAGAGGGGGAGGCCGGAAGACCACATAGGGCGCGCCAGGAGGAGTCCTACTCCCTCCGGGAGTAGGACTTCTCCCCCAATCCTAGTTGGAATAGGACTCGCGAGGTGGGAAAAGAGAGAGAGAGAAGGAAGGGGGCGCCAACCCCCTCTCTCCTTGTCCTATTTGGACTAGGGGGGAGGGGCGCGCGGCCCAGCCCTGGCTGCCTCTCCTCTTCTTCCACTAAGGCCCATAAAGGCCCATATAGCTCCTGGGGGGTTCCGGTAACCTCCCGGTACTCCGGAAAAATCCCGATTTCACCCGGAACACTTCCGATATCCAAACATAGGCTTCCAATATATCAATCTTTATGTCTCGACCATTTCGAGACTCCTCGTCATGTCCGTGATCACATCCGGGACTCCGAACAAACTTCGGTACATCAAAATGCATAAACTCATAATATAACTGTCATCGTAACCTTAAGCGTGCGGACCCTACGGGTTCGAGAACAATGTAGACATGACCGAGACATGTCTCCGGTCAATAACCAATAGCGGGACCTGGATGCCCATATTGGCTCCTACATATTCTACGAAGATCTTTATCGGTCAGACCGCATAACAACATACGTTGTTCCCTTTGTCATCGGTATGTTACTTACCCGAGATTCGATCGTCGGTATTCGAATACCTAGTTCAATCTCGTTACCGGCAAGTCTCTTTACTCGTTCTGTAATACATCATCTCGCAACTAGCTCATTAGTTGCAATGCTTGCAAGGCTTAAGTGATGTGCATTACCGAGAGGGCCCAGAGATACCTCTCCGACAATCAGAGTGACAAATCCTAATCTCGAAATATGCCAACCCAACATGTACCTTTGGAGACACCTGTAGAGCTCCTTTATAATCACCCAGTTACATTGTGACGTTTGGTAGCACACAAAGTGTTCCTCCCGCAAACAGGAGTTGCATAATCTCATAGTCATAGGAACATGTATAAGTCATGAAGAAAGCAATAGCAACATACTAAACGATCGGGTGCTAAGCTAATGGAATGGGTCATGTCAATCAGATCATTCACCTAATGATGTGATCCCGTTAATCAAATAACAACTCTTTGTCCATGGTTAGGAAACATAACCATCTTTGATTAACGAGCTAGTCAAGTAGAGGCATACTAGTGACACTCTGTTTGTCTATCTATTCACACATGTATTATGTTTCCGGTTAATACAATTCTAGCATGAATAATAAACATTTATCATGATATAAGGAAATAAATAATAACTTTATTATTGCCTCTAGGGCATATTTCCTTCAGTCTCCCACTTGCACTAGAGTCAATAATCTAGTTCACATCGCCATGTGATTTAACAGCAATAGTTCACATCACCATGTGATTAACACCCATGGTTCACATCGATATGTGATCAACACCCAAAGGGTTTACTAGAGTCAGTAATCTAGTTCACATCGCTATGTGATTAACACCCAAAGAGTACTAAGGTGTGATCATGTTTTGCGTGTGAGATAATTTTAGTCAACGGGTCTGTCACATTCAGATCCGTAAGTATTTTGCGAATTTCTATGTCAACAATGCTCTGCACGGAGCTACTCTAGCTTATTGCTCCCACTTTCAATATGTATCTAGATCGAGACTTAGAGTCATCCAAATCTGTGTCAAAACTTGCATCAACATAACTTTTTACGACGAACCTTTTTGTCACCTCCATAATTGAGAAATATTTCCTTATTCCACTAAGGATAATTTTGACCGCTATCCAGTGATCTACTCTTAGATCACTATTGTACTCCCTTGCTTAACACAGTGTAGGGTATACAATAGATCTGGTACATAGCATGGCATACTTTATAGAACCTATGGCTGAGGCATAGGGAATGACTTTCATTCTATTTCTATCTTCTGCCGTGGTCGGGCTTTGAGTCTTACTCAATTTCACACCTTGTAACACAGGCAAGAAACTTTTTCTTTGTCTGTTCCATTTTGAACTACTTCAAAATCTTGTCAAGGTATGTATTTATTGAAAAACCTTATCAAGCGTCTTGATCTATCTCTATAGATCTTGATGCTCAATATGTAAGCAACTTCACCGAGGTCTTTCTTTGAAAAACTCCTTTCAAACACTCCTTTATGCTTTGCAGAATAATTCTACATTATTTCCGATCAACAATATGTCATTCACATATACTTATCAGAAATGCTGTAGTGCTCCCACTCACTTTCTTGTAAATACAGGCTTCACCGCAAGTCTGTATAAAACTATATGCTTTGATCAACTTATCAAAGCGTATATTCCAACTCCGAGATGTTTGCACCAGTCCATAGATGGATCGCTGGAGCTTGCACATTTTGTTAGCACCTTTAAGATTGACAAAACCTTCTGGTTGTATCATATACAACTCTTCTTTAATAAATCCATTAAGGAATGCAATTTTGTTTATCCATTTGCCGGATTTCATAAAATGCGGCAATTGCTAACATGATTCGGACAGACTTAAGCATAGATACGAGTGAGAAACTCTCATCGTAGTCAACACCTTGAACTTGTCGAAAACCTTTTCGCGACAATTCTAGCTTTGTAGATAGTAACACTACTATCAGCATCCGTCTTTCTCTTGAAGATCCATTTATTCTCAATTGCTTGCCGATCATCGGGCAAGTCAACCAAAGTCCATACTTTGTTCTCATACATGGATCCCATCTCAGATTTCATGGCTTGAAACCATTTCGCGGAATCTGGGCTCATCATCGCTTCCTCATAGTTCGCAAGTTCGTCATGGTCAAGTAACATGACCTCCAGAATAGGATTACCGTACCACTCAGGTGCGGATCTCACTCTGGTTTACCTACGAGATTCGATAGTAACTTGATCTGAAGTTACATGATCATCATCATTAGCTTCCTCACTAATTGGTGTAGTAGTCACAGGAACAGATTTCTGTGATGAACTACTTTCCAATAAGGGAGCAGGTACAGTTACCTCATCAAGTTCTCTACTTTCCTCCCACTCACTTCTTTCGAGAGAAACTCCTTCTCTAGAAAGGATCCATTCTTAGCAACGAATGTCTTGCCTTCGGATCTGTGATAGAAGGTGTACCCAACTGTCTCCTTTGGGTATCCTATGAAGACATATTTCTCCGATTTGAGTTTGAGCTTATCGTGATGAAACTTTTTCACATAAGCATCGCAACTCCAAACTTTAAGAAACGATAGCTTAGGTTTCTTGTGAAACCATAGTTCACACGGTGTCGTCTCAACAGATTTAGATGGTGCCCTATTTAACGTGAATGCAGCTGTCTCTAATGCATAACCCCAAAACGATAGTGGTAGATCGGTAAGAGACATCATAGATCGCACTATATCTAATAAAGTATGGTTATGACGTTCAGACACACCATTACACTATGGTGTTCCAGGTGGCATGAGTAGTGAAACTATTTCACATTGTTTTAATTGAAGGCCAAACTCGCAACTCAAATATTTTACCTCTGCGATCATATCGTAGAAACTTTTATTTTCTTGTCACGATGATTTTCCACTTCACTCTGAAATTCTTTGAACTTTTCAAATGTTTCAGACTTATGTTTCATCAAGTAGATATTCCCATATCTGCTCAAATCATCTGTGAAGTTCAGAAAATAACGATACTTGCCGTGAGCCTTAACACTCATCGGACCACATACATCAGTATGTATTATTTCCAATAAGTCAGTTGCTCGCTCCGGAGAACGGAGTCTTAGTCATCTTGCCCATGAGGCATGGTTCGCAAGCATCAAGTGATTCATAATCAAGTGATTCCAAAATCCCATCAGCATGGAGTTTCTTCATGCGCTTTACACCAATATGACCTAAACGGCAGTGCTACAAATAAGTTGCACTATCATTATTAACTTTGCATCTTTTGGTTTCAATATTATGATTATGTGTATCACTACGATCGAGATCCAACAAACTATTTTCATTGGGTGTGTAACCATATAAGGTTTTATTCATGTAAACAGAACAACAATTTATTCTCTTACTTAAATGAATAACCATATTACAATAAACATGATCAAATCATATTCATGCTTAACGCAAACACCAAATAACACTTATTCAGGTTCAACACTAATCCCGAAAGTATAGGGAGTGTGCGATGATGATCATATCAATCTTGGAACCACTTCCAACACACATCGTCACTTCACCCTTAACTAGTCTCTGTTTATTCTGCAACTCCCGTTTTGAGTTACTAAACTTATCAACTGAACTAGTATCAAATACTGAGGGGTTGCTATAAACACTAGTAAAGTACACATCAATAACATGTATATCAAATATACTTATGTTCACTTTGCCATCCTTCTTATCTGCCAATCACTTGGGGTAGTTCCGCTTCCAGTGACCAATCCCTTTGCAGTAGAAACACTTAGTCTCAGGCTTAGGACCAGACTTGGGCTTCTTCACTTGAGCAGCAACTTGCTTGCTGTTCTTCTTGAAGTTCCCCTTCTTCCCTCTGCCCTTTTTCTTGAAACTAGTGGTCTTGTCTACCATCAACACTTGATGTTTTTCTCGATTTCTACCTTCGTCTATTTCCGCATTACGAAGAGCTTGGGAATCGTTTCCGTTATCCCTTGCATATCATAGTTCATCACGAAGTTCTACTAACTTGGTGATGGTGACTAGAGAATTCTGTCAATCACTATCTTATCTGGAAGATTAACTCCCACTTGATTCAAGCGATTGTAGTACCCAGACAATCTGGGCACATGCTCACTAGTTGAGCGATTCTCCTCCATCTTTTAGCTATAGAACTTGTTGGAGACTTCAGATCTTTCAACTCGGGTATTTGCTTGAAATATTAACTTCAACTTCTAGAACATCTCATATGCTCCATGATGTTCAAAACGTCTTTGAAGTCCCGATTCTAAGCCATTAAGCATGGTGCACTAAACTATCAAGTAGTCATCATATTGAGCTAGCCAAACGTTCATAACGTCTGCATCCGCTCCTGCAATAGGTCCGTCACCTAGCAGTGCATCAAGGACATAATTTTTCTGTGCAACAATGAGGATAAACCTTAGATCACGGATCCAATCCGCATCATTGCTACTAACATTTTTCAACACAATTTTCTCTAGGAACATATCAAAATAAACACAGGGAAGCAACAACGCGAGCTATTGATCTACAACAAAAATTGCAAAATACTACCAGGACTAAGTTCATGATAAATTTAAGTTCAATTAATCATATTACTTAAGAACTCCCACTTATATAGACATCCCTCTAATCCTCTAAGTGATTACGTGATCCAAATCAACTAAACCATGTCCGATCATCACGTGAGATGGAGTAGTTTCATTGGTGAACATCACTATGTTGATCATATCTACTATATGATTCACGCTCGACCTTTCGGTCTCCGTGTTCCGAGGCCATATCTGTATATGCTTGGCTCGTCAAGTTTAACCTGAGTATTCCGCGTGTGCAACTGTTTTGCACCCGTTGTATTTGAACGTAGAGCCTATCACACCCGATCATCACGTGGTGTCTCAGCACGAAGAACTTTTGCAACGGTGCATACTCAGGGAGAACACTACTTGATAATTTAGTGAGAGATCATCTTATAATGCTACCGTCAAACAAAGCAAGATAAGATGCATAAAAGATAAACATCACATGCAATCAATAAAAGTGATATGATATGGCCATCATCATCTTGTTCTTGTGATCTCCATCTCCGAAGCACCGTCGTGATCACCATTGTCACCGGCGCGACACCTTGATCTCCATCGTAGCATCATTGTCGTCTCGCCGAGCTTGTGCTTCCACGACTATCGCTACCGTTTAGTGATAAAGTAAAGCATTACATCGCGATTGCATTGCATACAATAAAGCGACAACCATATGGCTCCTGCCAGTTGCCGATAACTTGGTTACAAAACATGATCATCTCATACAATAAAATTTAGCATCATGTCTTGACCATATCACATCACAACATGCCCTGCAAAAACAAGTTAGACGTCCTCTACTCTGTTGTTGCAAGTTTTTACGTGGCTGCTACGGGCTTAAGCAAGAACCAATCTTACCTACGCATCAAAACCACAACGATAGTTTGTCAAGTTGGTGCTGTTTTAACCTTCGCAAGGACCGGGTGTAGCCACACTCGATTCAACCAAAGTTGGAGAAACTGTCACCCGCAAGCCACCTATGTGCAAAGCACGTCGGGAGAACCGGTCTCGCGTAAGCGTACGCATAATGTCGGTCCGGGCCACTTCGTCCAACAATACCGCCGAACCAAAGTATGACATGCTGGTAAGCAGTATGACTTATATCGCCCACAACTCACTTGTGTTCTACTCGTGCATATAACATCAACATATAAAACCTAGGCTCGGATGCCACTGTTGGGTTTCGTAGTAATTTCAAAAAATTTCCTACGCACACGCAAGATCATGGTGATGCATAGCAACGAGAGGGGGAGTATGATCTACATACCTAATAGATCGACAACGGAAGCGTTTGGTTGATGTAGTCGTACGTCTCCACGATCCGACCGATCAAGCACCAAAACTACGACACCTCCGAGTTCTAGCACACGTTCAGCTCGATGACGATCCTCGGACTTCGATACAGCAAGTGTCGGGGAAGAGTTCCGTCAGCATGATGGCGTGGTGACAATCTTGACGTACTACTGCTGCAGGGCTTCGCCTAAGCACCGCTACAATATTATCGAGGACTATGGTGGCTGGGGGCGCCGCACACGGCTAAGGAATAGATCACGTGGATCAACTTGTGTCTCTCTGGGGTGCCCCTGCCTTTGTATATAAAGGACCAAGAGGGGGAGGCCGGCCGGCCACATAGGGTGCGCCAGGAGGAGTCCTACTCCCTCTGGGAGTAGGACTTCTCCCCCAATCCTAGTTGGAATAGGACTCGCGAGGTGGGAAAAGAGAGAGAGAGAAGGAAGGGGGAGCCGTCCCCCTCTCTCCTTGTCCTATTCGGACTAGGCGGAGGGGCGCGCGGCCCAGCCCTGGCTGCCTCTCCTCTTCTTCCACTAAGGCCCATAAAGGCCCATATAGCTCCCGGGGGGTTCCGGTAACCTCCCGGTACTCCGGAAAAATCCCGATTTCACCCGGAACACTTCCGATATCCAAACATAGGCTTCCAATATATCAATCTTTATGTCTCGACCATTTCGAGACTCCTCGTCATGTCCGTGATCACATCCGGGACTCCGAACAAACTTCGGTACATCAAAATGCATAAACTCATAATATAACTGTCATCGTAACCTTAAGCGTGCGGACCCTACGGGTTCGAGAACAATGTAGACATGACCGAGACATGTCTCCGGTCAATAACCAATAGCGGGACCTGGATGCCCATATTGGCTCCTACATATTCTACGAAGATCTTTATCGGTCAGACCGCATAACAACATACGTTGTTCCCTTTGTCATCGGTATGTTACTTGCCCGAGATTCGATCGTCGGTATTCGAATACCTAGTTCAATCTCGTTACCGGCAAGTCTCTTTACTCGTTCTGTAATACATCATCTCGCAACTAGCTCATTAGTTGCAATGCTTGCAAGGCTTAAGTGATGTGCATTACCGAGAGGGCCCAGAGATCCTCTCCGACAATCAGAGTGACAAATCCTAATCTCAAAATACGCCAACCCAACATGTACCTTTGGAGACACCTGTAGAGCTCCTTTATAATCACCCAGTTACATTGTGACGTTTGGTAGCACACAAAGTGTTCCTCCCGCAAACAGGAGTTGCATAATCTCATAGTCATAGGAACATGTATAAGTCATGAAGAAAGCAATAGCAACATACTAAACGATCGAGTGCTAAGCTAATGGAATGGGTTATGTCAATCAGATCATTCACCTAATGATGTGATCCCGTTAATCAAATAACAACTCTTTGTCCATGGTTAGGAAACATAACCATCTTTGATTAACGAGCTAGTCAAGTAGAGGCATACTAGTGACACTCTGTTTGTCTATGTATTCACACATGTATTATGTTTCTGGTTAATACAATTCCAGCATGAATAATAAACATTTATCATGATATAAGGAAATAAATAATAACTTTATTATTGCCTCTAGGGCATATTTCCTTCAAATACATGGACAAACAGAGTGTCACTAGTATGCCTCTACTTGACTAGCTCGTTAATCAAAGATGGTTAATTTTCCTAGCCATGGACAAAGAGTTGTCATTTTATTAGCGGGATCACATCATTAGAGAATAGTGTGAATGACTTGACCCATCCGTTAGCTTAGCACGATGATCGTTACAGTTTCATTGCTACTGCTTTCTTCATGACTTATACATGTTCCTCAGACTATGATATTATGCAACTCTCAAATACTGGAGGAAAACCTTGTGTGCTATCAAACGTCACAACATAACTGGGTGATTATAAAGATGCTCTACAGGTGTCTTTGATGGTGTTTGTTGAGTTGGCATAGATCAAGATTAGGATTTGTCACTCCGTGTATCGGAGAGGTATCTCCGGGCCCTCTCGGTAATGCACATCACTATAAACCTTGCAAGCAGTGTGACTAATGAGTTAGTTGCGGGATGATGCATTACGGAACGAGTAAAGAGACTTGCCGGTAATGAGATTGAACTAGGTATTAAGATACCGACGATCGAATCTCGGGCAAGTAACATACCGACGACAAAGGGAACAACGTATATCGTTATGCGGTTTGACCGATAAAGATCTTCATAGAATATGCAGGAACCAATATGAGCATCTAGGTTATGCTATCGGTTATTGACCGGAGACATGTCTCAGTCATGTCTACATAGTTCTCGAACCCATAGGGTCCGCACGCTTAACGTTCGGTGATGATCGGTATTACGAGTTTATGTGTTTTGATGTACCGAAGGTAGTTCAGAGTCCCGGATTTGATCACGGACATGACGAGGAGTCTCGAAATGGTCGAGACATAAAGATCGATATATTGGAAGCCTATGTTTGGACATCAGAATGGTTCCGGATGAGTTTGGGCATTTTCCGGAGTACCAGGAGGTTACCCCCCGGGGAGTATATGGGCCTTATTGGGCCTTAGTGGAAAAGAGGAGAGGGAAGGAAAAGGTGGGAGGCACGCCCCCTAGCCCAATCCGAATTGGGAGGTGCCGCCCCCCTTTCCTTTCTCCTCTCCTCCCCTTCCTTCTCTCCTACTCCTACTACATGGAAAAGGGGAATCCTACTCCCAGTGGGAGTAGGACTCCCCTAGGGCGCGCCATAGAGAGGGCCGGCCCCTCCCCTCCTCCACTCCTTTATATACGGGGGAAGGGGGCACCCCATAAACACACAAGTTGATCATTGATCTTTTAGCCGTGTGCGGTGCCCCCCTCGACCATAATCCACCTTGGTCGTATCGTAGCGGTGCTTAGGAGAAGCCCTGTTCCGGTAGCATCATCATCACCGTCATCACGCTGTCGTGCTGACGAAACTCTCCCTCGAAGCTCTATTGGATCGTGAGTTCACGGGACGTCACCGAGCCGAACGTGTGCAGATCACGGAGGTGCCGTACCTTCGGTGCTAGATCGGTCGATCGTGAAGACGTACGACTACATCAACCGCGTTGTCATAACGCTTCCGCTTATGGTCTACGAGGGCACGTAGACAATACTCTCCCCTCTTGTTGCTATGCATCACCATTATCTTACGTGTGCGTAGGAATTTTTTTGAAATTACTGCGTTCCCCAACTGTCGTGGAAACATCACGACAGATGTCCTAGTGCGAGGACTTAGTCCTGGAGCCATCACGTTGAGGGTAGCTTAAAGGGGTTAAACATGACAAAGGACATGGGAGTTTATACTGGTTCGGCCCCTTACGATGAAGGTAAAAGCCTAGTCCAGTTTGTAGTTGGTATTGCTAGGGTTTCGATGAACGGGGAGCGAATACGCTTGACCCGGCTCTCGATCTCTTGTTTCTTGTCCCTAAACCATCGCCGGGTCGTCCCTTTATATACACATGTTGATGCCCAGCGTTTTACAGAGTCCCGGCCGGCTCATAAACGTGTCCGACTCGGTCTCTACCATTTCTTATCTTACAACACAAGTTATACATCTTATGGCGGTTTACATCTACGGGCCATAATCCGCCTTTGGGCCTTGGGCCTTCTTGTTAACTCTCCTTCGTAAAGCGCCGTACTCCTTGTCCTCGTGGGCTTTGATAGGAACAATTTACTATGAGTATAATCCGGCCCCTCCTGGACGGTTTATACTCAATAGTTATATCCCCAACATTAGGCCCCAGATTGATATGAACTCGTTCATGTCAATCTTCAGTACTTAAGAAAATTCCTTCTTCAACATCTTCACGAAAACCTTGTAACTCGCTGTGACGTCATCTTCAATATCATGAAAGTCCGTCGTGACATCATCTTCCATTAACTTTCTACATGACCCAAATCTTTTAATGTATCTCCTTTAATGAATCTCCAAAAATCGAGGCGTGTGCATATCTACAGATCCGTTTTTCGACCTCCTCGATTCTTGTGCCTGCCACTTATCCATTCACCTTATAAATAGGGCCGGGGGTCATTTCCATTTTTCCCCTCGTGCCTCTTCGTCTCATCGTCTTCCTCACGTCGCCCCAGTGCTTCGAACTCCGCTGCCGCCGTCGGACTTCGCCTCTGCTTCGACCTTGGCCGCTGCATCACCCTAAACGCACCAGAGAATCGCGGCACCTCTCCGCTGTCCCCTCAGCATCAGTAAGCTTCCCTTTCTTCCTTCGTAGATCTGTCTTTAGGGTTTGAATGTTCATCGGTGTTCATCGGCGTTCGTCACTGCATGGTGGTTCTTTGATTCAGACCTCAATGTTCAACCTGTATAGTGATGGCCATAGTCCTTGTTTTTTCATCAATGCATCTTGTTTAAGCAGAAACTCTAATCTGAACCTTTTATCAACTGCTTCGGTATCCATATTTAAGTCTGAATATACTTCCATTTTCTGACCCGTGGTAGATCCAAAATTATTGTGCCAACTTGTGAAGCTTGTTTTTCCATCACTTAGTTATTTCAGATCTGTACCTTCAATATCAATGTAGGCGGTTTAACTTTAGAAAATGATAACCCGCCAGGTACCATTAGTCCCCTCTTAAACCGCCAATCGCTTATCTTTGTACTTCTGACAACACCAATATCCGGTTTAACAATTTTGCATGCTTTAACACTTTCCATCTGTTAACCTGCAACGCTTTATGCTTGTCAACCATGAATCTTAAACCGGCACAAACCTTCCTTCAGGTTGTCAAAGAAATGGCCAAGTCTTTTTATGCTTGCAACTGGGTTCCGTCACGGATTATGGAAGAAGATCTGAACGGATGTGTTGCAACTGGCGCTCTACCCAAACAGAGGGAAATCCATTGGAGAGCCCCCGGTCCAGAAAATCCTCCTAAGCCCAAGGATGGCGAAATAGTTGTGTTTGTTGATCATCTGAGCCGCGGTTTTAAACCTCCCGGATCAAAAAAAATTTGTGATGTGCTTGCTAGCTTCCAACTCCACCCTCAAGATATTGGACCTAACTCTGTGTCCAATATTTGTAATTTTCAAGTGTTTTGCGAGGCTTATCTGCAAGAAGAGCCGACCGTTGAACTGTTCAGAGACTTCTTCTATTTAAACCGCCATACTAAATTTACAGATGGTCCCAATACTGAACTTGGCAGGGTTTCAATTCAGAAAAGGAAAGATGTCATCTTCCCTCACGCCAAGCATCATAGTCACCCCAAAGACCGGAATCAGACTTGGTTCTATTGCCGAGATACGTCTCCAGATGATGAGAATCCTCTGCCGGGTTATCGCGCTCACCGGCTTACCAACACACATCCATTTCCTCAAAGGCTGTCTGCAAAAGAATGGGCCAAATATTCACCACAACTTTCAAAGCTCAGACCCTTTGTGGCTAATGGTTTAACATGCATTGATTTTGTTCGCTGCTGGATATCTTGGGGCATTTTACCCTTAAGCCGTCGCCCTGGTTTAATGTGTGAGTACACAGGGGATTTTAAAGACCCTCAATGGCACACTGACATTCAGCTAACTAACGCTAAAATCACTGAAGCTGTCAAGAAGATACTAGATGAATCGGTGGCTGTTTGCAGTAAAACAAGGCTTAGTCCTTTCTGCGTTTTCAATAAACCGCCAGCAGTAAGAATTACATGACCCCTATTTTAACCTGATATTCTTAACCCTTCCCTTACAACCTTTATCAATCTTTTAATAGGGTGATGATCCATTCTGGAAAAGAAAGCTCAGAATAAACCGGCCAAGACGCCTCGCCCCAAGACAAAGGTCATCAAAAGGCCTGCCAAGAAGAAAACCGCCGAATCTGCCGAGCTGAACATCGACGAAGATCTTGATAACCCGGAATCAGAGGTAGAACTTGACTCTCTTGGTTACTTTTTCATACACCTCATTGACAATGACCATTATCACAATGACACTGATGCTAGCCGGGCTGATGATGTAGAGGTAATTATTCTTTCCTCCGGTTCAGATCCTCTGCCAACACAGAAAACCCATCAAGCAAACCGGAAAGTAAATTTTTTCACACCCTCTATCTTATCTGGATCCAAACTTTTCTTTGAAGAAAAAACAACATGAAGCTCGCCGTACAACCCGACATAGTGGCCAGGTGGTTACTTCGTCCGGTTTACCGAACACGCCGGTTCGTAAACGCCGCCCAGAGGTTTCATCTACTCTAGACACATCTTATCCCAAGGCAGGTTATTTTCGGCAACCTCTTAATCCATCTGACTCAAACTATCAGGGAACATCTCATTCATCGTCTGGCGAGTCAACAGGGACACATCTTCCACCTCCTAAAACTGTTCCTGGGTGAGCATATCAAAACTAACCCTTTACACCTTGCGCCTGCTTAATATGCTAACATTTAGTTCCATTCATTTTAGAGCCAAGGCCAGACCCAGAAAAAAGGCCAAATTGAATAAACCGGCTGATGATGACACATCAGCTGACCCAGAAAATACTCCAGAACCATCTGAACGAAATATTGATGCTGTCCTTGATGATCCGCCAGCACAAGACCATGACACCTTTGTTGAGCAACTGGAAATTGATCCGATGGCTCATGATGATAACCCGCCAAGTCCAACCAAAGCTGCTGATGACAAAACGAACGATGTTGTCATTACTCGGCATTAGCTATACAGGCCCCTGGCAACCCCACTGCTCTGTCAAAACATAGCGCCAAAGAGGAATTTTCTGCTGTAGACAAGGGCAAGTGGAAGGTGGATCTGGAAAGCTATGCCATCTCAGCACCCAAGATATTCACTCTGGGTTTTAAACCGGTTGTATAGCAGCCGTGATTATGAAGCCGGGTTATTGAACATGATGAAGGAGCGATATGAGGTAAACACTTATGTATAACTACTCTTCCCTTATAACCAGTTTAGTGCTACTAACTCCAGTAGCCCCCAAGGGACGGTTTATAGTACTGATATGAACCGGGACTTTGTAGAAAATACTTCAACCTTCCCTGTGTAACTCCTAGGACCGGTTTATCTTTTCAAGATGAACAGGGTCTTATTTATCAAAGTCAACATTCATATACAAATCTGTGTAAACCGATGAACCACCAAGTTGATTGATGGCAGTAAAATCCATAGTCTTTAACCTTGAACAAATATGCATTAGTCCCCAAGTGCCAAGTATATAACTTGTCATGTGCTTGGTACTTTGTAATAATTTTGGAGAAGAAGAAATAGCCATTAGCCCCCAAGTGCCAAGTGTATGACTTGTCATGTGCTTGGGACTTCAAATGTATACTGCCAACTCACAAATTGCATACCTCTTGCAGGCTGAGCTTAGCAAAAAGGAAACCCAAGTCACCGACCTTCAAGAGAATATCAAAATTCAACAAGCCGGGACTTCCATGGCCAAAGAAGAACTGACCAACGCTTCAGCAGCTATGGAAAAGCTGAAGGAGAGCTTTAAAAGTGAGCGGGCAGGCTAGGATACAGAGAAAACCACTCTGCTGAAGAGGGCTCAGGACGCTGAAGTAGCCCTTAATCCGGTCATTGAGGAATTAACTGGCTTGAAGCGGCAAATAAATGCCATGACTTCTGCTGTCTTTGGTGAGTAATCGTCTTCACAAACCGTAAATATGTATTATCAGATAGACTGCCGGTTTACCAATTTTGTCAATGTAGGGAGTCATGTTGCTCATCTGGGCTCGGACATGCGTCAAAGTCTGAAAGGATGCCTATACCTTTATAGAACAGCTATATACCGGCGTACAGCGGGTCATCTGCACAACTTCTCATGATAAACCGCCCCCAACTTGATCAAAGGATACATTGGTAAGGCTAGCTGTGATGCCTGCTCAGATTGAGGAGCTGAAGAAATCGGCTGCCAGGGTGGGTGCTCTTACCGCATTGACGCGAGCCAAAGCCTGGATCTCTGATCTTGATCCGGCCGATCTTGGAAAGGGCTATCCTAGCATAAAAGAGGATGGGTCAGATTTTGATAATGATGAACTCAGAGCTTTGACAAGGGAGATGCGTCCACTGGCTAGCAAATTGACTGAAGAAACTGATTTTCACATTATCATGCTATTTATGGTGCCAACAACAAGAAGTTTAATCCGCTAAGTTGCAACGCTCCGGATCTTATTCCGCCAATCCGTAAGCATACTTATGCTCCTGATTTTGACCCCTCCTCACTTATAAGCGACGAGGCTGTATTCAGAGCCTTTACTGGGATCGATTGGTCAACCAATGACTTCCAGCAACTGGGTAGAGAAGAGGAGGGTGAACCAGCGCAGGATGATCCACAACCTTCAAGCCAGCCCGATCAAGATTCATAAACCGTTAGCCGGTTTAGCTTCTTCCCTCTGTAAGACTTGTTTAAAACAATTGTTCTTATGTGCATCAAACCGCCTTGTAATAGGCTAGTTTAAATGCTTGGTCTGTATGCCATCATGCATATTTACTTTGCATGACACTGTTAATCCGCCATGTTAATATATGCTATGTGTGCTCATGATACTTTAGCACCATGGAATCTTCTCCTTCAATTAATAAAATAAAAAATGTCCTAGCGGTGTACCGCTAGACGGGTTATCTTGCCCAATAACATAGTTTATAACCATGGCTAGGCATAAAAATAACCATATACAATGTAAGATATACCATACCTGTGATATTTTATCACACTGCTGGCTTAGCAAGCCAGTATAATAAGGGTGATAACCCATAACTTGAATACTGGTAAATCATCATCTGTTTGCCGGTTTACGAATAGGCCCAGGCCGGATCAATAAACACCGGACAGTAGCTTTCCGCTTGCTGTGACTTATAGTCACAAGGCCATGCCGGGTTAATAAGTATAGATAAACATACTCATAAAACATTATAACCAAAAAATCAAGAAGGATTTAAATAGTCATAATTGTGGTCTTGCACTGATCAAGAGGGTTTAAGCTATGGTTTGGATACGACCAAAGCCCTCCAAATGATTTCCCTGGTGGCCTTACTCCTATCAAGAGGTGTAACTATGGTTCAAATACGACCAATGCCCCCAAGTTGATTTCCCTGGTGGCCTTATGCCTATCAAGAGGTGTGCTACAGTTCGAATACGACAAAGCCCCAGCTATGGTTCGAATATGACCAAGCCCCCAAGTGATTTCCCTGGTGGCCTTACGCCAATAAAGAGGTGTAGCTATGGTTCGAATACGACCAAGCCCCCAAGTGATTTCCCTGGTGGCCTTACGCCAATCAAGACGTGTAGCTATGGTTTGAATACGACCAAGCCCCAAGTGATTATGTGGGATGTGCCCAAGGGGTACCTATGTTTGAGCTATGCTGTGCAACAGACTCTCTTTGGTCCCTTTAATCTGGGCACTAAGCCTCCAAGCAGACCAGAGCTATGCTCATATGAAGTTATAATATTGGCTTTATAGCCGGATTACCAAGGTAATCAGAGCTATGCTCTTATAATATGGGATTGATAGCCGGATTACCAAAGTAACCAGAGCTGTGCTATTATAACATGACAATATTAGCTTGACAGCCGGATCAAGAGGAAATCATAACTTCATGCCTAAGCCAAAAGCTCCCGATAACCGAAAACTCATTTAAGAGAATGAAAGAAGCCCCGCTTCAGCAAGGATGCCAGTTTATTATATCAATCATAATATATACATTGTCTAAGTATGTACATAAGGAGAGCCTGTGGCTCAATGTAGTATGGCCTAAGCTAAGCAATATTCCAAGGCCGGCGGGTCTCCTCCTCCGACGTGCGTGAGTCCTTGTGGTCTCGAACATCAACAAGGTAATATGACCCATTGTTTAGATTCTTGCTGACCACAAAGGGTCCTTCCCAAGGTGGGGATAACTTGTGCATATCAGTCTGATCCTGGATGAGCCGGAGCACCAGATCACCTTCTTGAAAAGTTCTGGTTTTAACCCGGCGACTGTGGTAACGGCGCATATCTTGCTGGTAAATCGCCGAACGAGCCGCTGCGATGTCACGCTCTTCGTCTAATAGGTCAAGTGCTTCCCGACGTGCTTTTTCATTGTCAGGTTCAACATAAGCTACCACACGGGGTGAGTCATGACGGATGTCACTAGGGAGAACTGCCTCTGCTCCATAAACCATGAAAAAGGTGTATAACCTGTAGACCTGTTGGGGGTGGTATTAATGCTCCATAATACGGAAGGTAACTCCTCGACCCAACAACCCGGCGTCCTCTGCAAGGGAACCATAAGCCGGGGTTTGATACCTCTCAAAATATCTTGATTGGCTCTCTCAGCTTTACCATTAGACTGGGGGTGAGCCACTGATGATACATCAAGCCGGATATCCTCACGTTGACAAAAATCTTCCGTAGCTCCCTTGGAAAGGTTAGTGCCATTATCACTTATAATGCTATGTGGAAAGCCAAAGCGGAAGATAACCTTCTTCATGAATTGAACCGCCGTTGCTGCATCACACTTACTCACTGGCTCTACCTCTAACCATTTAGTAAACTTGTCAACTGCCACCAAGAGGTGGGTCTTCTTATCCTTGGATCTCTTAAAGGGCCCAACCATATCAAGTCCCGAGACTGCAAACGACCAAGTAATTG
The DNA here is from genome assembly GCF_018294505.1 of Triticum aestivum. Lineage (NCBI taxonomy): Eukaryota > Viridiplantae > Streptophyta > Magnoliopsida > Poales > Poaceae > Triticum > Triticum aestivum. Next base: position 678,914,278 of record NC_057806.1, on the reverse strand, counting down.
GAATCATCCTGAACTCCTGAGCCGGAACATGAGCTCGACATGCAAATTTCTGACAACCGTCACACCTTCTGACCAAGTCCTCTGCATCAGCATGAGCCGTCAGCCAATAAAAACCATGATGAAAAGATTTGGCTACCAGAGATTTGAACCGGCTTGATGACCATAGTTGTCGGTGTCAAAACCGGCGGATCTCGGGTAGGGGGTCCTGAACTGTGCGTCTAAGGTCGATGGTAACAGGAGACAAGGGACACAGTGTTTTACCCAGGTTCGGGCCCTCTCTATGGAGGTAATACCCTATGTCCTACTTGATTGATATTGATGAATATGAGTATTACAAGAGTTGATCTACCTCGAGATCATAATGGCTAAACCCTAGAGGTCTAGCTTGTATGGCTATGATAATGAGTCTCCTATCCGGACTAAGTCCTCCGGTTTATATAGACACCAGGAGGATCTAGGGTTACATAAGGTCAGTTACAAAGAAAGGAATCTACATATTCAAGGCGAAGCTTGCCTTCCACGCTAAGGAGAGTCCCATCCGGACACGGGTGCTGTCGTGGGTTTGTCACGGCAGATGTCCTCGTGAAAGGACCTAGTCATGGAGACATCACTATGGGTTAGCTTAAAGGGGTTAAACCGGGCAAGGGACACGAGGGATTTTATACTAGTTCGGCCCCTTCGATGAAGGTAAAAGCCTACGTCTAGTTGTGATTGGTATTGCTAGGGTTTCGATGACCAGAGAGCAAATCCGCTTTGCCTGGCTCTCGAGTTGTTGTCTGTTGTCCTTAAACCGCTGCCGGGTCATCCCTTTATATACATAGGTCGACGCCCGCCAGTTTATAGAGTCCCGAGGCCAGATCATAAACGTGTCCGGCTCGGTCTCTATTCCTTCTAACTTACAATACAAGTTACAAGAAAGAGTCGGTTTACATGTACAGGTCTTAACTCGCCTTTGGGCCTTGGGCCTTCGTAAAGCGCCACCATCCTCACGTCTTCATGGTCTTTTATATTCATGGAGTTAACCCGGCCACTCCTAGCCAGTTTACCTCCAGTAGTCATATCCCCAACATTAGGCCTCAGATTGATTTGAACTTGTTCATGCCAATCTTCAATACAAATTCTTGCCCTGGCACCTTCATTTGGATCTGGTAAACCGCCATGATGTCATACTTTAAATCCGTAGTAAACCGTCATGATGTCATCTATTCATTGGAGCCAAAGATACCCTTCATTAATGAATATCCAACCATCAAGGCGACACCCTTATTAACTATCCATTTTAAACTCCTCGATTTACGCACTAGTCGCTTATCGCTTCACCTTATAAATAGGCCCGAGGGCCATTCCCTTTTTACCCTTCGTCTCCTTCACTTCTTCTTCCTCCTTGCGACTCCTCTGCAACCGAGCGCCGCCGCCGTAACCGATCTTCGCCTCCACCTCTCCGTTGGCCGCTGCATCATCCTGGTTAGAGCCGCGCCGTACCTCTGCCGCTTCAACAGCTGCTGTAAGTCCTTTCCTTTCCTCCTTTGTAGATCTGTCTAGGGTTTCCTTGTTCATCAAAGTTCGTCGAGGCTCTGGCACTGTTCTTCCCCGTTCCTCTTTAGTCCATGGATAAAAACCTCAAGCTTGATATATTCCGTGTAATGGCTTATCTTCTTTTACCACAACAAACCCTTATGCGCATAAAAACTGATCTGGACCTTTGCGAACCGCTTCGGGACCAACCTTGTTAGGTCAAAATCTTTTTACTTTCCTGTCTTACGGTAGATCCAAAATTTCCATGCAATCTTGTGAAACCTGTTTGACCTTATTTAGTCATTCTTGCCTTAGATCTGTATCCTCTATATCACATAGTCGGTTTACCTTTGTAAAAGCAATCTATCACATACCATTAGTCCCCTTGTAAACCGGCAATCCTTTCATCTCCATTGTCATACTTCGGTTTAACAGTATATGTATACCTTTGTTCCGTTATTGCTTTGTCATTCATTATTGTATCAGCCTCCGGTTTACGAAATTTACATACTTGTATGTCTTTATTCCGTTGCACCTTATGCACCACCATGAATGAATTGTAAACCAACATTTCCTTTCAGCTTTTCACTTGCAATGGCCAAGCAGTTTTATGCCTGTAACTGGGCTCCCTCCCGGGTTACCGAGGAGCAGCTTAATGGAATGTTCAAAATTGGTACCTTACCAAAAAAGAGTGAGATCCGGTGGCGAGTTCCTGGACCGGAGAACCCTCCCACCCCTAAGCAGGGTGAGGTAGTGGTATTTGTTGATCACATAGGACGTGGTTTCAAACCGCCCGGGTCAAAGTTTTTCCGGGATGTGCTTGCCAGTTTCCAGCTCCACCCTCAAGATACTGGACCAACTTGGTGTCCAATATATGCAATTTCCAAGTCTTCTGTGAAGTGTACTTACAAGAAGAACCAACTGTTGAGCTGTTCCGGGATTTTTTTCATCTGAATCGGCGCACTGAATTTGTAGACGGACCCAACACTGAACTTGGTGGCGTCTCAATTCAAAAAAGAAAAGAGGTCGAATTTCCTCATGCCAAGCTGCACAGTCACCCCAAAGAGTGGAACCAAACTTGGTTCTATTGTAAAGACACCTCCCCTGAAGACGAGAACCCTCTGCCGGGTTATCTTGCCCACCGGCTTTCCAACACTCATCCACTGCTGCAACGTCTAAGCGCCCAGGAACGGGCCTCATATGCCCCTCAACTCGCCAAGCTTCGAGCCTTTTTGGCTAACGGTTTATCAGGCGTCGACTTTGTGCGTTGCTGGATATCCTGGAGCATCTTGCCATTAAGTCGCCACTCCGGTTTAATGTGTGAGTATACTGGTGAAGTAGAGGACTCCCAACGTCACATCAACATTCAGTTAACCGATGAAGAAGTTACTGAGGGTGTCAAGAAGATTTTGAATGAATCGAAATCTGTCTGCCGCCAAACCGGCTTAAACCCCTTTTACGCAAAAAACAAACCGCCTGCTGTAAGTATTGTCTTCCACTTTACACTTGATATCCTTATACTGTACAAGCTGTAAATATCCCTTGCCCCTCTTTGAAACAGGGTGATGATCCGTTCTGGAAAAGGAAGCCTTAGGAGAAAGCGGCAAAGCCTTCCCACCCTAAAACAAAAGCTGTCAAGAAAACCTCAAAGCGGAAGACAGCTGAACGCATCAGCATGGAACTTGATGACAACCCGGATGAACCGGAAGTTGAGGTAGAACTTGATTCACTTGGTTCCCTTTTCATGCATCTCATTGACAATGATACTTATTAGGAGGACGTGGAGGGCAGCCAAGCTGACGATGTAGAGGTAACTACCCTTTCCTCCGGTTCAGACTCTATGCCAACAAAAAAAATCCGTCAAGCAGTCCGGAAAGTAAGCTTTTCTCATCCTCTTGCTCATTTGGACCCAACATTTATTTTGAAGATGCAGCAGCATGAGGCTCGCCGTACCACCCGGCATAGTGGCCAAAAGGTCATGTCCACCGGTTTACCTGACACCCCGGTTCGAAAGCGCCGATCTGAGGTCTCACCCACTTCTAACAATTCTTATCCCAAGGCAGGTTATTTCCGACAACCTCTTAATTCGTCCGATTCAAATTATCAGGTGACACCCCCTCATCCTCTGGCGAGTCAACAACGACCCAACTTCCTCCTCTCAAAACTGTAGCTGGGTAAGTACTTGAACCCTTTCCTTGAATGTTTCCATACTTTGTATGATATGTTTAACTGTTGCGTCTTTTTCTTTTTTTAGAGCCAAAGCCAGACCCAGCAAAAAGGCTCGGGTAAATAATCCGTCCGAAGACCAAGTGGTTCTTGAACCAGAGTAAATGGTTGAACCGGAGGGTCCCAACCCTGAAGCTACTTTTGATGAACCACCCCCTCAAGATCACAATATCGATGAACAACTAGAAGTTGACATTGCTGTGCCTGATGCTGAACCATTGGATCCAATCCGGGCCGATGACAGGTCTTCTAGTCCGGTGAGAGCTATTGACACTCCATCAACTCCAAAAAAGACTGTCGGAGACAAAGAAGGCGAGGTTATCATTACTGGCATTGGCCACACCTCTCCTGGCCATCCTATAATCTTGGCCAAACATAGTGCCAAGGAAGAGCGTGCTGCAATGGAGAAAGGTAAATGGAGCACTGACTTGTCAAGCTACGCCCATCTCAGCGCTCAAGAACTCCACTCCGGTTTTCTAAACCATCCGTACTCAAACCGTGATTATGAAGCCGGTTTGGTGAACCTGATGAAGGAGCGCTATGAGGTATTTTCCTCACTTTCCTTTCTTGAATCCAAAGTACAAACATCAACCCAAGTAGCCCCTAAGGGCCGGTTTATGATGACAATCATAAACTGGGACTGTATAATACCTTAACTGTTACAAACTTGTCCTTTATATACCAACTGATCTTTTGAAGTAAATCAGACGTGATCATTATATTCCTGTAGTTTTTCGCCTGTGTAGCCCCCAAGGGCCGGTTTAGCTTTGTGAGCTAAACCGGGTCTTGAAGAAATGCATTAGCTTTGAATAGATGTACATTAGCGCCCAAGTGTTAAGGATAATGCTTGCATTGTACTTGAGACTTGTGAAAAATATGTTAACGATAGAGAAAATATGCATTAGCCCCCATGTAAAAAGTGCATAACTTGTTATACGCTTGGTACTTCATAACCTGTTGTGATGATATATCTCACCTTTGTAGGCTGAGCTGAATAAGAAGGATGCTCAAACCGCAGACCTTCAAGAGAATGTAAAATCTCAACAAGTAGAGGCTACCAAAGCCAAAGAAGAGCTGACCAATGCCTTGGCAGCTATGGAGAGGCTGAAAGAAACCTTCAACAAGGAGCGTGCTGACTGGGAAACAAAAAAGGCCGGTTTAACAAAAAAGGCCGACGACGCAGAGGCAGCCCTGAAGCGGGTGGTGGAAGAACTGACCAACTTAAAGCGGTAGATTAACGCCATGACTTCTGCTGTATTTGGTAAGTGCCCTCTCGTGCAGTTTGTCTAATTCATAAGATCTTATCAAGGGCCGGTTTACTGACACTGAACCATGACAGGGACCCGCATTGCTCATCTGGGCTCTGACATGCGGATGAAACTGAAAGCGGCCTACACCTTGATAAAACAGCTGTTTTCTGGATCCCAGCGTGCCATTTGCACTGCGGCCTATAACAAGCCGGTGCCATCGTTGATAAAGGAAACAATTGAAAAGCTGGCCATGCTACCTGCCCAGATCAACGAACTGAAGTGATCAGCCGCAAGATCAGGAGCGCTAACCGCGCTAATCCGGGCCAAGGCATGGATTCCGGATCTTGAACCGACAGATATCATCAAAGGGTATCCTAGCGTGAAAGAAGACGGCTCGGACTTCAATAATGATGATCTGTGAAGGCTAACAAAGGAGATGCGACCAATAGCAAGCAAACTGGCGGAGGACACGAATTTATCTCATTTCTAGCCGGTTTATGATGCTGAGGGAAAGAGACAGCCTGCGGTGATCCATGATGTTGAATATCTTGTGCCACCAATCCGTAAGCGTACTTACGCTCCTCACATTGACCCCTTCATCTTATCCATGAAGAGGTCGTGTTTCAAGCTTTAAACGGAATCGATTGGTCGACGTTGATTTCCAGCGTCTGGGGAGGGATGAAGAGAACGTGACCGCGCAAGATGATCCTCAATCGTCAAGCCGCCCTGATGAGGAATCCTAAACCGGTGGCCGGTTTATCAGTTACTGTTTGCCACTTCTTGAAAACAATTATCCAATTTGGGCCGTTTTGAGACGCCTTGTAATAGGATAGCAGGAACGCCTGCATCTACCATGCCATCGAGCATGTTTGTGTTGCTTGATATCTTGAAAACTTGTTCCGCTTTTGGAATCTATTTATGCATAGCCCATTATGATTTGTGTTCCTGCATATAAGAACTTGAAAGCGTCCTAGTGGTTTACCACTGGATGGGTCATGATGCCCAAATATATATACATAACTTGGATGGATAACCAAGATTTGTAGATAAAATAGATGATATCTGTGACATACCTCGTTGGCTGACCAACTGCTTGTATGGTAACGGTGAAAAACACCAATGCGGAGTGTTGATGACTCCTTGCCCTCTTACCGGTTCACATAAAACCATACTGGGCCATAATAGCCGCTGATTTGTTCATATAATGCTGGTGACATCTAGTCAAAACCAGACCGGAGCAATATACTACCGGTTTAAAAGCGATCATGTACTGACAACTAAGCGTTGAAAGTGACACCGGTTTGTAATGAACACCGGTTTAACATAAAATATTCATAAATCCCTTATCAAAAGATATAAAAATCAGCAAAATAAAAAAAGAAATATACAAGGTTTTTCATGGGCTACCAGGCCCTAAATCGAGGCTTTTCATGGGCTTCCAGGCCGCTGAGTTAAACCATTTTTCAAAGCCTTTTAAGATGGACCTCAGTCTTTAACCAATCACCGTTTTAACTTTGACAAGTTCAGGGTCCATGGGATTGACTTGTCAAACGTTCGATGGGTCATACCAGGTTTACCTGGACGGAGTGGCTTACTTAAAGAGGCAGGATAACCCGGGGTTTTAGGTGAATACACCTGGCTTCTAAGCCTGGCTTGATAGCCTATTACAAGGGTGCAAGCTCGTTGTTCTTTGAGAAGCAAGGAGCCCCTAGGTAATATTTGAGCTGTGCTCAGTGGTTACCTATGTTTGAGTTGTGCTTAATGCTACAGACTCTCTTTGGTTCCACATAATTTCCTTTTGGCTTGAAGCCTACCAAGAGGTGTAGCTATGGTGTGAAGACAACCAAGCCCCCTAGCGATATCCCTTTTTGGTTTTAAACCGATCAAGAGGTGTAGCTATGGTGTGAAGACAACCAAGCCCCCTAATGACTTTCTTTATATCTGTGTGGCCTTATGAGCTGGGTTAATAAAACTCCGCTTTGTCAGTAGAAACTCTTGTGAAACCACACATGATGTAAAAAAGGAACAGAGACCCCGCTTTAGCCGAGGCTCCGATTTATTATATAATATATACATTGTCATAAGTATGTACATAAGAAGAGCCTGTGGCTCAAGTATAGTAAGGCCGAAGAAGGGTTATATTCCATGGCCGCTTGGTCTCCTCCTCTGATTTACGTGAGTCTTTGTGCTCTCGAGCATCAATGAGGTAGTATGACCCATTGTGCAGATTTTTGCTGACCACAAAAGGTCCTTCCCAAGGTGGGGATAACTTGTGCATGTCAGTATGATCCTGGATGAGCTGGAGCACCAGATCGCCTTCTTGAAAAGTTCCGATCTTAACCCGGCGGCTGTGATAACGTCGGAGATCTTGTTGATAAATCGTCGAACGTGCTACCGCTAAATCACGCTCCTCATCTAACAGGTCCAGTGAGTCCTGACGTGCCTTCTCATTCTTAGCTTCAACATAAGCCGTCACACGGGGTGAGTCATGACGGATATCACTATGGAGAACCGCTTCCGCTCCGTAAACCATGAAGAAAGGTGTGTAACCCGTAGATCCGTTAGGTGTGGTGTTGATACTCCATAACACAGAAGGTAACTCCTCCACCCAACAACCCGGGGTCCGCTTTAATGGAACCATAAGCCGGGGTTTAATACCTCTCAAAATTTCTTGAGTTGCCCTCTCTGCTTGGCCATTAGACTGGGGGTGAGCCACCGATGCTACATCAAGCCGGATGTGCTCACGTTGGAAAAATTCTTCCATCTCACCCTTTGACAGATTAGTACCATTATCAGTTATAATACTGTGTGGGAACCCAAACTGGAATATCACCTTTTTGATGAATTGAACCGCCGTGGTTGCATGACACTTACTAACTGGCTCTGCTTCTACCCATTTGGTAAAACTTGTCAACTGCTACTAACAGGCGGGTCTTTTTGTCCTTGGATCTCTTAAAGGGTCCAACCATATCGAGCCCCCAAGTTGCAAACGACCAAGTGATTGGAATCATTCTCAACCTGAGCCGGAACATGAGCGCGGCATGCAAATTTTTGACAACCGTCACACTTTTTGACTAAATCCTCAGCATCAACATGAGATGTCAACCAATAGAAACCGTGACGGAAGGCCTTAGCCACCAAGGATTTTGAACCGACATGGTGACCACAATCTCCTTCGTGGATTTCTCGCAAAATCTCACAACCCTCTTGAGGAGACACACAACGCTGAATTGCTCCTGTGACGCTGTAACGATGTAACTCCCCATTGATTATGGTCATTGACTTGGAACGCCGGATTATCTGCCGGGCCAAGGTTTCGTCCTCCGGTAACTCGCACCGGTTCATGTAAGCCAAGTACGGGACTGTCCAATCTGGTATAACATGCAAAGCCGCCACCAATTGGGCCTCCGGGTCAGGAATAGCCAACTCCTCCTCTGTGGGTATCTTGACCGATGGATTATGTAGTACGTCGAGGAAGACATTAGGTGGCACCGGTTTACGCTGAGAGCCTAGGCGACTTAAAGCATCCGTCACTTCATTCTTTCGCCGGTCTATATGATCAACTTGATAACCCTTGAAATGACCAGCCACTATGTCCACCTCTCGTCGATATGCAGCCATGAGTGGGTCTTTAGAATCCCAAGTGCCAGATACCTATTGAGCCACTAGGTCCGAGTCATCGAAGCACTTAACCCAGTTTAAGTTCATCTCCTTAGCCATCCGAAGACCGTGGAGTAACGCCTCGTACTCAGCTGCATTGTTAGTACAAGGGAACATTAAGCGAAGAACATAACAAAACTTGTCACCTCGTGGGGAAGTTAATATGACTCCAGCCCCCGAGCCCTCCAATTGCCTGGACCCATCAAAGTGAATAGTCCAACACGTGTTATCTGGCTTTTCCTCTGGTGCCTGCAACTCTGTCCAATCATTGATGAAGTCCACGAGTGCTTGGGATTTGATCGCTGTGCGAGGTGTATATTTGAGCCCGTGAGGTCCAAGCTCAATAGCCCATTTGGCAATCCGGCCAGTTGCTTCTCTATTTTGAATGATATCTCCTAAAGGGGCTGAACTAACCACTGTGATAGGATGACCCTAAAAATAGTGTTTGAGCTTCCGGCTTGCCATAAAAACTCCATATACCAGCTTCTGCTAATGCGGATACCTCTGCTTTGATTCAATAAACACCTCACTGATATAATAAACCGACCGTTGAACCAGATACTCCTTTCCAGCCTCCTTGCGCTCGACAACTATAGCCACACTAACAGCCCTGGCATTAGCAGCCACATATAGCAGTAAAGGCTCTTTATCGATCGGAGCCACAAGCACAGGCGGTTCAGTTAACTGCCTCTTCAGATCCTCAAACGCTTTATTAGCCGCATCGCTCCAGACAAAGTCATTCGTTTTCTTTAACATCTGATATAAAGGGATAGCCTTTTCCCCTAGATGACTGATAAACCGGCTCAAAGCCGCAATCCGGCCCGCCAGACGCTGAACGTCATTGATACACGCCGGTTTAGCCAGAGAGGTGATAGCTGTGATCTTCTCGGGATTAGCCTCAATGCCCCTGTTAGACACCAGAAAACCCAAGAGCTTGCCTGCCGGAACACCAAAGACACATTTGTTCGAATTAAGCATCATCTTATAAACCCGGAGTTTGTCAAAAGTCTCCCTCAAGTCATCTATCAGTGTTTCCTTCTTCCTGGACTTCACCACAATATCATCCACATATGCATGAACATTGCACCCAGTCTGTTTATGAAGACAATTCTGAACACAACCGCTGATAAGTCGCCTGGGCACTCTTAAGCCCAAAGGGCATGGAGACATAGTAGAAGGATCCAAAGGGAGTTATAAAAGCTGTCTTCTCCTGGTCCTTAACTGCCATTTTGATCTGATGATAACCAGAGTAAGCATCCAGAAAACACAAACGGTCACAACCTGCCGTAGCATCAATAATCTGATCAATACGAGGGAGGGCAAAAGGATCAGCTGGACAGGCCTTGTTCAAGTCTGTGTAGTCCACACACATACGCCAAGTGCCGTTTTTCCTAAGAACCAACACCGGATTGGCTAGCCACTCCGGGTGAAAAACCTCCACGATAAACCCTGCGGCCAATAGCCGAGCTACCTCCTCACCGATAGCCTTATGCCTTTCTTCGTTGAAGCGACGGAGAAACTATCTGACCGGTTTAAACTTAGAATCTATATTAAGTGTTTGCTCAGTGAGTTCCCTCGGTACACCTGGCATGTCAGAAGGCTTCCATGCAAAGATGTCCCAGTTCTCACGGATGAACTCAATGAGCGCACTTTCCTATTTCGGATCCAGGTTAGCGCTGATGCTAAACTGCTTGGATGAATCGTCAGGAACAAAATCAACCATCTTAGTGTCTGTGGCCGATTTAAACTTCAACGCCGGATCGTGCTCCGTAGTTGGCTTTTTCAAAGAAGTCATGTCTGCCGGATCAACCTTGTCTTTTTAAAACTTCAGCTCTTCTGTGGCACAAACTGACTCAGCGTAAGCCGCATCACCTTCCTCACATTCCAAAGCAATCTTCCTGCTCCCATGTACTGTGATGGTCCCCTTATGGCCCGACATCTTAAGCTGTAGATAAACATAACATGACCTCGCCATGAACTTGGCATAAGCCGGTCGCCCAAACAAGGCGTTATATGGACTCTTGATTTTCACCACCTCAAAAGTCAATGTTTCTGACCTTGAATCATGATCATCTCCAAAGGCCACCTCTAGAGCTATCTTGCCCACTGGATATGCAGACTTACCGGGCACCACACCATGAAAAATGGTGTTCGACGGTTTAAGATTTTTATTTTTCAACCCCATACGGCGGAAGGTATCATAATAAAGGATGTTGATACTACTTCCACCATCCATGAGCACTTTGGTGGACTTATACCCCCAACTTGAGGTGCCACCACTAAGGCCAGATGACCCGAATTATCAACCCGGGGTGGGTGATCCTCCCGACTCCACAGGATTGGTTGCTCAGACCAGCGCAAATACTGAGGCACTGCCAGTTCAACAGAGTTCACGACCCTCTTGTGAAGCTTTTGATCACGCTTGCACAAGCTAGTGGTGAAGACATGATACTGCCCACTATTCAACTGCTTTGGATTGCTCTGATAACCCGGCTGCTACTGATTCCCCTGATGGTTATAACCTCCCTGGTTGCCCTGGTTCCCTTGATTGTTATGTCTTGTTTGATTGCCTTGAAATCCTAAACTGGAGCTGCTGCCTCCATAACCCGGTCCATGAAAGCCACCTCCTGAACCGCCGGGCGGGCCATTGTCGTATTGAAACATATTGGAGTTCTTGAACTCTCGCATGATGTAAAAATCCTTCCAAAGATGTGAAGCTGGCCTCTCCTTAGATCCATGCTTTGGACAAGGTTGATAAAACAGGCGCTCCAGATTGGGGCCTGGCCCTCCGCCCCTCTGGGGCTATTTGCCTTTACGACGATGACCATTATCCTGAGCATTGGTGTTAGCCACAAAGTCCAAGCTATTGTCCGCTTTGCACTTGCCATTGTTCCCATGACCTGCCGGGTTATGCTGCTGTCCCTTGGTGTTGCCATTCTTCTTTCCTTTTCCCGGTTTGTCCTCCTCTGACTCGGGGTCCGTGGTACTATCTGAATTGGCGTATTTCACCAAAGGGACCATAAGGGTTGACATATCATTGCAGTGACGCTTGAGCCTCCCCATCTTCAACTTTAATGGCATAAACCGGCAGTTGCCCTCCAACGTCAAAACTGATGTATCTGCATTAATGCGTTCTGATGAATGCAAAATAGCTGAGACTCGCTTCACCCAATGCGTAGTAGACTCCCCCTCCTCTTGAACACAAGCGGCTAGGTCCATAATTGACATAGGATGCTTACATGTATCTTTGAAATTCTGGATAAACCGGTGCTTTAGCTCAGCCCATGACCCGACAGAGTTAACTAGTAAGCTCTTTAACCAGGTTCGAGCTGTCCCCTCCAACATCATGGTGAAGTATTTAGCACACACTGCTTCATCCACATCCAACATCTCCATCGCCATCTCATAACTCTCCACCCATGACTCCGGTTGCAAATCGGTGGTGTAATTGGGCACCTTACGAGGTCCCATAAAATCCTTGGGCAGTCGCACATTATGCAAAGCGGGGGTAAGACACGGCACCCCTAAAGAACTGAAGACCACGCCTGGCTCCCCTGAAGCGGTAGGGCGAACCGGAGTAGGTTGACGAGCTGCATGCAGAGCTGCTAACTTGGCCTCTCAATGTGCACGACCATGATTCACCACATCCTACGCATTAGCACCTCCACCTGCCGGGTTGTGCCCTCTCGGTGAGTTACGGTGACGTGCACTGCTTGATACAGCCGGTTCATCCTCAATGTGCGTGCTATAGATCCGACTGGGACGGGGTTGGGGGGGGGGGGTGGAATGAATCCTCTCGCGACTATGCGAATAAGCCAGCTGCTGGTTTAAAGCTGTTTGAAGGAGCTCTCTGGCCCGTCGTGTCTCAATCGCCACTGGTGACTCGCCGTCAGCTGGGAGTGCTGCTAACCATGAAGCAGCAACCACAATGATGTCTAACGGGTTGGAGTAATGCCCCGGGGGCATCGGAACATAGTGCGGTACAACGTTGTTCTGACGAGGCGGGTTCATCGTGTGCGGCTGAACCGGCACTCCTGTTCCCAGTGCCTGATCCGTCCGGTTTACCACTGGCTGGTTACTGGTTCCGGCTCCTGGCGTGTTGAAGAGATTTCTTGGCTCATAACCTGGCGGGAGGTGCGACCGGTATCTTCTTCTCATGACCTCATCTGAGGCATTCTGGTCCAACCTAAGCCGGTAGGCCTGAGCTTCCAACTCGGCCCGTTCTGTAGCCATCCTAGCGTTCTCTGCTGCCAGGTCCGCTTTAGCCTGAGTTATCTGATCTTTCACCTTTGCAATCTCCGCATTGTGCTGATCTCGGGCCGCTGTGTCCACCTCCGCGGCCATTAATGTTGCCAAAGCGTCGAACAAATCAGACAAAACCTGAGCAGGAGGCGGCGCAGAGCCCCCTACTGCTGCTGGCGTTGCTGTTGCTGAACCGGAGAACATCGCCGCGGCGGTTGAAGAGTGCTGCGCTGGTTGTGTTCCGACCATGAAGACAACGGCCCGTTTTGGCAGACCAAGGGGGTCTGGAATACTGTTGCCATCGGAACCTCCGCTAATCCGGCCGTCCTGTAGCTGATACAGCGACTCGGTCTCTCCAGTCAAAGACTCGTCATCAGAATAGACAACGGTTTCTCCACCAGATGCCGGTCCATCCTCATACTCCGCTCCATGGATGACACCTACGAAAACATGCCTTGCTGCGGGCTGAACCGGGGCAGGGCTCACACGCTGAGCCATCTCGATGATGTCGGTGCAGGTGTCCCGCTCAGGGCCCGGCTCGCCGATCTTTTTGATGAAGACGTGAATCCCACCAAAGGGGACCCGGTACCCGTATTCGATTGAACCGGCCTCGGGGCCCCATCCTGCGTCGTCGATGTTGAGCTTGCCGCGACGACTCTTTGTCATCCGGCCCACAGCGTATCCCCTGAGTGCTTCGAAGTTGCCCTTCAAGAACTCGAAACCATCATGCGATAGCCCCACGGTGGGCGCCAACTATCGTGGGTTTGTCACGGTAGATATCCTCGTGAAAGGACTTAGTCGTGGAGCCATCACTACGGGTTAGCTTAAAGGGGTTAAACCGGAGAAGGGACACGAGGGATTTTATACTAGTTCGGCCCCTTCGATGAAGGTAAAAGCCTACGTCTAGTTGTGATTGGTATTGCTGGGGTTTCGATGACCAGGGAGCAAATCCGCTTTGCCTGGCTCTTGAGTTGTTGTCTGTTGTCCTTAAACCGCTGCCGGGTCATCCCTTTATATACATAGGTCGACGCCCGCCGGTTTACAGAGTCCCGAGGCCGGATCATAAACGTGTCCGGCTTGGTCTCTATTCCTTCTAACTTACAATACAAGTTACATGAAAGACTCGGTTTACATCTATAGGACTTAACTCGCCTTTGGGCCTTGGGCCTTCGTAAAGCGCCACCATCCTCATGTCTTCATGGACTTTTATATTCATGGAGTTAACCCGGCCACTCCTAGCCGGTTTACCTCCAGTAGTCATATCCCCAACAGGTGCAGTCTTCGGTCTTCGTATATTCACAGCCCATCAGTCCGACCCATGGCTAACAGGCCGGACGCCTGAGGACCCCTTAGTCCAGGACTCCCTCAGTAGCCCCTGAACCTGGCTTCAATGACAAGGTATCCAACGCGTAGTGCTATCTTCGGCATTGCAAGGCAAGTTCCTCCTTTCGAACTCCAAAATAGTCTTCGGACGAATTGATCGTGTCCGGACCTGTAACACACACCACACACAACCGTAGAGAGAATATAATAATACACGAGTCCAATCCGCTGACAACTTTTACAACATGACATCACGTCCATCCGGTCATAATTTCGAACCGTTTTTTGAATGCCGCTACACGTTTCGAGACATGGTTTGCCATCGGCACGTCTTGTCAAAGCAGAGATCGTGTCCCATTATTATGGGATTCTCATCAATTCGGGCGTGGGTAACCCAACCGTGCCGTTTACACAGCCCTCGGGAGCAGGTGAATTTTGAGGCGAGTGGGGTGGCGTTCAATATTCATTTCCCTTATAAGGAGATAAGATTCCCCCTTCTTCCCCCACGCCTTCTTCCTGCCCTTCCACCCTTGAGCTCCAATGCCCAAGTCCTAGCTTCCCCCGCCAGAGAAAACACTCCAACCATGTCCGGATCAGGAGCTGGTGGCAAGTGGATGGCTTCTTCTGTCAAGAAGAAAGACATCAAGGAGCTTCGAGAGGCCAAATAAATGGCTAAGGAGGTCGTTCACCGTCTCTCGGCCGAAGGACAGATCGTCCCTACCCCAGAGCCCCATGAGAGGGTTGTATTTCTCGCACATTTCGTCCGTGGGCTGGGATTCCCTCTCCACCCATTTGTCCGCGAACTGATGTTTTACTATGGGCTAGACTTCCATGATCTAGCCCCCAACTTTGTCCTCAACATCTCAACATCTATAACTGTTTGCGAGGCTTTCCTTCGTATCCCACCTCACTTCGGCCTATGGCTGAAGACATTCAATGGAAAGCCGAAGGTGGTGAGAGGCCAACAGGCAGAGTGCGGAGGCGCCATGGTGGGCAAGATGCCCAATGTCACATGGCCTGAAGGCTCCTTTGCGGAGACGGTGAAGGGGTGGGAGTCGGGGTGGTTCTACATCACTGAGCCGCGCGACACCAACTGGTCGGCGGCCCCCGAATTCTGATCTGGAGCTTCGCTGCGGCTCACCTCCTGGCAAGAGAAGGGCCTCGTTGGGGCTCTTCGAGCAAGCTGACTGGGCTCCAGACGTGCATTCAGAACATGATAACCAAGAGGATCAAACTTGTCAACGTGATCCAGGTTATGCTCATTCGCTGGATCCTTCCGTGCCAACGCTGAACTTGCTATTTGTGGGAGTTCGATCTAGCCAAGCACCAGATGGTACTAGAGCTCTTCGGCACAATGCACGAAGATATCTGGAAAGTGCTCTTCAAGGTCGGCGAGACACCATCGCCCACGACCGAAGATCGTGGGCTCATCTTAAAGCGCCAGGCCAATTCGATAAGTTCTTTCATGTATTCAAGGTATAACCTTCACTGACATATTTTGGGGAGGAGTCTAAGCCTTCGTATCAATTTTTAGGCCTGGATCGACATAGAGGGGCGGATTAATTGTCCAGCTCCACTTCCCAAAGATGAGGAAACCCCACTCCTAACGAAGATGCTATTTCCGACGCCTTATGATGTGTCGGAGAAGAAGGCCAAGAAGATGGCCAAAGGGAGCAGGAGTGGCCTTCACCGAAAGGGTACTTTGGACATGTCGTCTGAAGACGAGACTGACTCTTCGATCACCGAAGATGATGGCGAGGAGGAAGAAGAAGAAGGTGTCCCTCCGGAGGGGGGAAAGAAGAAAAGAGAGGCCTCCACGAATCTGGAGGCGAAGGCACCCAAGAGGGGGAAGGGCTCCCTTGCGGATAACTCCGCATGGGATGTCGAAAGCAGTCCGGAGCAAATGCCCCGGACCAAGCCTCGGTCTGCCTCATAAGCGCTGAAACCCTATGCACCTCCCAATACCTGGCCCTTCCAGTTTATAATATTAATATGTTTAAACTATGCCATTACAGTACGGCCCGCGACAACTCCCCGTGATCCTCGATAGAGGATTCGCTAGACTCAAAGGAGATGGCTAGCATGTCTCCGCCGCTCGCTCATTCTGCCTCACCCAAGGGTGATGACGAGGTGGCATCCCAAAGGATCTTCCCAAACCAGGGGGAGGTTCTAGAAACCATTAAGGTGGCGCTGCAGGATGACTCCTCGGCTACCGGACACAGGGAAAAAAGCCCCCATGGGGACTGGCAGTGGGGGCCAAGTTCTCTTCGTCCCTCAGTCGGATACCATTCTGGAGACCTACACGGCTCCGGAGTCCGGCGAACGTCCTTCTCCGAAAGGAGGAGGTGTGCCTGTACCACCGATGTCCTCTGTCCAACCAGAGGCATCGGACAATCTGTTGGAAGCGCTGCGAGGCGCCGCCGTTGTGGATGAGCACCGTGTCCTTATGGGTACGGTGATCGAAAAGGTTCAGTCCGCCAAAATCGGACTGACCGAGGCCTGCACTAGCCTTTTAACAGGCTTTGAGGTAACAATTGTAGAAAAAATATGACAATGTGGACAATAGCCCCTGATGCTCTGTTCGGTGTCCGAAAAGGAAAAGCCGAACAAGGGATCAAAATAATTTTCGCAGGAGTCTAGCGTAATATGTCTATGTGAATAAGCAGGCATCGCTGCTGGCTACTGCCGCTCACACTGCGGAGGTCTCCGAACTGAAGCAGAACCTGGAGCGGGCCGAGAAAGAGCTCGGCCTCATGAAGAAGCAGCTGGACGATAGCAAAGGTATGCAGTAACCTGCGTGTATGTTTGTGAATGGTTCGTGCTGAGTAAAATGCCATGAACTTTATTAGGGGCCACGACCGAGGTGGCGGCCCCCAAGAAGGCATTAGAGAAGGCCGAGGACAAAGCGGACAAGGTCCGGGTCGGCGAGGTTCAGCAAGAGCTCCAAGACACCATCAAGAAGTGCGAGTCCTTGGAGCGTGATTCTAAGACGCAAGCGTCCGAACTTGCGAAGGCCCTCCAGAGTGCATAGGAGGCTCGAACCGAAGCCCAGAGCGCCCTTCAGGAAATCCAGGCGGCCCGGAAGATCGCAGCGGGTAAGGCTTTCATAATGCAAAGCAAGTCTGTGAAGGAAACGTTCCTTTTACTTACCTGAATTTGGAGCTCTCCAGGGGCGTTTACGGATTTGCCGCGCAGCGTATCAGACGCTGCCGAGTTCTATCGAGCCAAGTAAGGGAGTTCTACGGAGAAGCTGTTCTGGTCTCAATATCTTGTGCCCGAACATCCGTGTCCTTCAGTGACCAGCTGGTCGAGCTACACAAGGCGGCCGAGCTATCCATGAAGGAGCTGATAGTCCAACTATGGCCTTCCGCGCTGATACCTAGAAGCTACTTCATACTTGTGAAGTGGCTTGTTGATTCCTGCCCCGGCTTGAGGTTATAAAGTGGTCGGTCTGTATCGAAGGTGAACGGATGGCCTTTGCCCGCGTCAAAATGCACTAGGCGAAGATGGATGCCAAGAAGTTAATGACCGAGTGGCCACCTGAGGGCAAGGAGCACTGCCGACCCGAGTTGTATTTTGATGGTGTCCTGGAGGGATCCCACATTTTTGCGGATCACTATACGAAAGATAGTACCTTTGAATGAATGTATGTGATCTCCCTCTGCCTTGTATGATAAAACAAAGTGTTTATGCAATATAATGCTTGTTATATTTTTAAATTTTTACTTCCTGTGCGGCCGTGTTGTATGAAATCTGAGGGTTAACCAGTCGTCGGCTTCTGCCCCCACGTAGGTAGTACGGGGGTGTTCGGGATGGAATCTAAACAATCTTGATCCAATTAGATGGTACTTGAAGGAGTTGTTTAGCACAACGAACCAGGCAACCAGACTATGCGGCTATAACGCCCTCACTTAGCCATAGGAGTGCGGCAATAAAAACATGGGCGCAACCCCTAGTATCCGAACTAGAGTGCTATAAGAGTTTGATCGGGAAGTACCAATCCTTCGCGTAATGCGGAAGAAATCTCCAATGATTTGCAACCTCCGAACAGCTGACCTGCTCTCGCCGCATCATGACAGTCAGTTTTTGGCTTTCTCTACTAAGGTGCTCCTTTGGATAAACCAAGGCAAAATCGCAGTAGTTCTCCCTTTACTACCTTAGCCAATGTAGCGGAATGTAAGGTAGCAAGCACAGGAGCCAGGCAACCCAACTATTGACCAAAGACATGTTTCGGACCCAATGCATATAATGCTAAATTCGGGGTGCCGAACTATACTTATAAAAAGTGTTCGGACTTTTGTTGCCGTAATGTGGGGTGCTATGAAGCCCCTGGCAAACATCAAGCGTACCAAAGTGTACAGGTGCTACCTGATAGGATTATCCACAGGGGAGCTGAAAAGAAGGAAAAACAGAGAAGGTACGAAGGTAAAAAGTTGGAGTCCTATAGCTCCAGCCGCAAACTGTTCTCATTGTAATTTAATTAGTACGTCAAAGCACATTGATACAGTTAGTGCGATAAGCAACATGCTATTTGACATGCCGAAACCAAGGGAGAGCTGCATCTGGGTCTGAAAAAATAGGAAAGTTATCGTTACCGGAATCACCTAAAATGTCCCCCATATGTTTGTGTTTCTCGCCGTCTTGGTGTGTTTATCCTTCAAGAGGGCCGCTGACCAGGCCATCAGATGGTGCCTGTGGGATTGAGACCTGAAAAGGAAACAAGTAAAAGTGAAAGTATATGTGTATCCGACGTCGATTGAGCCGTACTACGGACCACAAGCTAGTTGTGCCTCCATCGATGCCCATGGGATTTTAAGTGCGTAGTGATACGTCCATTTTGCATCATGCTTTTATATCGATATTTATTGCATTATGGGCTGTTATTTCACTTTATGTCACAATACTTATGGCTATTCTCTCTTATTTTACAAGGTTTACATAAGGAGGGAGAATGCCGGCAGCTGGAATTCTGGGCTGGAAAAGGAGCAAATATTAGAGACCTATTCTGCGCAACTCCAAAAGTTCTGAAACTTCACGGAACATCTTAAAATAAATAAAGAAAAATCCTCGCCAAAGATGAAGGCCAGGGGGCCCACACCCTGCTCACGAGGGTGGGGGGCGCGGCCCCCCTCCTAGGGCGCGCCCCCTACCTCGTGGGCCCCCTGGTGGCTCTCCGACGTCCATCTTCTCCTATACGAGGTCTTTCGATGAGAAAAAAAGTAAGGAGGAACTTTTCGGGACGAGACTCCGCCGCCACGAGGCGGAACCTTGGCGGAACCAATCTAGAGCTCCGGTAGAGCTGTTCTGCCGGGGATACTTCCCTCCGGGAGTGGGAAATCATCACCATCGTCATCACCAACGCTCCTCTCATCGAGAGAGGGCAATCTCCATCAACATCTTCACCAGCACCATCTCATCTCCAAACCCTAGTTCATCTCTTGTATCCAATTCTTGTCTGAAAGTCTAGGATTGGTGCTAGTAGGTTGCTAGTAGTGTTGATTACTCCTTGTAGTTGATGCTAGTTGGTTTATTTGGTGGAAGATCATATGTTCAGATCCTATATGCATATTATTACCCCTCTGATTATGAACATGAATATGCTTTGTGAGTAATTACGTTTGTTCATGAGGACAAGGGAGAAGTCTTGCTATTAGTAGTCATGTGAATTTGGTATTCGTTTGATATTTTGATAAGATGTATGTTGTCTAGCCTCTAGTGGTGTTATGTGAACGTCGACTACATAACACTTCACCATTATTTGGGACTAGAGGAAGGCATTGGGAAGTAATAAGTAGATGATGGGTTGCTAGAGTGATAGAAGATTAAACCCTAGTTTATGCGTTGCTTCGTAAGGGGCTGATTTGGATCCATATGTTTTATGCTATGGTTAGGTTTACCTTAATACTTTTGTTGTAGTTGCGGATGCTTGCAATAGAGGTTAATCATAAGTGGGATGCTTGTTCAAGTAAGAACAACACCCAAGCACCGGTTCACCCACATATCAAATTATCAAAGTATCAAACGCGAATCATATGAACGTGATGAAAACTAGCTTGACGATATTCCCATGTGTCCTCGGGAGCGCTTTTCCTTATATAAGAGTTTGTTCCGGCTTGTCCTTTGCTACAAAAAGTATTGGGCCACCTTGCTGCACTTTATTTACTTTTGTTACTTGTTGCTTGTTACAATTTATCTTATCACAAAACTATCTGTTACCACTTATTTCAGTACTTGCAGATAATACCTTGCTGAAAACCGCTTATCATTTCCTTCTGCTCCTCGTTGGGTTCGACACTCTTACTTATCGAAAGGACTACGATAGATCCCCTATACTTGTGGGTCATCAAGACTCTTTTCTGGCGCCGTTGCCGGGGAGTGTAGCGCCTTTGGTAGGTGGAATTTGGTAAGGAAAAATTTATATAGTGTGCTGAAATTTACTGTCACTTGTTACTATGGAAAGTAATTCTCTGAGGGGCTTGTTCGGGGTATCTTCACCCCGTACAGTAGAGCAAAGAGTTGCTCCTCAACCTACTGAACCTATTGAAAATGAAACTCCTTTTGAATTTCCTTCGGGTATGATGGAAAAACTGCTAGCTAACCCTTTTACAGGAGATGGAACAAAGCATCCTGATGAGCACTTAATATATGTGGATGAATTTTGTGGATTATTTAAGCTTGCAGGTATACCCGATGATGTTGCTAAGAAGAAGGTCTTCCCTTTATCTTTGAAGGGAGACGCATTGATATGGTATAGGCTATGTGATGATATGAGATCATGGAACTATAAAAGATTGAAGTTGGAATTTCATCAAAAGTATTACCCTATGCATCTTGTTCATCGTGATCGCAATTATATATATAATTTCTGGCCTCGCGAAGGAGAAAGCATCGCTCAAGCTTGGGGGAGGCTTAAATGAATGTTATATTCATGCCCCAATCATGAGCTCTCAAGAGAAATGATTATTCAAAAATTTTATGCTCGGCTTTCTGAAAACAATCGCACCATGCTCGATACTTCTTGTGCTGGTTCTTTTATGATGAAGACTATTGAATTTAAATGGAATTTATTGGATAGAATTAAACGCAACTCTGAAGATTGGGACCTCGACGAAGGTAAGGAGTCAGGTATGACACCTAAGTTTGATTGTGTTAAATCTTTGATGGACACCAATATTTTCCGTAAGTTTAGCACTAAATATGGACTTGACTCTGAGATAGTAGCTTCTTTCTGTGAATCTTTTGCTACTTATGTTGATCTCCCTAAGGAGAAGTGGTTTAAATATCATCCTCCCATAGAAGTAAAAGTAGTTGCACCTATTAAATTGAAGAAAAGACTGTCACTTAGAATGATCCTATTGTTCCTACTTCTTATGTTGAGAAACCACCTTTCCCTGTTAGAATAAAGGATCATGCTAAAGCTTCAACTGTTGTTCGTAAAAGCAATATTAGAACTTATACACCTCTCGATCAAGTTAAAGTAGAACCTAATATTGCTATTGTTAAAGATCTCTTGTCTGATAATATTGATGGGCACGTTATTCAGTTCGATGGTGAAATTGCTAGAATTGCTAAGCCTTGTGATAAAGATAAACATAGACCTGTGGTAGGCGTGCCTGCCATTTCTGTTAAAATAGGAGATCATTGTTATCATGGCTTATGTGATATGGGTGAAAGTGCTAGTGTTATACCGCATACTTTATACGAAGAAATTAAGAATGAAATTGCACCTACTGAGTTAGAAGGTATTGATGTCACAATTAAAGTTGCCAATAGAGATACTATTTCACCAATTGGAATTGTTAGAGATGTTGAAGTCCTGTGTGGGAAAACTAAATATCCTACTGATTTTCTTGTTCTTACTTCTCCGCAAGATAGCTTTTGTCCCATTATATTTGGTAGACCCTTCTTGAACACTGTTAATGCTAGGATAGATTGCGAAAAGAATGTTGTTACTATTGGCTTGGATGAGATGGTTCATGAGTTTAATTTCTCTAAATTTAGTAAACAACATCGTGAGGAAGAATTACCTAGTAAGGATGAAATTATTGGTCTTGCTTCTATTGTCGTACCTCCTAGTGATCCTTTAGAACACTATTTGCTAGACCATGAAAATGATATGTTCATGAATGAAAGAAGGGAAATAGATGAAGTATTCTTTAAATAGGAACTTATTCCGCAACACAATTTGCCTGTTGAAATTTTAGGGGATCCTCCTCCACCCAAGGGTGATCCCGTGTTTGAGCTTAAACCTTTGCCTGATAATCTTAAGTATGCTTATCTTGATGAAAAGAAGATATATCCTATTATTATTAGTGCTAACCTTTCAGAGCATGAAGAAGAAAGATTATTGAAAACTTTGAAGAAGCATCATGCTGCTATTGGATATACTCTTGATGATCTTAAGGGCATTAGTCCCACTCTATGTCAACATAAAATAAATTTGGAAGCAGATGCCAAACCAGTTCGTGATCCTCAATGATGTTTGAATCCTAAAATGAAAGAAGTGGTAAGAAAAGAAATACTCAAGCTTCTGGAGGCAGGTATAATTTATCCCGTTGCTGATAGTCAGTGGGTAAGTCCTGTCCATTGTGTCCCTAAGAAGAGAGGTATTACTGTTGTTCCTAATGATAAAGATGAATTGATTCCACAAAGAATTATCACAGGTTATAGAATGGTAATTGATTTCCGTAAATTAAATAAGGCTACTAAGAAAGATCATTACCCCTTACCTTTTATTGATCAAATGCTAGAAAGATTATGCAAACATACACACTATTGCTTTCTAGATGGTTATTCTGATTTTTCTCAAATACCTGTGTCGGCTAGAGATCAATCAAAGACTACTTTTACATGCCCTTTTGGTACTTTTGTGTCACATCCCTGCTTTTAGTCATGCATTAGGATTGGACGAACGTGTGCATCATGTTTAAATTTCTTTTAAACTTGAAATGGGGCCTAATCAACCCCAACACCCCCCTGAAAATGCTAATTTCCAACAATTGGAATTTCAATGAACCCAAAATGCCCTTCATAAAAGCCCACCATTTTTGGTCTTGACTAAAACCTCTGCCAAAAATGGTCTTGCAATTTATGGAGCCATTCTGGATTTTTGAACAAGCCATAAGTATTTGAATTTGGGCATTTTAAATGCTATAAATATTTTAAAGTGCTCAAATTATCTTGGAAGCATTTTTAGGCAGTTGAGAATATTCCCAAATGTGCCTCTGAATATTTCTAGAGTTTTTGGAAATGAAATAGTATTTATTCTATTTCAATACACAAAGCAGGAAATAAATAAAAGCGAAAACAGAAAAAGGACCGGAGACTTACCTGGAAGCCCACCAGCCGGCCCACCTAGCTGGCCCGGCCCAGCAGCTGCTCCACGCAGCTGCTTCGCCTAGCCAGCGAGGCGAGCAGGTGCTCGACGACGAGCACAGGAGCTCGCCACGCCACCTCTCTACCTGCCTGCCGTCGCCCGCGCCAGCGGGATGCCTCGAAACGCCTCCGCGGCGCCACCCCGACCCCCTGGACACCTCATTCCTCCCCCTGCTCTCTCCCTCGCTCCCCGAAGCCATGGCCAACGCTGCTGCAGCCACGCCACCGTAGTTCTCATGTCCACCGTCGTCCTTGCACTGCCCCGCCGTGTCCTGAAGCTCCGTCACTCCCTCCTCGACCGTCCCACCGAGCCACGCCCCGCCGGAGGCCCCCGAGCGTCTTCACCGAGCTCGTCTTCAACCTCCTGCTGGCCAGATCGCCTCCGCCGCCCCGCTTGCTCCGGCTCGTCTCTGACCTCGCCGTCAACTCCGTCGCAACCGCCGTGAGCTTAGCCACCTTCATATCCTCTCTGCTCTCCTTCTCGTGCACCACAGCGAGCACACGGAGTTCGCCCACACACGCCGCCGCGGAGCTCGTCGTTGACGAGGCTCCGACCATGCCACGGCCATGCCACTTAGTCCACTAACTTTACCACATCCCCAGGAGCACCACGCACCACACCCGTGCCTCGCCTTGCCTCCTAGCGACGGGTCCGAGCTCACCCGAGCTCCGGCCGCCGCCAAACTCGTCGCCGACGATGTTTTCGGCCACCCTAGCTCCACCCACTGCCACCAAACGCCGCGGCTTTCCCCCAGCTACTCATAGGACCAAACCGCAGTCGATTTGGTCGACTGTGGGCAAAACCCGAGCCCCTCCGTCGCGTCTGTCGTCGCCAGCGTCAAGCCGCCGGCGAGTTGACCATGTTTTGACCCGTGGACTGACGTGTGGGCCCAAGTTGACTTCCCCCCTGAGCCTATGACAGGTGGGGCCGACCTGTTAATTAGTTTAGGATTAGTATTAAATAATTTTAGTTAGTTTAGGTCACTGACATGTGGGCCCAGGCCCCACTGACAGTTAATTAGTACTAACTTAACTCTGTTAGTTAGCTGAGACACTGACAGACGGGGCCCATCAGTCAGGTTTGACTGGCCCTGGCGCCTTTGACTCGCTGACGTCACATTGACGCAGTGCTGACGCAATTATTCATTTTCTGGATTTATTTTTATACCAGGAAATAGCCAAAACTTCTAAAAATCATAGAAAATCAACCATAGCTCCAAATCAAACAAATTATATATGAAAAATGATTAGAAAAATTCAGTCTATCCATCTGTAATGGTTTCATGCATGACAAACCACTTTAACCTTGCTGTTTAGGTGAAACAAGATAACACACTTATTATGCATAAGAACTTTAACTTCCATTTGAATCTTTGGTTCAAATGGACCCATTTCAACTTGTTTCACATTGCATTAGGCACGACACATCATTTTGCCATGTCATAGCATGCATCATATTGTTGCATATTGTCATGTGTTGATTTTGTTCTGTGTGTCCCTCGTGGTAGGTTCTGCCTCCGAGGATATCTCCGAGTATCCAACTGAAGGGCAGTACCCTACTACCACTCCATCAGGCAAGCATCCCCATTGATCATATCGATACAATCCCATGTTCTCGCCTCTGCTCTCATTTACTGCATTAAGACAACATCGTTTCAAACTGCTGTGTGCTACAGTAGTTGAACCCTTATCCTCTGCATGACCTGTCATTGCCATAGTAACTAGATGAAACCCACTAGCATGTGTAGGAGTTGATTGAGCCATGTTTGTGTTTCCTACCTTGCTATGCCTGCTATGCTTAGAGTTGTGTCAGGTCTGGTTCATCTGGGTGATGGGCTAGAGTGAAATGATTATGTCGGTAATGTGAGGGATGTGTTGAACATGTTTTGGTAAAGGTATCGATGAGAGGCCATGTAGGAGTACATGGTGGGTTGTTTCATTGAGGCCGTCCTTAAGAACTGAGATCTGTATGTGTGATTTAAGATTCAGTTACTACCATACATTGGGCCCTAAACCAATGGACCCTCTCGGCTTCTTAATCACTCTAGTACTCTGTCTAGGAGTTGCAATTAGTTTCTGGTGTTTGTAGGTTATGTGTTGGTGGCCGTGCGTAGCGCTGACCCTAGGGGTGGGCTATGTTGCGGTATATACACTGTGGCACGGTGTACCGAGTCACCCGTTTGGTGTCTCGGGAACCCTGTTCACATCGTTCGGGGCCGTATGTGGAAACCTTGGCCGGACTCCCTGCGGATGGAACCTGGATAGGCGATAAACCTGGACTAGAGACTTGAGTGTTTAGGTAGGCCATGGCCGACACCCTCGTTGGGCTCCCGCTTGAAGGTTGTCGAGTACATGTCGTGTAAACGGCGGTAAGTGGTGAGAGCATGTATGAAGAAGTACACCCCTGCAGGGTTAACATCATCTATTCAAATAGCCGCGTCCGCGGTAAAGGACTACTTGGTTGCCTATACAGTTCATAGACAAGTTAATGGATACTACTAAAAGACTCAAGATAAGTGTGAGTACCGAGGATGGCCCTCTCGTAGGGTGACGAGGGAGGATCCCCAGTGGTGTATTGTGTTGGTGATTAGTGGACTCGTGTGCGAAAACTATTTTACTAAGTGGTGTCCCGTAGGATAGCTTAGCCAAGAGTCAAAGCTGGCTTGCTGCAATAACTCCACCACCTTCTTGAGAATGAGCATGTATAGTAGGTTCTGATGTAAGACTTGCTGAGTACCTTTGTACTCATGTTTGTTTAATTACTGTTTTTAGATGACAACACCGCCCCTCCGATGGGTTTTATGTAGATCTCGACGTTGATGACTGACTTGCCACCCAGGTGGTGATCCTGGCCATGGAGGGCCCTATGTAGATAGACAGGCTTCGAGATGCCTTCTTTCTTTCTAGTGTCTGTACTCAGACTATTTGCTTCCGCATGTGCTTGTATGCTTGTATGACTTGAGTGTCAGGTCATGTGACCCCTACCTGTATGAACATGTTATGTATGGCTCTCTGGAGCCTTTAAATAAAGTACTTGAGTTGTAGAGTTTTGTTGTGATCCCATGTTGTATTTACACATATCGAGCATATTGTGTGTATGATTGAAATGCTTGGTATGTGTGGGATCCGACAATCTAGTCGTTTATCCTTGGCAGCCTTTCTTATGGGGAAATGTAGTCTAGTGTTCCTCGAGCCATAGTAGTCCGCTACAGCCCGGTTCACCGGAGTCCTACTAGCCCAGCACTACTGCTCAGCACACTTGACTGGCCGGCATGTGTTTCACTTTGTTCCTATGTCTGTCCCTTCGGGGAAATGTCACGCGGTGACATTCGGAGTCTTGCCTAGCCTGCTACAGCTCAGGTTCCCCGGAGTCCTGTTAGCCCAGTGCTACAGCCCGGATTCACTCGCTGATGAACGGCATGCTCGATGTGATTCATGTATGACTCTCTCCATAGGTCTGTGCCGCTTTGGGTTCTCGACTAGCCATGTCGGCCCGGGTTCTCTGTCATATGGATGTTAGCGACACTATCATATACATGAGCCAAAAGGCGCAAACGGTCCCAGGCCATGGTAAGGCGACACCCATGGGGATACCGTGCGTGAGGCCGCAATGTGATATGAGGTGTTATCGGCTAAATCGATGTGACTTGGAATCGGGGCCCTGACATTTTGCTTATAGACGTATGCCTTTTGGTTTACGTAATGCACCTGCTACCTTTCAAAGATGCATGATGGCTATATTCTTTGACTTTTGTGAAAAGATTTGTGAGGTTTTCATGGATGACTTTTCCGTCTATGGTTCCTCTTTTGATGATTGCTTGAGCAATCTTGATCGAGTTTTGCAGAGATGTGAAGAAACTAATCTTGTCTAGAATTGGGAAAAGTGCCACTTTATGGTTAATGAAGGTATTGTCTTGGGGCACAAGGTTTCTGAAAGAGGTATTGAAGTTGATAAAGCCAAGGTTGATGCTATTGAAAAGATGCCATGTCCCAAGGACATCAAAGGTATAAGAAGTTTCCTTGGTCACGCCGGATTTTACAGGAGGTTCATTAAGGACTTCTCAAAAATTTCTCGGCCTTTGACTAATTTATTGCAAAAAGATATACCATTTGTCTTTCATGATGATTGTGTGGAAGTATTTGAAACACTTAAGAAAGCATTAGTCTCTACACCTGTTGTTCAGCCACCTGATTGGAATTTACCCTTTGAAATTATGTGTGATGCTAGTGATTATGCTGTAGGTGCTGTTCTAGGGCAAAGAGTTGATAAGAAATTAAATGTTATTCCTTATGCTAGTAAGACTCTAGACAATGCTCAAAGAAATTATGCTACTACGGAAAAAGAGCTTTTAGCAGTTGTATTTGCTTGTGATAAGTTCAGACCTTATATTGTTGATTCTAAAGTAACTATTCACACTGATCATGCTGCTATTAAATACCTTATGGAAAAGAAAGATGCTAAACCTAGACTTATTAGATGGGTTCTCTTGCTACAAGAATTTGATTTGCATATTGTTGATAGGAAAGGAGCTGAGAACCCCATTGCAGACAACTTGTCTAGGTTAGAAAATATTCTTAATGACCCACTACCTATTAATGATAGCTTTCCTGATGAACAATTAAATGTTATAAGTACTTCTCGTAGTACTCCATGGTATGCTGATTATGCTAATTATATTGTTGCTAAGTTTATACCACCTAGCTTCACATACCAACAAAAGAAAAAGTTTTTCTATGACTTGAGACATTACTTTTGGGATGACCCACATCTTTATAAAGAAGGAGTAGATGGTGTTATTAGACGTTGTGTACCTGAGCATGAACAAGAATAGATCCTACACAAGTGTCATTCCGAGTCTTATGGAGGACACCACGCTGGAGATAGAACTGCACATAAGGTATTGCAATCTGGTTTTTATTGGCCTACTCTCTTCAAGGATGCCCGTAAGTTTGTCTTGTCTTGTGATGAATGTCAAAGAATTGGTAATATTAGTAGACGTCAAGAAATGCCTATGAATTATTCACTTGTTATTGAACCATTTGATGTTTGGGGCTTTGATTATATGGGACCTTTTCCTGCCTCTAATGGATACACACATATTCTAGTTGCTGTTGATTACGTTACTAAGTGGGTAGAAGCTATTCCAACTAGTAGTGCTGATCATAACACTTCTATTAAAATGCTTAAAGAAGTTATTTTTCCGAGGTTTGAAGTCCCTAGATATTTAATGACTGATGGTGGTTCACACTTTATTCATGGTGCTTTCCGTAAAATGCTTGCTAAGTATGATGTTAATCATAGAATTGCATCTCCTTATCACCCTCAGTCTAGTGGTCAAGTAGAGTTGAGTAATAGAGAGCTCAAATTAATTTTGCAAAAGACTGTTAATAGGTCTAGAAAGAATTGGTCCAAGAAACTTGATGATGCATTATGGGCTTATAGAACTGCATACAAAAATCCTATGGGTATGTCTCCGTATAAAATGGTTTATGGAAAAGCATGTCACTTACCTCTCGAACTAGAACATAAGGCGTATTGGGATATTAAAGAGCTCAACTATGATTTTAAACTTGCCAGTGAGAAGAGGTTATTTGATATTAGCTCACTTGATGAATGGAGAACCCAAGCTTATGAAAATGCCAAGTTGTTTAAAGAAAAAGTTAAAAGATGGCATGACAAAAGGATACAAAAGCGTGAGTTTAATGTAGGTGATTATGTATTGCTATACAACTCTCATTTAAGATTTTTTGCAGGAAAACTTCACTCTAAATGGGAAGGCCCCTATGTTATCGAAGAGGTCTATCGTTCCGGTGCCATAAAGATCAACAACTTTGAAGGCACAAATCCGAAAGTGGTAAACGGTCAAAGAATTAAACATTATATCTCAGGTAATCCCATAAATGTTGAAACCAATATTATTGAAACCGTAACCCCGGAGGAATACATAAGGGACAATTTTCGGAACGTTTCAGACCCCGAAAAGGAATAGGTATGTGGTACGGTAAGTAAACCGACTCCAAAACAATTTTTAAGGCAATATTTCTCTGTTTTGGAATATTTAGAAAAATAGAAAAATAAGTAGCAGTCCGGGAAGGACACGAGGGCCCCACGAGGGTGGTGGGCGCGCCCCCTACCTCGTGAGCACCTCGCGTGCCTTCCGGACTCCGTTTTCTTGCATGATACGTATTTTGGTCGGTAAAAATTCATTATATATTCTCCCGAAGGTTTTGACTCCCGTATCACGCAAATCTCCTCTGTTTTTGTTTTCGAGCTATTGCTGCTGCAGATTAGAGCAAGATGTCTTCTCAAGAGTCAATCGGGGAGAGCCGGGTATCTAATCCGGAACCGGAACCAGGGGCAAACAGCGATGCTGACCACTTTGGGCCAGCAATGGAGGAAGAGATGGAGGCTGACTTGATGAGAGTAGATGCCATGGAGGATCAAGAAGTCACCTCTCGCCTCCGAGCTGGGTTCACGATGGTGGAACTACAGAGCTCAGCTATTCCAAACTCGGTTATCCCTTCTAATGTTAGATTTCTTTCTTATGAAAATATGAAGAGGAGTGTCACTTGTTCTCCCGCAACTATGCAACATCCTTGGGTGCAAGGAGGTTTAGCCGTCACAGGAAAGCTTTGTAAGGAAATAATGGACCTCAAACAGCAAGTCAATAAGCTCGAGGAGGAGAACCGCATCCTGAGGGGAATAATCGCCAAGAATATTACACCGACAACAAAGAAGGAGACATAATCACATGGGTATGGGCACTCCCCTTGGCAACTGCCAAGCTTGGGGGAGGTGCCCCGGTATCGTATCACAATCACAACTCCTATCTTTACCGTTTTTCTCAGTTTGATCCTATTAGTAGTATCTTGATCTAGTAGAATAAAGTTTACGTCATGATCTAGTTTTGAGTTTGCTTTATGATCTTTCTTTGTAATCGAGTCCGTGAGCTATATATAATAAAGATTAGTGTTGAGTCAAGGGCTTGATTATTTTGCCATGATCTTGGGTGAATAAAAGAAAAGAGAAGAAGAATAAAAAGAAACAAAAAGTTCATATTGATCTTATTGAGAGTAATGACTTCACATAGAAAGAGTATGATGATTAAAAGTTGTTGGGAGTTGGCAAACATAGCTTTGGTCATCGTTGCAATTAATAGGAAGTAATAAGGAAAGAGAGGTTTCACATATAGATATATTATCATTGACATCTTTTATGATTGGGAGCACTCATTAAAATATGACATGCTAAAGAGTTGATGTTGGACAAGGAAGACAACGTAATGAGTTATGTCTTTCTTATATCTGAGGTAAAGTATGTTGTCATGGATCCTCTAACTTGTTGAGCTTGCCTTTCCCCCTCATGCTAGCCAAATTCTCAGCACCAAGTAGAAATACTACTTGTGCTTCCAAATACCCTTAAACTAGTTTTGCCATGAGAATCCACCATATCTACCTATGGACTAAGTAAGATCCTTCAAGTAAGTTGTCATCGGTGCAAAGCAATAAAAATTGCTCTAAATATGTATGATTGATTGGTGTGGGAGAAATAAGCTTTATACGATCTTGTGATGTGGAAGTAATAAAAGCGATGGACTGCATAATAAAGGTTCATATCACAAGGGGCAATATAAAGTGATGTTCTTTCGCATTGAGATTTTGTGCATCCAACCATAAAAGCGCATGGCAACATCTGCTTCCCTCTTCGAAGGGCCTATCCTTTATTATTATCTTCTACCTATTGCAAGAGCCATGGTGATCTTCACCTTTTCTTTTTCATTTTATCCTTTGGCAAGCTTAGCATGTTGGAAAGAACATGATATATATATCTAATTGGATGTAGGGGAGCATGAACCATCATTGTTGACATTACCCTTGAGGTAAAAGGTTGTGGGGCAAAACTATAAGCCCCTATCTTTCTTTGTGTCCGATTAAAACTCCGTAACCACAAGTATTGCGTGAGTGTTAGCAATTATGGAGGACTAAATGATAGTTGAGTATGTGGACTTGCTTTTTAGCTCTGACATAGACTCTTTCTGATGTTATGATAAATTGCAATTGCTTCAATGATTGAGATTATAGTTTGTCGGAGCCCAGTAAGGTTTATGATTTATACTTTTGCATTGTGAATAGATCATCACTTGAACATAAGTAATCATATGACAAAATCTATATATGTTCTTGTTAAGAGAATAATCATGATGCCTTCATGTCCGTATTTTATTTTTATCAACGCCTGTACCTCTAAACATGAGGACATATTTATTGTTATCGGCTTTTTGCTTGAGGACAAGCGAGGTCTAAGCTTGGGGGAGTTGATACGTCCATTTTGCATCATGATTTTATATCAATATTTATTGCATTATGGACTGTTATTTCACTTTTTGTCATAAAACTTATGGCTATTCTCTCTTATTTTACAAGGTTTACATAAGGAGGGAGAATGCCGGCAGCTGGAATTCTGGGCTGGAAAAGGAGCAAATATTAGAGACCTATTCTGCGCAACTCCAAAAGTCCTGAAACTCCACGGAACATCTTAAAATAAATAAAGAAAAATCCTCGCCAAAGATGAAGGCGAGGGGGCCCACACCCTGCTCACGAGGGTGGGGGGCGCGTCCCCCCTCCTAAGGCGTGCCCCCTACCTCGTGGGCCCCCTGGTGGCTCTCCGACATCCATCTTCTCCTATATGAGGTCTTTCGATGAGGAAAAAATAAGGAGGAACTTTTCGGGACGAGACGGCGGAACCTTGGCGGAACCAATCTAGAGCTCCGGCAGAGCTGTTCTGCCGGGGATACTTCCCTCCGGGAGGGGGAAATCATCACCATCGTCATCACCAACGCTCCTCTCATCGGGAGAGGGCAATCTCCATCAACATATTCACCAACACCATCTCATCTCCAAACCCTAGTTCATCTCTTGTATCCAATTCTTGTCTCAAAGTCCGGGATTGGTGCTAGTATGTTGCTAGTAGTGTTGATTACTCCTTGTAGTTGATGCTAGTTGGTTTATTTGGTGGAAGATCATATGTTCAGATCCTATATGCATATTATTACCCCTCTGATTATGAAAATGAATATGCTTTGTGAGCAATTACATTTGTTCCTAAGGACAAGGGAGAAGTCTTGCTATTAGTAGTCATGTGAATTTGGTATTCGTTTGATATTTTGATAAGATGTATGTTGTCTAGCCTCTAGTGGTGTTATGTGAATGTCGACTACATAACACTTTACCATTATTTGGGCCTAGAGGAGGGCATTGGGAAGTAATAAGTAGATGATGGGTTGCTAGAGTGACAGAAGCTTAAACCCTAGTTTATGCGTTGCTTCGTAAGGGGCTGATTTGGATCCATATGTTTTATGCTATGGTTAGGTTTACCTTAATACTTTTATTGTAGTTGCGGATGCTTGAAATAGAGGTTAATCATAAGTGGGATGCTTGTTCAAGTAAGAACAGCACCCAAGCACTGGTCCACCCACATATCAAATTATCAAAGTATCGAACGCGAATCCTATGAACATGATGAAAACTAGCTTGATGATATTCCCATGTGTCCTCGGGAGCGCTTTTCCTTATATAAGAGTTTGTTCCGGCTTGTCCTTTGCTACAAAAAGGATTGGGCCACCTTGCTGCATTTTATTTACTTTTGTTACTTGTTTCTCGTTACAATTTATCTTATCACAAAACTATCTGTTACCACTTATTTCAATACTTGTAGAGAATACCTTGCTGAAAACCGCTTATCATTTCCTTCTGCTCCTCGTTGGGTTCAACACTCTTACTTATCGAAAGGACTACAATAGATCCCCTATACTTGTGGGTCATCACGTAGTTATGTACGCGCGACACGAATGCCACCACTTGATCGGAACTGCGAAGGAGGCCTGATTGCTAGTCGAGCTCCTGACAAGCCAAGCTCTCCTGCTGCAGAGTAGTTCGGACCCTCTTAACGGTGTCCGTGGGCTCGGCAACCGAGTTAAGGTTCTGCTTGAGAAGGACGCTCTGTACTTCTGCTACTAAGGCAGCTGTGTGCTCTATCACGGAGACGTCCCCGAGCGCACGCTTGCGCTCCTTCTTGGGGATGTGGGTATCATATATCATATTCACCATTTTAACCCGAGGGGGAAACTTCTTCTGTCCCCCTGTGTTCGGTTGCTAGGGCTCTTCGTCATCATCCTCGCTTTGCGATCCCTTTTCCCTGTTCTCGGTGTTCAATTTGCCAGCCTGTTTAAAAACCCAGCAATCTCTATTTGTATGATTGGGTGACTTGTCTGGGGTGCCATGAATCTGGCACGGACGATCAAGTATGCGGTCCAAGCTGGATGGACCTGAAGTGTTATTTTGGAACGGCTTCTTCCGCTGTCCGGACTTAGAGCCCCTGAATCCGGCATTGACTGTCGTGTCCTCGGTGTTATCACTGTTATTTCGGCGCTTGTATCTGTTGCGCCGAGACTTGTCTTTGCTAGTTTTAGCTTCAGGGGTGCCGGTGTCGCTTGCATTGTTTTTGCCACGGGCCAACCAACTGTCCTCGCCCGCACAATACTGGGTCATGAGTGCCGTGAGGGATGCCATGGATTTTGGCTTTTCTTGGCCGAGGTGGTGAGCGAGCCATTCATCGCGGATGCCGTGTTTGAAGGCTGCTAGGGCTTCGGCATCCGGACAATCAACGATTTGGTTCTTTTTAGTTAAGAACCTAGTCCAGAATTTCCTGGCGGACTCTCCGGGCTATTGAACTATATGGCTTAAGTCATCAGCATCTGAAGGTCGAACATATGTACCTTGGAAGTTATCGAGGAAGGCCTCTTCCAAGTCCTCCCAGCTGCCAATGGAATTTGCAGGAAGACTGTTCAGCCAGTGCAGAGCTGGCCCCTTGAGTTTTTAAGGGAGGTATTTGATGGCGTGGAGGTCATCGCCGTGGGCCATATGAATGTGGAGAATGAAGTCTTCGATCCACACCGCGGGGTCCGTGGTTCCATCGTATGATTCTATATTCAATGGTTTGAACCCTTCTAGGAATTCATGATCCAGGCATCAGTGAAGCAATGAGGATGTGTGGCGCCTCTATATCGGGTCGTATCGCGACGTAGCTTTGATGGAGTCCGTCTGCGGTTTTCGGCCCGCGCATGACTAAGTTTGTCACGTCCGAATAGGTGGCCGTCGTCACGTGTCGAGGCACGCCCTCGCGATCCGTAGATTGATCTAGTATGTCATGCTTTATTGTTCAGGTTTTGCCGAAGGTCATATGTATGACCATGAGCTAATTTACATCTGCCTGTGCGCTGAGGTGGGGCTGGCTGGTGTTCGGCGTGAGTTGCCGTTTTGTCTCGACCATGTGGTGGTCGGTCAGCCGCATTGTACGATGGAGGTATTTAGTGCGGCACCTCCTCGTCAAACTAAGGTAGCAATTTGTGCTTTGGGTAGCTTTTGGTTGGGCGCTTGAGGCCGTACTCTTCGGCTGCTAGGACATCCGTCCATTTATCATTGAGCAGATCTTGGTCAGCTTGAAGCCGTTGCTGCTTCTTTTTCAGGCTACTTGCCATGGCGATTAGCTGGCGCTTGAAATGCTCCTTCTCCAGAGGTTCCTCAGGCACGATGAAATCATTGGTGCCGAGGCTCACCTCATCCTTGGAGAGCGGAAGATAACTTCCGTCCTCTGAGTCTTCGTGTGTGGCCTGCTTGCCAGGGCTGGCATGCTCATCTTCCCGTTCATCTCGTTCATTAGCTGTTTCAACGGGGTCTTCGTTGTCTTTGGCACCTTCTGGAGTATTATCTTCTCCTGTGTCGGTGTTGCTGTCTTTACTAAGGCGTGACTTGGAGCGGCGCCGCTGACGCCGACGCTTGGATTGTATTTCAGAAGGTTTATTCTCGGCTGGATATTCCTTGTCATTGTCGCTGTTCTCCTTTGGTGCATCCACCATGTATACATCATACGAGGAAGTGGCCGTCCAGCGTCCGATGAACGGCGGGTTCTGGGCCTCTTCTTCTCCGGCATCGTCGTCCATACCGTCGATGTCCTCGGAGTCGTAATCAAGTGTGTCGGTCAAATCCTCGACCATGGCAATGAAGTGGGTGGCGGGTGGGAAGCAAAATTCTCCATCGTCAGCCCCTAGTTCGAACCGGATACAGTTTGGCTGTGAGTCCTCTGGCAAGGACATATTCTTTAATGAGTTTAGCACATCGCCCAAAGGCGAGTGCTGGAAGATTTCTGCGGCGCTGAACTTGAAGATCGATAAACAATCAAGCTCGGCGTCTGTGGGCTCACGTGGTTTGGAACTTATGGCCAGAGATGAGTCCAGAGTTTCGCTGACAGAGACGTCGTGAGAGGTTAAGTCTATATACGGCTCCAATGCCGTGGAATCTGTGGCCTCCGTGGTGGGGTTGATCCTCCCGTCCTTGGGTGGCGCAGCTTGCTCCGAATCTAGGGCCAGAGCGGTTACAGGAGCAATCTCGTGGATGCAGCCTGATGATAGATTTAGGTCATGATCATCAGGGTGGCCGGGAGCGGCTACCGCGGTCTCGAATCTGACGAAGATCAAGTCTCCATGGATGTCTGCAACATAGTTCAAGCTTCTGAATCTGACCTGATGGCCAGGGGTGTAGCTTTCGATCTGCTCTAGATGGCCAAACGAATTGGCCCGCGGTACGAAGCCGCTGAACACGAAGATCTATCCGGGGAGGAAAGTTTCTCCTTGGACAGCGTCATTATGGATGATTGAAGGGGCCATCAAACCTTTTAGCAACAGCACAGAGGAACTCTCAATGAAGCACCAATGTCGGTGTAAAAACCGACATATCTCAGGTAGGGGGTCCCGAACTGTGCATCTAAGGTCGATGGTAACAGGAGACAAGGGACACGGTGTTTTACCCAGGTTTGGGCCCTCTCTATGGAGGTAATACCCTACGTCCCACTTGATTGATATTGATGAATATGAGTATTACAAGAGTTGATCTACCTCGAGATCGTAATGGCTAAACCCTAGAGCTCTAGCTTGTATGGCTATGATAATGAGTCTCCTATACGGACTAAGTCCTCCGATTTATATAGACACCGGGAGGATCTAGGGTTACATAAGGTCGGTTACAAAGAAAGGAATCTACATATTCGACGCCAAGCTTGCCTTCCACGCTAAGGAGAGTCCCATCCGGACACGGGTGCAGTCTTCGGTCTTCGTATCTTCACAGCCCATCAGTCCGACCCATGGCTAACATGCTGGACGCCAGAGAACCCCTTTGTCCAGGACTCCCTCAACAGTCCCCTTCATGGATCTCACGTAGGATCTCACAACCTTCTTCAGGAGACACAGAACGCTGAAACGCCCCTGTGACACTGCAATGATGCAACTCTCCGTTGACAATAGTCATTGACTTGGACCGCCGGATTATCTGCCTGGCCAAAACTTCATCCTCAGGTAACTCGCCTCGGGTCATATACGCCAAATAGGGAACTGTCCAATCCAGGATAACATGAAGAGCCGCCACCAACTGAGCCTTCGGGTCAGGAATAGCCAAATCCTCCTCTGTGGGTAACTTGACCGACGGGTTATGAAGGACATCAAGAAAAACATTGGGCGACACCGGTTTACGTTGAGAACCCAACCAGCTTAAAGCGTCCGCCGCTTCATTCTTTCTCCGGTCCACATGCTGAACCTAATAACCCTTGAAGTGACCAGCAATAACATCCACCCCCCTTCGATAAGCCGCCATGAGTGGATCTTTGGAGTCCCAAGTACCTGATACTTGTTGAGCTACCAAATCCGAGTCAACAAAGCACCTAACCCAACTTAAGTTCATCTCCTTAGCCACTCGAAGACCATGGAGTAAAGCCTCATATTCAGCAGCATTGTTAGTGCAAGGAAACATTAAACGGAGAACATAACCAAATTTATCACCTCGAGGGGAAGCTAGCACAACTCCAGCCCCCGAGCCCTCCAATTACTTGGACCCATCAAAGTGAATAGTCCAATATGTGTTATCCAACTTTTCCTCCAGTGTCTGCAACTCTGTCCAGTCATTGATGAAATCCACAAGTGCCTGGGACTTGATTGCCGTACGAGGCATATACTTTAACCCGTGAGGTCCAAGCTCAGTGGCCCACTTGGCAACCCGGCTAGTTGCCTCCCTGTTTTGGATTATATCTCCCAAAGGAGCAGAACTGACCACAATGATGGGATGACCCTGAAAATACTGTTTAAGCTTCCGGCTTGCCATGAAAACTCTATACACCAGCTTCTGCCAATGTGGGTATCACTGCTTGGACTCAACGAGAACCTTACTGATATAATAAGCCGACCGTTGAACCAAATATTCCTTGCCTGCCTCCTTTCACTATACCACAGTAGCCACACTGACAGCCCTGGCATTGACAGCCACATAAAGCAACAATGGCTCTTTATCAACCGGAGCAACAAGGACAGGTGGCTCAGCTAACTGCTTTTTCAAGTCCTCAAACGCCGCATCAGCAGCATCACTCCAAACAAAATTATCTGTCTTTTTCATCATCTGATATAGAGGGATAGCTTTCTCCCCCAACCAGCTGATAAACCGGCTCAACGCTGCAATATGACCCGCCAGACGTTGAACATCATTGATACATGCCGGTTTAGCCAGAGAAGTAATTGCCTTGATCTTTTCCGGGTTAGCCTCAATGCCCCTGTTAGACACCAAAAAACCCAAGAGCTTGCCTGCTGGTACACCAAAGGCACACTTGGCCGGATTAAGCATCATCTTATAAATTCAGAGATTATCATAAGTTTCCTTCAAATCATCTATCAACATCTCCTCTTTCCTGGACTTCACAACAATATCATCCACATAAGCATGAACATTGCACCTAGTCTGAGTATGAAGACAATTCTGCACACAATGCTGATAAGTCGCCTGGGCACTCTTGAGCCCAAAAGGCATAGACACATAGCAGAAGGCTCCAACAGGAGTTATAAAAGTTGCCTTCTCCTGGTCCTTAACTACCATCTTGATCTGATGATAACCAGAATAAGCATCCAGAAAACTCAAACGCTCACAACCCGCCGTAGCATCAATAATCTGATCAATACGAGGGAGGGCGAAAGGATCAACCGGACAAGCCTTGTTTAAATCTGTGTAGTCCACACACATGCGCCAAGTGCCATTCTTCTTAAGTACCAGCACCGGGTTAGCCAACCACTTAGGATGAAAAACCTCGATAATAAACCCAGCTGCCAAGAGCCGGGATACCTCTTCACCAATGGCCCCTTGCGCCTTTCTTCGTTGAAACGCCGAAGAAACTGCTTGACCGGTTTAAACCTGGGATCAATATTGAGAGTGTGCTCAGCGAGTTCCCTCGGTACACCTGGCATGTCAGAAGGCTTCCATGCAAAGATGTCCCGGTTCTCACAGATGAACTCGATGAGCGTGCTTTCCTATTTTGGATCCAAATTAACGCTGATGCTGAACTGCT
Source organism: Triticum aestivum (assembly GCF_018294505.1). Lineage (NCBI taxonomy): Eukaryota > Viridiplantae > Streptophyta > Magnoliopsida > Poales > Poaceae > Triticum > Triticum aestivum. The sequence continues at coordinate 678,875,254 of NC_057806.1, read as the reverse complement.
TGGATGAATCGCCAGGAACAAAGTCAACCAGTTTAGTCTCATCAGCCGACTTAAATTTCAGGGCCGGATCATGCTCTGTAGTGTTTTTTTCAAAGAAGTCATGTTCGCCGGATCAACATTGTCCTTATAGAACTTCAACTCCTCCGTTGCGCAAACCGACTCAGCATAAGCCGCATCCCCCTCTTCACACTGCAAAGCTATTTTCCGGCTCCCATGTACCGTGATGGTCCCCTTATGACCCAGCATCTTGAGCTGCAGATAAACATAACAGGGTCTTGCCATAAACTTAGCATAAGCCGGTCGTCCAAACAGGGCATGATAAGGGCTCTTGATTTTCACCACCTCAATGGTCAATGTCTCTGATCTAGAATCATGATCATCTCCAAAAGCAACTTCCAGGGCTATCTTACCAACTGGATACGCCGACCGAGGGAGTCCTGGATTAGGGGGTATCCGGACGGCCGGACTATATCCTTTGGTCGAACTGTCGGACTATGAAGATACAAGATTGAAGACTTCGTCCCGTGTCCGGATGGGACTTTCCTTGGCGTGGAAGGCAAGCTTGGCAATATGGATATGTAGATCTCCTTCCTTGTAACCGACTCTGTGTAACCCTAGCCCCCCTCCGGTGTCTATACAAACCAGAGGGTTTAGTCCGTAGGAAGAAGAACAAGAATCATACCATAGGCTAGCTTCTAGGGTTTAGCCTCTTCGATCTCGTGGTAGATCAACTCTTGTAATACTCATATCATCAAGATCAATCAAGCAGGAGTAGGGTTTTACCTCCATCGAGAGGGCCCTAACCTGGGTAAAAACATCGTGTCCCACGTCTCCTATTACCATCAGCCTAGACGCACAGTTTGGGACCCCCTACCCGAGATCCGCCGGTTTTGACACCGACACCGACTTACCAGGCACCACTCCATGGAAAACAGTGTTTGGCGGTTTAAGATTTTTATCCGTCAACCCCATACGACGGAAGGTGTCATAATAAAGGATATTGATGCTGCTCCCTCCGTCCATGAGCACCTTGGTGAACTTATACCCTCCAACTTGTGGCGCAACCACTAATGGCAGATGACCCAGATTATCAACCCAGGGCGGATGATCCTCTTGACTCCACACAATGGGCTGCTCAGACCAGCGCAAGTAATGGGGCACTTCCAGTTCAATGGAGTTTACTGCCCTTTTATGAAGCTTCTGATCCCGCTTGCACAAACTCGTGGTGAAGACGTGATACTGTCCACTATTCAACTGTTTTGGGTTACTCTGATATCTAGACTACTGCTGCTGCTGACTCCCTTGACTAGACTGTTGATGGTAACCACCTGATTGCCTTGGTTGCCCTGATGACCTTGATGATCTTGATGACCCTGGAACCCAGAGCCTGAACCGCCACCATCGTAACCCGGACCCCGTGAACCGGATCCTAGACCGCCTCCCGGTCCATGGTTTCTTTGAAAAAGATTTGAATTCTTGAACTCCTTCATGATGTAACAATCTTTCCAAAGATGAGTATATGGTCTTTGATGTGTACCATGCTTCAGGAAGGGCTGATTCAACATATGCTCAAGATTAACGCCTGATCCTCCGGTCTGCGGGGGTGGTCTGCCCTTACGTCCCTGGCCATTATTCTGTGCACTGGTATTTGCCACAAAGTCCAGGTTGTTATCAGCCTTGCGCTTACCATTACATCCTTGATTCAACGCCGGGTTATGCTACTGCACTCTGGTGCTGTTGCTCTTCTTTCCCTTTCCCGGTTTGTCATCACTAAACTCGGGGTCTTTGGTACTATCAGAGTCAGCGTACTTAACCAGAGCAGCCATAAGTGTCCCCATGTCATTGCAGTGATGTTTGAGCCGCCCTAATTTCTGCTTGAGGGGCGTAAGACGACAATTTTTCTCCAACGTCAAGACTGCTGAATCGGCATTGATCCGGTCTGATGAGTGCAGTATCGTTGAAACCCGACGCACCCAATGGGTTTTTGATTCACCTTCTTCCTGGACACAGGAGGCCAAATCCACAATTCACATGGGCTGCTTGCACGTGTCCTTGAAATTCTAGATAAACCGGGCTTTCAGCTCGGTCCATGACCCAATGGAGTTAGCCGGTAATCCCTTCAACCAAGTACGAGCCGTTCCTTCCAACATCATGGTGAAATACTTAGCACATGCAGCCTCATCAACATCCGACAGTTCTATCGCCATCTCATAACTCTCAATCCACGCTTCAAGAGGTAAATTGGCCGTGTAGTTGGTTAGATCTTGATGCTCAACATGTAAGTAGCTTCACCGAGGTCTTTCTTTGAAGAACTCCTTTCAAATACTCCTTTATGCTTTCCAGAAAATTCTACATCATTTCTGATCAATAATATGTCATTTACATATATTTATCAGAAAGGCTGTAGTCCTCCTACTCACTTTCTTGTAAATACAGGCTTCACCGCGAGTCTGTATAAAACTATATGCTTTAATCAACTCATCAAAGCGTATATTCCAACTCCGAGATGCTTGCACCAGTCCACAGATGGATCGCTGGAGCATGCACATTTTGTTAGCACATTTAGGATTGACAAAACCTTCTGGTTGCATCATATACAACTCTTTTTTAATAAATCCATTAAGGATTGCAGTTTTGTTATCCATTTGCCAGATTTCATAAAATGCGGCAATTGCTAACATGATTCAGATAGACTTTAAGCATCGATACAAGTGAGAAAATCTCATCGTACTCAACACCTTGAACTTTATCAAAACCTTTTTCCGACAAGTCTAGCTTTGTAGATAGTAACACTACTATTAGCGTCCGTCTTCCTCTTGAAGATCCATTTATTTTCTATGGCTTGCCGATCATCGGGAAAGTCAACCAAAGTCCACACTTTGTTCTCATACATGGATCCCATCTCAGATTTCATGGCCTCAAACCATTTCACGGAGTCTGGGCTCATCATCGCTTCCTCATAGTTCGTAGGTTCGTCGACCTCCAGAACAGGATTACCATACCACTCTGGTGCGGATCTTACTCTGGTTGACCTACGAGGTTCGGTAGTAACTTGATCTGAAGTTACATGATCATCATCATTAGCTTCCTCACTAATTGGTGTAGGAGTCACAGGAACAGATTTTTGTGATGAACTACTTTCCAATAAGGGAGCAGGTACAGTTACCTCATCAAGTTCTACTTTCCTCCCACTCACTTCGTTCGAGAGAAACTCCTTCTCTAGAAAGGATCAATTCTTAGCAACGAATATCTTGCCTTCGGGTCTGTGATAGAAGGTGCACCCAACTGTCTCCTTTGGGTATCCTATGAAGACACATTTCTTTGATTTGGGTTTGAGCTTATCAGGATGAAACTTTTTCACACAAGCATCGCAACCCCAAACTTCAAGAAATGACAATTTTGGTTTCTTGCCAAACCATAGTTCATATGGTGTCATCTCAACGGATTTAGATGGTGCCCTTTTTAACGTGAATACAGTTGTCTCTAATGCATAACCCCAAAACGATAGTGGTAAATCGGTAGGAAAGATCATAGATTGCACCATATCTAATAAAGTACGGTTATGGTGTTTGGACACACCATTACACTGTGGTGTTCCAGGTGGCGTGAGTTGCGAAACTATTCCGTATTGTTTCAAATGAAGACTAAACTCATAACTCAAATATTCTCCTTCACGATCTGATCATAGAAACTTTATTTTCTAGTTACGATGATTTTCTACTTCACTCTGAAATTATATGAACTTTTCAAATGTTTCAGACTTATGTTTCATCAAGTAGATATAGCCATATCTGCTCAATTCATGTGTGAAGGTCAGAAAATAATGATATCCGTCGCGAGCCTCAACACTCATCGAATTGCATACATCAGTATGTATTATTTCCAATAAGTCAGTTGCTCGCTCCGTTGTTCCGGAGAACAGAGTCTTAGTCATCTTGCCCATGAGACATGGTTTGCAAGCATCAAATGATTCATAATCAAGTGATTCCAAAAGCCCATCAGCATGGATTTCTTCATGCACTTTACACCAATATGAACTAAAACGACAGTGCCACAAATACGTTGCACTATCATTATTAACTTTGCATCTTTTGGCTTCAATATTATGAATATGTGTATCACTACGATCGAGATCCAACAAACCATTTTCATTGGGTGTATGACCATAGAAGGTTTTATTCATGTAAATAGAACAACAATTATTCTCTAATTTAAATGAATAACCGTTTGCAATAAACATGATCAAATCATATTCATGCTCAATGCAAACACCAAATAACACTTATTTAGGTTCAACACTAATCCCGAAAGTATAGGGAGTGTGCGATGATGATCATATCAATCTTGGAACTACTTCCAACACACATCGTCACCTTGCCCTTTAACTAGTTTCTATTCATTCCGCAACTCCCATTTCGAGTTACTACTCTTTAGCAACTGAACTAGTATCAAATACTTGAGGGGTTGCTATAAACACTAGTAAAGTACACATCAATAACATGTATATCAAATATACCTTTGTTCACTTTGCCATCCTTCTTATCCACCAAATACTTGGGGCAGTTCCGCTTCCAGTGACCAGTCCCTTTGCAGTAGAAGCACTTAGTCTCAGGCTTAGGTCCAGACTTTGGTTTCTTCACTTGAGCAGCAACTTGCTTGCCGTTCTTCTTGAAATTCCCCTTCTTCCCTTTGCCCTTTTCTTGAAACTGGTGGTCTTGTCAACCATCAACACTTGATGCTCTTTCTTGATTTCTACCTTTGTCGATTTCAGCATCGCGAAGAACTCGGGAATTACTTTCGTCATCCCTTGCATATTATAGTTCATCACGAAGTTCTAGTAACTTGGTGATAGTGACTAGAGAACTTTGTCAATTACTATCTTATCTGGAAGATTAACTCCCACTTGATTCAAGCAATTGTAGTACTCAGATAATCTGAGCACATGCTCACTAGTTGAGCTATTCTCCTCCATCTTATAGGCAAAGTACTGTCAGAGGTCTCATACCTCTCGACACGGAGATGAGTATGAAATACCAATTTCAACTCTTGGAACATCTTATATGCTCCGTGGTGTTCAAAGAATTTTTGAAGTCCCGGTTCTAAGTCGTAAAGCATGATGCACTAAACTATCAAGTAGTCATCATATCAAGCTTGCCAAATGTTCATAATGTCTGCATCTGCTCCTGCAATTGGTCTGTCACCTAGCGGTGCATCAAGGACATAATTCTTTGGTGCAACAATGAGGATAATCCTCAGATCACGGATCCAATACGCATCATTTCTACAAACATCTTTCAACTTAGTTTTCTCTAGGAACATATCAAAATAAATAGGGGAGCTAAACGCGAGCTATTGATCTACAACATAGATATGCTAATACTACCAGGACTAAGTTCATGATAAAATTAAAGTTCAATTAATCATATTACTTAAGAACTCCCACTTAGATAGACATCCCTCTAATCATCTAAGTGATCACGTGATCCAAATCAACTAAACCACGTCCGATCATCACGTGAGATGGAGTAGTTTTCAATGGTGAACATCACTATGTTGATCATATCTTCTATATGATTCGCGCTCGACCTTTCGATCTCAGTGTTCCGAGGCCATATCTGCATATGCTAGGCTCGTCAAGTTTAACCCAAGTATTCTGCATGTCCAAAAACTGGCTTGCACCCGTTGTAGATGAACGTAGAGCTTATCACACCCGATCATCATGTGGTGTCTCGGCACGATGAACTTTGGCAACAGTGCATACTCAGGGAGAACACTTTTATCTTGAAATTTAGTGAGAGATCATCTTATAATGCTACCGTCAATCTAAGCAAAACAAGATGCATGAAAGATAAACATCACATGCAATCAATATATGTGATATGATATGGCCATCATCATTTTGTGCTTGTGATCTCCATCTCCGAAGCACCATCATGATCACCATCGTCACCTGCGCGACACCTTGATCTCCATCATAGCATCGTTGTCGTCTCGCCAACTATTGCTTCTACAACTATCGCTACTGCTTAGTGATAAAGTAAAGCATTACAGGGCGATTGTATTGCATACAATAAAGCGACAACCATATGGCTCTTGCCAGTTGCCGATAACTTGGTTACAAAACATGATCATCTCATACAATTAAAATATAGCATCATGTCTTGACCATATCACATCACAACATGCCCTGCAAAAACAAGTTAGACGTCCTCTACTTTGTTGTTGCAAGTTTTACGTGGCTGCTACAGGCTGAGCAAGAACCCTTCTTACCTACGCATCAAAACCACAACGATAGTTCATCAAGTTAGTGCCGTGTTAACCTTCTCAAGGACCGGGCGTAGCCACACTCGGTTCAACTAAAGTTGGAGAAACTGACACCCGCCAGCCACCTGTGTGCAAAGCACGTCGGTAGAACCAGTCTCGCGTAAGCGTACGCGTAATGTCGGTCCAGGCCGCTTCATCCTACAATACCGCCGAACCAAAGTATGACATGTTGGTAAGCAGTATGACTTGTATCGCCCACAACTCACTTGTGTTCTACTCGTGCATATAACATCTACGCATAAAACCAGGCTCGGATGCCACTGTTGGGGAACATAGTAATTTAAAAAAAAATCCTACGCACACACAGGATCATGGTGATGCATAGCAACGAGAGGGGAGAGTGTGTGTCCACGTACCCTCGTAGACCGAATGCGGAAGCATTAGCAAAACGCGGTTGATGTAGTCATACGTCTTCACGATCCGACCGATCCAAGTACCGAACGCACGACACCTCCGAGTTCAGCACACGTTCAGCTCGATGACGTCCCACGAACTCCGATCCAGCAGAGCTTCACGGTAGAGTTTCGTCAGCACGACAGCGTGATGACGGTGATGATGATGCTACCGACGTAGGGCTTCGCCTAAGCACCGTTGCGATATAATCGAGGTGGATTATGGTGGAGGGGGGCACCGCACACGGCTGGAATAGATCAATAGATCCACTTGTGTCTTCTAGGGTGCCCCCTGCCCCTGTATATAAAGGATGGAGGAGGGGAGGCCGGCCAGCCCCTAGGGCGCGCCAGAAGTGTGGAGTCCTACTAGGACTCCCTAGTCCTAGTAGGATTCCTCCTCCCATATGGAATAGGAAAAGGGGAAGGGAAAAGGAGAAGGAAGGAAGGGGACGCCCCCCTTCCCTAGTCCAATTCGGACCAGACCATGGGGAGGGGTGCGGCCACCTTTTGAGGCTTTTCTCTCCTTTCTCGTATGGCCCATTAAGGCCCAATATGAATTCCTGTAACTCCCCGGTACTCCGAAAAATACCCGAATCACTCGGAACCTTTCCGATGTCCGAATATAGTCGTCCAATATATCGATCTTTATGCCTCGACCATTTCGAGACTCCCCTTCATGTCCCCGATCTCATACGGGACTACGAACTATCTTAGGTACATCAAATCACATAACTCATAATAGAAATCGTCACCGAACGTTAAGCGTGCGGACCCTACGGGTTCAAGAATCATGTAGACATGACGGAGACACATCTCCAGTCAATAACCAATAGCGGAACCTAGATACTCATATTGGCTCCTACATATTCTACGAAGATCTTTATCGGTCAAACCGCATAACAACATACGTTGTTCCCTTTGTCATCCGTATGTTACTTGCCTGAGATTCGATCGTCGGTATCTCAATACCTAGTTCAATCTCATTACCGGCAAGTCTCTTTACTCATTCCGTAATACATCATCCCGCAACTAACTCATTAGTTACAATCCTTGCAAGGCTTATAGTGATGTGCATTACCGAGAGGGCCCAGAGATACCTCTCCGACAATCGGAGTGACAAATCCTAATCTCAAAATACGCCAACTCAACAAATACCTTCGGAGACACCTGTAGAGCATCTTTATAATCACCCAATTACGTTGGGACGTTTGGTAACACACAAATCATTCCTCCGGTAAATGGGAGTTGCATAATCTCGTACTCATAGGAACATGTATAAGTCATGAAGAAAGCAATAGCAACATACTAAACGATCAAGTGCTAAGCTAACAGAATGGGTCAAGTCAATCACATCATTCTCATAATGATGTGATCCCGTTAATCAAATGACAACTCATGTCTATGGCTAGGAAACCTAACCATCTTTGATTCAACGAGCTAGTCAAGTAGAGGCATACTAGTGACACTCTGTTTGTCTATGCATTCACACATGTATCAAGTTTCTGGTTAATACCATTCTAGCATGAATAATAAACATTTATCATGAAATAAGGAAATAAATAATAACTTTATTATTGCCTCTAGGGCATATTTCCTTCACCACCATGTTCTGAGCATCGGCCCCACCTCCTGCCGGGTTATGGCCACGAGGCGGATTACGATTCCACGCACTGCTTGACACGACCGGCTCATCAATATGTCCGCTGTAACTCTGGCTTGGACGGGGGTGGAATGAATCCTCTCACGGCTGTACGAGTAAGCCTGCTGCTGAGCCAAGGCTGTCTGAAGGAGCTCTCTAGCCCGCCGCATCTCAACTGCTACTGGGGACTCGCCTTCGACTGGGAGAGCCACCAATCGTGAAGCAGCGGCGACCATGTTATCCAAGGGGTTAGAGTAATGACCCGACGGTGTCAACACATGTTGCGGCGTCGGTGCATGCTGCGGCGGGTTATTGCCCTGACGAGGCGGGTCCATCATGCGCGGTTGAACCAGCGTGCCTGTTCCTCGTGCTTCAGTCCGGTTTATCACTTGCTGGTTACTGGTCCCTGCCCCGGGCGTGTTGAAGAGGTTTCTCGCTTCGTAAACCAAGGGTAGGCGGGTCTGATGCCTTCTCCTCATGACATCATTCGACGCGTTCTGATCCAGCATAAGCCGGAAGGACTCCGATTGAACCCGATGCGCCTGAGCCTCTAACTCGGCCCGCATCGTGGCCATTCTTACGTCTTCGGCTGCTAGGTCTTCCTTGGCATGGGTTATCTGGTCTCTCACCTTGGCGATCTCCACATTATGCTCATCCCGATTTGCTGCATTAACCTCAGTCGTCATCAGCGTTGCTAAAGCGTCAAGTAAACCGGATAGAACTTGAGCCGGTGGGCGCACATGGTCTCCTGCCCCGGCCTCCGCTGCCACTGCTGAACCGGAAATTAACGCCGTCACAGTGGAAGAATTCTGCCCTGGCTGAGTACCGGCCATGAAAATTGCAACACGGTTCGGCGGTTCATGGGGATCCGGAATACTGTCACCATCGGAATAGCCCCCAAGCGGGCCGTCCTGGAGCTGGTATAATGACTCGGTTTCTCCAGTATTTGATTCGCCATCGGAGTAAACAACGGTTTCACCACCAGACGTCAATCTATCCTCAGATTCTGCCCCGTGGATGACTCCCACGAAGGCACGCTTCATGGCAGGCTAAACCTGAGCGGGTCTCGCACGCTGAGCTGTCTCGATGATGTCGGTGCAGATGTCTGGCTCAGGGCCCAGTTCGCCAATCTTGCCGATGAAGACGTGAGTTCCATCGAAGGGGACCCGGTACCCATACTCAATGGAGCCGGCCTCGGGCCCCCAGCCTGCGTCGTCGATGTAGAGCTTGCCGCGGCGACTCTTGGTCATCCTTCCCATGGCGTATCCCTTGATCCCTTCGAAGCTGCCCTTTAAGAACTCGAAACCATCGTGCGATGGCCCCACGATGGGTGCCAACTGTCTCGGAAAAGTCGCGGCAGATGTCCTAGTGTGAGGACTGAGTCGTGGAGCCATCGCGTTGAGGTTAGCTTAAAGGGGTTAAACAGGACAAAGGACACGGGAGTTTATACTGGTTCGGCCCCTTACGATGAAGGTAAAAGCCTAGTCCACTTTGTAGTTGGTATTGCTAGGGTTTTGATGAACGGGGAGCGAATACGCTTGACCCGGCTCTCGATCTCTTGTTTCTTGTCCCTAAACCATCGCCGGGTCGTCCCTTTATATACACAAGTTGACGCCCGGCGGTTTACAGAGTCCTGACCGACTCATAAACGTGTCCGGCTCGGTCTCTACCTTTTCTTATCTTACAACACAAGTTATACATCTTATGGCGGTTTACATCTACGGGCCATAATCCGCCTTTGGGCCTTGGGCCTTCTTGTTAACTCGCCTTCATAAAGCATCGTACTCCTTGTCCCCGTGGGCTTTGATAGGAACAATTTAATGAGTATAATCTGGCCCCTCCTGGGCGGTTTATACTCAATAGTTATATCCCCAACACCAACAGTGGCATCCCAGCCAGGTTTATGCGTAGATGTTATATTCACGAGTATAATACAAAGGAGTTGTGGGCATGGGTATATACATATTGCTTTCTGTCACTAGTTGATTCTTGATTCAGCGGCATTGTTGGATGAAGCGGCCCAGACCAACTTTACGCGTACGCTTACGCGAGACTGGTTCTACCGACGTGCTTCGCACACAGGTGGCTGGTGGGTGTCAGTTTGTCCAACTTTTGTTGAATCGGATTCAATGAACAGTGTTCTTTCTAAAGATCAAAAAGCAATCACTATACCGCGTTGTGGTTTTGATGCGTAGGTAAGAACGGTTCTTGCTCAGCCCGTAGCAGCCACGTAAAACTTGCAACAACAAAGTAGAGGATGTCTAACTTGTTTTTGCAGGGCATGTTGTGATGTGATATGGTTAAGACATGATGCTAAATTTTATTGTATGAGATGATCATGTTTTGTAACACAGTTATCGGCAACTGGCAGGAGCCATATGGTTGTCGCTTTATTGTATGAAATGCAATCGCCATGTTATTGCTTTACTTTATCACTAAGCGGTAGCGATAGTCCTAGAAGCAATTGTTGGCGAGACGACAACGATGCTTCGATGGAGATCAAGGTGTCAAGACGGTGACGATGGTGATCATGACGGTGTTTGGAGATGGAGATCAAAGGCACAAGATGATGATGGCCATATCATATCACTTATATTGATTGCATGTGATGTTTATCCTTTATGCATCTAATTTTGCTTAGTTCGACGGTAGCATTATAAGATGATCTCTCACTAAATTTCAAGGTATAAGTGTTCTCCCTAAGTATGCACCATTGCTACAGTTCGTCGTTCTGAGACACCACGTGATGATCGGTTGTGATAAGCTCTACGTTCACATACAACGGGTGCAAGCCAGTTTTGCACACGCAGAATACTCGGGTTAAACTTGACAAGCCTAGCATATGCAGATATGACCTCGGAACACTGAGACCGAAAGGTCGAGCATGAATCATATAGTAGATATGATCAACATAGTGATGTTCACCATTGAAAACTACTCCATCTCACGTGATGATCGGACATGGTTTAGTTGATATGGATCACGTGATCACTTAGATGTAGAGAGATGTCTATATAAGTGGGAGTTCTTAAGTAATTTGATTAATTCAACTTTAATTTATTATGAACTTAGTCCTGATAGTATTTGCATAACTATGTTGTAGATCAATAGCTCGCGATGTAGCTCCCCGTTTATTTTTGATATGTTCGTAGAGAAAAACTATGTTGAAAGATGATAGTAGCAATGATGCGGACTAGGTCCGTGATCTGAGGATTATCCTCATTGCTGCACAGAAGAATTATGTCCTTGATGCACCGCTAGGTGACAGACCTATTGCAGGAGCAGATGCAGATGTTATGAACGTTTCATAAGCTCGATATGATGACTACTTGATAGTTTAGTGCACCATGCTTTACGGCTTAGAACCGGGACTTCAAAAATGTTTTGAACGCCACGGAGCATATAAGATGTTCCAAGAGTTGAAATTGGTATCTCATACTCATGCCCATGTCAAGAGGTATGAGACCTCTGACAATACTTTTCCTACAAGATGGAGGAGAATAGCTCAACGAGTGAGTATGTGCTCAGAATGTCTGAGTACTACAATCACTTGAATCAAGTGGGTGTTAATTTTCCTGATAAGATAGTGATTGACAGAGTTCTCTAGTCACTATCACCAAGTTACTAGAACTTCATGATGAACTATAATATGCAAGGGATAACGGAAATGATTCCCAAAGCTCTTCGCGATGTTGAAATCGGTGAAGGTAGAAATCAAGAAAAAGCATCAAGTGTTGATGGTTGACAAGACTACTAGTTTCAAGTAAAAGGGCAAGGGAAAGAAAGGGAACTTCAAGAAGAATGGCAAGCAAGCTGCCACTCCCATGAAGAAGCCCAAAGCTAGACCCAAGCCTGAAACTGAGTGATTCTACTGCAAAGAAAATGGTCACTGGAAGTGGAACTTCCCTAGATACTTGTCGGATAAGAAGGATGGCAAAGTGAACAAAGGTATAATTGATACACATGTTATTGATGTGTACTTTACTAGTGTTTATAACAAACCCCTCGGTATTTGATACTAGTTCAATTGCTAAGAGTAGTAACTCGAAACGGGAGTTGCAAAATAAACAAAGACTAGTTGAGGACGAGGTGACGATGTGTGTTGGAAATGATTCCAAGGTTGATAAGATCACCATCGCACACTCCCTTTACCTTCGGGATTAGTGTTGAACCTAAAATAAATGTTATTTGGTGTTTGCCTTGAGCATAATATGATTGGATCATGTTTATTGCAATACGTTATTCATTTAAGTCAATGAATAATTATCGTTCTGTTTACATGAATAAAAACCTTCTGTGGTCTTACACCCAAGGTGAATGGTTTATTGAATCTTGATCGTAGTGATACACATATTCATAATATTGAAGCCAAAAGATGCAAAGTTAATAATGATAGTGCAACCTATTTGTGGCACTGCCATTTAGGTCATATTGATGTAAAGCGCATGAAGAAACTCCATGCCGATGGACTTTTGGAATCACTTGATTGTGAATCACTTGATGCTTGCAAACCATGCCTCATGGGCAAGATGACTAAGACTCCGTTCTCCAGAACAATGGAGCGAGCAACTAACTTATTGGAAATAATACATACTGATGTATGCGATCCGATAAGTGTTGAGGCTCACGGCGGGTATTGTTATTTTCTGACCTTCACAGCTGATTTGAGAAGATATGGGTATATCTACTTAATGAAACATAAGTCTGAAACATTTGAAAAGTTCAAAGAATTTTAGAGTGAAGTGGAAAATCATCGTAACAAGAAAATAAAGTTTCTACGATCTGATCGCGGAGGCGAATATTTGAGTTACGAGTTTGGTCTTCATTTGAAACAATGTGGAATAGTTTTGCAACTCACGCCACCTGGAACACCACAACATAATGGTGTGTCCAAACGTTGTAATCGTACTTTATTGGATATGGTGTGATCTATGATGTCTCTTACCGATTTACCACTATTGTTTTGGGGTTATGCATTAGAGACGGCTGCATTCACATTAAATAGGGCACCATCTAAATCTGTTGAGATGACACTGTATGAACTATGGTTTGGCAAGAAACCGAAGTTGTCGTTTCTTAAAGTTTGAGGTTGCGATGCTTATGTGAAAAAGTTTCAAACTGATAAGCTCGAACCCAAATCGGAGTAGTGCATCTTCATAGGATACCCAAAACAAACTGCTGGGTACACCTTCTATCACAGATCCAAAGGCAAGATATTTTGTTGCTAAGAATGGATCCTTTCGAGAGAAGGAGATTCTCTCGGAAGAAATGAGTGGGAGGAAAGTAGAACTTGATGAGCTAATTGTACCTTCTCCCAAATTGGAAAGTAGTTCATCATAGAAATCAGTTCCAGTGATTCCTATACCAATTAGTGAGGAAGCTAATGATGATGATCATGAAACTTCAGATCAAGCTACTACCGAACCTCGTAGGTCAACCAGAGTATGGTCCGCACCAGAGTGGTACGGTAATCCTGTTCTGGAAGTCATGTTACTAGACCATGACGAACCTACAAACTATGAGGAAGCGATGATGAGCCCAGATTCCGCAAAATGGCTTGAGGCCATAAAATCTAAGATGGGATCCATGTATGAGAACAAAGTGTGGACTTTGATTGACTTGCCCGATGATCAGTGAGTCATTGAGAATAAATTGATCTTCAGGAGGAAGACGGACGCTAATAGTAGTGTTACTATCTACAAAGCTCGAATTGTCACAAAATGTTTTCGACAAGATCAAGGTGTTGACTACGATGAGATTTTCTCACTCGTATCGATGCTTAAAAGTCTGTCCGAATAATGTTAGCAGTTGCCGCATTTTATGAAATCTGGCAAATGGATGTCAAAATTGCATTCCTTAATGGATTTCTTAAAGAAGAGTTGTATATTATGCAACTAGAAGGTTTTTTCAATCCTAAAGGTGCTAACAAAGTGTGCAAGCTCTAGCGATCCATCTATGGACTGGTGCAAGCATCTCGGAGTTGGAATGTATGCTTTGATAGTGTGATCAAAGCATATAAGTTTTATACAGACTTGCGGTGAAGCCTATATTTACAAGAAAGTGAGTGGGAGCACTACAACCTTTCTGATAAGTATATGTGAATGTCATATTGTTGATCAGAAATGATGTAGAATTTTCTGGAAAGCATAAAGGAGTGTTTAAAAGGAGTTTTCAAAGAAAAGCCTTGGTGAAGCTGCTTACATATTGAGCATCAAGATCTATAGAGATAGATCAAGACACTTGATATATTTTTCAATGAATACATACCTTAACAAGATATTGAAGTAGTTCAAAATGGAACAGTCAAAGAAGGAGTTCTTTCCTGTGTTGCAAGGTGTCAAGTTGGGTAAAGACTCAAAACCCGACCACGGCAGAAAATAGAAAGAGAATGAAAATTCATTCCCTATGATTCAGTCATAGGTTCTATAAAGTATGCTATGCTATGTACCAGAACTATTGTATACCTTAGCATGATTTTAGCAAGGGAGTACAATAGGGATCTAGGAGTAGATCACTGGACAACGGTCAAAATTATCCTTAGAGGACTAAGGAAATATTTCTCAGTTATGGAGGTGATAAAAGAGTTCGTCGTAAAGAGTTACGTCGATGCAAGATTTTGACACCGATCTAGATGACTCTAAGTATCGATCTAGATACATACTGAAAGTAGGAGCAATTAGCTAGAGTAGCTCTGTGCAAAGCATTGTAGACATAGAAAATTTGCAAAATACATATGGCTCTGAATGTGGCAGACCCGTTGACTAAATTTCTCTCACGAGCAAAACATGATCACTCTTTAGGTGTTAATCACATAGCGATGTGAACTACATTACTGACTCTATTAAACCCTTTGGATGTTAGTCACATGGAGATGGTTAATCAAAGATGGTTAAGTTTCCTAGCCATGGACAAAGAGTTTTCATTTGATAAGCAGGATCACATCATTAGAGAATGATGTGATTGACTTGACACATCCATTAGCTTAGCACGATGATCGTTATAGTTTCATTCCTACTCCTTTCTTCATGACTTATACATGTTCCTCAGACTGAGATTATGCAACTCCCAAACACCGGAGGAACACCTTGTGTGCTATCAAACGTCACAATGTAACTGGGTGATTATAAAGATGCTCTACAGGTGTCTCCGATGGTGTTTGTTGAGTTGGCATAGATCAAGATTAGGATTTGTCACTCCATGTATCAGAGAGGTATCTCTGGGCCCTCTCGGTGATGCACATCACTATAAGCCTTGCAAGCATTATGAATAATGAGTTAGTTGCGGGATGATGCATTACGGAACGAGTAAAGAGACTTGCCGGTTACGAGATTGAACTAGGTATGAGGATACCGACGATCGAATCTTGGGCAAGTAACATACCGATGACAAAGGGAACAACGTATATCGTTATGCGATTTGACCGATAAAGATCTTCGTAGAATATGTAGGAACCAATATGAGCATCCAGGTTCCGCTAATGGTTATTGACCGGAGACTTGTCTCGGTCATGTCTACATAGTTCTCGAACCCGTAGGGTTCGCACGCTTAACGTTCGGTGACGATGGGTATTATGAGTTTATGTGTTTTGATGTATCGAAGGTAGTTCGGAGCCCCGGATTTAATCACGGACATGACGAGGAGTCTCAAAATGGTTGATACATAAAGATCGATATATTGGAAGCCTATGTTTGGACATCGAATGGTTCTGGATGAGTTCGGGCATTTTCCGGAGTACCGGGAGGTTACCGGAACCCCCCGGGGAGTATATGGGCCTTATTGGGCCTTAGTGGAAAAGTGGAGAGGGAAGGAAAAGGTGGGAGGCGCGCCCCCTAGCCCAATCTGAATTGGGAGGGGGCTGCCCCCCCTTCCTTTCCTTTCTCCTCTCCTCCCCTTCCTTCTCTCCTGCTCCTACTACATGGAAAAGGGGAATACTACTCCCAGTGGGAGTAGGACTCCCCTAGGGTGCGCCATAGAGAGGGCCGGCCCCTCCCCTCCTCCACTCCTTTATATAGGGGGGAAGGGGGCACCCCATAGACACACAAGTTGATCATTGATCTTTTAGCCATGTGTGGTGCCCCCCTCCACCATAATCCACCTCAGTCATATCGTAGTGGTGCTTAGGCGAAGCCCTGTTCCGGTAGCATCATCATCACCATCATCACGTCGTCGTGCTGAAGAAACTCTCCCTCGAAGCTCCACTGGATCGTGAGTTTGCAGGACGTCACCGAGCCGAACTGTGCAGATCGCGGAGGTGCCGTACCTTCGGTGCTAGATCGGTCGATCGTGAAGATGTACGACTACATCAACCGCGTTGTCATAATGCTTCCGCTTACGGTCTACGAGGGTACGTAGAAGATACTCTCCCCTCTCGTTGCTATGCATCACCTTGATCTTGCGTGTGCATAGGATTTTTTTTGAAATTACTGCGTTCCCCAACAACAATGAGCTCCTAATACATTCTATGGCTAGAGAAATGCTATCCTTAATGGGGGAACGAATTCAGATCCTGTTCTGGATATGTCTTCCGAATCTGAGACTGTTGCTGCCTAAAACTCTACAAAGCCATCTTCTCAAAGTGGTAATGATGTTAGTGTAGGGGCTTGGGCCATTATCCATACCTCTATTTGTCACTCTTCTGATTTCACTAAAAAGCTTGTTTTGCTTAGTGAAAATAATCTTGCTCCAATGTCAGATTATGTGTCGTGGTCATCTTTGTCGGTGGTTATGGAGGTTGAGGCAGTTTTTACACCGTTGAATTTCCTATTAGGTCTCCTATGCATGAGTGTATGGTACCAGATGTTGCTGCTTTTGTGCCTTCTTCCCGCAACTAGTATGATAAGTTGTCCAGGATTGATCAGGTGGGTGCTGCTCGCTTGAAAAAAGGAATTTGGAAGGTATTGATCCTACTTGCAAAACCCATAACCAGTTTTCTGCTTTGTCTAATACTGCCATCATGGTTCGTGCATCTCTTATGGGGGTTCAATTACGTGATGATAATTTTTGTATGATAGATATCATTCGCGAGTTAGAAAGTTCTATAAATATGCTTATTGATACAAAATAGTGAGTGTAGCTCCTCTTCATTATCTGTGTGTGATAGCTTGGGGGGATCCACTTCATTGCTACAGACTTGGGGTGATCAAGATTCTTGTTTGATGATAGCTTTGTCCTGGTTCAATCCAGAAAGAAATAAAGAGGTCCCCTAATAAAAGATGTCTGGTTATTTCAAAACCCGAGGCTCCTATTGGTTCTCGAACTAGAAGTCAAAAAAAAAGAAAAAATGACTGTAGGGATGCCCTAGCTCCTGGAAGACCTACTAGAGTGAGGGATATTCCTAGTCGTTATAAATTATAGGGCTATTTTGGAACTGTAGGGGGGCAGGAAAGAAAGGCATGTCTTCTTGCCCCACTGATATCATTTCTGCCAATGAGGTGGATTTTCTTGGTCTACAAGAGACTATGAAAAAGATGTTGAACACAGAGTTTGCCCGCATTCCTCCTGCTCCATCATCGGGTAGCTGCCTTCCCATTTTCTGCCCTCCCTTCAAGCCGTCTCTAGTACGTGCAACGCAGGGGCACCACCAAGCCGTCTCTAGGCCCCAGCCGCCTCTGCGGCTCTGGCGGGCTACAACCGTCGCATCACGTCTCTAGGGTGCTCCATTCGCCTGACCTCCTCCTTGATCCTTCCCATGGACGCGGCCAACCCCCTTACCCACGATCACACCTCCTCGACGCCTTGCTTCTCTGCGCCTCCGGCTATTGAGTGATACTGCAACCATGAGTGCCTTCTCCATGGAAGACCACACTGCGACGAGGGGAGGGCGAGTGAGGCAGGGGAGGAGAAAAGTAGATCGTGTTGCCGCCTGAGTCGCCCAAGACACGGACGACACGAGACAATAGTAATTGAGGGCACATGATTGGTTCATGGAGGGGGTGATATGTCTCCAACGTATCTACTTTTCCAAACACTTTTTCCCTTATTTTGGACTCTAACTTGAATGATTTGAATGGAACTAACCTGGACTGACGCTGTTTTCAGCAGAATTGCCATCGTGTTATTTTTGTGCAGAAATAAAAGTTCTTGGAACAACCTAAAAATCAACGGAGATTATTTTTGGAATATATAAAAAATACTGGCGGAAGAATCAAGGCCAGGGGGCCCACACCCTATACACGAGGGTGGGGGCGCGCCTACCCCCCTGGGCGCACCCCCTGCCTCATGGGCCCCCTGACACTCCTCCGACCTCAACTCCAACTCTCTATATTCATGTTCGGGGAGAAAAAAATAGGAGAGAAGGATTCATTGTGTTTTATGATACGGAGCCGCTGCCAAGCCCCAATCACTCTCGAGAGGGCCGATCTGGAGTCCGTTTGGGGCTCTGGAGAGGGGAATCCGTCGCCATCGTCATCATCAACCCTCCATCACCAATTTCATGATGCTCACCGCCGTGCGTAAGTAATTCCATCATAGGCTTGCTGGACGGTGATGGGTTGGATGAGATTTATCATGTAATTGAGTTAGTTTTGTTAGGGTTTGATCCCTAGTATCCATTATGTTCAGAGATTGATGTTGCTATGACTTTGCTATGCTTAATGCTTGTCACTAGGGACCGAGTGCCATGATTTCAGATCTGAACCTATTATGTTTTCATGAATATATGTGAGTTCTTGATCCTATCTTGCGAGTCTATAGTCACCTATTACACTACAAAAAAAATACACTTCCGTGATGATACGTGTTTGTCACAGTAGGTCGCGTTTTTTGTCATGCATGTACATCCATGACAAATTTATGACAGAATCAAGATAGTCATACCTGTGCTGTCGTAGAAGTGTTCCATGACATTACCAAAATTATCATCACGGAAGTGTCCACTTCCATGACAATAAATCACGCGTCACAGAAGTGCTTTCGTCAAGGGTGACCGACACGTGGCATCCACCGTAACGGAACGCCGTTAAGCTATCGGGTCGGGTTTTGGATCCGATAACCCGTTAACAACCCCGAACAATGGGAAGTTTCCACGTGTAAAATTCTTATTGGCTGGACAAAACATGTGTCAGCTCGTCAGTGGGTCAGATTAGTGCCTATGATATGTTGACACGTGCCACAGCCCACCACTGGCCCATTTAGCTTACAAAGCCGGCCCGTTTGACTTGGTCAAAAGTTAACGGGCTGGCCCATGAAAAGCCTGTTAACGGTCTCTTCGCAAATAGCCCATTTTACGGCCCATTAACTCACAGCCCGTTAGGCCCTAAAGGAAATCGGCACAACAACGTCATGTGGGCCATCAAATATAACACCAGCCCATTTCACTTTCGGCACATGTATGGCCCACGACGTCTTTCGTCCCATATGAGGCCTTCGTATCTTTCGGCCCTTTACAGGCCCACGGTGACTCTAGCCCATAATGAACAGTAATTTTCTTTATACCCGTTAACGACCCGTGATTTACATGGGTTGTTTCTAGCCCGTGTTAGCTTTCGACCTATTGACGGCCCATACGTTCTTGGGCTCCTTTTCGGCCCTCGATTACTTCCGGCCCGTTACTGGCATGTTCCCCTAATGGGCCAAACTTGGCCCATGGCAAGAGTCGGCCTGTTACTGGCCTGTTCCCCTAATGGGCCAAATTCGGCCCATGGCAAGAGTCAGCCCGTTTCTGGCCTATTACCTTAATGGGCCAAATTCGGCCCATGGCAAGAGTCGGCCCGTTTCTGGCCTGTTAACCCGTTGCGCCGTTTCCAGCCCGTCCTATATTCTGTCCCATTAATGACCCGTTATGCCTGTGACAGAATTAAGCCTTTGCTGTCCTACGGCCTGTTAACGGCCTGTTACCATGCTGGACTGATACCAATTACGCCCGATTACGGCCCATGTAGACCCATTTATCCGACAGCCCGAGGCCCACCGATTGCAGGCCCATTTATCGACGGCCCGTAGGAGACCCATGGATCCTACGGCCCGTATATGGCCCATGGTAGTTGCGGCCACTAGCAAACCAGGGAAAAAGAAGACTAGGAAATAAATAAGGCCGAAACTAACGCTAGGCTATTAAGGCGATTGCACAGATTACATCCACTCGGCATCAAAGATCGCCACCAGTGCAAATATAGGGAACACCCTACACTATACAAAAATGACTTGCTGTTTTCTTCAGCTGTTGGCTGCACGTTAAGAATAAATTTTGTATCGCACCAAAACAAATTACAACTATATAACAAAAGGAAGGTTGGCATAAAACTTAACAGTCTAGCAGATAAATGCACCACCAGAAGTTCAGAAGCTCAGTTCATTTGACCTGACTGTTACATTTTCATGTTGTATTGTCCGATGGAGCACCATAACCCTCGCCTTCATTTCCCGTAGGCTCCTGAACAACATAGCAAATGTCTGATAGTCTGGTTTCAAAACCATGCATATCTTGACGACATTGAGCAATGTTTCTCCTTGTTTCACAAAGGGTCTCTATTAGGGAATGGAGTTGTGTCTAGAGCGCAGATACAACATTGCTTTGAGCTTGCATATCTTGATCATGAGGCAGTTTGGACGATATTGCCTAATAACCAACCCAGTATTACGCAGGAACATGCTTTTGGCACTGTTAGTGGACAGGTACTGACCCACTGTAGCAAGAGCTGACATTGCGGTTATAGTTGCCTCGCCACCTTCTGAAGGTGGCAGTTCCACCATTTTTTCCATAGCTCGCTAAAAGTTGAGGTTTTACATTAGTAGTACTAGAACAGAAGATATTAAGGAGGCAGCAAAACCAAACAAAATAGCTTTGGTCTATATACAGAACTTATTCTGGTGAACCCATGTAAAATATTAGTTGTATTTTATTTCAAAGTACATAATAAAACCAGGTTCCAAACATATGACCATGTACCATCGCTAATGTATTGTCTATTTCTTCACATTGTATTGAGGGCTAAGGATAAAGAGACGAAGTTTATAATACGGTAAGCATAGTATGTCATCATTCATATCACAAAACAACTGAGAACAGACAAACATGCAATTGTAACATTGTGTGGGCAAGTCCAGCAGGGAACTAGATTGCGGGTCAAGATCAAAGGAACATCACTCCTCTCTTTTAAACCTTTTAAGGTGCAATGATACGCTAAGACAATTGTGTATAAAATTGAAAAGAGTAATAGACATTGGCTGCAAACCATGCAGTTCAAGGCACAAGTCAGAGTAACTAGTAGTTAAAAGGCATGAGGATTAAGGACTTACAACATCGGCTTTGACTGGTGTAGTCATGCCCTTCTTGCTGGTGTGACAGTCCTTGAAGATTTCCACATCATTTGGTTCAGGTAATTTTTGGTCCTTGCGGGCTTTCCTCTGCATTTCGAACAAGTCAATATAGATCTGATAATATGGTACAGCGAAAAGAGTGAAACAGCAGCTAATTACAAGAGCCTCGCAGTGTGCAATATAGCTACGAGATCCTGTCGTCTGTTGGAATTTCACTTTCGTACGGTTGGCCTTGTTCTTTGAACAGTTCACCTACAAGAAGATAGATTTGTGTGGCACATGCGTAAATAGGACTTCAACATGTGATCTGATCACATATATATAATGTACCTGATATTTCGGATCAGACCAGTGCTTAACAAGGCCCCTCGAGTCTTCATCCGATATATTTTCCACTGGAGATGTTTGGGAAAGTTCATTGTTAGCCTTGCCTTCAAAGTGAGTTTTCCTCAAGTTATACCGATACCGTCGCAGAGCAGACTTGAAAATATGGATGCAAGCTTGTCTAGTTGCATCATCTTGGCTATCCAACTTGAACCTCATCTATTGAAAATTATGGGAGTCTCATTATCAGCAACCTAGAAAGTATGGGACAGAGCAAGACGATATTACTAGTTTCCATACATAACCATACTTACAGATAAATGGTCGAGGAAGGTGTTGAACTGGGTTTCATCTTTGTCGTTCCTGTACTGAATCCATGTTGGGAGGATACGTACATGACACCTAACGGCAACCACTGCCTCTGATACTAACTTGGTTGACTCTGTAGCATCACGTGGCCTTTTTAAACCTGCCTCAAAACGGATCTCCATTCTTCCTCCTCTAGATTTAGTTAACCTATCAAGCATTATCCCTAATGTTTGTTTCCTCTTGCGCCTAGGTGCTAGTCCAACAACGAACATAGGAAGTGTTAGTGTACATCAAACTATGAGACTACATATAAAGAAGCATGCAACTGTAACTTGACTCCAGCAACTACCTTCTTGCTGTTGAAGCTCACAAGGTTCATCTGATATTGCCAACTCGTCTTGTGTCAAGAGTGCTTGGGAAGTAGTGTCAGGTGGCAAGGGAGCTTGGGAACGTGCTGCTAGCTCAGTTGACGCACGAGTAAGTCGTGCAGCTGGTAGTACTGTGGTAGGTGTTGCAAGAACTAGGGTTGTCTCTGCTTGTTTGGTGGCAGCTATTTGTTTCTGTTTGGCTCTTTTTGCAACTCGTGCAGCATGGGATGTCGTGTTTGTAGAATTTTCCGCTGGACTTTGACCTTCTATTTCACCATCAGTACCAGCAGAATCTGCAGGATTCATCCGCTTCTCATTTCCTGCCATTCTGTGTTTCTTCCTCTTTCTCTGTGCCATGTTAAGTCAAGCCGATAAGAAAAATGAATAACAATTTAGTTCTTCAGAACAAATTGATGTGTGATGCAGACGAACTGAACTTTGATGTTAGACAACCACATGATAGGAGGATGTAATATGTATGAAAAATAGGACGGAAGAGATAACCAGAACTATGATGTGTAAACTAATAAGAAGACATTTCACCAAATTAGAAGCAATGAAATGGAAGGTAGACACCATATGAAAGATGCTACAAATATCGCTCTGCCAAGTTAACAGTGTCTCATCATAAATGGCGTTTAAACAAATGTGAAGCAGTATAAGAAATAAATGATATGCAAGATGCAAACAACATCACACTACCATGTTAGAGGTCTCTCGTCATTAGTGCCATTGCATATTCACAGCATTGCATATTCACAGCTTATGATGTGTAAACTAAGGATAAGGCATTTCAACAAATTAGAAGCAATGAAAGCTAGACACCATATGAAAGATGCAACGAATATCACTCTACCAAGTTAAGACTGTCTCGTCATAAGTGCCATTTCAACAAATTAGTAGTACAAGCTAGAAAAGAATGTGAGATGTAACCTATATCACACTCCAAAGTCAAACGTGTCTTATGATAAGTGATTGTTCCAGGTTACACAATAGTAGTAATTTTATGTAAGAACATGGTGTGATAGACACATATTGTATGTTCTAGAAACAGGAACACGTGTCTTATTCAAGTATAATGTGTAAAGTAAGCAGATGGAATTCAACAGAATTAGAAGCAATACAAGCTAGACATCACACATAACATGCAACCACATATAACAGTGCCAAGTTAGAGGGAGCACTAGTGATGCTGCACTAGGGGAGACGTGCTCATCATAAACACAGCTTTGTTGAGTGTCTATGCATGTGTTGTCTTGGAAATCATCTTGGGGGTGTGGAGGAGTAGAAACTGTAGAGGCCCTCCGTTCGGAAGGAGCACCTTTATCCACCGCCTTGCTAACTTCCTTCCGCTTTATTGATTTTGAATTGTCAAGTAAAACCGACAAGAAAAAGCAATAAAATTCTCTCTTCAGAACTCATTCATGCATGATACTGACAATCACTACTTTGATGTAAGGCAAACACATGATACCAGGATGGAATATGTACGAAAAACAGGACGACATGGCATGTTCACAACTGTTTGTGTAAACTAAGCAGAAACCATTCCGGCAAATAAGAAGCAATGCAAGCTGGACACCACATGAAAGATGCAACCAATATGACTCTGCCAAGTTAAAAGTGTCCCATCATAAATGGAATTTCAACAAATTAGAAGCAACGCATGCTATAAATCATATGAAAGATGCAACTAATATCGCACTGCATATACTAATGGTGTCTCGTCATGTTGATTGATGCGGGATACAAAAAACAATAGTTTTATGTAAGGACATGCTTACTAGACAGATGTACTATGTACTAAATACAGGAAGGCATGTCACATTTTTCGACAAAGGGTGAATTTTATTACTCAAAATGAAGCATCATGTAGATATAAACACAATGAGCGCACACCCGGCCTCTGCATAGCTAGGATGCACACAGCCAACACTAACGCACACATACCTAAAACATGCCGGCAAAGAGCAAAGTCATACAAGACCAAAGCAGACTAGCACATGCAGTTTAACCAGATTGGAAGAATTACAATCTAGACACCATATGCAACATGCAACCACATATCACGCTACCAAGTTAGAGCAAGCACCTGCGATGCTAGTGTAGGGGAAATGCTGTAACCAACTATAGAGCTACGTTCACTATCTTCATCTGGCATTTCTGTTTCTTGAGAATCATGTCGGGAGGCTGACGCTGCATTCTTTAAATGAGGAGTAGTCCCCTTGCCTGCCTGCCTCGTCATAAGTGATTGATGAGGGATACACAAGAACATTAGTTTGATGTAAGAACATGGTTAATACACATATGTACTAGTATGTACCAAAAACAGAAAGGCATGTCATATTCAAAGGTATAATGTGTAAGCTAAGCAGATGCAATTTAACCAAATTGGAAGCAATACAACCTAGACATCCAACTGGAGTGGTGAGCATGATCATCTAGGACCTGAGAGCTTGGTGGGAGGCGGGCTGCTTCGCCACCATCGCAGCTTTTTAGTTGGCTTCCAGGTGATGCCTATCTTTGCTGGGCTTGTCACTGGCTCGGCCAGTGCCCTGACTAGCTATTTGTCTTCTGGTGCTCACGGGATGGTGGTTCATGTAAAAAAATATCTTTCCTTATCTTACCGACTTTGGCCTTTCAAATACAAGATAGACACCATATGGAACATGAAACCACATATGACACCGCGAAGTTAAAGCAAGCACCTGTGATGGTGGTTCATTGCGAGCGAGGTCATCAACTCCAGAGCTATGTTTACCGTCTCCATCTGCTGACACTGCACCCTTTATAGCGCTGTAACGTGTCTTGCCTACCCGCATACGAAGCTGGAGCGACTTCTCTCTTTTCTTTTTGGCTTCTCTCATGGTAGCAGAGTCTGAAATACCCTTGCATAAAAACACAATAGTGAGAGTAAGGGTGAAGTGTGTGCAGAACTAGTGCACTGTAAAAGTAGCAGATAGAAGGTGGCTGAAGAATAAATGACAGGAGACATATGATAGCTCTACAACATTGCATGGCAAACAAAATTAGATTCTACTCCGTATGATTTTGTAATATATGAGCACAGGAAATGCAGGTACTCCTCCAGCACACCAGCACATGTGGTCATATCTAAGATAACAGTCGACTGAAAATAAATAGGTCAGTTGATTTTTTTAATGAACCGTCCTATCTATAAGGAACGGGCAGATGGCCTTCGTCTACCTCCCGCCAGTCACTGTTGACGATCTTTCTCGAACCGCCAGCGACCACCGGCCCAGACCCCTGCCTCCGCCGCCCCGCCCTCCCATCGACCTCACACCACCGTCGTGCTTGGCAGCGCCCCCATGCCATTCATTTAATCCCAGCCGACCTCCAGACCGGGCGCTAGTAGCTCTAGGCCACACACGCCCCTAAGATAAACACCAAGGCGCTGCTTCCCCGGCGTAATAGGCGTACTAGCGCCTGTTACGCCGGGGAATGCTTCCGTTAATTGGGAATCAACTGGCCAGAAATTGAAATTCAGGGGGGCGACGGACCTCTAGCTAAGGTGAAATAGTATATGAGGAGAAACCTTGTGCATCGCGAGTTACTAGGAACATCTAGTATCAAGAAGAAGCGGTCAACTAGTGTCTTCTCTGGGATGAATACCATGCAAGCAGAGACGTAAGATTTGCACGAATAAGGGAAGATGAGTACCTTTTTTGGTTGCCGGTGTGGTCACCTCCACATGTCGTGCCGATCTTCTTCTTTTTACCGGGGAAACCGATGTTCTGGAGGGTGTAGGCTTGGACGAACCCATGGCCAAATTGTTGACTGTGTTGCCGTGGCCGTATATCGGTGGAGGGGAAGCAGATCCAAGGCAGCGAAGGACGGCGTAGCAGGAACAGCTCCGGTGCGGTGGAGGGTGGCAAAGTTGGAGCGGCAGCGGTGAGGCGCAGGACGACGTGGTTGAACGGGCTCGGGTACGGATGGCTCGGCCTCAGCTTCAACTACTAGCCATGGAGGGCGTTGCGGTTGAGGTTGCGGTGGACGACGACGTCGGGGTATCGGCTCCGGCGTGATGGAGAAGGGTGGCGGTTGATGGGTGGGATGGTGTGGCGGACGGAGGACGCCGGGGTTTCGTGGTTGGTGGAGAGGTAGTTTTGGCACCCACAGAGTACGAATGGGGAATCAGACGGGTGGGGGGAACCATGTTTCGATCTGAGACGCGCTTGTTTTTGGCTTTTTGAACAGAAGATGGGACGCGCTTGTTTGAAATTTGGGGAAAGTACAAACTTTGCCCCCTCTTAAATTTTGGACCTACTGCGGGTCGGGGGTAGGATGGTAATCCCAGGTGTCCCAAATAGTGGGCGGGAGCGATTTTGGCCGCGCGCATGTGTGCTTAGGCGGCCATTGTGTATGAATGTTTTTCGGATGTGGTTGCGTGGCGTCTAAATGAAGCTACAAACCTACCCCCAGTTTAGACCTTTGGACATCAGGCCGGTAGGTTTCACAGGTCGGAGTTATTAGAAAAGTAATTTCCTTGTACTACCGAACATTGGTCTCACGCGGTTTCGGGTGAGTAGAGGCTCTTTTGGCGCTTCGTTCGAAATTTGGAAACACAAGCATTCACGTTTAGAGTACTCTTGAACTATGAGGATTGACCTAAATAGACAATGTTATATTTGACCTTGTATGTTTGAAAACTCATTAAATTATCCACTTCTTTTTGAAATTTTGACACTTGAAAATCCTATAACTACGATTATTTTGGAATGGAGGAGCTAAATTTGAATCTATTTTGTACACAACTACATATGCTATTATGTACAAAATCAGAGCAAAGATTGGTGCCCCCATAATTTAGGTATGGTTTACAAATGCCATGATATCAAATTCAAATAATCGAATGGAGTTCATGTTGAATTCGATTTTTTTAAACCACCTTAAGTTGAATTCAAATGTATGCTAGTTCATAGGTAGCTATTTATAATGTCCATTGTGTAACTTTCGTATGTATAATGTGCTTTACACACACAACATGAACTATACTCACGTTTATATTCGATTGCTAAAGCGATGCATTGTCTGGAGTTCAAAATACTAACTATGTGGATCAATTGTGTCGAATAATAACATAGACATGCTCAAATTCGATAGAATCTAGATGTCTGATGGATCAATGACCGCTCCTTACGCGATACAATTTATATCTTTAATCAATGTGTAGAGCAGTCTTTTATGTGTAGTTTCACTCTCCATCGGTGGTCTCTCACACATGCTCACACACTCTCTCCCGAGGTGTCTTTCTTGCACACATGCTTTAGATATAACCCTCCCTCCCTCTCGTAACCTTTATCACAAGCACTCTTCCTCTCGCAAACATACACACGCACAATCCTCATCGACCCTTTCTATATACATGGACCTGCCTACGTGTCTCATGTACGCACATTATCTTTACGCCTGTCTCTCACGTATTGTCTCACACCTCTCTTCCTAATCAACGAGTATGATTCTAGCAGAGCATTCTGTAGGATGCCCCTTAAAGTTAGGTTGGATGAATAGTAATATCAGAGATAAAGGGGTTACCTTAGTCCGAGAACCTAGGGTTAGAAATCCTAGCCGGCTTTGTTAGTGGACATAGAGTCCTTCCCAATTCTGCTATCTTTGTCTTGTACGACTAGTCATCCATGGGTCTTCCTAAATGCGTCACGGGCCGACCAATGTGGCGCAGGATGGAACCGAACGAAGGGCCTCACCTCGACCCACCGGACCTCACGTGGTGACACACCCTCTGCCCCCACTTCTCATTATCTTCTCACACCCACACATACCAACACAAACACTACACACACAGAAAATTTCGCCTGGTGCCTCTGTTCCCTCCCGCCTTGCATATACACACACTCAAGGGAATGGAATCTCTTGTCATGACGTCATATTCGTCTCTCTCTCTCTCTAGAACACTCTCATTTCTCATGCTATCTCTCCCACGCCCCCCCCCAGTCGGCCCCTCTATCCATGCCTCTCTCGAATACGTAATACACACACATACCTCTGTAGGCCCCGCGAAATGCATCAACTGCACATTCACACATGTTACATCACGTACCCCATTGATCTAAAAAGCCCTCTCTTCACGTTTATTTCACATACAACATTCCTTTTGAATAAAGTGTGGCCAAAAAATTATTTTAGAGTTTCTACATATATACAACATTACAAAGTTATATGGAGGAGTACGAATGCTAATTTGCATTGCATGGTGCCCGTAATGATATTTATTCCGCACTTTGAATTTGTATATTTTTATACTATATACAAAGTTAGTCATAATAAAGAGAAACGAAGAGAATCTCTCTCTCTCCATCGCATACCCCCCTGTACGCCCCTTTCACGTATGCACACACACAAAACTATCTCCAGGTCCTCTAAAAGTAAGCCCCCAAAAAATTCACGCATGTTTCATCTTTCTCTCGCGATATATGCAATGACAATCATTGTATTTGAAGCGAAAGCACGATACGTACATTGGACTTCAGAATCCACTCATTACGGTCACCATTTACATTTAGTGGTTATTATACAGTCACGGGCTCACCGTACAACTCTGTATTTTCTCAAGACATGACTAGTTGACCAGTTAAATGCTCCACGTGGCACCTCTAGTGTTGCATCACATTATCTCACTACCATCGTGCCCACCTGTCGACTTGTATCTACTCTACATATACACTCTTATAAAATACATAAAATACACTCTTATAAAAAACAGAGTTGGTGATGATGGTGTGCCTGCCATCCTGCAATATAGGTCGTCCGATTTATATCTGACGGATAGGAAAGAAACTATGGCAATTTTGCAAAAAGGTATTGTAACGCCCCGAGAACGTTGCGCCAGGTGTCTTCCAGTTATTCGCTGTTGGTGCCCTGTCTTTTGTTTGCATGTCATGCATTTCATATCATGTCATCATGTGCATCGCATTTGCATACGTGTTCGTCTCATGCATCCGAGCATTTTCCTAGTTGTCTGTTTTGCATTTCGGCACTCCTATGTCCTCCGACGCCCTCCGTTTTCCTCTTTTCATGTGCGGGTGTTAAACACTCTCGGAGTGGACTGAGATTTGCCAAGCGGCCTAGGTACACTACTGTAGACCGCCTGTCAAGTTTCGTGCCATTTGGAGCTCGTTTGATACTCCAACAGTTAACCGGGGAACCGTAAAGGCCTCGTGTGTGTTGCAGCCCAACACACCTCCAAAGTGGCCCAAAACCCATCCAAACCCCTCCATCCTCTCGGTCGTTCGATCACGATCGCATGGCCGAAAACCGCTCCTCATTTGGACTCTCCTACCTCCCTCTACCTATATATATGTGCTCTCCTCCGAAAATTTCGCGAATGAACCCTAGCCCTCTACCTCCTCGCGCCGCCGGACACGTCCGCCCGGTGGCCGGACATGTCCACCGCTGCCCTGCCACGTCGCCCAACCAATGGGAATGCGCCACATCGTCACCGCCGCCTCCCTCGTCCACTCAGGCGCCGCCACCTAGCCCGAACCGCTGCCTCTCCCGCGCGGGCCCGGGAGACCCAGATCCCCCCCGTCCCGGTGCGCCACGCCCCGCCGCCTGGTCGTCCCCACCGCCTCGGGTGACCGCGCGGCCGCGTTGTCCGCCGCCGCCTTCGCCTCCAGCCATCGTCGCCGACACGCCCCGCCGCCTGCAGCATCCTGCCAACGCGCTTGATGCTGCCGCATCGTGCGCCGTGCCCGCCGCTCCTTGCCGCCCCGTGTGCCGGGCCCCGCCGCCTGCGCCGCCGCTCGCCAGCACGAGCTCCTCGCCGCCTCCGGCGACCGGAGCTCACCGGAGCGCGCTGCCTCACCCCGCCGTTGTTCCGGATCCAGCGCCCCATCCCGGATCCCTGCCTGGATCAGATCCACCAAGCCGGGCATCCAAACGCGGCTCTCCGTCCCCCGGATCTCCTCGTCCCGATCCGTCCCATCCAGTTTCCGGAGGGTAAATTTCCACTAAGTCCCCAGATCTGTGTTATTTTCAGGACATGTTCATCGCATCATAACTTCATCACCGTTGCTCCGTTTTGCGTGCATGAGATATCGAAATGTTCATCACGATGCCCTCTTCATTTTGTTCCATTGCACCATGCTTGTTTGAGTCCATCTTGATGCCCTAATTGATGTTGCAAGAGTGCTATAAAATGTTAGTTACCGTTTCTTATCAGTTTATGAGCATTTGTCATTTTTGCCATGATTATTGTGTGCTGCATATGAGCATGAGCTCTACATGTGTTTTGTTATATGCCATGCCATCTTTATAGGGGTGTACGCCATGTATTTTTGTGATCAATGTGGTGACTAGCACAAGCATGCAAAGTAGCTCTCGTAATATTGCTGATTTCAGAGACTTAGATTTTCACTAAGTCTTTGCTCTGCTGTTATTTTTATGCCATGTGTTCATGTTGCTACAGAGTGATCCATTCTTCTTTTGAGTATGTTCAATAAGGATGATTTTGGGATATTGTTATGTTCTATCCATCCATGCCC
The DNA here is from genome assembly GCF_018294505.1 of Triticum aestivum. Lineage (NCBI taxonomy): Eukaryota > Viridiplantae > Streptophyta > Magnoliopsida > Poales > Poaceae > Triticum > Triticum aestivum. The sequence goes on along the minus strand of NC_057806.1, from coordinate 678,844,119 downwards.
TTGTTTGCATTTATGGAGTGCCCTAGCATGACTCAATCTTGCTCTACTTTTGCTATAAAATGTTCCTGGCAGATTGTTTACGTGTTAATCAATTTTGCCAAGGTTGTTGTAGTTGATCCATGCATGCTATGAGCTTGTTCTTGCCATGGTTAGCTTCTTGATCATGTCTAATTCCTGGGTGTATGCTTAGTTTGCCATGCAATGCCTTGTGTTGAGTGCATCGAGCTCGCAAACATGCGTTCATAACTCTATTTATGCCATGTCCAGTTTTCTGCTATGTCTGAATCTGTTAACGAAACTTGCTATGTTTACATGGGTGCCATCATATCTTATGATCATCTTTGGCTTATGGTCAGTAAGGGACTTTTGTTATATGCTTTGAGTAGATTCATGCCATGCCTTTCTTTGCCATGATATGTTCCTATAGCTTGTTGATATCTTGCTCTAAACATTGCTTCCTGATGTTAAATCCTGACATGTTATTTTCACTAAGACTGTGATGCTGATATCTTTTGCACTTTTGCCATGCTTGTTTGAACCCGGTCTTGTGTGATTTAGCCGTAGCTTATTATTCATCTTTTGTCAAGCATCTTGAGTAGATCACTGACATGTGCTTTGTTGTTATGTTGGAGTGCAGTAGCTTAGTTTCTTGTTGCATTCTAGATGGCATCGTGCTGTTAATTGCAGATTTGTGCCATTATTGTTTTGCTTGCCATTTCCAAACCGTGCACCTGATTCCGGTGATCTTTATATCGATTTCGATCGAAATCATCTCATCTTTCTAGTGGCACACTTGGTTTGCCAAGTTGAAGCCTGGTTCAACCTTTTCCTTCCGGAGCTCGCATATGCATTGCATATCACATTCCGCATATCATACCATGTTTTGCATCATGTTGCTTGCGCATTGCACCGTGGTTGATTGTTGTTCCCTTTGCTTGTGTTATTGCCTTGGGTAGAGCCGGGAGACGAGTACGGGATCGAGGAACTCGTTGAGTACGCTTACGAGGATCAAGCTTTCGTCTTCTCGGAGAACTTTGCAGGCAAGATGACCATACCCTCGAAATCACTTCTATCTTTGCTTGCTAGTTGCTCGCTTTATTGCTATGCCTATGCCGCGATACCTACCACTTGCTATATCATGCCTCCCATATTGCCATGTCAAACCTCTAACCCACCTTGTCCTAGGAAACCGTTGTTTGGCTATGTTACTGCTTTGCTCAGCCCCTCTTATAGCATTGCTAGTTGCAGGTGAAGATTGGAGTTTGTTCCATGTTTGGAACATGGATTTGTTGGGATATCACAATACCTCTTATTTTAATTAATGCACCTATATACTTGGTGAAGGGTGGAAGGCTCGGCCTTATTCCTGGTGTTTTGTTCCACTCTTACCGCCCTAGTTTCCGTCATACCGGAGTTATGTTCCTTGATTTTGTGTTCCTTACGCAGTTGGGTTATAATGGGAACCCCTTGACAGTTCGCTTTGAATAAAACTCCACCAGCAAGGCCCAACCTTGGTTTTACATTTGCACTAACAACCTAGCCTTTTCCCTTGAGAGTAACTAACCCGAGGGTCATCTTATTTTAACCCCCCGGGCCAGTGCTTGTCTAAGTGTTGGTCCGAACTAGAGTCCTTTGAAGCGCCACCTCGGGGAAACTTGAGGGCTGGTTTTAGTTGTACGGAGCGCTCATCCGGTGTTGCCCTGAGAACGAGATATGTGCAGCTCCTATCAGGATGTCGGCGCATCGGGCGGTCTTGCTGGTCTTGTTTTACCATTGTCGAAATGTCTTGTAACCGGGACTCCGAGTCTGATCGGGTCTTCCTAGGAGAAGGAATATCCTTCGTTGACCGTGAGAGCTTGTGATGGGCTAAGTTGGGACACCCCTGCAGGGTTTGAACTTTTGAAAGTCATGCCCGCGGTTATGGGCAGATGGGAATTTGTTAATGTCCGGTTGTAGATAACTTGACACCTAACTTAATTAAAATGCATCAACCGCATGTGTAGCCGTGATGGTCTCTTCTCGGCGGAGTCCGGGAAGTGAACATGGTTCTTGTGTTATGTTTGACGTAAGTAGTTTCTTGATCACTTCTAGATTACGACTGTGCTTTGCTTCTCTTCTCGCTCTTATTTGCGTAAGTTAGCCACCATATATGCTAGTGCTTGCTGCAGCTCCACCTCACTACCCTTTTTCCTACCAATAAGCTTAAATAGTCTTGATCGCGAGGGTGTGAGATTGCTGAGTCCCCGTGACTCACAGATTACTTCCAAAACTAGTTGCAGGTGTCGTTGATACCAGTGCAGATGACGCAGCCGAGCTCAAGGAGGAGCTCGAGGAAGATCTTGTTCGTTGTGTTGTTTCGTTTCTAGTTGTTCAGTAGTGGTGCCCAGTCGGGGCGATCGGGGTTCTAGCATTTGGGGTGGTCTTCTTTTATTTTGGTTCCATAGTCGGACCTTGATTGTATTCTGGATGATGTAATGCTATATTCATGTATTGTGTGAAGTGGCGATTGTAAGCCAACTCTTTATCTCTTTCTTATTCAGTACATGGGATGTGTAAAGATTACCCCTCTTGCGACATGCCTACAATGCGATTATGCCTATAAGTCGTGCTCCGACACGTGGGAGATATAGCCGCATCGTGGGTGTTACAAGTTGGTATCAGTGCCTTCCCCGACATAGGAGCCCCCTGCTTGATCGAATCGCTGGGGTTGTTGAGTCTAGAAAAATGTTTTGAGTCTTTTAGGATTATATATATAGGAGAGTAGTATTCTTTTTACTCCTCAGTCCCTTCGTCTCTCTGGTGAGGCATCCTGATATAGAGTTTTGACTCTTCTCTTCTCAAATTTCACTAAAAAAAATTAGGATCACGCGGGTATCTCGGAATCGTTCTGATGGTTTTGTGACGAGAACATTATTCTTGGTGCCTCCTAACATTCAGGGGTTGTGGCAGTGTCCCGGGGAGTTGAGCTCCGAGGTGTTGTCGTCACAATTTTATCGTTGCAGTTCTGGAATACTTGAGTTTGCCGACATAAAAAATCTCTTTTATGCAGTTGTTGGTGAGATAACCTCGACGCCACCCAGTACTGGGGAGGGAGTTCGGGAGTATTGCCATAACTCGTATAACGGGTGCTTTTCGAAGGTTGAGGTAAATAATTTCCGAAGGTTTCTTGGTTATGTGTTGAAGGATGGATACAGCTGGATGTAGGATTTGCTAGTTTTGGGTGAGATATTATGCTTCCCCTATATCCCCAACACCTGATTGCATAACCAGAAAGTTTTGGGAGTTTATAAGTGGGAATTCAAGTAGATCCTAGGATATCTTTCCGACAGATGTATGATATGAAATTGGGGTTCGACGTCTAGTGGTCCGCCTATTCACGGTTGGTTTTACAGTGGCCTTGTTGTGTCTTAAAGAGTCCTCGGCTATGCTGACTCGGGGACGCTTCGTATGTCATGTGCACTGCCTTGTACATGATGGTGCTGTACGATCGAGTCCGTGTGGGCCCCACCATGAAAACTTTGGACGAAATCTCTATCATATGTTTGTTCTGGCTTATTTTGCAAGCCAATCCTTTGTTTTTGTTTTGGTTTGTGGTATTCGAGTTGCTTCAATGTCAAGTGTTGATTCCATACCTTTTCTAAGCGGTGTTCTCATATTCCTTTGGGAATACTAATCCTTCATGATAATCGAGATTGTCATGTCAATCCTTCTCAACCGGTGTGTCTCTCTTCAAGTGGATCCGATCTTTTTTCAACATCCGCAAGATCCAATTTCAGTTCTTCTCAACGGTGTTTGCTTCATCCGTTCCAAGTTGTCTTTTTTTTCCCGCCCTCCCACCCTTCTTTCTTCAAGGACTCGGATTTCTTAATCAAGTACCCTTTTATGGATTTGAAGTCTCTTCATTCTTTTCAATCAATGTTCTTACCCGGTGGTTCTCATGAAGATGCTCTACAAGTTCTTCATTCTTCATTCTTTTTCTTCTCTGGCGCATTCAATTCAAGCTTTTAGTTTTGATCATATCCTTTAACTCGTTTCAAATGTTTTCCATGCCGGTGCACCTCATTATCATTCCACTTCTCGCTATTCAATTATTCCAGAGTGCTGAAGATATCTCGAAGATTCGTGTTTCCACTCTGCATTCGTTCAAGCTCTTTCGAGGATGTTATCTCATTCAAGACATTTAATTCAACCGGTGCAACCTCTCTTTTCAAGCAATCCTTCAATGGTGTTTCTTTTGAGTGGGCCCTAACCCACAGGTCTTTTCCCAGGATCTTACCTGACTCCTCTATTTTCCCGGAGTTATTCTCAAATTCTTTTCCAAGTTTGACGTAAGAATGAGTTATCATCAGTCTTATGTATTTTTCTAAGATCTTTCAAATCCTTTTCATCGTTGGTTCAACCTTTCTAAATTTTTTTTCATTCCGGAGTGCCCCAACAATTCATGGTAGTCTTTCTCATCGTCATTCTCTGCATTTGAAGAACGAAGAAGAGTTTCCCTTCAATCTTGCTCCATTCTCTTGAAGATTCATGGTTCTAGATTGATGCCATCCTCTCATAATTGTTTTTGATTGTGAGAATTTTTTTTCACCCATCCGGAGCATTTCAAGAGTCTTTTCAGTTTGATTCTCTGAAGGTCGTCATTTCGGGATTATTCATTCCAGCTTTCAGCTATTGTTCTCCAAATCTTACCGGTGCATCATTCAATATTCTCTAATCAGCTCGGGATCTCTTTGTTTCAGTTGTATCTAAATCCCCTCAAGTATCCTCATTCGTTCTCTAATTCTTATCGGTGATTCATCCCTTTACTTCGTTCATTTGAAATTCTTACGGTGGTTCATTCAAGATTTTTTTCTCTTGGTATCGGTGGTTCATTGAAGACCTTCTCAAGTAAACGCTATATCTCTCTTAATCCTTTTCAACGAGAATAAGTAGTGTGCCAAATCCATTGTTTGTCATCAATTTAAAGTGGTGAAGGATAAGCATAATGTAATTCTTATTCTTGTTTCATCGAGTAAGTTCAATTCCTGCCTTCCGGAGTGGTTCTTCATATCACATTCTCGGTTTGAGATGTTTTATCTTTTCTTTCACGGAGTTCCAAGATCTCAATTATATCACCACGAAGCTCCTTCTAAATCAACGCAAGGCTTCACATTGTGTTTTCAATTTCTCCTTCCTTTCGTTTGATCATCCTTTTGTTACCAGAGTTCTTCATGAAGGTTCTACATGATGGTTAATCAAGGATTTAATTCCTTCTCGAAGTTTTCATCGAGATTCTTTTCTAAGGAGCTCAAGTATTCTTCATCTTGCATTCCGAAGTGCAATTCTTTCTAACTTATCTTTCGAGATGGTGTTATGTTTTTCTTGACAAGTTTCCCTTCATGTTCCATGATTCAAAAGTTGTCAGGAATGACATACTATAAACACATCATTTTCAATTCGCTCATGAGATCCTTTGCTATCCATCAATCTCTTCTTTGGAATTATCTTGGGTTATATTTCACCTAAAGCTTTCCCTAAGGATTGTTGCTATTTTTGGTGCTTATAAATGATCCAAGCTTTTTTTTCATCCTCCCGGTGAAATAAGTTTCTCGTCTCCTTGTTGATATCAATCCAATCTATTATTTCCGTGAGTGGCAAGTTGTCACCTCATAATTTTGAGTTGTATTCCATAAGTCCACGTCAAGTTTATCCTTTTTGTTGTTGTTAATCCAACAACTCCGTTCTAGCATTTGTTGTAAGCGTGCTCTCCCAAGATCTTGTTTCCCTCCGTTCATTCCATTCCATTCTTTCATTTCTTCCGGAGGCATTGTGATGTTGCTCTCTTCAACCCATCTTCTTGTTTTGTCAGGATCGTGTTATTTTCCTTGCCTATCCATTTAGCCGGAGTGTTGTGCCCTCTGCTCAAGTACTTTTCATCTTATCAAGTTTCACATTCACTTTTCAACTGGAGTGCTGCCCGAATTTGTTCTTCCTTGTTCCTCTTTCCTAACGGAGTGTTTTCAACTTTGTACATCTCCGCTGTATTCTTTTCTCAAAGATGGTGTAACCTTTCAAGGTTCTTTGGCTTCACTCGTTTTTCATAGAAGCAACTTAGTTTTACCTCTTATCTTCCTCTTCCGTTTTCTCTCCAGTGCCATCCTAGATCTCGGGACGAGATCTTCTCGTAGTGGTGGAGTGTTGTAACGCCCCGAGACCGTTGTGCCAGGTGTCTTCCAGCTATTCGCTGTTGTTGCCTTGTCTTTTGTTTGCGTGTCATGCATTTCATATCATGTCATCATGTGCATCGCATTTGCATACGTGTTCATCTCATGCATCCGAGCATTTTCCCTGTTGTCCGTTTTGCATTCCGGCAGTCCTATGTCCTCCGATGCCCTCCGTTTTCCTCTTTTCGTGTGCGGGTGTTAAACACTCTCGGAGTGGACCGAGATTTGCCAAGCGGCCTTGGCACACTACCGGTAGACCGCCTGTCAAGTTTCGTGCCATTTGGAGCTCATTTGATACTCCAACGGTTAACCGGGGAACCGTAAAGGCCTCGTGTGTGTTGCAGCCCAACACCCCTCCAAAGTGGCCCAAAACCCATCCAAACCCCCTCCATCCTCTCGGTCGTTTGATCATGATCGCGTGGCCAAAAACCGCTCCTCATTTGGACTCTCCTAGCTCCCTCTACCTATATATCTGTGCTCTCCTCCGAAAATTTCGCGGATGAACCCTAGCCCTCTACCTCCTCGCGCCGCCGGACACGTCCGCCCGGTGGCCGGACATGTCCACCGCCGCCCTGCCACATCGCTCGACCAATGGGAGAGCGCCACGTCGTCACCGCCGCCTCCCTCGTCCACTCAAGCGCCGCCACCTGGCCCGAACGGCCACCTCTCCCGCGCGGGCCCGGGAGGCCCAGATCCGCCCCCCGGCCCGGCCCGGTGCACCGCGCCGCGCCGCCTGGTCGTCCCCGCCGCCTCGGGCGACCGCGCCGCCGCGTCGTCCGCCGCCACCTGCAGCACCCTGCCACCGCTCCTGACGTTGCTGCATCGTGCGCCGTGCCCGCCGCTCCTCGCCGCCCCGTGCGCCGTGCCCCGCCGCCCGCGCCGCTGCTCGCCAGCATGAGCTCCTCGCCGCCTCCGGCGACCGGAGCGCGCTGCCTCGCTCCGCCGTCGTTCCGGATCTAGCGCCCCATCCCAGATCCCTGCCTGGATCAGATCCACCAAGCCGGCCATCCAAACGCGGCTCTCCGTCCCCCGGATCTCCTCGTCCCGATCCGTCCCGTCCAGTTTCCGGAGGGTAAATTTCCACTAAGTCCCCAGATCTGTGTTATTTTCAAGTCATGTTCATCGCATCATAACTTCATCACCGTTGCTCCGTTTTGCGTGCATGAGATATCGAAATGTTCATCAGGATTCCCTCTTCATTTTGTTCCATTGCACCATGCTTGTTTGAGTCTATCTTGATGCCCTAATTGCTGTTGCAAGAGTGCTATAAAATGTTAGTTACTGTTTCTTATCAGTTTATGAGCATTTGTCATTTTTGTCATGATTATTGTGTGCTGCATATGAGCATGAGCTCTACATGTGTTTTGTTATATGCCATGCCATCTTTACAGGGGTGTATGCCATGTATTTTTGTGATCAATGTGGTGACTAGCACAAGCATGCAAAGTAGCTCTCGTAATATTGCTGATTTCAGAGACTTAGATTTTCACTAAGTCTTTGCTCTGCTGTTATTTTTATACCATGTGTTCATGTTGCTACAGAGTGATCCATGCTTCTTTTGAGTATGTTCAGTAAGGATGATTTTTGAGATAATGTTATGTTCTATCCATCCATGCCCTTGTTTGCATTTATGGAGTGCCCTAGCATGACTCAATCTTACTCTACTTTTGCTATAAAATGTTCCTGGTAGATTGTTTACCCACACACCTCTCCACATTTGCAAATAAGGTCTTCCCTCGTTCATCCTTTTCTCTCACAAGATAAACAAGTCATACAAATGCATCTTGATGTTACGTGCAATGCACGGGCATCTTGCTAGTACGAATGAAAACAAACGACAAAAAAATATTTGGACGGTGGTTTGAAGTCATGACCGCGGGCACAACGGACAAGGTGGCCTTGTATTGGTATGCTGAGCCGTCTGTTTTAACACACAGGAGCTGGTGTGGTGATTATACACATATGCACACATGCACACGAACTGCATCGATGCAACACTCACACAAACACATGCACCCACACACGCACGCAACACTCACACGTACACACGCAGCCACGCACGCACGCAACACTCACATGCACACACGCACGCATGCATGCACACACCAGTACACCACACGACCAACACACACTCTCACGCTCAAGTGCTCAACCTACACGTGCATGCGCACACATCAGGCCCTGATAGACACATACACAACCAGGTGATTCCCGCGCACGGGTTGGAGCCTTGTCGCGCCTGCGTAAATTTGTGTTTATCTAACCTTTTGCCTATGCGAACTGACAGGTGGGACCCACAAGGAACATGGTCAATTTAACTAGTCAACATGGCGCCACGCAGACTATTTAGCCGGTCAACAGAGTGCAATCCAATGCTGAACTGTGAGCAAGTGACCGTATAATCATCGCAAAATGTATATAGTGACCGTAATCAGCTTATTCTGAAGTTCGGTGACCGTATTATGCTTTTCTCTTTGTAGGCCCTCCAAAACTACATCTCTACGCGTTCTCGCTTGTTACATCTAACAACTATGCAATACAACACTACTACTACACTCTAACACAATAAATCATATGTGTTTTTAGTTTTACTAGATATCATATTGTTACTTATAATTATTCAGTTTGCATACATTAAAATTGCCTTTGAAATGTATGGCCAGTATCATCTACCGCGCGGGAAAAATCCCGCCCTTTCCTGTTTAATCGGGTTTGTATCGATGGATCGTGCGAAACAGCAAAACTATAGTACTATATAGTACAAGTGACAGTTCACTTGGCCGTCTTGTCGTCTACTCCTTCGTCGTAAGAGTGGAGCGCTCGCTTCCATAAATCTTCTAGTCCCTTTCGCCGACATGTGGGACATCAAGCTACCGGGTCCACGTGCCATACCAAAATACAGTGCAGAGCAGCCGTGGTGAAGCACCCCAGTCATGGCGCCGGCGTAGTAATGAGCAATGAGGCGTCAAATCACAAAGCAGCACCTTTCCCGCAGTTAAGTTGGAGGGACGAAGCAACCATCATTTCACTCTTTGCTGAATCCACTTCTCCCTCATCTTCTTCAACTTAACCACGTGTTGCTTCTGCCATTGTTCTGCCTCATGTGGGACGCGGATCGTCTTGGTAAAGCACTGACATGTGGGACCGCATGTTAGCAAACCGCAAGGACAACGTCCTCCGAAAATAAGAAGCCTAATCCTAGACTTACAAAGGGCTACGCAGCTACTACGTATACTTTCCATCTAATCTATATATGCCCCCCTGATTTTCAGGTGGGGTGGGCCTAATCCTCTCCTTTAATCCAATCAAATAGTCCCACATCACATCAGTTCGTAACTTTACGTAAACCATTATGTGGATATAGCATTGCTCAAATAAGAAACCTCCCCCGCCATCCACACGGCAAAATCACCTCCTTTTTACTAATCTTGATTCTATAATTTTTTAGATCAATATAATTGAGATTTGTATAGATAGCACACAGGAGCAAAACCAAGTGGTATGGTTAAGGGCATCCACAATGTGTAGCCAAATGTGAAAATAGCTTTTGGCATCGTGGGAACCATTGTGGACGGTGTTGCCAAAGCCAAAAAGATGGAACCGAAGCTCCCTGATTGATTGATTGAAGGAATAGAAAAATGCAACGTCTCTCCTCTTTCTCCCATGCTTGGATGCATGTAGTACAGTATAGAGCACAGAGTCTACTCCCCTGTCCCTTCCATCACAAATCACAAAGCAGTGAGGCGTCAAATCACAAAAGCACGGACGAAGCAACCATCATTTCACTCTTCGCTGACTCCGCTTCTCCATCGTCTTCTTCGAGAAACCATCTCACCGCACTAGTACTCCTAGTAGTACTAGTAAAGGACTTCCTGGATGCAAATAAGGCGGTTGTGTCGGCTTGTAGGCGGCACTTGCGAACGACTTACCGTGGTCTCCCTCAATGGTGTTCTCCGTCGAACGCACTTCGCCAAACCACCCAAAAAAAGATATCGTCGACGTCACCGCAATGGGGAAGGAAGTCAAATATAGTTACTACCTCCATTTTTTGTACACAAGGCCAGTATATCAAAATTACAATTTACAAAGGGCCACTAACACTAAACGAGGCAAAATTGATGGGGTTAGCAACCAAGGACATTAATATCCCCTGCATGCATGCGGAAGTGAGAAGGTTGGTTTGCATGGCGCTGCATTAATCAAGCGATGAGGAGTGAGATGGTTAGCTCTTTGGTCTTTGGAGAAAAAATACGCATTAATTGACACGTGAAACGAGGATTTGTATCGATTAAATCCCACGAAGGAAAACCCCACCTTTATTTTTTAACACTAGTACTCCTAGTACATACGTACTTATCCTGTTTGGGTCTAGGCCTTGCATTGCCGAACTTCGCCACGCATTTTTGTCAAGCTTGCCTAAAGTTTCCAAAATGAGAAGGAGGTACACTTGCGCACCGCTGTCGCGGTCGCACCGCACCCTCACACGGTCACTCCCGCACGCCGCGGTCGCAACCAAGGGAATGCACCCTCACTGACACGTGTTGTCGCATGTGAACAAACTAAACTCAGCCATCCTATCGCTGACACATAATTTTCATTCATAGAGTATGTTTATCCAACCGCATGTTGGGGAGTATCCGTACGACCCGTGCAGAGGTCTGTTGGGGAAGAAGAAGAGGTGAGGAAGAAGGAAAGAAGGGTTAGGAGACGTAGGATATTCATCCAACTACCTGAAATGGTAGACTGACCCAAGTCAGGCGACTTGCATAACAAATATATGTTTTTACACAGCAAAAGATCCATAAAAACAACAACATAAAGAAAAACTATCACTACTCGCGGAAAGAGACGGCCTCGTCATCTTTGGCTGCTGGCGCGAAACAGCCGTCGCTGCTGACGTGTGTCTACGCACCGTGGTTGTCCTTGGCCTCCAGCTACTCGTTCAAGCGGAGCGTGCGGGTGCTCTGCACGGACGAGAGCACAACCCGGTTCAAGTCGAGGACGTCCAGTTCCGCCTGCAGGAGGGTATCGATGGCAGTGGCATCCGCGCGCTCCGCGTCGAGTTGAGCCTCCGCCGCCCGGTTCAAGTCCAGGACGTCCGGTTCCGCCTGCAGGAGGGCGTCGATGAGAGCGGCATCCGCGAGCTCTTCGTCGAGTCGAGCCTCTGCCGCCCGGTTCAAGTCCAGGACGTTCAGTTTCGCGTGCAGGAGGGCCTTGATGGCAGCGACATCCGCGCGCTCCACCTCAAGTTGAGCCTCCGCCGCCGGGTTCACATCCACAACATCCGGTTCCGCCTGCAGGAGAGCCTCGATGGCAGCGGCATGCGCACGCTCCGCGTTGAGTTGAGCCTCTGCCTCCCTGTCCTCCTTTAGTATCGCCATGTTGAACCGCTGGTCCGCCTGCACCATGGGGGACTCGGACGCCGGCACGAAGTTGACGTCCATCGTCTCATACCCATCGGGGGCCTTCTGCGCTGCGACCTCCGCCATGAACATTGGATCGGCTTCCTCCTTGTCGTAGCTTGGCTCCAGAGAACTCGGGGATTGGCCCGCCGCAAAGCGAGCTTGGGAACGGAGGTCTGTGGCGCCGACAGCCACCGCGATTTCTGCGCAGCGCTACGGCGTCAGCATCTTGTAGTAAGTGATCTTGCGGCGCACCATGGCTTTCCGGCGAACTAGGGGACACTTGATGCGGGCTAGGGGATCGAAAGGTGGGGGAATGGGCTGGAGATTTGGTGTGGTTTTAGGGCAGTGGCTGGCATAGGCCGAGCAGCGAAGGTTCTGGTGTGAATAGTGGTTTCGGTGACAATCGGTCAATCGGTTTTGACTGTACATCGCTCTTGTCGCGTTCGCGTTGCAGCCCGGCACATTGGACCCTCCACGTCGCTCACCGAATGGAACGCTGATACGTCTCCAATGTATCTATAATTTTTTATTGCTCCATGCTATATTATCTACTATTTTGGGCAATATTGGGCATTATTATCCACTTTTATATTATTTTTGGGCTAACCTATTAACCAGAGGCCCAGCCCAGATTTGTTGTTTTATGCCTATTTCAGTGTTTTTAAGAAAAGGAATATCAGACGGAGTCGAAACGGAACGAAATCACCTAGAGAAGTTATTTTTGGAAGGAAACACACCTGATGGACTTGGACCCCATGTCAGAAGATATGGGAGCTGCCCACGAGGGTGGGGGGCGCGCCCACCCCCCTGGGGCACGCCCCCCTGCCTTGTGGGGCCCCCGTGGCTCCCCTGACGTGCTTCTTCTGCCTATATAACTCCATATACCCTAAAACTTTCAGAACGCACATTAGATCGGGAGTTCCACCGCCAGAAGCCTCAGTAGCCACCAAAAGTCAATCGGGACCCTGTTCCGGCACCCTGCCGGAGGGGGGAACCCACACCAGTGGCCATCTTCATCATCCCGGTGCTCTCCATGACGAGGAGGGAGTAGTTCTCCCTCGGGGCTGAGGGTATGTACTAGTAGCTATGTGTTTGATCTCTCTCTCTCTCTCTCGTGTTCTTGAGATGATACGATCTTGATGTATCACGAGCTTTGCTATTATGTTTGGATCCTATGATGTTTCTTCCCCCCTCTACTCTCTTGTAATGAATCGAGTTTCCCCTTTGAAGTAATCTTATCGGATTGAGTCTTTAAAGACTTGAGAACACTTGATGTATGTCTTGCGGTGGATATCTGTGGTGACAATGGGATACCGCGTGCCACTTGATGTATGTTAAGGTGACCAACTTGCGGGTTCATGAACCTATGCATAGGGGTTGGCACACGTTTTTGTCGTGATTCTCCGGTAGATCTTTGGGGCACTCTTTGAGGTCCTTTGTGTTGGTTGAATAGATGAATCTGAGATTGTGTGATGCATATCGTATAATCATACCCATGGAGACTTGAGGTGACATTGGAGTATCTAGGTGACATTAGGGTTTTGGTCGATTTGTATCTTAAGGTGTTATTCTAGTACGAACTCTAGGGCTGTTTGTGACACTTATAGGAATAGCCCAACGGATTGATTGGAAAGAATAACTTTGAGGTGGTTTCGTACCCTACCATAATCTCTTCATTCGTTCTCCACTATTAGTGACTTTGGAGTGACTCTTTGTTGCATGTTGAGGGATAGTTATATGATCCAATTATGTTAGTATTGTTGAGGGAACTTACACTAGCGAAAGTATGAACCCTAGGCCTTGTTTACCATCATTGCAATAACGTTTACGCTCACTTTTATCACTTGCTACCTTGCTGTTTTTATAATTTCAGATTACAAACACCCATGTCTACTATCCATATACCACTTGTATCACCATCTCTTCGCTGAACTAGTGCACCTATACAATTTACCATTGTATTGGGTGTGTTGGGGACACAAGAGACTCTTTGTTATTTGGTTGCAGGGTTGCTTGAGAGAGACCATCTTCATCCTACGCCTTCTATGGATTGATAAACCTTAGGTCATCCACTTGAGGGAAATTTGCTACTGTCCTACAAACCTCTGCACTTGGAGGCCCAACAACGTCTACAAGAAGAAGGTTGTGTAGTAGACATCAAGCTCTTTTCTGGCGCCGTTGCCGGGGACGTGAGTGCTTGAAGGTATATCTTTAGATCTTGCAATCGAGTCTTTAGTTTCTTGTTTTATCACTAGTTTAGTTTATAAAAGAAAACTATAAAAAATGGAATTGAGTTTGTCTCATACGCTTCACCTTTTTAATATCTTTCATGAGTATGATGGAAAGGATAATTGTGCTCAGGTGCTAGAAGAAGAAATCTATAAAATGGTTGGCACTAAATATTTGAATGATGAGCATGGCAATGTTGTTAGTATGAATTCCTTGAATATCCATGATGCTAATGATATGCAAAGCCACAAGCTTGGGGAAGCTATGTTTGATAAAGATGATATTTTTTGTCCCCCAAATTTTGATGTGCAAATTTATTATGATAAAAGCATGCCTCCTATCTATGATGATTATTGTGATGACACGTATGCTTTAAAGAATAATGATAACAATGAAACTTGTCATCTTGATTTCAATTTTCAATCCCATGATAGTTACTTTGCTGAGTTTGCTCCCACTACTATTCAAGAGAAGAATTTTTCTTATGTGGAGAGTAGTAAATTTTGCATGCTTGTAAATCATGAAAAGAATGCTTTAGGTGCTGGTTATATTGTTGAATTCATTCATGATGCTACTGAAAATTATTATGAGGGAGGAATATATGCTTGTAGGAGTTGCAATAATATCACGTTTCCTCTCTATGTGCTTAAAGCTTTGAAGTTATGCTTGTTTTACCTTCCTATGCAAGTTGATTATTGTTCTCATAAGTTGTTTGCTCACAAAATACCTACGCATAGGAAGTATGTTAGACTTAAATGTGCTAGTCATATTCTTCATGATGCTCTCTTTATGTTACAATTCTTATCTTTCATGTGAGCATCATTGAAATCATCATGCCTAGCTAGGGGCATTAAACGATAGCGCTTGTTGGGAGGAGACCCAATTTTATTTTAGTTCCTTGCTTTTTGCTCCTGTTTAGTAATAAGTAATTCATCTAGCCACTGTTTAGATGTGGTTTTATGTTTTAAGTAGTGTTTGTGCCAAGTAGAACCTTTGGGAAGACTTGGGGAAAGTCTTGTTGATCATGCTGTAAAAAAACAGAAACTTTAGCGCTCACGAGAATTGATGCCATTTTTATTTGGAGAGTGATATTTAGTTAATTCTTTTTGAAGATGGTTAATAGATAAATTCCTCAGGTCCAGAAATTTATTTGAGAATTGTATGAGTTCCAGAAGTATACGTTTGATCCAGATTACTACAGACTGTTCTGTTTTTGACAGATTCTGTTTTCAATGTGTTGTTTGCTTATTTTGATGAATCTATGGCTAGTAAAATAGTTTATAAACCATAGAGAAGTTGTAATACAGTAGGTTAACACGAATATAAATAAAGAATGAGTTCATTACAGTACCTTGAAGTGGTCTTTTGTTTTCTTATACTAATGCAGCTTACGAGTTTTCTGTTAAGTTTTGTGTTGTGAAGTTTTCAAGTTTTGGGTAAGGATTCGATGGACTATGGAATAAGGAGTGGCAAGAGACTAAGCTTGGGGATGCCCAAGGCACCCCAAGGTAATATTAAAGGACAACCAAGAGCCTAAGCTTGGGGATGCCCCAGAAGTCATCCCCTCTTTCCTCTTCGTTCATCGGTAACTTTACTTGGGGCTATATTTTTATTCGCCACATGATATGTGTTTTGCTTGGAGCATCAATTTATTTTGTTAGGATTTTCTTGATGTTATTTAGAACAATGTTTTGCATCTTTTATTTCAATAAAAGTGGCATTGATAGCCTTTACTATGCCTATGTTACAAGTATACATGTTGCTGTTTGAAAACAGAAAGTTTACCGCTGTTGCAATAATTCCCTAGAAAAGTCAGAATGTGATGAAATGTAGAAACCTTTTGCATAATAAGCTCTGATAAATTTACTACAATGGGAATTTTCTTTCATAATTTTTGGAGCTAGGGAAGTATGGATGTTGCAGCATTCTTCACAGACTATCCTGTTTAGGCAGATTGCTGTTATGTTTGCATTGTTTGCGTAAGGTTGCTTCTTTAATGATTCTATTTGAGGATAGGACTATTAAATATGCAGAGGCATTTAGTATGCAATGTTGAATAATAATTTTAGGGATTTTCTACAGTAGAGCATGATAAGGTTTTTGCAATGGTTTATACTAACTTATCTCACGAGTCCTTGTTGAGTTTTGTGTGGATGAAGATTTTGAGATTTAGGGAGACCGTGATATGATAGGAATTAAGGAGACACAAAAGCTCAAGCTTGGGGATGCTTAATGCACCCCAAGATAATATTTCAATAAGTCTCAAGCATCTAAGCTTGGGGATGCCCGGTTGGCATCCCACCTTTCTTCTTCAACAATTATCGGTTAGTATCAGTTGATCCTAAGTTTTTTCTTCTTCACATGATGTTTGCTACTCTTAGATGTAATTTTATTTTGCTTTGATTTCTGTTTGAATAGAATACCAAGATCTGAAATTATTAAATGTTAGAGAGTCTTCACATAGTTGCATAATTATTCGACTACTCATTGATCTTCACTTATATCTTTCAGAGTAGTTTGTCGTTTTCTCTAGTGCTTCACTTATATCTTTTAGAGCATGGTGGTAGTTTTATTTTGAAGAAATAGATGAACTCTCATGCTTCACTTAGATTATTTTGAGAGTCTTAAATAGCATGGTAATTTGCTTAAAATCCTAATATGCTAGGTATTCAAGAATAATAAAATTCTCTTATGAGTGTGTTGAATACTATGAGAAGTTTGATACTTGATAATTGTTTTGAGATATGGAGATGGTGATATTAGAGTCATGCTAGTTGAGTGGTTATGAATTTGAGAAATACTTGTGTTGAAGTTTGTGATTCCCGTAGCATGCACGTATGGTGAACCGTTATATGATGAAGTCGGAGCATGATTTATTTATTGATTGTCTTCCTTATGAGTGGCGGTCGGGGACGAGCGATGGTATTTTCCTACCAATCTATCCCCCTAGGAGCTTGCGTGTAATACTTTGCTTTGATAACTTGTATATTTTTGCAATAAGTATATGAGTTCTTTATGAGTAATGTTGAGTCCATGGATTATACGCACTCTCACCCTTCCACCATTGCTAGCCTCTCTAGTACCGCGCAACTTTCGCCGGTACCATAAACCCACCATATACCTTCCTCAAAACAGCCACCATACCTACCTATTATGGCATTTCCATAGCCATTCCGAGATATATTGCCATGCAACTTTCCACCATCTACTTCATCATGACACATTCATCATTGTCATATTGCTTAGCATGATCATGTAGTTGACATAGTATTTGTGGCAAAGCCACCGTTCATAATTTTCATACTTGTCACTCTTGATTCATTGCATATCCCGGCACACCGCCGGAGACATTCATATAGAGTCATACTTTGTTCTAGTATCGAGTTGTATCATTGAGTTGTAAATAAATAGAAGTGTGATGATCATTATTCAATAGAGCATTGTCCCAAAAAAGAGAAAGGCCATAAAAAAGAAAGGCCAAATAAAAAAAGGGAAAGGCCAAAAAAAGGGGCAATGCTACTATCCTTTTTCCACACTTGTGCTTCAAAGTAGCACCATGTTCTTCATATAGCGAGTCTCATATATTGTGCTTCAAAGTAGCACCATGTTCTTCATATCGAGAGTCTCATATGTTGTCACTTTCATATACTAGTGGGAATTTTACATTATAGAACTTGGCTTGTATATTCCAATGATGGGCCTCCTCAAGTTCCCTAGGTCTTCCTGAGCAAGCAAGTTGGATGCACGCCCACTAGTTTTTTTTTGTTGAGCTTTCATATACTTATAGCTCTAGTGCATCCGTTGCATGGCAATCCCTACTCACTCACATTGATATCTATTGATGGGCATCTCCATAGCCCATTGATACGCCTAGTTGATGTGAGACTATCTTCTCCCTTTTTGTCTTATCCACAACCACCATTCTATTCCACCTATAGTGCTATATCCATGGCTCACGCTCACGTATTGCGTGAAGATTGAAAAAGTTTGAGAACATCAAAAGTATGAAACAATTGCTTGGCTTGTCATCGGGGTTGTGCATGATTTAAATATGTTGTGTGGTGAAGATGGAGCATAGCCAGACTATATGATTTTGTAGGGATAACCTTCTTTGGCCATGTTATTTTGAAGAAACATAATTGCTTAGTTAGTATGCTTGAAGTATTATTATTTTTTATGTCCATATAAACTTTTGTCTTGAATCTTTCGGATCTGAATATTCATATCACAAGTAAGAAGAATTACATTGAAATTATGCCAACTAGCATTCCACATCAAAAATTATCTTTTTTTATCATTTACCTACTCGAGGACGAGCAGGAATTAAGCTTGGGGATGCTTGATACGTCTCCAACGTATCTATAATTTTTGATTGCTCCATGCTATATTATCTACTGTTTTGGGCAATATCGGGCTTTATTATCCACTTTTATATTATTTTTGGGACTAACCTATTAACCAGAGGCCCAGCCCAGATTTGCTGTTTTATGCCTATTTCAGTGTTTTGAAGAAAAGGAATATAGGACGGAGTCGAAATGGAACGAAATCAACTGGAGAAGTTATTTTTGGAAGGAAACACACCGATGGACTTGGACCCCACGTCAGAAGATACGAGAGCTGCCCACGAGGGTGGGGGGCGTGCCCACCCCCCTAGGGCGCACCCCCTGCCTCGTGGGGCCCCCGTGGCTCCCCCGGCGTGCTTCTTCTGCCTATATAACTCCATATACCCTAAAACTTCCAGAACGCACATTAGATCGGGAGTTCCGCCGCCAGAAGCCTCCGTAGCCACCAAAATTCAATCGGGACCATGTTCCGGCACCCTGCCGGAGGGGGGAACCCTCACCAGTGGCCATCTTCATCATCCCGGTGCTCTCCATGACGAGGTGGGAGTAGTTCTCCCTCAGGGCTGAGGGTATGTACCGGTAGCTATGTGTTTGATCTCTCTCTCTCTCTCTCTCGTGTTCTTGAGATGATACGATCTTGATGTATCGCGAGCTTTGCTATTATATTTGGATCCTATGATGTTTCTTCCCCCCTCTACTCTCTTGTAATGAATCGAGTTTCCCCTTTGAAGTAATCTTATCGGATTGAGTCTTTAAAGACTTGAGAACACTTGATGTATGTCTTGCCGTGGATATCTGTGGTGACAATGGGATACCGCGTGCCACTTGATGTATGTTAAGGTGACCAACTTGCGGGTTCATGAACCTATGCATAGGGGTTTACACACGTTTTCCTCGTGATTCTCCGGTAGATCTTTGGGGCACTCTTTGAGGTCCTTTGTGTTGGTTGAATATATGAATATGAGATTGTGTGATGCATATCGTATAATCATACCCACAGATACTTGAGGTGACATTGGAGTATCTAGGTGACATTAGGGTTTTGGTTGATTTGTATCTTAAGGTGTTATTCTAGTACGAACTCTAGGGCTGTTTGTGACACTTATAGGAATAGCCCAACGGATTGATTGGAAAGAATAACTTTGAGGTGGTTTCGTACCCTACCATAATCTCTTCGTTCGTTCTCCACTATTAGTGACTTTGGAGTGACTCTTTGTTGCATGTTGAGGGATAGTTATGTGATCCAATTATGTTAGTATTGTTGAGGGAACTTACACTAGCGAAAGTATGAACCCCAGGCCTTGTTTACCATCATTGCAATACCGTTTACGCTCACTTTTATCACTTTCTACCTTGCTGTTTTTATAATTTCAGATTACAAACACCCATATCTAGTATCCATATACCACTTGTATCACCATCTCTTCGCCGAACTAGTGCACCTATACAATTTACCATTGTATTGGGTGTGTTGGGGACACAAGAGACTCTTTGTTATTTGGTTGCAGGGTTGCTTGAGAGAGACCATCTTCATCCTACACCTCCTACGGATTGATAAACCTTAGGTCATCCACTTGAGGGAAATTTGCTACTGTCCTACAAACCTCTGCACTTGGAGGCCCAACGACGTCTACAATAAGAAGGTTGTGTAGTAGACATCAAACGCGCTTCGTCTTGCGTTTTCGCTCGCTTGTGGGACCGTAGTTGAGAGCAAACCGACGTTCCTCCCCCTCCCCCGCCCGCGTCATTTATTATACCACCACTCCCTACGTTTTATGTGGAGTAAATAAAAATAGAGGGAGTATACTACGGATGAGGATCCCCTGACGTGGCCGAACCCATTGAGTAACTGACATGCGGGGCCTAGCAAGCATGGTGTTCGCCAGTAAGTGACCGAAAGGGAGGGTAAGGCAGAGATACCTACGTCAGAGGATCCACTTCCACTATACTACTTTGACCAAATGTTAGAGTAATAATATATGACATGCAACTTACAAAAATGTTAGAGTAATAATATATGAGATGCAACTTACACAAAGCATACAGGGTCTAATGCATTTTTGAGGCTAACTTTGACCAGATGTTAGAGTAATAATATATGACATGCAACTTACACAAAGCATATGGTCAAATTCGTATGTGAAAGGAGTTTCCAATGATATAATTTTCACATTATACATCTCATGTACTATTAATCTTGTCAATAGTCAAATTGGAAACCATCTCGAGTACAAATCTAGGAGTACGTACAAATCTAACAATATTGATTGGGTGTTGTTGAATGTTGATACCTTTTTGATCCAAGTAGAGATACTTTGACTACACATAAAACTTATATGTAAACTAGAAAGGATAGGAAGGAGTATATTGTACGTTCAAAAACGAAACGAACATTGAATACCCTTTATATATGATTTGTGGATGCTATGATCACCGGTTCAAAATTTTGAATCCGCCTTAGGTATCACATGCCCCCACTCGTTCCCTCTAGATTTCATCTCGGGGTCCGGAGATCTATTGAAAGAGGACTAGGGTGGGTACATGCGAATGATACTCGACGGAATGTTCAAATGAGGCATGCGGGAGGATGGACTCGGCTGGAGGGCGACATGATCGATGGAGAAAAGGGTTGGAGAGGAATGAGAAATAAGCAAACGCCACATGATTATACTTGAACAGCTCAAATAAACAATAAGTTGTCTCGCTTGGCCTACATAGTGAAAGGCCTAATGCGCAACGCGGAGCACTGCCACTCGAATATGGCCGGGAAAACAGGGAAACCGACATGTGGGGCACACCCGTCGGGATGACGTAGCGCAGACTATTCCAATGGAGGAGCTGGCCCACGACCTCCTCACCACCGACAACCGTTCATGTGGGTCGTTGGGGCCAACAACGGGGCGCATCTCCAGCACCGCCTCTGGACACGGCGACCGTGGTGAGCGACACGCTCATATCGTAGCTAGACATGGTCGGTTTCAGTGTGCCGAGGGTGGCCTTAGTGTTGTGGCACGACCAACGGTATGTTTGGTTTGTGCCCAAGATTGCCCCATCAAAGCATTGGGTAGCCAAAATTTTGGTTGAGGTATTGCTTGCCCATGATTTGGCCGACATTGGCAAGAAAAATGAACTAGAGTTGGCTAGAGTTCATTGGCATGCCAAAGAAATGGCAACCATCCAAACAAAGACCAATCTTTGGGTCATGACCAAAATTTTGGTTGAGGTATTGGTTGTCCATGATTTGGCCGACATTGGCAAGAAAAATGAACTAGAGTTGGCTAGAGTTCATTGGCATGCCAAAAAAATGGCTACCATCCAAACAAAGACCAATCTTTGGGTCATGAACAAAATTTTGGTAAGGAGCACTTTGGCCACAATCCAAACACACCCACCACCCGGCTCGTCGAGGATGCACGGGGCACCGTGATGCGTCCGCAGAGTGGTGTAGCGCGGCCAACTGCATCCTCTGGACCTGAGACCATGCCGGGTCGTCTTGCTTTTTCAATGACATGCGGGGATCGCATGTGAGGAAAGGGCATCTTCAACATTGCCACGACCGCAGCTGACTACCCTGGCACACCAAAACCCTCGTCCCTCGCGCCGTCGCGCGGTGCTTTCCCAGCCAGCGCCAGCTGCCCGCATTCATGCCGTCCGTTTGTATGTTGTCGTTAAGAGGCTCGGTGCCCGAGGAACCAACTCCAGTGACTTAATGACGCACCCGAACGCTTCGCCTCACCGGAATGCGCTACTTAAAGTGGCAACGCCCAGCTAACCTCCACACCATAGCGCATCGTCCTCCTACCTGGCACCACATCCACCATGACCGCAAGTGCGAACGCTCTGCGGGAGAGCTTGTCTTCGGGGATGAAGCTCGAGGTCGCCGCCCTCGCTCAAGTCGCCTCTCGCAACGCAATAGCGGCGTAGCCGGATGCGGACGCGACCGCACAAGCGGTGGCCACGCTGGCGGCCGACGATGGGAGCACCGTCAGCCACGCGTCCTACTTGCCGCCGTCCAACGTCCGGCACCGCCGAGGTCGGGGACTCCTCCGAGGATGAGTAGGGCATGGGAGGCGGCAGGGCATGGTGTGCCAACTGGCTGGTCTGTATCCCGTCTTCTACTCTTCCTCACCGGAGACCGCACCTTCACTTCACGGGTCTTGAACCCCGCCCCCGTACATAGAGATCGCAGATGGAGGACGTCGGTCGCCGTCGTAGAATAGGTTTAGGGTCGGGTTTCTTTTATTTTTCTGTCCTATAAAAGTTTGAAATGTAATGAAAATCTGCCGTGTTTGCATTAATCTTGGCCGGTGTATATGAACTTTCACAATAATATACATATTGTAGGAGTACTAGCAAGATGCCCGTGCGTTGCACGGAAGATCAAGATCTTGTGGGAGAAAAGAATGGACGAGGGAAAGCCTTATCTGCAAATGTGGAGAGGAGTGCGGGTAAATTGTCATAGTTTCCTTCCTATCCGTTAGATATAGATCGGGCGGCCTATATTGCAGGATGACAGGCACACCATCATCACCAACTCTGCTTTTTATTAAACCAAGACAAATCTAACATGTGAAGTAAAATAAACACATAGAGTCTATACATACACAAATTATCTTAGGCACCCCAATAGTACGTCCACTACACATTCACGCATTTCACATCTTTCTACATCTACGGGAACCAACAAAAGGGTTAACGTAAATTGCCTCTCTCTCTCTCCTCCCCTGATTTTCATGGTGGTGGGCCCCTCCCTCCCCCCAATATACAATCAACAGCTCACATGTTTCACATTACGTTAATTACGTAACTGGGATTACGTAGGTGTAGCATTACTCGTGCTAAAAAACCCAACTAAGCCAACCTCCTAGCATATCGCGTGGGAAAAGACCCGGCCACGCCGTTTTAGTCGGGATTACCGGATTACTAGTAGTAGTATCGATGGATCGCACGAAGCAACAATTTTTTTTGAGGGGGCGAAGCACCTAGTTTAAAAGGAAAAAAGGCGGTACACTCACAGCACTCCTGTCGCGGTCGCATTGCACCCCACACACGTTCGGTCCTGCACACGGCTCATGCAAATGGAACGCGCTTAGGCTTGCCTCTTTACTGACACGTGGGACTGCACTTGGAGAAACCGACCTTGCGCCAAACTCCCCCCGCCCACCGCACGAAAATCCTGCCCCCCACACCCAAAAATTCCCCCCAAATCGAATTCAACCGCCCTTCGGCCAACTAGCCAATAATATTCCCCAAACCCCCCTCCCCCCTGTCCCCCTCCACTCCATTCGCTCCGCCAAAGCCACCCTCCCCGCCGCGCCGATACGTCGGCGCCGCGGTTCGGTGATCCTCTCGCTCCCACAGTATGCTCTCGTAGAATGCCGTCCTCTAGCCGCGCCGCCACCTTTGGCTACATTCTTGTGGAGGCGCACGGCGGTCAGCGCCGCCACCGCTGGCGACGTTCGTGTGGAGACACACGGCGGTCAGCTTCTCCCACGGTACGCGCATTCTAGACTGAGGCCCCGTTCATGGCGGTGTAGCGCTGAATGTTAGCTGATAGACGCTGTTAATATCACTGTTTGCTGAAGTAGTTTACTGTCAATATGCTCTGCTTAAGAAGCTTCTTGCCCTGTTCTGCACTCAATCTGCTTAGCTGAGATGGCATGCCAAGGCCGATTAGTTGCTGAAATATCCTGCCATATATTTACTGTGACATAGATTACCATGGTCTAGTAGCCAATTTGTTAGGTGAAATAGCTCTACATCGTTTTATACTCGATCTTTGTTGCTACTATGGCCTTCGATAGTTCGATGGCTGTGTGCTTGGCCTCATTGACTACTGAAACAGCCTACCATAATTTAGCACTCAAATCTATTTGATGAATTAGCTTTACATATATTTCATTACTTAGATCTGCTCGTCCAAATATCTTGCCATAACTTTAGACATCGACCTAGGTATTTTTTCTGGACTTCATAAAAAAGCATATATGTTTTTCCTGTAATATCTAGTAGAAGGACTAATTTGTATGTCTAACAGATGGACATGACTTGGATAACTTCTGCTCGAAGATTCTCCGCTGCATATGTCGAGGGGGTTGAAAACTTCATGAACTTTATCAGAGCTGAGTACGGTGGTCCGAAATCAGATGTGCTCTGCCTGTGTAGCAGTTGTATGAATTCAGTTACAAGAACCCAGTCAACTGTGCAAAATCATCTACACTTGTATGGGATGTCGATCACATATACTAGGTGGGTTCATCATGGTGAAGCTGTGAACGTCAATGTTATTGACTACGTGGAAGCAGCAGATCACCATCTTGATCTGCCTGATGCTCAGGTGGAAGAGGAGGAGGAGGTGGTGGTGGCGGAGCCAGTGAGTTTGACCAACATTGAAACAATGCTACGAAATGCTCGTGCATTCCATGAAATTTCACCTGCAGAAGAAAAACGGTGGGCCCGCATGTTGGAACAATGCAACGTTGCTGTCACCCCAGGAAATAAGCTATCAGTATTCTCAGCTATGGTCACCTTTCTTCAGGTGAAGACATCTGAGTGGATGACCAACAAATCATTTGATGCGATGTTGGCTGATTTCCGCAAATCTTTCCCAGATGCGTCTGAGCTGCCACACACCTACAGTAAAATGAAGAATTTCCTTCATGCAGTTGGAATTGGATATGATATGATCCATGTTTGTAAGAATAATTGTGTTCTATTCCGGAAGGATTATGCCAACTTAAGTGAATGTCCGAAATGCAAATCATCAAGATGGAAAGATGGCGATGTTATGAAGAGGATTCCTCATAATGTTCTGAGACATTTTAAAATTACACCAAGATTGCAGAGGTTGTTTCATGATGCTGAAACAAGAGAGGATGTACTGTGGCATTCTAGGAACCAGGAGTACAGAGATCAGAATGTAATGAGCCATTCATCTCATGGTAGTGAGTGGAAAAGCTTCAATGATAAACACAAAGAGTTTGCTGCTGACCCGAGAAACATTAGACTTGGCTTAGCTTCAGATGGATTTAACCCATTTGGCCACCAGAGCGCCACATATAGCATGTGGCCAGTGCTTGTTATCCCTTACAACATGCCTCCAAATGTATGCACCAAAGAATCAAACTACATGATGGCTTTGCTCATCCCAGGTCCAAAAAGTCCTGGAAAGGATTTTGATTTGTTCATGGAGCCTCTTGTGGAGGAACTTCAACAGCTATGGAAGGGTGTTCTCACTTGAGACCTATATAGTCACCAGCTGATTTCTTTTTGCGTGCTGTTATAATTTGGTGCATCCATGATTATCAGGCTTTGGGCACTATGTCAGGGCGAACGACACATGGTTACAATGCATGTGTGCGCTGTGACAGGAATCCACTGTCATACGCAATACTTAGCAAGATCTGTTACATCGGACACCGCCATTTCCTTGCCAAGGACAAGCTGCATCCTAGAAAATACCGAATACATGTGTTCAATGCAAAGCATGAAAACCATGATGCGCCAAAGAGGCTCACCGCCGATGAGTTGCAAGTGGAATTAGAGAAGGTCAGGCATATTACACCAGGAAACCATCCTGGTAATGGTAGCGGTAAAAGGAAGTGTGGCAGGGTAGAAGAGAGATTATTGTTTACCCGCAGGTCCACTTTGTGGGACTTGGGGTATTGGAAAGATTTGGATCTGCGGCATAATCTTGATGTGATGCACATCGAGAAAAATATATCATTATCGGCACACTTCTTAATATTGAAGGGAAGACGAAAGATACATTAAAATCTAGGATTGATTTGACACACCTGGGCATCAGAAAGGATTTGCAGGTGCAAGATGAAGGTAAACCTCGGGATATGGCACTAGTTGTTTACGTCTTGGACAAGGTAAAAAGAAAAGAATTCTGCGAGGTCCTGTCACGTGTGAGATTCCCACATGGATTTGCTTCGAACCCTGAAAGGAGAGTCAGTGCAGATGGAAACAAGGTACAAGGGTTGAAAACTCATGACTGCCACGTCCTACTTCAAAGGGTTTTACCTGTTATCCTTAGAGGATTGGGCCGCCCTGACTTATACAGAGTAGTTGCAGAGTTGGGACAATTCTTCAGGGAACTCTGTAGTAGGAATATCAGGATAGATGCTTTGGAGCGTCTTAGAGACAAGATACCAACTATCCTATGCAACCTTGAGAAGATATATCCTACATCCTTCTTTGATGTGATGGTGCATTTGGCTGTTCATCTACCTGATGAGGCACTACTTAGAGGTCCAGTACATTATGGCTGGATGTACCCTATTGAAAGGCGGCTAGGCACTTTCAAGGGCTATGTTAGGAACAGAGCTAGACCCGAGGGTTCCATTGCAGAGGCCTACATTGCTACAGAAGCGTTGACATTCTTCTCAAAATACATTGAAACAGCTGATCAACTTAGCAAAGAGGTGGGTGAAGACAATCCCGGGCTCAATGTTTTCGATTATTCTGTTCGAGTTACAGGGAAGAGACAAGAGGACAAACCTAAAGATTTGGACAAAATGGTTTGGTATGTGTTGAATAACTGTCCTGAGATACTACCTTGTATCAAGTAAGTGCAGTACTGCAGCTTATACATCGTAATCTACTAAACTTGCAGCACATTCTTATATATTTAGATGTTTGACGTGATCACTATGTTGTGCAGCATCTACAACGAGGAGTTACTGCCACAAAATCCAAGAAACATTGACAAACTGCTTATGGCAGGATTTGCAAAATGGTTCAAGAACCATGTAATCTTTTGAAGTGCACTGTCAGTTTTTTTAATATATTGAGTACATAAGATGATCAGCTTGTCTATTTTCTAACCATAGGTTAAGAAGATGCGGGAGGATGGGCAGGCAGTTGATGATGCGCTTTACTCACTAGCAATGGGTCCTGATACTCGGGTAAGACATTATGAATCTTGCGTTGTTGGAGATGTGCGCTACAACACCCTTGCAGGAGACGAAGGCAGGAAGACACAAAACAGTGCCACCATGAGCACGGATACGTATGACAAAGCAACAACTGAAATGTATGCTAACATAACAGAGATTGTTCAGTTGCAGTATATCTCCAGTTTCGAGGATCATCGGTGTGTGGTTCTGTTGTGCTGTCATTGGTATAACCTGTTTTCCAGGATCGCAAAACCCAGAGCTGATGATTATTTCAATCCATCAATGTCAAGGCGGTGTACCAGACCAACGAGCCTTTTATTTTGGCAAATCAAGCAACACAGATATTTTTCTTGGAAGACACATTTGCACGTAGCGATGACTAGAGAGTATTGCAAAGGTTTGAGCAGAGGAATTCGTTTAATGAAGTTGCACAACAAGATGATGCTTACACTGCTCCTGATGTACAAGATAACACAGATGTTCCTAATATCTTTGAGAACCATCACGTCAATGACGCTGGCGAAAAGATTGCATGTCGTGCTGTGGACATACAAGAGTTGATCAAGAAGAAGCCAATGTTCGAGGACATTGAGGACGAAGAAGAAGATGACACCGTGGGGAATTACGATTCAGACTGATACACATGGTGAAGATGTTGGCGCTGCTGCTGCGGATGATGATTACATTGCTTTTGTCGTATTTGCCTGTCAGAAGACGTTTTTTTATCTACTATGTGAAATTGTGTTTGCTATGACAACTGAAACCTGATGAACATGTTGTTTAGTATTTTGCTGTGAGAACATCACTTGTTATATATGCTGATTTGTGTTTGGTGATTGTATGACAACTAAAACATGATGACACTGTTGTTTAGTTGTACTCATATTTGGCTGTGAAACTTGAATTTGATGACATAGTTTGTTGTTGGACTGCAATTTGCTCGACGTCTTCGAATGACAACAAAGGTGACCCGACAGGGCCTCTACTGTTTATTTATTTATATGAGCAAAAGGGGATACCCCTGATTTCCGTTAATAGAAATCATTAAATGTTCACAACACTACCCCCAGCCTGCTACACAAGTTTCATTCATTACTAGTTTCAGCAAAGTGCTCATGTCATAGCCACTGAATACATCACGAGTGCTACATACACTACAAATAAAGAGACAATCATCCTACAGAGCACATCTATTTTTCCCATTATCTTCACAAGCTCTTTCATCTCCACATTGCTGTCAAGGCTGTTCAGCAGTTGTTAGTTGGCCATGATCAAAGGAACTGCATCTTTAACCTTCTGCTCTGCATCTTCCTCTTCTACCGTTCATGCAGTTACTTGTCCAACACCCCAACCTACTGGTATTGGGATTCCTCGGCTAACCAAATAATCAGCGTAGTTGCATTCCCCCACATCAGCAACTTCCCAGAAAGACAAATCACACGAATCTTCCCTTTTCTACACGAATCAAATTGGAAGATCATCAACCAAACTATTAAAAAAATTAGCAACTGAAAGCAGCAGAACAACACTTAAACATATTATTACCCCATGATTCAGGCATTTGTAGAAGACTCGGCCAGGGTTGCGGATTTTGGTTGAGACACGATGGATGACTCTGCGTGATTTGCAGTAGTGGCACCACACCAACGGCAGCGCGTTGCGATGAGCAATCGGCTGCGGTGCGCGTGCCGGCGGGGGTGTGATGAGACCCACAGGCGATGGTATGGGTGGAGACTTGGCGCATATCTGGTTGTTTCCTGCTGAAGAGCAGGTGGACGAGCAGCCAGCGGACATGGTTGTTGCGGCCAGAGCTTCTGATGCTAGGTAGAGTAAGTAGAGAACAGGAGAAGCGAACGTTGGATATGTCAGTTTCATTACTTGCAGAGTAGCATAGCACCATATATAGTCATAGTCTAGGTTTGGATTCGAACCAGCTACAAGAGCACGCCTTTCTTTTTTCTAAAACTCGGCAACGTCTCTTTACTAGTACACTAGCTTGTTTTGTACGCCTTCCCAAGTCTTTGATTTTCTTTCTATATATAAAAAAGTATGCTACTTGGTGTCCTCTTAGTCAACAAACAATTGTGCCAACATTGACTGTTCGATTGACATTCAACGTCTGTCACGTTTCTTTAGTCTCTTCTTCCTCGAGCCGCCAAAGCCAAACCAGCGCCGGGGGGACCGCCTGCTCCCGCCTCCCATGGCTGGTTGTGATCTTCCCCGGATCATGTCTGTTCCCGTCCGAGGCCTCACCATCGTCCTCCGCCTTGGTTCGCTTGCTGTGGCGCCGCCCTCCGGTGTTGTCAACATGGTCAACAACCGAGAGGAATAAGGAGATGACTGTACATGGTGAGGATGACAGTAGGGACCCAGCAGTGCGCACAGTAATTTTGTTTATTCAGGACGGAGAAGGGTATCGACTGGGTTGTGCGGGACCCGTGGCCCATCTAGTCTAGGCTTTTATTTCATATGTTTAGCACATGACCAGCCCAGTTTGTTTTTTTCCTTTCTGAAAATGGCTAGCCAGCTATTTTGTTTTTTTGCAGAATAACCAACATAGGCCTACTTGCTTTTCTATGCCCTGCTGGGTTGGAAATCTTTCAAGACGAGGAGGTATGCATTTTTCCCAGAAAATGGGCTATAAGTAATAAGAAATGGGCTATAAGTAATAATAAATGGGCTGTAAAATGAAAAAATACAGCAAACAGGCAATTATTCCAAAATACTGTATTCTTTCGGATTTTGATATTTTAAATTTCATTGTTTTTGTGCGGGTAAATTTTCATTGAATTTAGATTAAGGTATATTTAGATTTAAAATTAATTTGAATCTGGCTAGAAATTTCGGGTTGTATGTTGTTTGGGACAGATTTGGAGGCTGACTTGTGGGCCTACTAGGTTGATGTGCACTTTGGCTTTGTCAACTTCGTCCACAAATGATTCTAGCAACAGTGATCGTTGGATGTTAATCCAACGGCCGTGCTGCTTCTTCAATATCTGATCTTCTTGCTCCAGCCGCCCAAACTAGCTCCGGTGGGATTGCATGCTCCCGCCTCCCGTGGCCGGCTGTGCTACCGCACAGGCCGCACCGCCCCACCCTACTTCATTGCTGGCCAGGCCATTCCTCTACTCACCCACACCTCCTGTTATTTTCTGGCGACGGCAACCGGACCAGTAAACCCTCGTACTCCCCACCGCGTGGGCAACCATTGCCGAGTCTTCCCCGGCTCCGTGTCGTTCCCTTCCTAGGCCTCGCCGTCGTCCACCGCCATGGTGCTCTCAGCGCGACCTGGTCAACATGGTCAACGAATGAAATCCATCGGCCGTGGACTGTACGCGCAAAATAATGATTCCTCCACCTGACAGCTGGGACCCACCGAAAGGGCCTCTGTATTTCACGAACCCCCCCCCCCCCCGCTGACATGTCGGACCCGCCAGCTATATCTTCGCACGCAAGGAAGCGCCTCCTTATTACGCACAAAAAAATGAATACCCCCCTGCTAGTTCGGAGCCACCATTGTGGGAGGCTGACTTGTGGGCCTACTAAGTTGACGGGGACGGAGGGCTTTGTCAACTTAGTCAATATGAACGATTCTAGCTCCAGTGACCGTACGATGTCCATCCAACGGCCGTAGTGCTTCTTCAACCTCTGGTCTTCTTGCTCCAACCGCCCAAAGCAGCGCCGGTCGTGCCGCATGCTCCTACCTCCCGTGGCCGGCTGTGCTGCCGCGGAGGCCTCACTGCCCCTACTGTTCCCACCGCTGGCCAGGCCCTGCGGCGACGGCAGCCTCACACCGCAGCCGAACCAGTGAACCCTCGTACTCCTCTCCGAGCAGGATTCCACTGCCGCGTCTTCCCTGGCTCCGTGTCGTCCCCTTCCTAGGCCTCGCCGTCGTCCACCGACGTGGTGCTCTCCGCGCGGCATGGTCAACGTGGTCAAGGAACGACTTCCATCGGAAGAGTACTGTACATGGAGAGGCTGACATCTGGGTCCACGGCCACAGCCCAGTTTTTTTGTGATTTGCCAAGTAAGTCGCTTTGTTAGGCCTGTTGGGCTGCAAATCTTTCAAGACGAGGAGAGCTTTCATTCGGCTGGCCGAGAAAATGGCCCATCAGTAATGAGAAATGGGTTGTACATTTTTAAAACACATCAAATCGGCAATTAGTTTCAAATGTCTTTTTTTTCATTTCGAGATTTTAAATTACATTAATTTTTATGCGTGGAGAATTTGTTGGATTTTATATTGATATACATTTATTTTTAAAATCAGTTTGAATGTGAGTCGAAATTTCGGGATTAAAAACAGTTCAGACTGCACCGAAATATGCAAAATTTCGTATAATTTTTTAATCGTGGCCACAATATGGGTTGTAGTGCTAACAAAAAGAATATGGGCTCCAAAAAAACCTTAAGAATTAGCAAATGGGCTGTAAATTATTAGAAATAATGGCAGATGGGTTGTATGTTGTTTTCCACAGATTTGAGGCTTTCCTAAAAAAAAGGTTGACGCACAAGAAGTGACTGTTGGATGTCCATCGAACGGCCATCGTGCTTCTTCAATCTCTGCTCTTCCTGCTCCAGCCGCTCAAACAAGCGCCGGCGGGACTGCCTGCTCCCTCCTCCACGCGGCCGGCTGTGCTGCCGCGCAGGCCTCACCGCCCCACCGTACTCCCATCGCTGGCCTAGTCATCTCTCTACTCACCCACACCTGCTGTTATTCTCCGGCGACGGCAGACGAACCAGTAAACCCTCGTACAGTCATACCCCCCTCCGCGTGGGAAACAACTTGTAACGCCCTCGACGCGGCTATATCTGCTACGTGTCGAAGCACGACTTAGAGGCATAACCGCATTGAAAGCAATGTCGCAAGTGAGGTAATCTTCGCAAACAACCCATGTAATATAATAGGGAAAAAGATACATAGTTGGCTTATAATCGCCACTTCACACAATTACATGAATAAAGCATTACAACATCCAAATACAATCAAGGTCCGACTACGGAACCAAAATAAAAGAAGAACCCCAAAAGCGACAAGGTCCCCCGATCGACCCCAACTGGACTCCACTACTGATCAACTAGAATGAAACAACATAAAGGAAAAGATCTTCATCGAGCTCCTCCTAAGCTTGGTTGCGTCACCTAGAATGGCATCATCGGCACCTGCAAACTGGTTTTGAAAGTATCTGTGAGTCATGGGGACTCAGCAATCTCACACCCTCGCGATCAAGACTATTTAAGCTTATGGGTAAGGTAAAGGTATGAGGTGGAGCTGCAGCAAGCGACTAGCATATATGGTGGCTAACATATACGCAAAAGAGAGCGAGAAGAGAAGGCAAAGCACGATTGAGAAACTATGATCAAGAAGTGATCCTAAGCAACCTACGTCAAGCATAACTCCAACACCGTGTTCACTTCCCGGACTCCGCCGGAAAGAGACCATCACGGTTACACACGCGGTTGATGTATTTTAAATAAGATCAACTTCAGGTTTTCTACAACCGGACGTTAACAAATTCCCATCTGCCCATAACCGCAGGCATGACTTTCTAAAGTTCAAATTCCTGCAGGGGTGTCCCAACTTAGCCCATCACAAGCTCTCACGGTCAACGAAGGATAAACCTTCTCCCGAGACATTCCGATTAGACTCAGCATCCCGGTTCTACAAGACAACTTCGACAAGGTAAAACAAATCCAACAACACCGCCCGAATGTGCCGACAAATCTCGATAGGAGCTGCACATATCTTGTTCTCAGGGCACACTTAGATGAGCTCTCCATACAACTAAAACCAATCCTCAAGTTTCCCCGAGGGGGCGCTGCACAGGACTCTAGTTTGGACCAACACTCAGAGGAGCACTGGCCCAGGGGGGTTTAAATAAAGATGACCCTTGAGTCCGCGAAACCCAAGGGAAAAAAGGCTAGGTGGCAAATGGTAAAACCAATGTTGGGCATTGCTGGAAGAGTTTTTATTCAAGGCGAACTGTCAAGGGGTTCCCATTATTACCCAACCGCGTAAGGAACACAAAATCCTGGAACATAACAACGATATGACGGAAACTAGGGCGGCAAGAGTGGAACAAAACACTAGGCAAAAGGCCGAGCCTTCCACCCTTTACCAAGTATATAGATGCATTAATTAAATAAGAGATATTGTGATATCCCAACAAGTAAACATGTCCAAACAAGGAACAACATCTCCATGTTCCAACAAGGAACAAACTTCAATCTTCACTTGCAACTAACAACGCTATAAGAGGGGCTGAGCAAAGCGGTAACATGGCCAATCAACGGTTTGCTAGGACAAGGTGGGTTAGAGGCTTGGTTCAACAATATGGGAGGCATGATAAGCAAGTGGTAGGCATCATAGCATAGGCATAGCAAAAGAGCGAGCAACTAGCAAGCAAAGATAGAAGTGATTTCGAGGGTATGATCATCTTGCCTGAGATCCCGCAAGGAAGAAGAATGAGTCCATGAAGAAGACAAACGGGCGTAGTCAAACGGGTCCTCACAAACGCGACATTATCGGAACCAATCCGAAGAAGCAACACCGGAAAGAAGCAAACAACATAGTAAACAACCATCACATAAACATGGCATGATGCACAACCAAGTATGATGCATGTCCGGGTTAAATATGCATGGCATGGCAAAGTGCACAAACAACACTACAAGTTAAGTGGAGCTCAATATGCAACGGGTTGCATATTGACGGAACACCACATCAATTATTTAGTTCTCTCTCGTTTATGTACCCCAACAATATTAAATGTTCTTAACATGGCAAGGGTGAAGCAAAGTAAACTACCTATCTAGTCAAGTTTAAATGAGGCCGGAAGCAACGAACAACAATTCCGGAAACTCCTCATGAGCATATTATAGATTTGGTACTGTTCTGCCCTAAAAATTATTTTAGAGTTGTTAAACATGCAAGATGAGTGCACCAAGTAAATCTAGGCATTTTCTACCCCATTTACATATAAAGATTATTTAATTCGGAGCTACGGTTATTTAGTTATGAAATAAAGCATTTTAGCAAGTTATTTAAACAAATTTAAACAAACAGCATTTTAAACATTTTAAAGATGGATGAAAGTTGCATATTATTAAACTAGACAAAATTCTAAGCAACTTTCATATTAAGTTTGTTTTAAAATGATGCACCATCTGTGAGTAATGAAATGCATGAAGTCTAGGGGGCTTCCTGTAAAACTGGTTTTTCTCTGGAAAAATACTAAAACGCAGATCTGAAAAAAACAGGAACTAGGCCGAAACAGGGGGCGGCTGGGCGCTAACCATGGGCCTTGGCCCAGAACTGTGGAGAGGAGGAGGCAGGCCGGGATGCTGGGCCTTGGGGAGGCGCTGGCCTCACGCGGGCGCGCTGGGCCTAGCGAAGAGGAAGATGCAGTCAACGCAGCGGTTGCCTCGCTCGTCCTCCTCGCGCACAGAGACGAGCGGGAGGAGCAGAAGCAGGGCACGACGGCAGCAGGGGACTTGGTCCGGGGCGGCGGTTGCGCGGATCCGGCGAGGACGGCGAGAACCAAGGCGAGGAAGGGAATCGAGCGGGCGAGGTCAATGCGGCAAGAGGGGCGTTTCTTCGGCCTCGTTCGCGTGCAGAAGCAGGGGAGGCAGCGCACTATGCAAAGGCTGGACGGCGGCCGGACTTGGCGCGAACTCTGGCAAGGAAGCGTCAGATCGAGGTGGAGAAGAGCAGATCCGGTCGGTCCCGTCCGGTTCTGACGAAAGAAGTGGCGGGGGGAACTTGAAGCTTGGCGCTGCATCGCTCGAAGAAATCCTCATGGTGAAGAAAAGCAGGGAACATGGTGACGACGAGCTCCTCGGAAAGCGCGGGCAGGACGCCGGTTGATCCTTGGGGCCTCCACGGACGACTCTGTCGTGAGGGAAATTGACGCCGGGGCGAAGTCTCTGGCGACGGACGGTGACGAGGAGGTCGTCCCTGGCGTCAGCCTCCTGTGAAGGTGAGCGAGAGAGAGAGATCGTGAGATGAGAGGGAAATGGAGAGGAAAAAAAGGGAAGGGCGGGGGAACGGCCTGGCAGTGGTGGTTCCGGTAGAACTCCGGTGAGGTCGCCGGCCGGTGGTGGCGCGCGGGGTCGAGCGAGGCTCTTGGGCGGAGGCGGTTGGATGGATGGATCAATGGAATACGTGGCTGGTTGGCTCGGCGCTGAAAACAAAGAGAAAGAAGATTGCGGCGGCGGCGATGGGACAGGCTGCCTAAAATCTAGGGTTAGGCTGCTTATATAGGTAGGTTGGTTAGGTTAAGGGCTACTCGGTCCCTCCGATCCGAATCGGACGGATGAAAAATAATATGATAGGAAGACCAATTAACAAAACGGAGACGTTTTGTAGATGTTTGGGGTTGATCCGGATCCAACGGTGACGACTGTCCGGCTCGGGTTCGGGACAGCTTCGGACACATGCGAGGGGTCGAAGCACTGTGCAAAGAAGGGTAGGCATGGGCCTAAGTGGATTGCGGAGAGCGGGTTGGGCTGAGAGAAGAGGGGAGAGATGCAGCCCAGCAGGGTTTTCGGAGACCAAAAACGTCCGACGATTGACCGGCTATACTGCCGCTATAGTTTAACGGTTGGGCTATTAAACAAACTCCGAATGCGATGAAACTTGGCAGGCGACCTACTAACACTATAACAACACCGCATGCCAACTTTCAACCCAATCCGAGAACATTTTCCGGCCACTTATAAAATAATATTTCGGAGGTGCCGCAGGCACGTGCAAGAGTGTGTGGGCTCGGAACGGACAACGGACGGAACTGGGGAACCCGAACGGATGCAAGTTTTAAAACATGATGATGCAATGCACATGATGACATGATATGACATGCATGACACACAAGCAATGACAAGGCAACAACAACGAATCACTGGAAGACACCTGGCGCAATGGTCTCGGGGCGTTACAACACTCCACCACTACGAGAGGATCTCGTCCCGAGATCTAGAATGGCACCGGAGGGGAAAACGGAAGAGAAAGAGAAGAGGTAAAGCTAAGTTGCTCCTTTGACAAACGAGTGAAACCAAAGAACCTTGAAAGGTTGTACACATTGAAAGAAAGAATACAACGGAGATGAACAAAGTTGAGAACACTCCGTTTGAGAAGAGTAACGAGGAAGAACAAATTCGGGCAGCACTCCGATTGAAAAGTGGTACAAGCCTTGATAAGACAAAAAGAAGTTGAGGAAAAAGGCACAACACTCCGGTTAAAAACAAGATAGAGAGGGAAAGAATGGTATAATTTGGGCAGCACTTCAACTGAAAATAGAAGGAACTGAACATGATCTTGACAACCAAGATGATGGGTTGAAGAGAGCAACATCACAATGCCTCCGGAATGAAAGAATAGAAGTTGGATCGTCGGAACAAAAGAACGGAGAAGAAAATGGCAACTTCTACCACAAAAGAGCTTGAAAAGCATCCTTGCAAGAACGGTATAACGAAATTGTTGGAAAAAACCAACAACGAAACGAATAAACTTGTAGTGGGCTTATGAAAACTACTTAAAATTATGAGGTGAAATTCTGCCACTAACGGAAACCAAGATTGGATTGATATCAACAAGGAGACGAGAAACTTATTTCACCGGGAGGATAAAAGAAGAACTTGGGTCATTTATGAGCACCATAAATAGAAACAATCCTTAGGGAAAGCTTTAGGTGAAATATAACCCAAGATAATTCCAACGACAAGATTGATGGTTTTAAAATACATCATTCTTGACAAGATGTGAATCATGAAACATGAACTCAAATTGTCAAGAATGACATAATACCACCTCCAATGATAAGGTAGAAAGGATTGCACTCCGGATAGCAAGAAGAAGAATGCTTGAGATCCCTCTGAAAAGAATCTCGATGAACACTTCGAGAAAGAATTAAATCCCTGATGAACCATTATGTAAAACCTCCATGAAGAACTCCGGTAAACAAAGGAATGAAAAGAAAGAGAAATTGAAAACACAAGGTGAATCCTTGCAATGATTAGATGGATCTACGCGATGAAATAAATTGAGAGAGCTTGGAACCCTGGAAAAGAAAGATGAATAATTGAGATTAAGACTTTTGATGAGGCTCCGGAATAGGGAATTGAGTTCACTCGATGAAACAAGAATAAGAATTACATTGTGCTTATCCTTCACCAATTAAATTGATGACAAGCAACAGATTTGACATACTACTTATTCTCATAGAAAGGATTAAGATAGATATATCATCAACTTGGAAAGGTCTTCCATGAACCACCGGTCGGGTTGAAACAACGAATAAATTGATATGATGAACGAAGGAAGACAAAATCTTGGAAGAACCACCGTAAGAATTGAGAATGAATGAAAATACATGAGAGAGTTTAGATACAAGAGAACAAAGAGATCATGAACTGATTAGATAATATACTTGAATGATGCACCGGTTAGATTTGGAGAATGAGAGCTGAAAGCTGGAATGAATAATCCTGAATTGATGGCCTTCAGATAAACAAACTTAAAAGACTCCTGAATTACTCCGGATGGGTGAAAAGAATTCTCATAATCAAAACAATTATGAGGGGATGGCAACAAGCTAGAATCACGAATCTTGGAAAGAATGGAGCAGGATTGAGAGAAAATCTTCTTCGGTCTTCAAATTTTGAATTACAACGAGAAATACCACCATGAATTGTTTAGACACTCCGGAAGAATCAAAACAAAGAGGTTGAGCCAATGATGAAAATAATTTGAAAGATCTTGGAGAAACCCTCCGACTGATGAAAATTCATTCTTACATCACACTTCGGAAATAAATTTGGATAGCTCCGGGAAAATAAGAAGAGTCAGGTAAGATCCTAGAAAAAGACATGTGGGTTAGGGTGTTGGGGAACGTAGTAATTTCAAAATTTTCCTACGCACACGCAAGATTATGGTGATGCATAGCAACAAGAGGGGAGAGTGTGATCTACGTACCCTTGTAGACCGACAGCGGAAGCGTTAGCACAACGCGGTTGATGTAGTCGTACGTCTTCACGGCCCGACCAATCAAGCACCGAAACTACGGCACCTCCGAGTTTTAGCACACGTTCAGCTCGATGACGATCCCCGGACTCCGATCCAGCAAAGTGTCGGGGAAGAGTTCCGTCAGCACGACGGCGTGGTGACGATCTTGATGTACTACCGTCGCAGGGCTTCGCCTAAGCACCGCTACAATATTATCGAGAATTATGGTGGAAGGGGGCACCGCACACGGCTAAGAATATGATCACGTGGATCAACTTGTGTGTCTATGGGGTGCCCCCTGCCCCTATATATAAAGGAGTGGAGGAGGGGAGCGTCGGCCCTCTCTATGGCGCGCCCTAGGGGAGTCCTACTCCCACCGGGAGTAGGATTCCCTCTTTCCTAGTCCAACTAGGAGTCCTTCCATGTAGTAGGAGTAGGAGACAAGGAAGGGGAAGAAGGAAGAGAAGGAAGGAGGGGGCGCAGCCCCTCCCCCTAGTCCAATTCGGACTAGGCCTTGGGGGGCGCGCGGCCTGCCTCTCCCTCTCCCCTAAAGCCCAATAAGGCCCATATACTTCTTCTCCCGTGTTCCCGTAACTCCCCGGTACTCCGAAAAATACCCGAACCACTCGGAACCTTTCCGATGTCCGAATATAGTCGTCCAATATATCGATCTTTACGTCTCGACCATTTCGAGACTCCTCGTCATGTCCCCGATCTCATCCGGGACTCCGAACTCCTTCGGTACATCAAAACTCATAAACTCATAATATAACTGTCATCGAAACCTTAAGCGTGCGGACCCTACGGGTTCGAGAACTATGTAGACATGACCGAGACACATCTCCGGTCAATAACCAATAGCGGAACCTGGATGCCGCTACAATATTATCGAGGACTATGGTGGCTGGGGGCGCCGCACACGGCTAAGGAATAGATCACGTGGATCAACTTGTGTCTCTCTGGGGTGCCCCTGCCTTTGTATATAAAGGACCAAGAGGGGGAGGCCGGACGGCCACATAGGGCACGCCAGGAGGAGTCCTACTCCCTCCGGGAGTAGGACTTCTCCCCCAATCCTAGTTGGAATAGGACTCGCGAGGTGGGAAAAGAGAGAGAGAGAGAGAAGGAAGGGGGCGCCGGCCCCCTCTCTCCTTGTCCTATTCGGACTAGGGGGGAGGGCCGCGCGGCCCAGCCCTGGCTGCCTCTCCTCTTCTTCAACTAAGGCCCATAAAGGCCCATATAGCTCCTGGGGGGTTCCGGTAACCTCCCGGTACTCCGAAAAAATCCCGATTTCACCCGAAACACTTTCGATATCCAAACATAGGCTTCCAATATATCAATCTTTATGTCTCGACCATTTCGAGACTCCTCGTCATGTCCGTGATCACATCCGGGACTCCGAACAAACTTCGGTACATCAAAATGCATAAACTCATAATATAACTGTCATCGTAACCTTAAGCGTGCGGACCCTATGGGTTCGAGAACAATGTAGACATGACCGAGACATGTCTCCGGTCAATAACCAATAGCGGGACCTGGATGCCCATATTGGCTCCTACATATTCTACGAAGATCTTTATCGGTCAGACCGCATAACAACATACGTTGTTCCCTTTGTCATCGGTATGTTACTTGCCCGAGATTCGATCGTCGGTATTCCAATACCTAGTTCAATCTCGTTACCGGCAAGTCTCTTTACTCGTTCTGTAATACATCATCCCACAACTAGCTCATTAGTTGCAATGCTTGCAAGGCTTAAGTGATGTGCATTACCGAGAGGGCCCAGAGATACCTCTCCGACAGTCGGAGTGACAAATCCTAATCTCGAAATACGCCAACCCAACATGTACCTTTGGAGACACCTGTAGAGCTCCTTTATAATCACCCAGTTACGTTGTGATGTTTGGTAGCACACAAAGTGTTCCTCCGGCAAACGGGAGTTGCATAATCTCATAGTCATAGGAACTTGTATAAGTCATGAAGAAAGCAATAGCAACATACTAAATGATCGGGTGCTAAGCTAATGGAATGGGTCATGTCAATCAGATCATTCACCTAATGATGTGATCCCGTTAATCAAATAACAACTCTTTGTCCATGGTTAGGAAACATAACCATCTTTGATTAATGAGCTAGTCAAGTAGAGGCATACTAGTGACACTCTGTTTGTCTATGTATTCACACATGTATTATGTTTCCGGTTAATACAACTCTAGCATGAATAATAAACATTTATCATGATATAAGGAAATAAATAATAACTTTATTATTGCCTCTAGGGCATATTTCCTTCAGTCTCCCACTTGCACTAGAGTCAATAATCTAGTTCACATCACTATGTGATCTAACATCAATAGTTCACATCTTTATGTGGTTAACACCCATAGTTCACATCCATATGTGACCAACACCCAAAGGGTTTACTAGAGTCAGTAATCTAGTTCACATTGCTATGTGATTAACACCCAAAGAGTACTAAGGTGTGATCATGTTTTGCCTGTGAGAGAAGTTTAGTCAACAGGTCTGCCATATTCAGATCCGTAAGTATTTTGCAATTTTCTATGTCTACAATGCTCTGCATGGAGCTACTTTAGCTAATTGCTCCCACTTTCAATATGTATCCAGATGAAGACTAAGAGTCATCCGGATCAGTGCCAAAACTTGTATCGACGTAACCCTTTTACGACGAACCTTTTGTCACCTCCATAATCGAGAAACATATCCTTATTCCACTAAGGATAATTTTGACCGTTGTCCAGTGATCTACTCCTAGATCACTATTGTACTCCCTTGCCAAAATTAGTGTAGGGTATACAATAGGTCTGGTACACAGCATGGCATACTTTATAGAACCTATGGCCAAGGCATAGGTAATGACTTTCATTCTCATTCTATTTTCTGCCGTGGTCGGGCTTTGAGTCTTACTCAACTTCACACCTTGTAACACAGGCAAGAAATCTTTCTTTGACTGTTCCATTTTGAACTACTTCAAAATCTTGTCAAGGTATGTACTCATTGAAAAAAACTTATCAAGCATCTTGATCTATCTCTATAGATCTTGATGCTCAATATGTAAGCAGCTTCACCGAGGTTTTCTTTGAAAAAATTCTTTCAAACACTCCTTTATGCTTTGCAAAATAATTCTACATTATTTCCGATCAACAATATGTCATACACGTATACTTATCAGAAATGTTGTAGTGCTCCCACTCACTTTCTTGTAAATACAGGCTTCACCGCAAGTCTATATAAAACTATATGCTTTGATCAACTTATCAAAGCGTATATTCCAACTCTGAGATGCTTGCACCAGTCCATAGA
This sequence comes from Triticum aestivum, assembly GCF_018294505.1. NCBI lineage: Eukaryota > Viridiplantae > Streptophyta > Magnoliopsida > Poales > Poaceae > Triticum > Triticum aestivum. The sequence goes on along the minus strand of NC_057806.1, from coordinate 678,802,713 downwards.
TGGATCGCTGGAGCTTGCATATTTTGTTAGCACCTTTAGGATTGACAAAACCTTCTGGTTGTATCATATACAACTCTTCTTTAAATCCATTAAGGAATGTAGTTTTGTTTATCCATTTGCCAGATTTCATAAAATTGCGGCAATTGCTAACATGATTTGGACAGACTTTAAGCATCGCTACGAGTGAGAAAATTTCATCGTAGTCAACACCTTGAACTTTGTCAAAAACATTTTTCGACAAGTCTAGCTTTGTAGATAGTAACACTACTATCAGCGTCCGTCTTTCTCTTGAAGATCCATTTATTTTCTATGGCTTGCCGATCATCGGGCAAATCCATCAAAGTCCATACTTTGTTCTCATACATGGATCATATCTCAGATTTCATGGCCTCAAACCAATTCGCGAAATCTGGGCTCATCATCGCTTCCTTATAGTTCGCAAGTTCATCATGGTCTAGTAACATGACTTTCAGAACAGGATTACCGTACCACTCTGGTGCGGATCTCACTCTGGTTAACCTACGAGATTCGGTAGTAACTTGATCTGAAGTTACATGATCATTATCATTAGCTTCCTCACTAATTGGTGTAGTAGTCACAGGAACAGATTTCTGTGATGAACTACTTTCCAATAAGGGAGAAGGTACAATTACCTTATCAAGTTCTACTTTCCTCCCACTCACTTCTTTCGAGAGAAACTCCTTCTCTAGAAAGGATCCATTCTCAGCAACGAACATCTTGCCTCCGGATCTGTGATAGAAGGTGTACCCAACATTTTTCTTTTGGGTATCCTATGAAGACGCACTTCTCCGATTTGGGTTTGAGCTTATCAGGTTGAAACTTTTTCACATAAGCATTGCAACCTCAAACTTTAAGAAACGACAGCTTAGGTTTCTTGTCAAACCATAGTTCATACGGTGTCGTCTCAACGGATTTAGATGGTGCCCTATTTAACGTGAATGCAGCTGTCTCTAATGCATAATCCAAAACGATAGTGGTAGATTGGTAAGAGACATCATAGTTCGCACCATATCTAATAAAGTACGGTTATGACGTTCGGACACACCATTATACTGTGGTGTTCCAGGTGGCGTGAGTAGTGAAACTATTTCACATTGTTTTAAACTGAAGGCCAAACTCGTAACTCAAATATTTTACTTCTGCGATCATATTGTAGAAACTTTTTATTTTTGTTACGATGATTCTCCACTTCACTCTGAAATTCTTTGAACTTTTCAAATGTTTCATACTTGTGTTTCATCAAGTAGATATACCCATATCTGCTCAAATCATCTGTGAAGGTCAGAAAATAACGATACCCGCCGCGAGCCACAACACTCATCGGATCACATACATCAGTATGTATTATTTCCAATAAGTCAGTTGCTCGCTCCATTGTTCCGGAGAACGGAGTCTTAGTCATCTTGCCCATAAGGCATGGTTCGCAAGCATCAAGTGATTCCAAAATCCCATCAGCATGGAGTTTCTTCATGCGCTTTACACCAATATGACCTAAACGGCAGTGCCACAAATAAGTTGCACTATAATTATTAACTTTGCATCTTTTGTCTTCAATATTATGAATATGTGTATCACTATGATCGAGATCCACTGAACCATTTTCATTGGGTGTGTAACCATATAAGGTTTTATTCATGTAAACAGAACAACAATTATTCTCTAACTTAAATGAATAACCGTATTGCAATAAACATGATCAAATCATATTCATGCTCAACGCAAACACCAAATAACACTTATTTAGGTTCAACACTAATCCCGAAAGTATAGGGAGTGTGCGATGATGATCATATCAATCTTGGAACTACTTCCAACACAAATCGTCACTTCACCCTTAACTAGTTTCTGTTCATTCTGCAACTCCCGTTTCGAGTTACTACTCTTAGCAACTGAACCAGTATCAAATACCAAGGGGTTGCTACGAACACTAGTAAAATACACATTAATAATCTGTATATCAAATATACCTTTTTTCACTTTGCCATCCTTCTTATCCGCCAAATACTTGGGGTAGTTCCGCTTCCAGTGACCAGTTCCTTTGCAGTAGAAGCACTTAGTCTCAGGCTTAGGATCAGACTTGGGCTTCTTCACTTGAGTAGCAACTTGCTTGCCGTTCTTCTTGAAGTTCCCCTTCTTCCCTTTGCCCTTTTTCTTGAAACTAGTGGTCTTGTCAACCATCAACATTTGATGCTCTTTCTTGATTTCTACCTTCATTGAATTTATCATCATGAAAAGCTCGGGAGTTGTTTTCGTCATCCCTTGCATAATATAGTTCATCATGAAGTTCTACTAACTTGGTGATGGTGACTATAGAATTCTGTCAATCACTATTTTATCTGGAAGATTAACTCCCACTTGATTCAAGCGATTGTAGTACCCAGACAATCTGAGCACATGATCACTAGTTGAGTGATTCTCCTCCATCTTTTAGCTATACAACTTGTTGGAGACTTCATATCTCTCAACTCGGGTATTTGCTTTAAATATTAAGTTCAACTCCTGGAACATCTCATATGGTCCATGACGTTCAAAAACGTCTTTGAAGTCCCGATTCTAAGCCGTTAAGCATGGTGCACTAAACTATCAAGTAGTCATCATATTGAGCTAGCCAAACGTTCATAACGTCTGCATCTGCTCATGCAATAGGTCCGTCACCTAGCGGTGCATCAAGGACATAATTCTTCTGTGCAGCAATGAGGATAAACCTCAGATTACGGATCCAATCCGCATCTTTGCTACTAACATTTTTCAACACAATTTTCTCTAGGAACATATCAAAATAAACATATGAAAGCAACAACGCGAGCTATTGATCTACAACATAGATATGCTAATACTACCAGGACTAAGTTCATGATAAATTAAAGTTCAATTAATCATATTACTTAAGAACTCCCACTTAGATAGACATCCCTCTAATCCTCTAAGTGATTACGTGATCCAAATCAACTAAACCATGTCCGATCATCACGTGAGATGGAGTAGTTTCATTGGTGAACATCACTATGTTGATCATATCTACTATATGATTCATGCTCGACCTTTCGGTCTCCGTGTTCCGAGGCCATATCTGTATATGCTTGGCTCGTCAAGTATAACCTGAGTATTCCACGTGTGCAACTGTTTTGCACCCGTTGTATTTGAAAGTAGAGCCTATCACACCCGATCATCACGTGGTGTCTCAGCACGAAGAACTTTCGCAATGGTGCATACTCAGGGAGAACACTTCTTGATAATTAGTGAGAGATCATCTTATAATGCTACCGTCAATCAAAGCAAGATAAGATGCATAAAAGATAAACATCACATGCAATCAATATAAGTGATATGATATGGCCATCATCATCTTGTGCTTGTGATCTCCATCTTCGAAGCACCGTCGTGATCACCATCATCACCGACGCGACACCTTGATCTCCATCGTAGCATCGTTGTCGTCTCGCCAATCTTATGCTTCCACGACTATCGCTACCGCTTAGTGATAAAGTAAAGCATTACAGCGTGATTGCATTGCATACAATAAAGCGACAACTATATGGCTCCTGCCAGTTGCCGATAACTCGGTTACAAAACATGATCATCTCATACAATAAAATTTAGCATCATGTCTTGACCATATCACATCACAACATGCCCTTCAAAAACAAGTTAGACGTCCTCTACTTTGTTGTTGCAAGTTTTACGTGGCTGCTACGGGCTTAAGCAAGAACCAATCTTACCTACGCATCAAAACCACAACGATAGTTTGTCAAGTTGGTGCTGTTTTAACCTTCGCAAGGACCGGGCGTAGCCACACTCGGTTCAACTAAAGTTGGAGAAACTGTCACCCGCAAGCCACCTATATGCAAAGCACGTCGGGAGAACCGGTCTCGCGTAAGCGTACGCGTAATGTCGGTCCGGGACGCTTCGTCCAACAATACCGCCGAACCAAAGTATGACATGCTGGTAAGCAGTATGACTTATATCGCCCACAACTCACTTGTGTTCTACTCGTGCATATAACATCAACACATAAAACCTAGGCTCGGATGCCACTGTTGGGGAACGTAGTAATTTCAAAATTTTCCTACGCACACGCAAGATCATGGTGATGCATAGCAACGAGAGGGGAGAGTGTGATCTACGTACCCTTGTAGACCGATAGCGGAAGCGTTAGCACAACGCGGTTGATGCAGTCATACATCTTCACGGCCCGACCGATCAAGCACCGAAACTACGGCACCTCCGAGTTTTAGCACACGTTCAGCTCGATGACGATCCCCGGACTCCGATCCAGCAAAGTGTCGGGAAAGAGTTCCGTCAGCACGACGGCGTGGTGACGATCTTGATGTACTACCGTCGCAGGGCTTCGCCTAAGCACCGCTACAATATTATCGAGGATTATGATGGAAGGGGGGCACCGCACACGGCTAAGAATATGATCACGTGGATCAACTTGTGTGTCTATGGGGTGCCCCCTGCCCGTGTATATAAAGGATTGGAGGAGGGGAGGGCCGGCCCTCTCTATGACGCGCCCTAGGGGAGTCCTACTCCCACCGGGAGTAGGATTCCCTCTTTCCTAGTCCAACTAGGAGTCCTTCCATGTAGTAGGAGTAGGAGACAAGGAAGGGGAAGAAGGAAGAGAAGGAAGGAGGGGGCGCAGCCCCTCCCCCTAGTCCAATTCGGACTAGGCCTTGGGGGGGCGCGCGGCCTGCCTCTCCTTCTCCCTCTCCCCTAAAGCCCAATAAGGCCCATATACTTCTTCTCCCGTGTTCCCGTAACTCCTCGGTACTCCGAAAAATACCCGAACCACTCGGAACCTTTCCGATGTCCGAATATAGTCGTCCAATATATCGATCTTTACGTCTCGACCATTTTGAGACTCCTCGTCATGTCCCCGATCTCACCCGGGACTCCGAACTCCTTCGGTACATCAAAACTCATAAACTCATAATATAACTATCATTGAAACCTTAAGCGTGCGGACCCTACGGGTTCGAGAACAATGTAGACATGACCGAGACACATCTCCGGTCAATAACCAATAGCGGAACCTGTATGCTCATATTGGCTCCTACATATTCTACAAAGATCTTTATCGGTCAGACCGCATAACAACATACGTTGTTCCCTTTGTCATCGGGATGTTACTTGCCCGAGATTCGATCGTCGGTATCTCAATACCTAGTTCAATCTCGTTACCGGCAAGTCTCTTTACTCATTTCGTAATACATCATCTCGCAACTAACTCATTAGTTGCAATGCTTGCAAGGCTTATGTGATGTGCATTACCGAGAGGGCCCAGAGATACCTCTCCGACAATCGGAGTGACAAATCCTAATCTCGAAATACGCCAACCCGACATTTACCTTTGGAGACACCTGTAGAGCTCCTTTATAATCACCTAGTTACGTTGTGACGTTTGGTAGCACACAAAGTGTTCCTCCGGCAAACGGGAGTTGCATAATCTCATAGTCATAGGAACATGTATAAGTCATGAAGAAAGCAATAGCAACATACTAAACGATCGGGTGCTAAGCTAATGGAATGGGTCATGTCAATCACATCATTCTCCTAATAATGTGATCCCGTTAATCAAATGACAACACATGTCTATGGTTAGGAAACATAACCATCTTTGATTAATGAGCTAGTCAAGTAGAGGCATACTAGTGACGTTTAGCTTGTCTATGTATTCACACAAGTATTATGTTTCCGGATAATACAATTCTAGCATGAATAATAAACATTTATCATGAAATAAGGAAATAAATAATAACTTTATTATTGCCTCTAGGGCATATTTCCTTCATAGGGCCCACTCAAAAGAAACACCGTTGAACGAATGCTTGAAAAGAGAGATTCCACCGGTTGAATTTAAATGGCTTGAATGAGGTAACCTCCTTGAAAGATCTTGAACGAATGTAGAGTGGAAACACGAATCTTCTGAGATATCTTCGGCACTCCGAAAGAAAAGAATAGCAAGGAGTAGATGATTAAGAGGTGCACCGGTATGAGAAGGTATTGAAATGAGGAAAAGATATGATCAACAAAGCTTGTATTGGATCCGCCGGAGATGGAAAGAATGAAGAATGATGAACTAGTAGAACATCTTCTTGAGAACCACCGGGTAAGAATATTGATGGAAAAGAATGGAGAGACTTCACATGAATAAAAGGATACTTGATTAAGAAATCCGAGTCCTTGAGGAAAAAGGGTGGGTGGGCGGGAAAAACAAAGGCAACTTGGAGACGGATGAAACAAACACCGTTGAGAAGAACTGATACTTGATCTTGCGAATGTTGAAGTGATCGGATCCACTTGAAGAGAAACACGCCAATGAAAAAGGATTGACATGACAATCTCGATTATCAAGAAGGATTAGTATTCACATCGGAGTATGAGAACACCATTTGGGAAGGTATGGAATCAACATTTGCCTTCGAAGCAACTCGAATACCACAACTCAAAACAAAACAAAGGATTGGCTTGCAGAATAAGCCAGAACAAACATATGATAGAGATTTTGTCCGAAGTTTTCGTGGTGGGGCCTACATGGGGTCGATCGTACAGCACCATCATGTACAAGGCAGTGCACATGACATACAAAGCATCCCCGAGTCGGCATAGCCAAGGACTCTTTAAGACACAACGAGACCACTGTAAAACCAACCGTGGATAGGCGGACCACTAAACGTCGAACCCCAATTTCATATCATACATTTGTTGGAAAGATATCCTAGGACCTACTTGAATTCCCACTTATAAATTCCTGAAACTTTCCGGTTATGCAATCAGGTGTTGGGGATACAGGGGAAGCATAATATCTCACCCAAAACTAGCAAATCCTACATCCAGCTGTATCCATCCTTCAACACATAACCAAGAAAACTTCGAAAATCGTCTACCTCAACCTTCGAAAAGCATCCGTTATACAAGTTATGGCAATACTCCCGAACTCCCGCCCTAGTACTGGGTGGCGTCGAGGTTATCTCACCAACAACTGCATAAAAGAGATTTTCGATGTCGGCGAAACTAAACTCAGGTATTCCAGAACTGCAACGATAAAATTGTGATGACAACACCTCGGAGCTCAACTCCCTGGGACACTGCCACAACCCCTAAATGACAGGAGGCACCAAGAACAATGTTCTCGTCACAAATTGATCAGAATGATTCCAAGATACCCGCGTGATCCTAAATTTTTTTTAGTGAAATTTGAGAAGAGAAGAGTCAAAACTCTACGTCAGGATGCCTTACCAGAACGATGAAGGGACTGGGGAGTAAAAAGAATTCCTAAACTCTCCGATATATAATTCCTAAATGACTCAAAACATTTTTTTCTAGACTTAACAACGGCAGCTAATTCGATCAAGCAGTGGGGGCTCCTAAGGTCGGGGAAGGCTCTGATTACCAACTTGTAACGTCCTTGATGCGGCTATATCTCCTACGTGTCGAAGCACGACTTAGAGGCATAACCGCATTGAAAGCAATGTCGCAAGTGAGGTAATCTTTGCAAACAACCCATGTAATATAATAGGGAAAAAGATACATAGTTGGCTTACAATCGCCACTTCACACAATTACATGAATAAAGCATTACAACATCCAAATACAATCAAGGTCCGACTACGGAACCAAAATAAAAGAAGAACCCCAAAAGCGACAAGGTCCCCCGATTGACCCCAACTGGGCTCCACTACTGATCAACTAGAACGAAACAACATAAAGGACAAGATCTTCATCGAGCTCCTCCTGAGCTTGGTTGCGTCACCTGGAATGGCATCATCGGCACCTCCAAACTGGTTTTGGAAGTATCTGTGAGTCACGGGGACTCAGCAATCTCACACCCTCGCGATCAAGACTATTTAAGCTTATGGGTAAGGTAAAGGTATGAGGTGGAGCTGCAGCAAGCGACTAGCATATATGGTGGCTAACATATACGCAAAAGAGAGCGAGAAGAGAAGGCAAAGCACGATCAAGAAACTATGATCAAGAAGTGATCCTAGAGCAACCTACGTCAAGCATAACTCCAACACCGTGTTCACTTCTCGGACTCCGCCTGAAAGAGACCACCACGGTTACACACACGGTTGATGTATTTTAAATAAGATCAACTTCAGGTTTTCTACAACCGGACGTTAACAAATTCCCATCTGCCCATAACCGCGGGCACGACTTTCGAAAGTTCAAATCCCTGCAGGGGTGTCCCAACATAGCCCATCACAAGCTCTCACGATCAACGAAGGATAAACCTTCTCCTGAGACATTCCGATCAGACTCGGCATCCCGGTTCTACAAGACAACTTCGACAAGGTAAAACAAATCCAGCAACACCGCCCAAATGTGCCGACAAATCCTGATAGGAGCTGCACATATCTCGTTCTCAGGGCACACTCGGATGAGCTGTGCATAAAACTAAAACCAAACCTCGAGTTTCCCCGAGGGGGCGCTGCACAGGACTCTAGTTTGGACCAACACTTAGAGGAGCACTGGCCCGAGGGGGTTTAAATAAAGATGACCCTTGAGTCCGCGAAACCCAAGGGAAAAAAGGCTAGGTGGCAAATGGTAAAACCAATGTTGGGCATTGCTGGAAGTGTTTTTATTCAAGGCGAACTGTCAAGGGGTTCCCATTATTACCCAACCGCATAAGGAATGCAAAATCCGGGAACATAACACCGATATGTCGGAAACTAGGGTAGCAAGAGTGGAACAAAACACTAGGCAAAAGGCCGAGCCTTCCACCCTTTACCAAGTATATAGATGCATTAATGAAATAATAGATACTGTGATATCCCAACAAGTAAACATGTCCCAACAAGGAACAACATCTCCATGTTCCAACAAGGAACAAACTTCAATCTTCACCTGCAACTAACAACGCTATAAGAGGGGCTGAGCAAAGCGATAACATAGCCAATCAATGGTTTGCTATGACAAGGTGGGTTAGAGGCTTGGTTCAACAATATGGGAGGCATGATAAGCAAGTGGTAGGCATCGTTGCATAGGCATAGCAAAAGAGCGAGCAACTAGCAAGCAAAGATAGAAGTGATTTCGAGGGTATGATCATCTTGCCTGAGATCCCGCAAGGAAGAAGAACGAGTCCATGAAGAAGACAAACGGGCGTAGTCGAACGGGTCCTCACAAACGCGACGTTATCGAAACCAATCCGAAGAAGCAACACCGGAAAGAAGCAAACAACATAGTAAACAACCATCACATAAACATGGCATGATGCACAACCAAGTATGATGCATGTCCGGGTTAAATATGCATGGCATGGCAAAGTGCACAAACAACACTACAAGTTAAGTGGAGCTCAATATGCAACGGGTTGCATATTGATGGAACACCACATCAATTATTTAGTTCTCTCTCGTTTATGTACCCCAACAATATTAAATGTTCTTAACATGGCAAGGGTGAAGCAAAGTAAACTACCTATCTAGTCAAGTTTAAATGAGGCCGGAAGCAATGAACAACAATTCCGGAAACTCCTCATGAGCATATTATAGATTTGGTACTATTCTGCCCTAAAAATTATTTTAGAGTTGTTAAACATGCAAGATGAGTGCACCAAGTAAATCTAGGCATTTTTCTACCCCATTTACATATAAAGATTATTTAATTCAGAGCTACGGTTATTTAGTTATGAAATAAAGCATCTTAGCAAGTTATTTAAACAAATTGAAACAAACAGCATTTTAAACATTTTAAACATGGATGAAAGTTGCATATTATTAAACTAGACAAAATTCTAAGCAACTTTCATATTAAGTTTGTTTTAAAATGATGCACCATCTGTGAGTAATGAAATGCATGAAGTCTCGGGGGCTTCCTGTAAAACTTGTTTTTCTCTGGAAAAATACTAAAACGCAGATCTAAAAAAACAGGAACTGGGCCGAAACAGGCGGCGGCTGGGCGCTAACCATGGGCCTTGGCCCGGAACTGTGGAGAGGAGGAGGCAGGCCGGGACGCTGGGCCTTGGGGAGGCACTGGCCTCACGCGGGCGCGCTGGGCCTAGCAAAGAGGAAGATGCGGTCAACGCAGCGGTTGCCTCGCTCGTCCTCCTCGCGCACAGAGATGAGCGGGAGGAGCAGAAGCAGGGCACGGCGGCGGCAGGGGACTTGGTCCGGGGCGGCGGTTGCGCGGATCCGGTGAGGACGGCGAGAACCAAGGCGAGGAAGGGAATCGAGCGGGCGAGGTCAACGCGGCAAGAGGGGCGTGTCTTCGGCCTCGTTCGCGTGCAGAAGCAGGGGAGGCAGCGCGCGATGCAGAGGCTGGACGGCGGCCGGACTTGGCGTGAACTCCGGCAAGGAAGCGTTAGATCGAGGCGGAGAAGAGCAGATCCGGTCGGTCCCGTCCGGTTCCGATGAAAGAAGTGGCGGGGAGAACTTGAAGCTTGGCGTTGCATCGCTCGAAGAAATCCTCGTGGTGAAGAAAAGCAGGGAAAATGGCGACGACGAGCTCCTCGGAAAGCACGGGCAGGACGCCGGTTGATCCTTGGGGCCTCCACGGGCGACTCTGTCGTGAGGGAAATTGGCGCCGGGGTGAAGTCTCAGGCGACGGACGGTGACGAGGAGGTTGTCCCTGGCGTCGGCCTCATGTGAAGGTGAGCGAGAGAGAGAGATCATGAGACGAGAGGGAGATGGAGAGGGAAAAAAAGGGAAGGGCGGGGGAACGGCCTAGCAGTGGTGGTTCCGATAGAACTCCGGTGAGGTCGCCGGCTGGTGGTGGCGTGCGGGGTCGAGCGAGGCTCTTGGGCGGAGGCGGTTGGATGGATGGATCGATGGAATAAGGCCTTCCACTATGTGGGCCAAAATCGGTGCCAAATCAGTCAAAACGCGAAAACAAAGAGAAAGAAGATTGCGGCGGCGGCGATGGGACAAGCTGCCTAAAATCTGGGGTTAGGCTGCTTATATAGGTAGGTTGGTTAGGTTAGGGGCTACTCGGTCCCTCCGATCCGAATCGGACGGACGAAAAAAAATATGATAGGAAGACCAATTAACAAAACAGAGAGGTTTTGTAGATGTTTGGGGTTGATCCGGATTCAACGGTGACGACTGTCCGGCTCGGGTTTGGGACAGCTTCGGACACACGCGAGGGGTCGAAGCACTGTGCAAAGAAGGGTAGGCATGGGCCTAGGTGGATTGTGGAGAGCGGGTTGGGCTGAGAGAAGAGGGGAGAGATGCAGCCCGGCAGGGTTTCCGGAGACCGAAAACGTCCGACGATTGACCGGCTATACTGCCACTATAGTTTAACGGTTGGGCTATGAAACGAACTCCGAATGTGATGAAACTTGGCAGGCGACCTACTAACACTATAACAACACCGCATGCCAACTTTCAACCCAATCCGAGAACATTTTCCGGCCACTTATAAAATAATATTTCGGAGGTGCCGCGAGCGCGTGCAAGAGTGTGTGGGCTCAGAACGGACAACGGACGGAACTGGGGAACCCGAACGGATGTAAGTTTTAAAACATGATGATGCAATGCACATGATGACATGATATGACATGCATGACACGCAAGCAATGACAAGGCAACAACAACGAATCACTAGAAGACACCTGGCGCAACGGTCTCGGGGCGTTACACAACTGCCGAGTCTTCCCTGCCTCCGTGTCGTTCCCTTCCTAGGCCTCGCCATCGTCCACCGCCCTGGTGCTCTCGGCGTGGCCTGGTCAACGTGGTCAACGACCGACATGCATCTGAAGTGGACTGTACGTGGAGAGGCCGATAGTTGGGTCCACGGCCGCACGCAAGGAAATGCATCCTTATTACGCGCAAAATAATGATTCCTCCACCTGACATCAGGGATCCACCGAAAGGACCTCTGTATTTCGCGAAAAAATTGTTACCACCGCTGACAAATCAGACCCACCAGCTATATCTTCGCACGCAAGGAAGTGCCTCCTTATTACACAAAAAATTAATACTCCCCTTGTTAGCTGGGACCTAGTATAGTGGCAGGCTGACTTGTGGGCCTACTAAGTTGACGGGGACGGAGGGCTTTGTCAACTTAGTCAATATGCACGATTCTAGCTCCAGAGACCGTACGATGTCCATCCAACGGCCGTAGTGCTTCTTCAACCTCTGGTCTTCTTGCTCCAGCCGCCCAAACCAGTGTCAGTCGTGCCTTGTGCTCCTGCCTCCCGTGGCCGGCTGCGATGCGGCGGAGGCCTCACCGCCCCCTACTACTCCCACCGCTGGCCAGGCCATCCCTCTACTCACCCACACCCCCTGTTATTCCGCGGCGACGGCAGCCTCACACCGTAGCGAACCAGTGAACCCTCGTACTCCTCTACGCGTGGGCATCCACTACCGCGTCTTCCCCGGCTCCGCGTCGTCCCCTTCCTAGGCCTCGCCGTCGTACACCGCCCTGGTGCTCTCGACGCATACGTACAGCCAGGGCTCGAGTACATTGCTGGGTCGGAACGGAGAAACAGCATCGTCGTCGTGTTCATGGGGAGTCAACGGAATGCGCCGTGATCATGGGGAGGCAACAGAATATGTCATGTTCATCGGGAGGCAACCGAACGCGTGGGAGCCAACCGGCTGGGTCGGAACGGAATGTGTGGTCATGTTCATCGGGAGGGCTTGGACGGAACAGGCGATGGAAACGAGGCCTGGCGTATCGCACAACGAAGGAAACGGGCCTCCTACGTTCGGAACGGGGTCCTGTTGATCGGGGAGGGGTCTGGCGTACCGCTAAATGGAGGAAACGGACCTCTTACGGTCGAAACGGGGGTCCTTTTGATCGGGAGGGGTGTGGCGTACCGCAAAACGGACGAAAGGACCTCCTACGGTCGAAACGGGGGTCCTGTTATTCGGGAGGGGTGTGGCGTACCGCAAAACGGACGAAACAGACTTGTGGTTGGACCGCTACGATCGAAACGGGGGTCCTGTTCATCGGGAGAGGTGTGGCGTACCGCAAAACGGGACTCCGTGGGATACTGTTCATCTCCACCATCGACCTCCTCCAGCCTCCATGGGCTACCGTCGACCTCCTCCAGCCTCCACAGGCTCCTGTTCATCCAGCCTCCACTGCGTGCTACTACACCGGCTACTGTTCAACCACCCCTCCACCATCTACTGTTCATCCAGCCCTCCACAGCACGGTGTCCTGTTCAACCACCCCTCCACGGCACCCCTCCACCGTCTACTGTTCATCCAGCTCTCCACCACACCACAGGGTCCTGTTCATCCAGAGGCAACGCCACTGCTCACTATTCATCCAACCCCCCCCCCCCGCAACGCTCACTGTTCATCCTAGAGGCAGCATCGATCGGCTTAAGTTAGCAGCAGTAGCGAAGGAATCGCTCGATCGGGTTCAGTTAACAGCCATCGATCGATCGCTCGGGTTCAGTTAGAGCCCAACGCCTCGCTCGGGTTCAGTTAGAGCCAACGCCTCACACACACGCGCGTACGTGTATGAGAGAAACGCGCATCGCTCGGCCCCCGACCTCCCACCGTAACCGGGAACTCCCCGAAATTTTCCTCCCCCTCGCTTCTACCACGGTTTTTTCCTTCATGGGCTGCCCAAAGAATGTCATGCAGCTGCGTGTCCGGCCCGCCCAAGATGAAAAGCCCATTTTCTATCATGATTTTTTGTCATAGAAGTAGGAGCCCATTTTCTATCATGATTTTTTTATCATAGAGGTAGGAGTCCACCACATCTATGATGATACCGGGTTTTGTCACAATTATCGTCATAGAAGTGTCATATGTATGACAGAAAAAATTTCGTTCGGCCCAAAATGTCACGGATGTGTCTTTTTTTGTAGTGTTATGTGTTATGATCCGTTAACCCCAAAGTGACAATAATCGGGACAGTTACCGGTGATGACCGTAGTTTGAGGAGTTCATGTATTCACTAAGTGTTAATGCTTTGGTCTGGTACTCTATTAAAAGGAGGCCATAATATCCCTTAGTTTCCAAGAGGACCCCGCTGCCACGGAGGGTAGGACAAAAGATGTCATGCAAATTCTTTTCCATAAGCACGTATGACTATATTCAAAATACATGCCTACATTACATTGATGAACTGGAGCTAGTTCTGTGTCACCCTATGTTATAACTGTTGCATGAGGAATCGCATCTGACATAAGTATCCATCACTGATCCAATGCCTACGAGCTTTTCACGTATTGATCTTTTCTTAGTTAATTTTCCATTGCCACTGTTACAATCACTACAAAACCAATACTATTACTTTTCCGTTGCTACTATTACAATCACTATAAAAACTAAAAGTGCTACCATTACCACTACTATCATATTACTTTGCTACTAAGTACTTTGCTGCAGATATTAAGTTTCCAAGTGTGGTTGAATGGACAACTCAGCTGCTAATACTTGAGAATATTCTTTGGCTCCCCTCGTGTCGAATCAATAAATTTGGGTTGAATACTCTACCCTCGAAAAATGTTGCGATCCCCTATACTTGTGGGTTATCAAGACTATTTTCTGGCGTCGTTGCCAGGGAACATAACTCTATTCTTTGAGTCACTTGGGATTTATATCTGCTGATCACTATGAAGAACTTGAAAGATCAAAGAACCAAGATCTTTCCCTCAACTACGAGGGGAGGTAAGGAACTGCCATCTAGCTCTGCACTTGATTCACCTTCTGTTTTGAGTAAATTTGCGACACCTACACCTGCTATTCATTCTGATATGTCGCATGTTATTGATGATTCCACTTCTGCTTTGCATGATACTTACGATGAAACTACTTCTATGATTGTAATACTGTGCCACTAGGTAAATTTCTTGATGAACAACTTGCTAGGGCTCGAGAGAATGAAACTATTGAAACTGATAATATTGATGAAAGTGATGATGAAGATTCTTCCCCTAGATATGAATTGCTTGTTGTGCCTGAGGGTTATGCTATGGATGAAGAAACTGCTAGAGACTTCTTAGCTTGCAATGATAGATCTAATCTTAAGAAATTATTAGCTAAGCTTAAAGAAAAGTCTTTGAATGCTAGAATGAAATATGACACTGCTTTTGCTACTTCACCTATCTTTATTATTGATAAGGATTATGATTTCTCTGTCTATCCTTAGTTAATTACTTTGGTTTAATCTGATCCTTTTTATTGCTATGAATCTGAAACTGATGTGGCACATCTTACTAAATTAAATGATATAGCCACCCTATTCACTAATGATGAGAAAACTCGCTATTACTTTATCCTTAAGTTGTTTCCGTTCTCATTAAAGGGTGATGCTAAAACATGGTTTGATTCTCTTGATCCTGGTTATGTGCGTAGTCCCCAGGATATGATTTATTACTTCTCTGCTAAATATTTCCCCGCTCATAAGAAACAAGCCGCCCTAAGGGAAATATATAATTTTGTGCAAATTGAAGAAGAGAGTCTCCCACAAGCTTGGGGGAGGCTTCTCACATTACTTAACACTTTGCCTGATCATCCTCTCAATAAAAATGAAATACTTGATATCTTTTATAATGGACTAACTAATGCTTCCAGAGACCACCTGGATAGTTGTGCTGGTTGTGTTTTCAGGGAAAGAACGGTTGATCAATCTGAATTGCTATTAAATAATATGTTGAGTAATGAAAATGATTGGACACTTCCTGAACCAACTCCTAAGCCAACTCCGAAGAAAAGGGGTATTCTATTTCCCAGTCCTGAAGATATGCAAGAGGCAAAGAAATATATGAAAGAAAAAGGTATTAAAGCTGAAGATGTTAAGAATTTACCACCTATTGAAGAAATACATGGTCTTGATAACCCGACAGAGGTAGTAAAGGTAAATTCTCTCTATAGATTTGATGAAGGTGATATTCCTCGTTATAAGTCTACTAGAAAATGCTTAGATGAGTTTGATAATTTTATTGTTAAACAAGAAAACTTAAATGCTTATATTGGTAGACAATTGAAACGCAATGCTGATATGCTTGAACACTTGAGTGATTATATGTCTAGAGTTAAAGGTGAGCTTAAACTCATTAGTAAACATGCTTCTATGGTTACCACTCAAGTAGAACAAGTACTTAAGGCACAGAATGATTTGCTCAATGAATTAAATAATAAGAAAAATGATAATGTTGTTAGAGTTATGACTAGAGGGGGTAAAATGACTCAGGAACCTTTGTATCCTGAGGGCCATCCTAAGAGAATTGACTAAGATTCTCAAAGAACTAATGTTGATGCACCTAGTTCCTCTAAGAAGAAGAAAAAGAGAAATGATAGGACTTTGCATGCTTCTAGTGAACCTGCCGTTGACATACCTGAGAATCCCAATGATATTTCTATTTCTGATGCTGAAACACAATCTGGTAATGAACATGAACCTAGTGATAATGTTAATGATGATGTTCATGTTGATGCTCAACCTAGCAATGATAATGATGTAGAGATTGAACCTGTTGTTGATCTTGATAACCCACAATCAAAGAATCAACATTATGATAAGAGAGACTTTGTTGCTAGGAAGAACGATAAAGAAAGAGAACCATGGGTTCAGAAACCCATGCCTTTTCCTCCTAAACCATCCAAGAAAAAGGATGATGAGGATTTTGAGCACTTTGCTGAAATGATTAGACCTATCTTTTTGCGTATGCGTTTGACTGATATGCTTAAAATGAACCCTTATGCTAAGTATATGAAAGATATTGTTACTAATAAAAGAAAGATACCGGAAGCTGAAATTTCCACCATGCTTGCTAATTACACTTTTAAGGGTGGAATATCAAAGAAACTTGGAGATCCCGGAGTACCAACTATACCATGCTCCATTAAAAGAAACTATGTTAAAACTGCTTTATGTGATCTTGGAGCTGGTGTTAGTGTTATGCCTCTCTCTTTATATTGTAGACTTGATTTGAATAAGTTGACACCTACTGAAATATCTTTGCAAATGGCTGATAAATCAACTGCTATACATGTCGGTATTTGTGAGGATGTGCCTGTTGTGGTTGCAAACATTACAATTTTAACGGACTTTGTTATTCTTGATATTCCCGAGGACGATATTATGCCGATTATCCTTGGTAGACCCTTTTTGAACACTGCATGGGCTATTATTGATTGCAACAAAGGCAATGTCACTATTCATGTTAATGGTAATGAGCATATGGTACACTTTCCGAGGAAACAACCTCAAGTCCATAGTATCAATTCTATTGGAAAAATTCCAATGATTATTATTGGAGGTTTTGAATTTCCTCTTCCTACTGTCAAGAAGAAATATGATATTCTTATTGTTGCGGATGTGCATATCCTCGTTGAGGTAACCTAGTATTATTCGAAATTTCTCCGGTTTCATGCAATTCGGAATGAGTTTGTTAACAAGATTTGATCAACCTTGTTAGTGGATTCCTTTTGATGAGCATGAGATGGATGAAGTTAGAAAGCACAACTTTCCGTACCCTCTTTTTACTTTCTGTTATTTATATTAAATAAAGTAAAAAATAGTATTTTCTGTCTGTTTTTTGAATTATCCTTGCAATAAAAAATACCTCAAAAATAAAAGTTCTTCAAATGCCCTGAAAATGAAATATGTTTTTTTTCAGAATATTTAAGAATTATTGGCACTGAGAACACATCAGGGGGACCCACCGTGTGCCCACGAGGGTGGAGGGCGCGCCCCCTGCCTCGTGGACCCCACGTGGGTCCCCTCCACTTATCCTTGCACCCACACACTTCGTCTTGCTCCAGAAAAAATCACCAACCAGCTCAAACCCGTGTTCTAGCTCATCTTGCTGCCATTTTCGATCTCCTTGCTCAAAGCTCCATTCACAAAACTGTTTTGGGAGATTGTTCTTCGGTATGTGATTCCTCCAATGGTCCAATTAGTTTTTGTTCTAGTGCTTTATTTATTGCAATTTTTTGCTGCTTAGGTGACCCTGTTCTTGAGCTTGCATGTCAAATTTATGTGGTCAAAAGTAGTTTTAATGCATGATATAGCCTCTAGGCACTTGTAGGAGTAGTTTCTATCAATTTTGTTGAGTTTGGTTCACTTTTATTTTAAGTTACTAAAAATTTCAGAAATTTTCAGAAAAAGATGAAGAGATTTTTGAGGGGCTCATCGAGCCGAAGCTCTAAGGATAAGAAAAGTGAAGAAAATAAGAAGCCCAAGTATAATATCCCTCATACTGCGGAGGTTCGGCTGTGTGAATGGCCTTGTGATGAGTTCTTGAGAGAAGCCGGGATTTATGAAGATTTTTATTATTTGGCTGAGAATGCAGGCCTCACCGACTTCCTCCACGACTAGCCCGAGCAGTATCTCTTACTCACCAATATTTTTGTGTAAAATTTTCATTTCCATGCTAGGAGATCACCACCTTCGGTGGAATTTTATTTATATGATGAGCATAAGGAGATGTTGCTTTATGAATTTTGCCGGGTTTGTAGGATACCCTTTGAGGGCAGCATAGAGGAACCACATCGTAATGATGTGGAGGGATTTATTGATGCAATTACTGTAGGGGAAACGAGGAAAGTTTCTGATGCAAGAATCACTAGCATACATTTTCATGTTCTATGTTACTTTGCAATATTTGCTAGTAGATACTTAATTGGTCGCGGGAACTGTGGAAATCTTAGTGCCCCTGATATTGTTATTTTGCGCCATGCCTTGTTTTGTGATACCACTTTTAGTTTAGGCGCTATTGTTGCTAAACGGTTAAATCTGAACCGTACAAAGGGTCCCGTCTTAGGAGGCATCTTCGCCTCGCGCCTTGCTGCACACTTTAACATACCTATTAGGCATTATGAGAAAGAGGAAAAGTTGTTGCCTCATATTTTTCTATATTATAAGAGCATGGTAACACATGATTTTATTGTTAAGCATAAGAAGAAGATGCTTAACTATAGACTGATATTTGATAAGAAACACTTTGAGACTATTACCTTGTCTGCTCCCTCTTTGTTCAACATATTTTCAGGCAAGTGCCTTGTTTTGCCGGAGGCCGTTCAGGCATACCAGAGCCTGACATCAACTCCAGAGCCGGAGTCACTATCTGATCCTCACCGTTAGTCTGTTTATCAGTGGGATCCAGAGGAGATCGCCAACCGGTGGCACCCCGAAGACCCTCCTCGGTACACCAGAGAGGGCAGTTTTGATCCATGGGCATAGACCAACTTAAGCCAAAAGCCTAAGCGTGGGGGAGTACGTATTTCTCACTGACATCACATTCATGTTCACACACTCATGCCAGTTGTCGGTGCTCATACTTTTTCATTGTATCATCCATGCTAGTTTATTTTCTTTTTAAGCTTTCTTCTTGTGTGTTTGAAAAACCTTAAGAAAAACCAAAAAAATTAGTTGTAACTTTTAGCTAGTTTACTTTCCTTGTCTGTAGTAGTAGTAATTAAAAGAAAACCCAAAAAGATTTCTCGTTCTTGTTTTGTTTGTTGGGAGCTTTCCCGTGTAAATAGTTCTCTTTCTTTTCTTTTTCTTTGGGGGTCGAGAGGAGAATACTGTGATGAAAATGTTGAAGTGGCTCTTATATGCATTATTGTTAATCTAACTAAGAGCCCATATTACCTTGTTTTCCCTCATGCATTGAATGCTTGCAGATTCCAGCTTAGTCCAATGCACTTGCACTATTATTATTATCCACACCATTCGGTCGTGCAAGTGAAAGGCAATAATGACGATATATGATGAATTGATTGAGATGAGAGAAGCCGATATGAACTCGACTTTTCTTGTTTTTGTAAATATGATTAGTTCATCATTCCTGATTCAGCCTATTATGAATGAAACATGTTTGCAATGACAATTAGAGATTATAGTTTCCCATGCCATGATTAATTTGCTAGGAGTTTATAATGGTTTACCTAGCGTGCCAACATGCTATTAAAATGGTTGTGATGTGGCATGATAGGGTGATATCCTCCTTTGAACGATTCGAGTGGCTTCACTTGGCACATGTTCATGCATGTAGTTGAAACAAAATCAACATAGCCTCCACGACATTTATGTTCATGGTGAATTATATCCTACTCATGCTTGCATTCAGTGTTGATTAATTTTAATGCATGTTCATGACTGTTGTCGCTCTCTAGCTGGTCGCTTCCCAGTCTCTTTCTAGCCTTCACTTGTACTAAGCGAGAATATTGCTTGTGCATCCAACTCCATAAACCCCAAAGTTATTCCACATGATTCCATCATACCTTCCTATATACGGTATCTACCTGCCGTTCCAACTAAATTTGTATGTGCCAAACTCTAAACCTTCAAACAAAAATTCTGTTTTGTATGCTCGAATAGCTCATGTATCAACTAGGGTTGTTTGTATCTTCCATGCTAGGCGGGTTATTCTCAAGAGGAGTGGACTCCGCTCCTCACTCACGAAAAAATGGATGGTCACCGGGATGCCCAATCCCATTCTCAAATCAAATCAAAATAATTGCAAACAAAACTCCCCCAGGATTGTTGTTAGTTGGAGGCACCGTTGTTTCGAGCAAGCCATGGATTAATGCTTGTTGGTGGTGGGGGAGTATAAAATTTACCATTCTGCTTGGGAACTGCCTATAATGTGTGTAGCATGGAAGATATCGAGATCTCTTGGTTGTTATGTTGACACGCTCAAAATATTATTCATCTCTATTTCAAAACCAAGCTCTGGCCGCACCTCTACAAATCCCTGATTCCCTCTGCGAAGGGCCTATCCATTTACTTTTATGTTGTGTCATCATCCTCTTATTAAAAAGCACCATTTGGAGAGCACCGCTGTCATTTGCATGTATTATTGTTAGTTTACATTGAGTATTACTTGACTGTATCTCTTTTACCATGAATTACAATTTCCAGTCAGCCCTTGATCTTCAGGGGTGCTCTGCATTTATGTTTTGCAGTCTCAGAAAGGGCTAGCGAGATACCATCTTGTTATATCATATTATGATTGTTTTGAGAAAGTGTTGTCATCCGAGATTTATTATTATTGCTCGCTAGTTGATTATGCCATTGATATGAGTAAACATGAGACCTAAATGTTATTGTGAATATGGTTAGTTCATAATCTTTGCTGAAAACTTGAATGCTGGCTTTACATATTTACAACAACAAGAGCAAACAGAGTAAACGTTTTTCTTTATCACTTTCAGTTTATCAACTAAATTCCTTGAGGACAAGCAAAGGTTTAAGCTTGGGGGACTTGATACGTCTCCAACGTATCTACTTTTCCAAACCCTTTTGCCCTTGTTTTGGACTCTAAATTGCATGATTTGAATGGAACTAACCCGGACTGACACTGTTTTCAGCAGATGGTGTTATTTTTGTGCGGAAATAAAAGTTCTTGGAATGACCTGAAAATCAACGGAGATTATTTTTGAAATATATAGAAAATACTGGCGAAAGAATCAAGGCTAGGGGCCCACACCCTGTTCATGAGGGTGGGGGCGCGCCCCCTGCCTCGTGGGCCCCCTGACGCTCCTCCAACCTCAACTCCAACTCTATATATTCGTGTTTGGGAAGAAAAAAAAGGAGAGAAGGATTCATCACGTTTTACGGTACGGAGCCGCCGTCAAGCCCTAATCTCTCTCGGGAGGGCTGATCTGGAGTCCGTTCGGGGCTCCGGAGAGGGGAATCTGTCGCCATCGTCATCATCAACCCTCCATCACCAATTTCATGATGCTCACCGTCGTGCGTGAGTAATTACATCGTAGGCTTGCTGGACGGTGATGGGTTGGATGAGATTTATCATGTAATCAGTTAGTTTTGTTAGGGTTTGATCCCTAGTATCCATTATGTTCTGAAATTGATGTTGTTATGACTTTACTATACTTAATGCTTGTCACTAGGGCCCGAGTGCCATGATTTCAGATCTGAACCTATTATGTTTTCATGAATATATGTGAGTTCTTGATCCTATCTTGCAAGTCTATAGTCACCTATTATGTGTTATGGTCCGTTAACCCCGAAGTGAGAATAATCGGGATACTTACCGGTGATGACCGTAGTTTGAGGAGTTCATGTATTCACTAAGTGTTAATGCTTTGGTCTGGTACTCTATTAAAAGGAGGCCTTAATATCCCTTAGTTTCCAATAGGACCCTGCTGCCACGAGAGGGTAGGACAAAAGATGTCATGCAAGTTCTTTTTCATAAGCATGTATGACTATATTCGGAATACATGCCTATATTACATTGATGAACTGAAGCTAGTTCCGTGTCACCCTATGTTATAACTATTGCATGAGGAATCGCATCTGACATAATTATCCATCACTGATCCATTGCCTACAAGCTTTTCATATATTGTTCTTCGCTTATTTACTTTTCCGTTGCTACTGTTACAATCACTATAAAACTAAAACCGCTACCATTACTTTTGCTACAGTTACCTCTACTATCATATTACTTTGCTACTAAGTACTTTGCTGCAGATATTAAGTTTTCAGGTGTGGTTGAATTGACAACTCAGCTGGTAATACTTGAGAATATTCTTTGGCTCCCCTTGTGTCGAATCAATAAATTTGGGTTGAATACTCTACTCTCGAAAACTGTTGCGATCCCCTATACTTGTGGGTTATCAGGGGGTGAGCCAGTGACAGAGACACGATCGTGGGGGCACCAACAGGGAGGAGGATATCGGCCTTGGGGCGCTCCTCCAGGTCACCATATGGGAGGGCTCCCCATCATCACGCGCCATGCCGTCCACGACGCCGTCATCGTGAGTGGTGTGCGAGGGGACGACCATCCTGTTGTGATCCATCCCAGCGAGCTGAGGCAAGCAAGAGCTGGCGAGGCGGCAGAGATGCTACACGAGTAGCTTCTATGGTTATCGCTTGAAGAATTTAGACGCGGCCTTTTGGATGGAAGACATTGATTGATTCCCTGTTTGCTCCGAGTCATGGACAAATCAGTTTTTTTAATGTAGACTAATCAGTTTTGGTGAGAGGCGTACGTGTGCGTGAGTGGGCCGGACGATCTCATAAAAAACTTATTTTTTTCCTACAAAGGGTCCTTTTAAATCTCAGCCATCAATTTTTTGGTTAATATAAAATCAACGGATATAAAGGCGTGACGGATGGAGAACTATGAAAGCCTCCATCCTTTAATATTAGCTAAAGATTTGTTTGAACTCATGTCTGGTGCTAAGATCACTTTTATGAAGAGTGAGGTCTTTACCATTGCAGGAGACAATGTCATTGACAAATTCTATGTTGACCTTTTTAATTGTCAAGTTGGTTCTCTCCCAATGAGGTATTTATGGGTCCCTATTTCTTATTGTAGACTCAAGGTCGTTGATTGGGATTTCCTTGATGCTAAACTGTTAAAAAGGTTTGATGCCTGGATTAGCTATGACGCTTCATCAGCAGCAAGATTGGTGCTGCTTGACTCTAGTTTGGATGGTATCCCATTGTTTTTATGTCCATGTCCTTGTTTAACAAAACTTTATTGAGAAGATGAATGTGCATCATGGACATTTCTTTTGGAGGAACATACCCTTGCCCGCTTAACCATATGGTAAGCACATTTCTTTTTACCTTTCCTCCAAAAGAAATGTGCTTCCCATATGGTTAAGCGGGCAAGGGTATGTCGTTCTAAATGCATGGGTGGCCTGGGGGTTAAGGATTTGCATAAAAAATTAGCTATTTAACCAAATGGCGGTGGAAATTGGAGACGAGCAAGGGTTGATGGCAACAAATTGTTCACGCTAGATACTTTAAAAGACATACTGTGGCGTCCATTCAACCGCGGGTGTCTGATTCCCCCTGCTGGAAAGCTATCATGAAAGTCAAGAATGTATATATGGCAGGGAGGAAGATCATTGTTAATAATGGGAGCTTGGCTCGTCTATGGCTTGATCCCTAGGCATTTGTTGTGCCTTTTTGGACTCATTTTCGTGACTTGTTTGATATATGTTGTAATGAAAATTGTACTTTGATGGAGTATGTCCAAGTTGGTTTTGATTTGCCTTTTCCCCCATAGGCTGTTTGGGGAGTTACTGGATCAATGGCGTGAGATTATTCTCAAGCAAGATCTTATGAGTTCAGAGATATACCTGACTCTATTGCTTAGGCTCTAACTAGTAAGCGGGTGTTCTCGGTTAAATCAGTGTATCGTTGGTTGGAAAAAAACTTGGCTGGTCCAAATTATAAGCCGGTGGGGAAAGCTCACATCTTGTTGAAAATTAAGATCTTTGTGTGCCAGCTATTTCAAATGTGATCCCTATCCGAGAAAACATGCGTGAGAGGAACCGAGGGGGGGGGGTCCTGCATGCTCATTTTGTTCTAATATTGAGTCGGCTGGTCATTTATTCTTTACTTGCTCGTTTGCTCGCTCTGTTTGGGGGGTGTTTTGCCTGGCTATGCGGACTTCAAGTTGTCCTAGATACTTGTGGAAAAGTGTTGGGCCTTCCTGTATTGTTTCTTCCCGGGGGCGAGGGGGGATTCTATATGATGATTATTTCCGGAATTTGTTGGAGGATTTGGTGCACCCGTAACAAAACTACCTTTGAGGGTTATACTTTTCGCACCCCGTTGGAAGTTGTTTTCACTACTTGTTCTTTTCTTCTTTACTGGGCAGGGCTGCTGAAAGTTGAGGACAAGGAGGCGTTTCAGGCCAGCGTACAAAGGGTGGTGCAGGTTGCATCGATGTTGGCGAACCGATCGCGCAACAAATTGATGATACTACTGTTGTTCCGTGAGGTGCAAGAGCGTCGACTCTCCTGGTTGCTGGTTCTTCTCATATTTTGTTGCTCACAGAGGTTGGATACCTACTGCGTAGTGCGAGTTTGTTTGTGTCGTGTGGCTTATGTGTCCCATTGGTACTGCTCAGTCTCCGAGTATGCCATTGTCACTTTTGTGTCCCATTGGGACCGTTCTGTCTCCGAGACATGTAGTGTTAACAGGTTTTCCTCCCGTGGTGGATACCTCGAGCTTGAGCATCCACAACGGGTTTTCTGTTAATGCTCCAACTCGCTCCTCCCCTTTCCCCTCTCTTTTAGTCCAGTTGCTTTTAGTATGTTTTGCACTTTTCTGATGGTTGAACTCTGTACTGTATATTTTCGTTAAGAAATTAATAGAAAGGGTGTGAGCCCGGTTGAAAAAAAATGACCCAACATTTTCCTTTCGTCTTCCTATATGAGTCTGTCTAAAATCTGTAATAACTGGTGCTTACAGATTTCTCCTCCTCATCCCCTCTTCAGCCTTAGTACAAAAATCAACCGATCGATCACTTTACCTTCACGGGGTTTGTGCCTGTGCCTATGCCTACGCCGCGTCATGTGAGTAACACCATAAGAACTCAGAAAAAGATTGCACAGCCGAGCCGACCCGATCAACCACGTCTGATCTAATCCACCCATCCGTGGAGGGCGGCACCATTGAGACGGTCACCCCCATGCCATACGACGTCGTTAACGATCTCAGGGGTGGTTGCTAGAGCGCTTGTTTCCTAAGCAGAAGCTTGAGTTGGTTCTTAAGCCCTGTTCGGATACTCTCCGCTCCGCCACAGCAGCTCCCGGAGCGGACGGAGCGCCAACACAATTACTGGGAGCGGCTCAGACTGCGCTCCCCGCACGGAGCGGAGTTAGCAGACGGGAGAGATTTCGAACACCCCCTTAGTATCTATGCTTGTTCCGAATGTTTTGGTCCCAAGTAGTTCTTTTTTTGCTCCTCGGAGTGTGAACTTCTCTGTGGTTAACATTAAAGATTTTGTTTCCCGCAAAAGAAAAACATTAAAGATTTCGTGTGGTTGATTTTAGTCTCGTCATGCACTCATGCCGCTGGATATATTTGCTTTTGGTAGATGGGGCAATTGTTTGTTCTACAAGTTCCTTTTGAGAAGCTGCAAATTTCACGAGCGATGGATTTCCCACGTAATTCCTGTGTACGGTAGCAGCCACGAGATGCATATCAAAGATCTACGTAAAAGGATAGCTTCGCTTTAACATCAAAAGAAAGCTACAGCTCCTAAGTGGATAAAATGGCTGGAACATATGCTCAAAATTCTCAACCGCATAGATTTGGAGTACCGCCTGGCTTTGTTGTGGCTCAGATGTTTGCATATAGCAGATAATACTGGGTTTATTCTATGCCACGTATATTGCCGAATATATCGCATCTGAGTAGAGCGTAGCTGTATAAAACGGCCATCGATAAAAATACGGGACTAGCTAGGTGTAAGTCGAAAATACAATTTGCTTTCGATGCAAAACTTTCTTCAACCTTCAGCTCTTCTTTCAATCGTCGAAACCTGCACCACCCTGCACCCCTAGGATTAATAATGGGGTCGCCTACCTCTCTAAGATAGATCAAGATTGCTTCTCCGAGCTTCTTCCTTTCCTCCAACTGTTCCTTCCTTCACATGAAATTTGACTCTCCTAAATTCTAAATTCAGGTGACTTACAAATAGCTAAAGTGATAAAATACTTCGGTTCGAGCGCCTTCTACAAAAACTAGGTTAAACGCTTGCCACAAATCAAGTGGACTTCTTTTTTCGGGGAAGGGGTGAAACCCCAACCTTTTTTTTCCCAGGTGAAACCCCAACCTTTGGGAGGAAGGATCAGGTGAAACTTGAGCCAACTTGCCATGTGAGCTCAAATCCGTGAAGCAATAACTCAGCGATGGTGGCCATGACCCAACGTTTTCTCTCCGTCGTTCTTTCCGATGTATAGGTCTGTCTAAAACCTGCAGTATTTGGTGCTTACAGATTTCTCCTCCTCATCCTCTCTTCAGCCTTATAGTACATACTAAAAAACTTGTTTATTGCGCTGTCAATGAACCCATCTGCGTTGACCCATACACTGATCCGATACTCTTCTAATGCAACATGCAGCAGTTGCCATGATCACACTGATCACTTTACCTTCACGGGATCTGTGCCTGCGCCGCATCATGTGGCTGGCACACCACGTCCAGCCGAGCCGGGCCGACCGACCACGTCCGATCTAACCCACCCATCCGTGGACGAGAAAAATACTCCCTCCCCGTACAGAAAAAATGGCCGACGCATTTTCCGCACACGGAAGCCGCAGGACATGGCGGGAAGTACAGCGAGAGAGACCGCCGAAACCGGGCCGGTGACACGCGTCGCGCATCGGGGCCTCCTCCGAGCCCGACGTGGCCGCGCGCGCCGCCCGCGCCGCCGCACACGTCGCTTCGAGGCCGGTTCACGCGTCGCCGTCCATTCCCCGGGCCTCCGCGCCCGCGCCGCACCGCCTCACGTTGCCCTCACCGGCGGAGCACGCGCCACGTCCACCTTTCGTCTCGCTATTTAAGCCCCCCGCCACCCCCCTCCATCGTCAGCCCCACCCATTTCCTTCCCTTCGGTCGAGGCAGGCCGCAGCAATAAATCTAGGTCCGGAGGCGACTCCGTTTCCACCCCATTCCCAGAACCATTCCGACCGGCGAACACATTCAATAAACCCCGTTCGCCCGTCCGGTTCTGTCGTCACCGGTGATCTGATCTGAGTTTGAGCAGCGTCCGTCCGTCCGTCGTCGTCCAAGCTCTCCGTCGCACGTGATCCGGCCCAGCCCGTCGTCGTCGTCGTCGTCGTCCACATGGCCCTCAACCTGACCCACCAGACCGGCGCTGCAGGCATCGCGGCCACCCCGGCGCCGGGCGCGCGCGCTTCGGTGTTCGCGGCGGCCTCGCCCGCCGCCGCCGCCGCCGCCAGCTCCGTCGTGGCGCAGGCGCAGGCGAGCAGCCTGAGGATGCAGACGCAGCTGGTGGAGCCCGCGCAGCCGCAGGCGCAGGAGATGTTCCAGGCCATGGCGCCCGACCAGCAGCAGCAGGGCGAGGCCGAGCACCCGGACGCGGGCGGCGAGGAGGCGCGCAAGGTGGGCGTGCCGGTGTTCGTGATGATGCCGCTGGACACGGTGCGCAAGGACGGCAGCGCGCTGAACCGGCGCAAGGCGATGCAGGCGTCCCTGGCGGCGCTCAAGAGCGCGGGCGCGGCCGGCATCATGGTGGACGTGTGGTGGGGCATCGCCGAGAGCGAAGGCCCCGGCCAGTACAACTTCGCCGGCTACATCGAGCTCATGGAGATGGCCAAGAAGGCCGGGCTCAAGGTGCAGGCCGTCATGTCTTTCCACCAGTGCGGCGGCAACGTCGGAGACTCAGTCAAGTACGTCGTGCTCCCTCTTCTCCATCCACTCCTCTTTCTATCCAAGTCTAGTACACATATATATACGTACATGCATGCTCATCTTGATCATCCTTGCGTACATTCTTGTATTTTTCCATCATTCCATGTACTCTCAGCTGGAAATTACGGGGTAGACACGTACATGTGCAGTAGAAGCAAAGCCTGAATTAGATGGCGTTTTTGGATTTTGTGGTTCCATGGGCTTGCCATGTGCTGCCACCGCCCATTGCCATTAGTTTGTACTTTGTAGCCACTTGCACTTGCACTTGCAGTATCATGTGGTAGACAGACGCTATGATGAGTACAGTACTACGTATACAACTGTGTAGATGAGAGACCATTGAGGCAAACATAGTTAAGAAAAGAAAACTTGTTATCTTCTTCCTGGCGCTCATGGCAAAGCTTCCGTTGGTGATTTGAGTGCCAACGGACAAGTCGTGCCGTAGAAGTGACACGGGCTCGTTTCCCACGCACTTTCTCGAGCTGTAGGACGTGGACGGTCACAATTTCCCGGACCTCGTGATCTTGAAAAAATGAAAGAAAACTGGCCTCAGCTCAGACGACACGTAGAGCTTGGATAACGAAAAGTACTCCCTGCCCTGTGGACGGTGGCGCTTGCCCCCGTATGCACGTGTCCTGCCCACTCTGCATGTGATTTCTGACCACAACTATGTTTTTTTATGTGAATTGTTACTCTCGTTGAAAATTATTTTTTCCTAAGAAACTTTCGATCTATTCATCTTTAACCATGATAGTACAACAGATATCAGAAATAATAAAAGATTACATCCAGTAATATTGCTAAAAAAATTACTGTTGCTCTTATAATGTTTCACACTCCACTAATTAGTAATTTGTTTCCAATATAATTGGTCAAATAGTTGACGTGGGTTGTGCATGGATGCAGCATACCACTTCCGAAATGGGTGACGGAGGAGATGGACCAGGACCAGGACCTGGCGTACACGGACAGGTGCGGCCGCCGGAACTACGAGTACATCTCGCTGGGCGCCGACGCGCTCCCGGCGCTCAAGGGCCGCACCCCCATCCAGTGCTACGCCGACTTCATGCGCGCCTTCCGCGACCACCTCGCGCCCTACATGGGCAACACCATCTGCGAGATCCAGGTCGGCATGGGCCCCGCCGGCGAGCTCCGCTACCCCTCCTACCCGGAGAGCAACGGCACCTGGTCCTTCCCCGGCATCGGCGAGTTCCAGTGCTACGACCGCTACATGCGCGCCAGCCTCAAGGCCGCCGCCGAGGCCGTGGGCAGGCCCGAGTGGGGCAACGCCGGCCCCGAGGACTCGGGCAGCTACAACCAGTGGCCCGAGGACACCGGCTTCTTCCGCCGCGACGGAGGATGGAACACCGACTACGGCCAGTTCTTCATGAGCTGGTACTCGCAGATGCTGATCGAGCACGGCGAGCGCATCCTCTCCGCCTGCTCCTCCGTCTTCACCGGCAGCACCGGCGTCAAGGTCTCCATCAAGGTGGCCGGCATCCACTGGCACTACGGCACCCGCTCCCACGCCCCCGAGCTCACCGCCGGCTACTACAACACCAGGAACCACGACGGGTACCTGCCCATCGCGCGCATGATCGCCCGCCACGGCGCCGTGCTCAACTTCACCTGCGTCGAGATGCGCAACCACGAGCAGCCGCAGGACGCGCAGTGCATGCCCGAGGCGCTCGTCAGCCAGGTGGCCGGCGCCGCCAAGGAGGCCGGCGTGGGCCTCGCCGGCGAGAACGCCCTGCCCAGGTACGACGAGACGGCGCACGACCAGGTGCTGGCCACCGCCGCCGAGAAGGCCGAGGAGGACCGCATGGTCGCCTTCACCTACCTCCGCATGGGCCCCGACCTCTTCCAGCCCGACAACTGGCGCCGCTTCGCCGCCTTCGTCAAGCGCATGACGGAGACCGGCGTCAGGGACGTGAGCCGGGAGCAGGTGGAGCGCGAGGCTCATAACGTCGCCCACGCCACCCAAGGCGTCATCCAGGAGGCCGCCGTCGCCCTCTGCAACTAATCAACTATGCATGCATACATACATACGTACGTACGTACGTACCGTGATGATCCAAGGTGTGTACCGAACGAAGGTGGGAAGGAAACGTAGGGGGATCCATCGATCCATCGATCGGGTGACTTGGGAGTAGTTGCCGCGCCTGAAGCTTCGATGGCATGGCGATGCCGGTTTCGGCCTCGCTACCGACCTCGAAAGCTTGCAGGGGACTGATGTACTACTACGTACTAAGCTACCGCAGTAGCAGTGTTGCACTGTAAGATCGATACTCGAAAATGCTGTAACGCCTTGCTGTATCTGTTCCACTAAAGTGAAATCAATGAAGAACAGAGCTTGGCGACCACTCATTTCTTGTTGCTATCTTCTACTCTCTTCGTTCTATCTTCTACTCTTCGTCCGTCCCATAACTCTCCGTTTCAAATTACTCGCCGTAGAAATAGATGTATCTCGAACTAAAATACATCTAAATACATTCATTTCTACGACGAGTAATTCGGAACAGAGATAGTATAATATAAGATCTAAATACATTCATTTTTACGACGAGTAATTCGAAACGAGAGAGTATAATATAAGATCATTTTAGAGGCTGTTTGGGACTATATTTATGGATACTTGTCGGAACGGAGGGAGTATAATATAAGATCGTTTTACAGGCTGTTTGGGACTATATTTATGGAATGAAATGGAGGGAGTACCGCTTTGGAGTGGATTGTACTTTGAGTTGCCACGTCATCGTCTGACTGACTTAGCCTCTCATCAACCATACAATCTTCATCCAATGGTCTGCTTTACCCCTCACTTCCGTACCTAAGAACTAAATATTTATGAAATGAAAAAAAAGTGATTTTGTGAACTGCTCTCTCTCACACACACATACACACATAATGTGGTGCATTTAGATCTTTCTAAAAATCTAACTTTAGAAATTTTAACCAAAGTTACAAAGAAAACTATTTATATCTGTAGTATGTACTAAATATAAAAAATGTGAAACTACTTATAATGAAACTAATGATATATGCTTATCATTCTAAATGTAAATGTTTTTGTCCAAAGATTTAGAAAGTATGTGAGGTTTGACCTACTATATGCACTATAGAACGAAACGGGGGGAGTATGAAAGATGGAAAGTGAACACACAAATACCATTTTTTATTTCTCTTATTTCACAAATGTACGTGCATACATACATACGTACTATGATTTGTTGTAATACATGTATGTCGTGGTGTGTACCGAACGAAGGTGGGAAGGAAACATAGAGGGATCAATTGATCGATCGGGTGACTTGGGAGTAGTTGCCGCGCCTGAAGCTTCGATGGCATGGCGATGCCGGTTTTGGCGTTGCTACCTCGAAAGCTTGCAGGGCTGATGTACTACGTACTAAGCTGCCGCAGTAGCAGTGTTGCACTGTAAGATCGATACTTGAAAATGTTGTAAAACTTGCTGTATCTATTCCCCTAAAGTGAAATCATGAACAGAGCTTGGCGAGCACTAATTTGTTGCTATTTTCTACTCTCCTCGTCTCATAATATAATGTCAATATAAGATCGTTTTGCAGGCTAACTGTTTTAGCTTGCAAAACTATCTTATATTATGAGATGGAGGGAGTACAGTTTTGGAGTGGATGATCTGACTTTGAGTTGCCACATCATCGACTGAGTGACTTAGCCTCTCATCAACCATACAATCTTCATCCAATGGTCTGCTTTACCCCTCACTTCTCACTCCAAGAACTGCAGATTTACGGAATGAAAAAAGTGATTTTTGTGAAATACTCTCTCTCTCTCTCTCTCTCAAACACACGCACACACACACATAATGTAGTGTGTATAGATTTTTTCAAAATCTAACTTTACAAATTTTAACGAAGATACAAAGAAAACTATTTATATCTATAGTACAGTGCACACTAAATTAAATTTTAAACTAGAGATCTTTTTCAAATAGACAATGTATAAGGCTTAGGTTTGGGGCACTTACATAATCATCTAGCAGCAAAGATTGGTGTCATGTGCATATTCAGAATGCATGGGCTTGCCATGTGCTGCCATCGCCCATTGCCATTAGTTTATAACCGTGTGAGGTATCATGGGACTATCAATATCCCCAAGTACTCAATGCATCAGCGATGTGCACGCCCCTAATGTCAAGAACCCCTTGGTTCTAAAACCCTGCTCAAGCGTCATCGTATGCTGAACTCCCCCGAGTGTGAAGGAGCAGATCGCCGGCACCCTTGAATCCTCGAGAGTTTGCTCGAAGGTAGAGAGGAACTCCATGGTGACGTTGCGGTATGTCGGGTAATGAAAGTCACTGAAAACTCACATGCCGACATTGTTCGCAAAGCCATGTGAAGTCACCGTGGAGCTCTTGGGACTCCAAGAACGCGTCACACTTCCACTTCGTGGGCGTCATCCCTCGGCTGTTCACTCCGTTGAAAGTCGTTGTTGACAGCAGCTCAAATTTGACTTCTCAAACGAATTGACCCCACATGGAAGTCTCTCTTCATCATCTTCTTCTTCCTTCCCCGGCTCACCTAGCCAGAGTTGTCTGTCTACGGTGACCGCGAGTGAGGTAGCTCGGACACGCGCAGCCTGCACAACACGAACAGATGCATCCACGCATGGCTAGCAAATACGCGCAACACGCACAAATGCGTATGCCGGAGGCTGTGCACGCACGCAAATGAACACATATCCTACCAGCGGCTGTGCACGCACACGCTGTATCAGCACACATACGCACAAGCACCATTAGCGCACGCGGCGACTGACATATAGTACTTCACCACGCAGGACGACGCCTCTTCACGCGCTCGTGGCACCCGACATGCGGGAGGTGTCGAAGCGCTCGAGTTCATGGTCCACGGCCACGGCAACGACACTAGTGCAAGCAGTCCGCCGTCGAGGTGGGTCGAACTGTGAATCGTCCAAATTCCTCGCCGCCGGCGAGATTCCTAAGCTGGCGAGGGTCACCGGATGTTGAGGGTTCTATTTTTTGCGGTCACCACATCAGGGGCGGCGGACGGCCGGCGGTGTGCTTCGCACAAGGCACATGAGTTTTACTCCGGACTTGTCACCGATCCTTTTAAATAAGAGAGTTGGGCTGGTTGTCAAACTTAGAAGAGGAGCATTTTCTCCTCTGTAAAGGTTTTAGGGATCGTGCAGCGAACTCCCAAAAAAGACGAGTTCAATTTTTTAAGGATTGGTTAGATGCAGTTATATAGCAACTCAATGTCAGCAAATCCGCTCCGCCTAAATTTATCGATCATCCTTGATGTTGTGCATCCCTTAACGCGTACGTACAGAGGGAGCATTGGTTATTCTCTTGATTGATTGATTATTTCATGAAGTCGGGGTCGACAAGGAAGGCGCGCGCGTGGCCTGCACGATGATACACTGATACGTGTCCACGTCGCCTCGTTTTATATATACACGAAATTCAACTTCCATTTCATTTCGTAGCAGCTTCAGCTTCAAGAGATGGAGATCCCTGAGCAGGTCCGTGCGTGCTAACCCTTTCTCTCTTTTTCATTCAGCTGATGAAAGAATTCTTCTCCAGATCAAGTTTCTCGATGCAAATGCCACCTCAAACCTGAAACCGTTCGTTTGTTTGTGCGTAGACCAATCCCTGCGCGATCTGTCTCGGTGGCACGGGCGCCGGCGGTGGGCAGGCCATCTTCACGGCGGAGTGCTCCCACACGTTCCACTTCAGTTGCATCTCTGCCAGCGTCCGCCCGCTCTGCAACGCCGTTCCGGCGACCCACACCACCTCCACCTCCGCCGCCTCCGCCGGTGCGGCCGCAGATAGACACTCGTCCCGCTTTCCTCCGCTCGTGCATCATTCCCCCGCTCACCAGCCGCCGCATCGAACAAAACAGTTGTCGTCAAGACGCACAATGAATACCCGGCCGTCGCCAGGGATTCGTCCAGCGACAACTTCGCCGTGCTCGTTCACATCCAGGCTCCCAGGATGACCGACATCACGGCGGCCGGTGGCGACCCGCCGCGCGCGCCGGTGGACCTCGTGACGGTTCTCGATGTGAGTCATAGTATGAGCGGGCAAAAATTGACGCTGTTGAAGCAGGCCATGCGGTTCGTCATCGCCAATCTCAGCCCCGACGACCGCCTCTCCGTCGTGTCCTTCAACATGAAGGCGCGCCGGGTGACCAGGCTCGTGCGCATGTCGGAGGCCGGCAAGGCCCTGTCCGTGAGCGCCGTGGAGTCCCTCACGGCGGGCGGCTGCACCGACATCGCCGAGGGGCTCCGTATGGCAGCCATGGTACTCGACCAGCGCCGACACAGGAATGCCGTCTCGAGCGTCATGCTCCTCTCCGATGGCCAGGACAACTACATCATGATGAGGCACCAGGAGTCGTCCGGCGTCCAGGCCAACGACTACGAGGACCTCGTCCCGACCACCTTCACGCGCACGTGTGCTGACGGTGAATGGTCAGTGCCAATCCACACTTTCGGCTTCGGCAATGACCACGACGCGGCCGCGATGTACATCATCGCCGAGGCTACAGGCGGCACGTTCTCGTTCGTCGAGAACGAGGCGGTGATCCAGGACGCGTTCGCACAGTGCGTCGGCGGGCTGCTCTCTGTCGTGGTCCAGGAGGCTCGCATCGTTGTCGCGTGTGTGCACCCCGGGGTCCGTGTCATGTCGCTCAAGTCCGGCAGTTACGAGAGCCGCATCGACAAGGATGGCCGCGCCGCTACGGTCTGGGTCGGGGAACTATACGCTGATGAGGAGAGGCATTTCTTGCTGATCCTGACCGTGCCAAGAGCCGAAGCGACAGTCGGTGACACCACCGCTCTGTTGAATGTGTCATTCAGCTACAGAGATGCGGCGACCGGCGCGGACGTGAGCGTGTCGGCCAAGGATACAGTGGTGGCGAGGCCGGAGCACGCGGCGGACGCGGAGCGGTCGGTGGAGGTTGAGTGGGAGCGTGTCCGGGTAGATGCGGCCGAGGACATCGTGGCGGCGAGGGCAGCAGCTCAGCGGGGCGAGCACCAAGAGGCGGCGGCGATACTCAAGAACCACCAACGTGCAGTGGCGCTGTCAGAGGCGGCGCGCGACGGCGCCCCCGTGACCGTGGCGCTAGAGGCCGAGCTGCAGGAGATGCGCAGGCACGTGTCGAACCGGCAGAGCTACGCGCTGTCGGGTAGGGCGTACATGCTCTCCGGCATGAGCGCACACCAGCAACAACGCGCTACCTCGAGGCAGATGAATCTGGTGGATGAGATCTCGGTGGAATCTATGGCCGCACCGGCGGCGGCGCCGCCAGTAAAGTTGGCATCGAACGAGCCGACATTGTCGTACGCGACACCGGCTATGCGCGCCATGCTGCTGCGCTCGCGGAGGGCACGGGAGGCATCAGCCGAGGGCAGAAGCTACAAGCTGAAGAAGAATATGCAGGAGGCTCCGAACACGGTCAGCCTACGCCACCACTGACATCGTCGTGTCTGCGCTTGCCCACGCAGCTACGTCCGCCACCGCCGCCGCCACCCGTGCGTATCGGGCAGGCTGAGTCGCCTACGGTCGTCTTCGATGACGACGAGCAGGTTGGTCCAGCCTCTGGGCCACCAGCTGACAACCGGTCACCAGCCGCCGCGTCGAACGAAGCAGTTGTCGTCAAGACGCAGAGCGAGTACCCAGCCATCGCTAGGGATTCGTCCAGCGACAACTTCGCCATGCTCGTGCACGTCCAGGCTCCCGGGATGACCAAGATCATGGCGGCAGGTGGCGACACGTCGTGCGCGCCCGTGGACCTTGTGACAGTTCTTGACGTCGGTGGCAGCATGAGAGGGTACAAGTTGGCGCTGCTGAAGCAGGCCATGCGGGTCGTCATCGCCAATCTCGGCCCTGATGACCGCCTCTCCGTCGTGTCCTTCTCCTCCGTGGCGCGCCGCCGAACCAAGCTCACGCGCATGTCAGAGACCGGGAAGGCCTTGTCCGTGAGCGCCGTGGAGTCCCTCATGGCGGGCGGCGGCACCAACATTGCTGAGGGGCTCCGTGTGGCAGCCATGGTACTCGACCAACGTCGGCACAGGAACGCCGTCTCTAGCGTCCTGCTCCTCTCCGACGGCCCAGGGCCGTCCAGCGTCCAGGCCAACAATTACGAGGAGCTCATCCCGCCCGTCTTCGCGCACACGGGCGTTGACTGTGAATGGTCAACACCGATCCACACGTTCGGCTTCGGCAACGACCACGACGCGGCCGCGATGCACGTCATCGCCGAGGCGACGGGCGGCACGTTCTCATTCATCGAGAACGAGGCGGTGATCGAGGACGCGTTCACCCAGTGCATCGGCAGGCAGCTCTCTGTCATGGTCCAGGAGGCTCGCATCGCCGTCGCGTGCGTGCACGCCGGGGTCCGCGTCATGTCGGTCAAGTCTGGCAGTTATGAGAGCCGCATCGACGAGGACGGCCGCGCCGCCACGGTCTGGATCGGGGAACTCTACGCCGAGGAGGAGAGGCGTTTCTTGCTGTCTCTGGCCGTGCCAAGAGCTGAAGCAACAAACGGCGACACCGCTACTCTGGTGAAAGTGGTGTTCAGCTACAGAAACGCGGCGACCGGCGCGGGCGTGAGCGTGACAACGGAGGACACAGTGGTGGCGAGGCCGGAGCACGCGCCGAACGCATCGGAGCGGTCGGTAGAGGTGGAGCGGGAGCGCATCCGGGTGGAGGCGGCAGAGGACTTCGCGGCGGCAAGGGCAACGGCGGAACGGGGCGACCACCGAGAGGCGGTGAAGATACTCAACAACCGGCAGTGTGCAGTAGCGCTGTCACAGTTGTCGCGCGACGACGACCCCGTGATCATGGCGCTGGAGGCCGAGCTGTGGGGGATGTGCAGGTGCGTGGCGAACCGGCGGCAAATTTGATAATTTTAACCTGTGGACGAAAAGATTTCACAAAATAAACTGATTTGAAAAAAATTCACCCAGATGACCGTTTTGAGTGGCGTCCGACACGAAGGCGCCACACCCTACGGTGTAGCGCCCAGCTCGCAGGCGTTGCACGTCTGTCCAGCGTGGCACTCCGGGCCCCACTCCTGGTTGTGCAGCGCCTAGCTGAAAGGAGCTGCATTATCTTATATAAAACTGTTGTAACTTTTAATCCGTGTATCCGATGAAAACGTGCCTTATATGAATGTTGTGCATTTTTCTGTGCTCTACGCAATGGTGGCATTTTCATCTATGTTAGGATCAATTTGCTTGATGAAAACTCTGTGGCAAAAGTGCATCATAATATAAATGACAGAATCTGTTAAAATTTGCAAACTTGGCTTGATGATATCCATTGACCTATAGCCCTTATTCATTTGCATCCTACATGAGTTTTGCACTATGCAATGTGTACTTTCACACCATGCCTGTCCTTGCCATGTTAATCATCTTTAACATGTTCATTTCGTGCATCTAAGTGACTAAATGAACTTCTACCCCTAAAAGTTGCATTTTGTAAGATTCATAGTAATTAATCCTGGCATTATATGAATATGATCTAATTATGGAAGTTGGAAAATCGATCTTATGTCTACTTTATGTCTGATACGGGCATGGCACCATCAATTGTTAATGCTATCGAAGCTAAGCCAGTTAAGGAGAGAAGCCATTGGAAAATAATGTCATGCATGCGGTCAGATTGCATCAAGGAAACGATGGTCATGTATGTCAGTTGTGTGGATCGAGAATAAATTCTGTAATTAGCAGACCAAAGATCAACGAAGTGTTGCATGCATTAGATTCAAGACGAAGAGACGTGCATGGTCATGTATGCATAGTATGAGCAGATTTGGACTATAAGAAAAACATGGCGTGGGGAGGATCATCATGGGGCAGTTTTGGTTTATTCGTGAGTTATGAGACATACTGAAAACATTCGAGTTTCGGGCGACCATATCTTGTATATCATCTATGATTTTTCTATCGTGAAAATTTACTAGCAACGGAGGGTTGATCATCACATCAACACCTACGTGCTGATCCAAGAAGATCATTATTTTTATTCGTGTATTTTCATACGTGGGTGAAAATTATTCTTGGAGGTTGCAAGGAGGAACAAGAAGACGGACTGTTGATCAAGCATCGCCGTGAAAGACCGGGCCATCTACACGCACAAATTAGCGTCTCGCTAGTCCGTGCCTCATCAATGTCCATGTCATTTTCGTACCCACTAAATATTTGCATCACTATGTTGTTGGGACACTAAAGTACCTAAGGCAATATTCTACTAGATTAACACGTTAATTTCACCAAGTCACTGGATGTCAATAGAACTTTGCATTTTGTAAAGATATATACTTATATACTCTTAAAATTTAACACTTATAATGTTTGTTGTCAGTAGCAAGAGCACATGTTCTTTGATTTGACCTCAGCTTTTAGGCTACTGAAAAAAGATGTAGTTGCTTGTATTGCGTACTGCTATATATATAGGGTATAAGGTCGGTACAGAGTGAGTCGGTTTGAACTTGATAGCTTAGGACACCCTAGTGCTAACCAGGATGACAAAACAGAATTAGCAGCAAAACTAGTTGTTGGTGCTACTAGCTGGAAGTCAGAAGGCTTATCTTACTAGAATAATGAAAAACAAAGTTTAGCTAGCAGGAAAACTAAACCGATCTGCACAAAATTCTAAATGGAAAACATATCAAGTTCATGCCAAGGGGTTTGGTAAAACTCAAGATATGAACATGTTTTGTGAAAACACGTGTGGTATACTGAAAGTAGACATGGAGATGCTCAAATTCATATATAAAGTTATTCCATATGAAGCACGGTTGATTTACTATGCATTTTACAAAATGCGAAGTTCTCTTGACATCGAGGGACTTGGTGAAATTCATAAGTGTTAATCTGGTAGAATATTGCCTTAGGTACTTTAGTGTCTCAAAAACATAGTGATGCAAATATTTAGTGGGTATGAAAATTACATGGAGATAAAGTAGACATAAGATTTTCCAACTTTCATAGTTAGATCATATTCATATGATCCCAGGATTAATTACTATGGATCTTACAAAATGCAACTTTCTGTAACAGAAGTTCATTTATATCATGTCAGTCACTTACATGCAAGAAATGAACATGTTAAAGATGATTAACATGGCAAGGATAGGCATGGCGTGAATGTACACATTATGTAGTGCAAAACTCATGTAGGATGCAAATGCATAAGAGTTATAGGTCAATGGATATCATCATGCCAAGTTTGTAAGTTTTAACAGATTCTGACAGTTATATTATGATGCACTTTTTCCACAGAGTTTTCATCAAGAAAATTGATCCTAACATAGATAAAAATGCCACCATTGCGTAGAACATAGAAAAATGCACAACATTGATATAAGGCACGTTTTCATCGGATACACGGATTAAAAATTATAACGGTTTTAATATAAGATAGTGCAGCTCCTTTCAGCTAGACGCTGCACTACACTGTGCAGCTCCTTTCAGCTAGGCGCTGCACAACCAGGAGTGGGGCCCGGAGTGCCACGCTGGACAGACTTGCAACGCCTGCGAGCTAGGCGCTGCACCATAGGGTGTGGCGCCTTCGTGTCGGGCGCCACTCAAAACGGTCAGCTGAGTGAATTTTTTTGCAACGCAGTTTATTTTGTGAAATGTTTTCGTTCACAGGTCAAAATTGTCAAACTTGCCCGAACCGGCAGAGATACGAGCGGTTGGGTCCGCCGTACATGCTTTAGTTAACAGCATGTTCGATGCATGCGGTCCATTGATCCAAACATCCCAGACCTCCTCAGTCTTTACTCGTCTTCGTCATTGGATGCCATCAAGTATTCTGGCCCAAATATCTCAACCATGACTTTTGTGTATGTTTTTTTTAGGAAAAGGTTAGGATTTTGTCGTGTATTTTTATTGATTTTCAAATAACAAATACAAAGTCAAGTATTCAAAAGGAAAAAAGAAACTTATACAGACATGTGAATAAATAATATAGCTAGAGGAAAGAAGAGAGAAAAATAATAAACAACAAAAGGGGGATACAAAACGGAAATGCATATCAGCTCTCGGGTGCTACACCCCTCTATATTCAAAAATAATTTAGTAATTCAAAAAAAGTCAAAAAATCCTGAAACTTTTTATGGAATCTAACATGACCAAGTATTGCACTCGTATAAAAAGATTAAATAGGGAATGACTTTTATTGTATCCAGATCCAAAGATTTCCTAGAAAATGCTAGATACAAGTATACTACTCATGCTATATTGTGGTCATAAATTTGTTTTTTTTTGCCATGGAGTCAACGAGAATAATTCCTTGGCCAAACTTTTTATATGAGTACAATACCTAGTCATATTTGGTTCAAAAATATATTCATGATTTTTTGAATTTTTTTGAATTATTAAATTATTTTTGAATATAGGGGGGTGGAGCACCCGAGTGCTCCTAATCCGCTTCCGATACAAAATCCCTACTAAACAAGAGCATCAACCCAGGCTTCAAGGTTGGAAAAAAATTCTCGTGGCCCGGTGGACTAGCCACTGAAGCTCATTCTTGATTTTTCTTGTGCAAGTGTATAGGCTTGGAGGGATCCTTTTGAAAATCCAACCATTTCAGGTAGTCCAGATGGCCCAGGCAGCAAGGATGATGACCTCCAAAGCGAAAGGCAAGTCTATATGAGTTTTCATATCATTGATATCCATTTGTATGGCCTGATATAGGGGAGCCTAGTTGGGACAAAGGTAGGACCAGCAAACCCTAGCGAAGGGGCAACGAAAAAAGAGGTGATCTCTTGTTTCAAGCTCATGCAGATGACATAACAAACAAGAGTATTCCTCCAGGGAGAAATTCTTGCGTTGTAACATGGCCCTGGTGCTTAGTTTGTTGTTAATGAGCAGCCAGGAAAAATAATATAATGATTTAGTTAACAGCATGTGTGCCAAAACCGTTTAGTAACTGGTAGAACATCATGCTCACCCATGAGAATCTTGTATATGTTGTTGACTTTGTAAGTGGTTCCATCTGCTGGACATTGCAACAAATCATGATATGTGTGAAGGTCAATCTCACAAGTTGGAGAAGAAAATTAACTTGTTCAAATGGCTCTTTAGAGAGAGGTAGATGGAAAAGATCATCCTGGCTCCATAACTGGCTAATAGAAATTTGATCAGTCTTGGCAAAGGGAGTGCAGATGAGGCCAAAATTTGAGTATAAGGCTGACCATTCCAAGTATCAGTCCAGAATTGGATAGAGGTACCATTGAGTACAGTGCAGTTGGCCATGTTTTCGTAGATATGCATTAGTTTGAGACAATCTCTCCACCAAAAAAGAAGCAGCAGTAGGCTGATCAACATGTTGCACATTGGCATGGTATGCTTCCCAGACCAAGTGGCCCCATGGTATATCATGATGATTGAAGAACTTATGGAGCATCTTCATCAGCAGACTATTGTTTTGTAACTGTAAATTGAGGATCCCTAATCCACCCTGCTCTTTAGGTTTGCATACTAGCTCCCATGCTGCCGCCAAAAGGGAGGACTCTTTCTTTCCAAATCTTTCCCTCTCCAAAACAAATGTCTCCCATATTTGTCAACTTAAGTAATAATGCCTTTATAAAAAGAAGAAAACTCATAAGGAAGGTGGGTAATGAAGATAGGAAATAATTGACCATCAGCAGCCTCCCATCATAACTCAGGTAGTCAGAGCACACACCGAGTCTTTTTTGAATTCTCTCAATAATATACATGAAGTGTTCCATTTTGGGCTTTCTTATGCTGAGAGGAGCTCCCAGGTAGGTGAAGGGGGATTGAGCTATAGAGCACCCCAGAATGCCAGTCCGAGCATGAACCTCCTCTTCTGATACATGTATAGGAATCAGGTTTGATTTGTCATAATTTGCTTTTGAGCCCAGAAGCTCTAGAGAAGGAATCAATTCGGAGTTTAAGCTGGGACAGTTGGGTTGAACAAGCTGACAAGATGATGAGGATGTCATCAACATATTTAACAATGGGAAAATTTGGACATGAGGCAAAATTAATAGGTCTTTGTATTAAATTGAGAGAAGTGCATATTACACCCCCAACTCTAGCCCTAGTCTAATATACACCCCTCAACTCCAATACCGTCTAAAATACACCCCCAACTCTCAAAACCGGCTAGAATTCAACTCTCCCCTCCCTGTTGATCGGTTTTGACCCAGTTTGACCGGTTTTGACTGAGTGAACAGTAAAAAATAAAAAATTTAAAAACAAAAAAATATATTTTTTAACAAAATTCAAAAAGTTCCAAGTTTTTGCACCGCGTGAACAGTAAATTCAAAAAAAAAATCACCTTTTCAGCATGTTTGGATACCTGAGTAAATTTGAGATGTCCGTAAATTCGAAAAATATTCAAAATTTTCAGCATGGTGAACAGTAATTCGGGAAAAAAATCCAAAAAAAATCACCACGCGCTCAAACATCATCCATGCAAAAAAGGGTTTAAAAAAACAATTTTACTGTTCACCAAGCTGAAATTTTGAAAAAAAAATCAAATTTACGGACATCTCGAATTTACTCAGGTGTCCAAACATGCTGAAAAGGTGATTTTTTTTAATTTACTATTCACGAGGTGAAAAAAACTTGGAACATTTTTGAAATTTTTCAAAAAAAATATTTATGATTTTTAAAATTTTATTTTTACTGTTCACTCAGTCAAAACCGGTTATACTGGGTCAAAATCGGTCAACAGGGAAGGGAGGGTTGAATTATGGCCAGTTTTGAGAGTTGCGGGTGTATATTAGATGGTATTGGAGTTGGGGGGTGTATATTAGATTAGGGCTAGAGTTGGGAGGTGTCATATGCACTTCTCTCTATTAAATTCTCCTGCACGACATCATTGAGAATAGTTTGCAGGAAATCATCCTGCCACCACAAATAATAGCGGGGAAAGAGGATCCCCCCCCCCCCCCCCAAGTAGGGAGGGCCTAGTTGAGCCGCCGCCGTCTTGAAGAAATAATTTAACACAAACTCTAACAAAAACTCGAAGAAAGATCAAAAAACTAAGCCCTCCCATTGGCTACGACCGAGATCCACTCCGCTTCTATGGTCCTAAAGCCACCGCAGACGAGTCGGGCCAACGGCAACGCCGGCAAAAGGCAAAGGAACCCTATCTTTTTAGAAAGGCGGCGGCTGTAGCAAAGAAGAGCTTGGTCAAACTTTGAAAGTATTTATTCGTAAAAAAAACTTAGAAAACGTTGACTTTTTGATTGAATTTATATATGCCACCTGTTTTGGGCAGGACGAAGGTAGTAATAGTTGTTTCATTCGTTTTTTTACGAAAACACTAACGCCCACATGTATAGCAACATTGCAACTCGTCCACACATTTGGATCATCGTCCAGTTAAGTTTGCACGAATCTTAACACATCGAGGCAATTTTCGTGTGCCACGTAGCACAAAGCTGGTGTGTGGGCGTTAGAGAGGTCGCCCACATGCCCCACAACACGCGTTTGCTAGCTGCGCTGTGTGGGCGAACTAGTTTCTGCCCACTATGTCACCACCTAGTCC
Organism: Triticum aestivum; assembly: GCF_018294505.1. NCBI lineage: Eukaryota > Viridiplantae > Streptophyta > Magnoliopsida > Poales > Poaceae > Triticum > Triticum aestivum. The sequence goes on along the minus strand of NC_057806.1, from coordinate 678,759,092 downwards.
ATGCGCGTGTGGGCAAACTGCTTTTCGCCCACACGACAGTCGTATGTTATTGGATGGCAACTGCAGTTGCGCGTATATGACAACTAAGCAAACACACATGGCAATTCCACTATTCGCCCATACATAGCCCGTGTGGGCTGCCCCCCAGCTCATACCATACACGCTGTGTGGGCGAATGCCTTTTATGCCACACGTATGGTGGGTATGGGTGTCTTTTTTTAATGCAACGAGCAAAACGAAATGCCCCATCTCGTCGTCTGGTAGCACAAAGTCATTTCCGCGAACATGTCGTGTAAATTCCAGTTCCGGATAATACCTTCCCCAAAAACAATGGGAATGATAACCTCAGTTTCATCGACCGTCCTTGTCCTTCTCCACTTTTCTAAGACGGTGAAGCAGACGACGTACTGAATGACCATATTTCTTCCGCGAAGTTCAGCAAGTTCACATTATTTAGGCGTTTGGGTCAGGGTCAAGCACGACGAACGTGACCTCCACGGCGGAAATTAACACTGCTACAATTATTTTCCTTCCCGACGAAGCATCTGCCTCGTTTTATGTCGCCGCTGCCCTGCTGACTTGTTCGTCTCAGTTTCCACAGCAGCTTGCAGTCGCAGAGATGGAAGCCCCTGACCAGGTAATCAAATGAATCATGAAGATTGCAATTTTTGTGTTCATCAGTTCATCTTCATCATCGATTTGATTGATATATTTCGCTCGTCAATCATCACGGCATCTGAATCATGTGTTTGTTTGTGCGTGCGCAGGAGAATCCTTGCGCCATCTGCCTCGGCGGCATGGCCGCCGGCGGCGGGCAGGCCACCTTCACGGCGGAGTGCTCACACACCTTCCACTTCAATTGCATCTCCGCCAGCGTCGCGCACGGCCACCTCGTCTGCCCGCTCTGCAACGCGCGCTGGCGAGAGCTGCCGTTCCTAAGACCCACCGCGCCGGTGCCGCAGCCGCAGCCGCGTACGCTGCCTAGGCTGGGTCGTCCCGTTCCCATGCACGCCGTGCAGCCTCCGAGCGAGCCCATAGCATCGCCTCCTCTCATGCACGGCGGGATGCCTCCGTTCCCAGCGCAGGTACCGCTGCCGCCGCACGGGCATATCATGCAGCATCACCAGCCGCCGCCGCCGCCGCCGGATGCGCAAATCATGCAGCATCACCAGCCGCCGCCGCACGTGCACACCGTCCAGCATCATCAGCCGCCGCCCGAGCCTGCGGTCGTCTTCAACGACGACGAGCAGGTGGAGCCGGCCTCCGGGCAGCCAGCTGACAGCACACCGGCAGCTGCGTCGAACGGGGCAGTGGTCGTCAAGACGCACGCCGAGTACTCGGCCGTCGCCCGGGACTCGTCCAGCGACAACTTCGCCGTGCTCGTGCACGTCAAGGCTCCATCGATGGCCAACACCGTGGCGGCCGGCAGCGACAAGCCGCCGCCGCGCGCGCCGCTGGACCTCGTGACGGTGCTCGACGTCAGCGGCAGCATGAGCGGCCACAAGCTGGCGCTGCTGAAGCAGGCCATGCGGTTCGTCATCGACAACCTTGGCCCCGACGACCGCCTCTCCATCGTGTCCTTCTCCTCCGAGGCGCGCCGGCTGACCAGGCTCACGCGCATGTCGGACGCCGGGAAGGCACTGGCCGTGAGCGCCGTGGAGTCCCTCGTGGCGCGCGGCGGCACCAACATTGCCGAGGGGCTCCGCACGGCCGCCAAGGTGCTCGACGAGCGCCGGCACAGGAACGCCGTCTCCAGCGTCGTGCTCCTCTCCGACGGCCAAGACACCTACACCATGATGAGGCGCCGTGGATCGTCTGGCGTCCAGGCCAACAACTATGAGGAGCTCGTCCCGCCCTCCTTCGCGCGCACTGGCGCTGACGGTGAGTGGTCCGCGCCGATCCACACCTTTGGCTTCGGCAACGACCACGACGCGGCCGCGATGCACGTCATAGCCGAGGCGACAGGCGGCACGTTCTCGTTCATCGAGAAAGAGGCTGTGATCCAGGACGCGTTCGCGCAGTGCATAGGCGGCCTGCTCTCCGTCGTGGTCCAGGAGGCGCGCATCGCCGTGTCGTGCGTGCACCCCGGCGTTCGTGTCGTGTCCGTCAAGTCCGGCCGTTACGAGAGCCGCGTCGACGAGGACGGCCGCGCTGCGTCTGTTCGAGTTGGGGAGCTCTACGCCGACGAGGAGAGGCGTTTCTTGCTGTTCCTGGCCGTGCCAAGAGCCGAAGCGACAGACGGCGACACCACTGCTCTGGTGAAAGTGGTCTTCAGCTACAGAAACGCGGCGACCGGCGCGGAGGTGAGCGTGACGGCCGAGGACACGGCGGTGGCGAGGCCAGAGCACGCGCCGAGCGCGTCGGAGCGGTCGGTGGAGGTGGAGCGGGAGCGCATCCGGGTGGAGGCGGCAGAGGACATCGCGGCAGCGAGGGCGGCGGCGGAGCGGGGCGAGCACCAGGAGGCGGTGGAGATCCTTGAGAACCGTCAGCGAGCGCTGGAGCAGTCGGAGGCGGCAGGGGACGGCGACCCCATGATCATGGCACTGGGGGCCGAGCTGCAGGAGATGCGCGAGCGCGTGTCAGACCGGCAGAGCTACATGCGGTCGGGCCGGGCGTACATGCTGGCCGGCATGAGCGCGCACCAGCAGCAGCGCGCCACCTCCAGGCAGATGCTGGAGCCGGAGGAGCAGCAGACGTTGATGAGGGCGCGGAATGGTGGACCGAGGAGGATGATCAGAAGAGGAGTGGGGTCGATCGCGGGGGGATATAGGGCGGCGGCGCCAGTGGCCGAGGCGTCCAACGAGGCGACGATGTCGTACGCGACGCCGGCCATGCGCGCCATGCTGCTGCGCTCGCGTGTGGCGCGGGGGGCGTCGACCGAGCAAGGACAGCAGGAGGAGCAGCCGCCCATGGCCGGAGAAGAAGATGCCGGGAGCTCCGAAGTGAAGATCCAAGCCCCAAAGGAGACGTAACCAGTAGCCATTCTGCATACGAGCTATCATTTCGAGCGAGTTTGGACTTGGAATAATTTTATTGCTTTTTTATATACTGGGACAAATTTGGTGAGTGTTTCTCCTGTGTAACTACTACCTGAGTGTTTTACAGGGACGCATAAAAGTTTGTTTCTTTTCTGAAACACCACCTGAAGAGTTGTGGAAAACAAATCTTTTGGGGGTAAACTCGAATGCAAATCTCATGAACACTATTAAAATTCATGAAAACTTGAAAACATATCTGGGACACTAAAGAAACATGACTCTTTCTCTAGAAAAATGGAATGCCTTTTAGAATTATCTGAACTTTTTTACAAAAAACTATGCAAACAATTTTAGTTACATAAATATTTTGAAACATACATAACACTTTCTCTACGTGAAGGTTATATAAAAATAGAAAACATTTCTACATTTGCATGGCCATTTTTTCAAATATGACAAGACTTTCTAAAATCACATGAGCATTTTTTGAAATGTGCAATTTTTTTAAATGTTTACACTTTTATAACATTTAAAGAACACAATTAAAAATTTATTTCATTTTCCAAAATGTGCAAAAAATAAAATAGGTGAATGCTAATATAAATACCAAGAGCTCAATTTCCTAAAATACGTAAATGGGTTTTGAATTGAAAGCATTTATTTTATTTTCTAAAATTATAAGGAAATAAAAGTTAACAGATAAAGAAAAATAAAATAAAGCCATGGGCGAGTATGCCAAACACTTTAATTGGTCGGTCCAATCTCTAAAGTTGTAGTCGGTGCGGCCAATGATTGTTGTTGTTAGTCCTTTCTACTTTGGTCTAGAGGAGATAGTTAGTAAGATTGAGTAATACTCTCTCCATCTTAAAACAAGTGTCGCTAATTTAATACAAAATCAACTACACTTATTGGGAGGGGGGTAGGCAAATAATCTTTCCATCTCAAAACGAGTGTCGTTAATTTAGTACAAAATCAAGTACACTTATTTCTTGAGCGGGCGGGGGAGGGGGGAGGGGGGAGGTGCTTTAAAACATTTGATTTGCTTCATTGAGCCGGGGCATCACACATCAGCTTAGGGTGTTGTTTCTACAATCGTTGTCCTTCAAAGACGAGAACCCACTAAAACTACTGGACATGCCCCTTTTGTTGTAAACTTTGTTTGACACTCATTGGATCAAATATGCCATTTCTAAGAGCATCAACAGCCAGACATAGCAAATATAACCCCTTAAACGCCCGCGGACGCGTCCGGTCAGTGATCGGCAGTGGCGGGTGTAGAGAGTGAACAGGATGGGCCGTGCCCATCCAAGGTTTTTTTTCAATAGCTTAATATCATAGGACAAAAGTTAAAATATTATGAAAAAGCAATTTTTATGAACAGTTATACAATTGGCCAACCCTGGCCCATTAGGCTATATCCATTACTGGTGACCGGGCGTGTCCATTTTAAACCCTTATTTATCCGTCCGTGCAATCACACTCCTTATTTTCATTCTCATATGTCTGGTCACTTGCATGTGATTGGTGGAGATGAAGGGAGAGAAAGAAAATAATGAATAAATAAAGAGAAAATGTGGTCCGGGTAGGGTCGCGTCCTTTGGCGGACTGTCGTGCTTGCCCGGGCGCGTCCGCGAGCCCTCATATCCTCTCTACATTTGAGATGAGTATGAGGGTTTGCAGACAGCTCGGGCGTATAGGGATGATATGAGGGGTCCGGTTAGGTCCTTTTTTCCTTCTCTCTCATATTCGGTCATTGACCGGGCGCGTCCGCGGGTGTATGAGAGTTGGTTTGACGTGTCCGGCTATAGATGCTCTAACTGATCCCTATAACCGGTTAGAGGAGTAAAAATTTGGTTTTACTTCTGCAATCGGCACCAAGCCGATCCTCAATCAGCACTAGTGGAAGATAAATTATTCTCAGCGACGCAGCGCCTCCTTATATTTACTAAACCGCTCAACAGTTGAGTAAAAAAATCCTCTTTCCTTTGCTGCCTTCCCAGCCCCACTGCCACACCGCATCGATGCCGTCGCTGCCCTCGCACCTTTGCCGGCCACCACACGCCACTGCAGATGCTCCATAGGCTATGACTGCCGCCGCCGCCGGATTTGGCGCTTCCCGCCACCAGTGACTGTGCCTTGCCATGGATTGGCCGGGTACTAGACCGCACAGCCCCAGCAACGCCTCCGTGCCGCATGCAGATGTTGGTTCCTCCTCTAGCCACTCAGATCTCTCCCGTCGGCAGTTCACTGGCAAAGACACACCCGACCGTTGCCCGGGCTTGGTGCTAACACAACGGCTCGTCGGCTCACCGTTGCCGGTTATAAAGTGCAACGATTGCCCACGGCAGGTGGTGCGCCGAGTTTCTACCACGCCAGAACATCCCAGATGGGTGTTCTTCAAGTGCAAAAAAGATGGGGTATGTGCTTCTTTTGATTAGGTTGTCACGGATTCGACACACTTTCGGTAGCTCATTGTTTGCTCAAATTTGTGTGTAGTATGGATGCAAGTTTTGCTATTCGAAAGAAGATTGCATCGATCTATTGAAAGCACAAAAATTGATAGATGCTCGTGCACTCGTTGCTGGAATGGAGGCTAGAGATGATACTAGATGCGAAGCAACATAGAATTCTACGGAATCGAAGAAGAAAGAAGTGTGCAAACTCGAGAAGCCAATAGAGAGAATCAACAAGAGTAAATGGCACTGGCGGTCTAAGAACTTGCCTTGCGGGTCCACTTCAGTCACGATACTTGCAAACCAGAAAAAACCCATCATAGAATTTGCGTTGCGGGTGCAGTTTGGTCACACGGGCCATCTGAACCGGCCAGCTGCCTGTTTTCTCTCTCTCTTTTGCGGTTAGGCGCGACACACATGACGTCGGTTGGGCGCGAAAATTGTCATGCGACGCTCAAGTGAGTCCCTAGTCGGCCTTGTTTATTTGCACAATGGCCCCTGGTTTTATAGGTAATTTTGTATTAACCTCTTAAGTGCCATGACTCCCGTTTTGCTCCTGTTTTGTTTTGCACAAAGGCCCCTGCTGTTTTTTTCGCAGAAAGAGAACATGAGAAGCAGCCATCAACGTGCCATAGAGGACACACGAATGGATAAGCAAGCAAATAGGTCTGCACATAGGCGCTGCATGCATGGAGCACATGCACCCGTGATTTTTTTTTCTCTTACAATTTTTGTTTTGTTTTTCTCCTTTAGTCGTACATATTCTCTAGAAATATTTATTGTTTTAATATTTCATTCATTATAAAAAATATATTAAAAGAGTGAAAACATTTCGATTGTACCGTAAAAAAATGTTCAGCGCATATTGAAAACAATCTTGATAGTGTATTTGAAAAAGAGTTCATTGTGTAAAAATCACCATGTATTCAAAACATGTCCATCATTTATTCAGAAAAAATGTTCATCATATATATGAAAAGTGTCCATCTTGTATTTAGAGAATGTTCACCATGTATATAGAAAAATTACGATTTTAAAAATGACCGTGTGTATTTATAAAATGTTCACAATGCATTGGAAAAATATTCATTACATATGTGAAAAAGTTCATCACGTATTTCTAAAATGTTATTTGCGCATTCAAAAAACATTTATCACATATTGGAAAAGTGTTAGTCAGGTATATAAAAAAATGTCCATTGTCTTTTTGAAAAATGGCCATTGTGTATTTGAAATATGTTCATGCATTTAAAAATATATTCACCACATATACGAAAAATGTCCATCACTTATTTAGAAAAATGTCCACAGTGTATCTAAAATTGTTCGTATATTTAAAAAAGTTGTTACATGCTTAAAAAATGTGAATGTCATGATAAGTAGCAGGACCGAGCAATTAATATGAATGACATGACAAGCAAAACAAAAAGAAGACGTACAAGGAAAATAGGGCAGGCCATGCATACCTGTCCGGATCAAAAATCTAAGATACTCTCCGGCCGTGTATCTTCTGCGGCCATCAAGATACAGCAGTAGGGGCTTTGTGAATTAAAAAAGAAAAACAGGTGGAAAACTTGAGTCACAACACTTCATATGTCAAACACAAAATATCTACAAAGCCAAGGGCCTTTGTGTAAAAAACCAAGGCCAGCCGGGGACTCAGGTGAGCGGCATATGACAATTTTCGTCCTTTACTGATGTCACGTGCGCCGCACATGACCGCAAAAGAGAGAAAACCGGACGGCTAGCCGGTTTAAATGGCTCATGTGACCAAATTGCATCCGCAACGCAAGTTCTATGACGGGTTTTTCCGGCTTGTTAGTATCGTGACTAAAGTGCACCCGCAAGGCAAGTTCTTAGATCGCCAGTGCCATTTACTCTAAAATGAAAACATAAAGAAGATACTAATCCAACTAGCGGGAGCAGTTATGGAAGTTTGATATCTTTTAAAATGTCTAATTGTGGTTTTTATTTCTTTGGTTTTGCTCTCGTAGCGAAGAATTCGTGAATTAGCTATTACATACAATATATCAAAATGTTGTTGAATGAAGTAACCAAAGAAATGTGTTTCGATGACCAAATATGAAATGCTAATGAAAGAAATTACTACGTTATATATAAGGAATCGGTTAGGTCCGACCCAAAACTCAGTGAAGTAAATTTACTCCACCACCGAATACTCCACTATTTGTAGGGAATCAAATGCCCCGAGGGAGAATTATTTGAGTCGGGGTGGACAAGGCGTGGCCTGCATGATGATATCTCACATTGCTGTTCTCTATTTCCTCCAGCTGCCTCGTTTTATATATGTCGCTTATGTACATCCGGTTAGTATAACTTGTTCGTATCAAATTAGCTTCCATTTCATAGCAGCTTGACTTGAATAGATGGAAGACCCTGATCAGGTGTCCTCGCTGACCCTTCTTCTTTCAGCTGAATCCATCTGAAGTGTAATGTGTGTTATCCGTTTGTGCCTGCGTAGACACATCCTTGCGCGATCTGTCTCGATGGCATGGTCGCCGGCGGTCGGCAGGCCATCTTCACGGCGGACTGCTGCCACGCGTTCCACTTCAACTGCATCTCCACCAGCGTCGCTTACGGCCACCTGGTCTGCCCGCTCTGCAAAGCGCAGTGGCGCGACCTGCCGATCGTGCGGCCGCCACCACCTGCGCCTCCGCCTCCGCCGCCCCGTGCCATGCGTGTCCCGCAGCCTCCGCCCGTGCGGCCGACATCATCGTGGCCGCGCATGCCCACCCAGCAACGAAGATCGCCGCCACCGCCCGTGCATTTCCTGTACAGTCAGCCACTGCCCGTGAATTTCGTGAACGGTCAGTCCCCGCCATCGCCGCCGCAGCCGGTGCGTAATGAGCAGGTTCAGTCACCGCCACCGCCCATCTTCGGCGACGACGAGCGGCTTGGTCCGGCCTATGGGCCAGCAGGGGCTGCACCGAACGGAGCAGTGGTCGTCAAGATGCACAGCGAGTATCCGGCCATTGCGTGGGACTCGTCCAGCGACAGCTTTGCCGTGCTCGTGCACGTGAAGGCTCCCAGGATCACGGAAACCATGGTGCCCGGTGGGGAGGCGCCCCGCGCGCCGCTGGACCTCGTGATGGTGCTCGACGTCAGCGGCAGCATGTGTGGGTACAAGCTGGCGCTGCTGAAGCAGGCAATGAGGTTTGTCATCGACAACCTTGGCCCAGACGACCGCCTCTGCGTCGTGTCCTTCTCCTCCGAGGCGCGCCGGGTGACCAGGCTCACGCGCATGACGAACGCCGGGAAGGCTCTGTCCGTGAGCGCCGTGGAGTCCCTCGCGGCGCGCGGCGGCACCAACATCGCCGAGGGGCTCCGTATGGCAGCCATGGTGCTCAACGAGCGCCGCCACAGGAACGCCGTCTCTAGCGTTGTGCTCCTCTCCGACGGCCAAGACACCTACACCCGCATGAGACGATGGGGCCCGTCGGGCGGTCAGGTAAACGACTACGATGCGCTCGTCCCGCCCTCCTTTGCGCGCACGGCCACAGACGGCGACTGGTCGGCGCCGATCCACACCTTCGGCTTCGGCAACGACCACGACGCGGCCGCGATGCACGTCATCGCCGAGGCGACGGGCGGCACGTTCTCGTTCATCGAGAACGAGGCTGTGATCCAGGACGCGTTCGCGCAGTGCATAGGCGGCCTGCTCTCCGTCGTGGTCCAGGAGGCGCGCATCGCCGTGTCGTGCGTGCACCCCGGCGTTCGTGTCGTGTCCGTCAAATCCGGCCGTTACGAGAGCCGCGTCGACGAGGACGCCGACGAGGAGAGGCGTTTCTTGCTGTTCCTGGCCGTGCCAAGAGCCGAATCGACAGACGGCGATGTCACTGCTCTGGTGAAAGTGGTCTTCAGCTACAGAAACGCGGCGACCGGCGCGGAGGTGAGCGTGACGGCGGAGGACACGGTGGTGGCGAGGCCAGAGCACGCGCCGGACGCGTCAGAACAGTCGGTGGAGGTGGAGCGGGAGCGCGTCCGGGTGGAGGCGGCAGAGGACATCGCGGCGGCGAGGGCGGCGGCGGAGCGGGGCGAGCACCAGGAGGCGGTAGAGATCCTCGAGAACCGTCAGCGGGCGCTGGAGCAGTCGGAGGCGGCAGGGGACGGCGACCCCATGATCATGGCACTGGGGGCCGAGCTGCAGGAGATGCGCGGGCGCGTGTCGAACCGGCAGAGCTACATGCGGTCGGGGCGGGCGTACATGCTGGCCGGCATGAGCGCGCACCAACAGCAACGCGCCACCTCCAGGCAGATGCTGGAGCCGGAGGAGCAGCAGACGTTGATGAGGGCGCGGAATGGTGGACCGAGGAGGATGATCAGAAGAGGAGTGGGGTCGATCGCGGGGGGATATAGGGCGGCGGCGCCAGTGGCCGAGGCGTCCAACGAGGCGACGATGTCGTACGCGACGCCGGCCATGCGCGCCATGCTGCTGCGCTCGCGTGTGGCGCGGGGGGCGTCGACCGAGCAAAGGCAGCAGGAGGAGCAGCCGCCCGTGGCCGGAGAAGAAGATGCCGGGAGCTCCGAACCGAAGATCCAACTCCAAGCGCCAACGCAGACATAAACCAGTAGCCATTATGCACATGAAAAAATGGAGCACGACCTGTCATTTAGAACGTGTTTGGACTTGGGATAATTTTATTGCTTATTTTATACTGGGACAATTTGGTGATTGTTTCTCTTGTGTAACTACTACTCGATCAGGATCTCAGAAACCTTTTTTATATATAAAAAACTATTCCCTCCGTCCCAAAATAGTTGTTCTATAAATGGATAAAATGAATGTATCTATAACTAAAATAAATCTAGATACAACCATTTCTATGCTAAGTATTTCCGGACGAAGGGAGTAGTACTTAGTACTCAATCAGTATGGCTATTTGTCCACGCATTTGTTTCTGTTCTGAAAAGTACCACATGAAAGTAGTACGGATTTGTTTTTTTTTTGGCGAAAATACAAAAAAAATAGGCAAAATGAAATACAAAACTGTTGTATTAATAATCTATTCTAAGTGTGCGAATACTTATAAAATTACAAGATCATTTAAAAAATAGAAACTTTTTAAATGAGCACTTATAAAATTCGTGAACACTTTTTTGAAAAGCATGAACATTTTAAAAAAATTGACACTTAAATAAAACATGATTCTTTATCTACAAATATGGAACATCTTTTCAATTATGTGAAGATTTAAAAAAATTGCAAACACTTTTTAATTACATGAATATTTTGACACATACATAACACTTTTTGAAAATTTCATCAAGCTTATTTAAATCTAGAACACTTCCCTACTATAGCAGGAACATTTTTTTCAAATATGAAAACTCTTTTTGAAATAACCTAAATGTTTTTGCAAAAAAAATTAAAAATATGAAAACTTTTATAACATTTGAATGTGAGTATAGATTGGAATCTGGTAACACCTTCACATTAGGTACAAGCACATGGCAAATCGAACATTTTCGATTTCAAGTTTACTGACGCGAGGATGACAAATTTAGTTGGCAAACATGACAACCTCATGCTTTAGTTTTATTTTTTGACAGAAAATTATGTGTGTGTCAACTAACTTGCCATACATGCATCCCTAGAATTTCCATCGAAAACGTTTGATTTGCCATGTGCTCGTACCTGACGACGGGTACTTATCATTTCCATTTAACTTTTATATAGATTTTCTAAAATGTGCTAACATCTTAGAAAATAGGTGAATACTTTTCCAAATACCATAAATTTTTTATCCTAAAGTAAACTAAATACATTTTAAATTGCCTAACCATTTTTTCTAAAATAAAAAGTAACAAAAAAGGAAGAAAAGTATTACAAGAAAACAAATAAGCAAAGCTACGTAGACATGGGCAAGTATCCCAATAACACATTAGAACATCTACAACCTGACATGTAAAGCCTCCCTAAACGTCCTTGATATGTCTCCAACGTATCTATAATTTTTGATTGCTCCATACTATATTATCTATTGTTTTAGACATTATTGGGCTTTATTTTCCACTTTTATATTATTTCTGAGACTAACCTATTAACCGGAGGCCCAGCCCAGAATTGCTGTTTTTTGCCTGTTTTAGGGTTTTGGAAGAAAAGGAATATCAAACGGAGTCCAAACGGAATGAAACCTTCAGAAACGTGATTTTCTCATCAGATAAGATTCAGGAGACTTGGACCCTCCGTCAAGAAAGCCACGAGGTGGTCACGAGGGTAGGGGGCGCCCCCTAGGTCACGCCCCCTGCCTCGTGGGCCCCTCAAAGCTCCACCGACGTACTTCTTCCTTCTATATATATATCCACGTACCCCCAAACGATCGGGGACGGAGCCAAAAACCTAATTCCACCGCCGCAACTTTCTGTATCCACGAGATCCCATCTTGGGGCATGTTCCGGAGCTCCACCGGAGGGGGCATCGATCACGGAGGGCTTCTACATCATCATCCAAGCCCCTCCGATGAAGTGTGAGTAGTTTACTTCAGACCTACGGGTCCATAGCTAGTAGCTAGATTGCTTCTTCTCTCTTTTTGGATCTCAATACAATATTCTCCCCCACTCTTGTGGAGATCTATTCGATGTAATCTTCTTTTTGTGGTGTGTTTGTTGAGACCGATGAATTGTGGGTTTATGATCCAGTCTATCTATGAATAATATTTGAATCTTTTCTGAATTCTTTTATGTATGATTAGTTATCTTTGCAAGTCTCTTCGAATTATCAGTTTGGTTTGGCCTACTAGATTGGTTGTTCTTGCCATGGGAGAAGTGCTTAGCTTTGGATTCAATCTTGCGGTGTCCTTTCCCAGTGACAGAAGGGGCAGCAAGGAACATATTGTATTGTTACCATCGAGGATAACAAGATGGGTTTTTTTATCATATTACATGAAATTATCCCTCTACATCATGTCATCTTGCTTAAGGCGTTACTCTGATTTTAACTTAATACTCTAGATGCATGCTGGATAGCGGTCGATGAGTGAAGTAATAGTAGTAGATGCAGAATCGTTTCGGTCTACCTGTCTCGGACGTGATGCCTATATACATGATCATACCTAGATATTCTCATAACTATGCTCAATTCTGTCAATTGCTCAACAGTAATTTGTTCACCCACCGTAGAATACTTATACTCTTGAGAGAAGCCACTAGTGAAACCTATGGCCCCCGGGTCTCTTTCTCATCATATCAATCTCCATTACTTTATTATTGCTTTGCTTTTACTTTGCTTTTACTTTCCATCTCTATACCAAAAATACCAAAAATATTATTTATCATCTCTATCAGATCTCACTTTCGTAAGTGATCGTGAAGGGATTGACAACCCCTAAGCGCGTTGGTTGCGTTGAGCTATTGTTTTTGTGTAGGTACGAGGGACTCGAGCGTAGCCTCCTACTGGATTGATACCTTGGTTCTCAAAAACTGAGGGAAATACTTACGCTACTTTGATGCATCATCCCTTCCTCTTTGGGGAAATCCAACAAAGTGCTCAAGAGGTAGCAAAAAGAATTTCTGGCGCCGCTGCCGGGGAGTCTGCGCAAAAGTCAACATACCAAGTACCCATCACAATCCCTATCTCCCGCATTACATTATTTGCCATTTGCCTCTCGTTTTTCTCTCCCCCCAATTCACCCTTGCCGTTTTATTCGCCCTCTCTCTCTCTATCCTCCCTCTCTTTCTCCGTTTGCCTTTTTGCCCGTTTGTTTGCTCGTGTGTTAGTTTGTTTGCTTGTCGTCATGGCTAGTCCTGTATCTTCTCCGTTGACCCCTGAGTTCGAAATCTTTCACTTTAAACAAAGGTTAGGATAAAACCTAAAATATGCCTTGTTGAGAATAATGGAATCTCATCATAATTGTACCTCTGAAATAAATCTGAGAATTTTGCTTCGCAATTTTTATGTTGGATTAAATATGTCTCATAGACAACTCTTAGGTTGCGTTGCCAAAGGCAATTTTATTGAAATCGATCCCCATATTGCACTTGAAATTATAGAAGGTATAGTGGGAACACTACCTCAACAAAAGGGGCCTCATCCTACTCAGGAAGAGACACAAGTTTTTGAAAAAAATTGTGAAGTTACTAAAATCTTGCAGAAATCTCTTGAACCTCTTAAGAACATTAGTGGAAATATTTACCGCATGAATATGTTGATTACCCTTTGCAATAAGTGGTTGGATTCTTTAGATCTAAAAATTTCAGCATATGAAGGGAAACGTAAAGAACCTCCTGGATTCGAGCTTGATTCCGCTAAAAAATTGAAAACTAAAGATGGCAATACCTAGATCTATTCATGCTCGTTATGCCTAGCTAGGGGCGTTAAACGATAGCGCTTGTTGGGAGGCAACCCAATTTTATTTTTATTCCTTGCTTTTTGCTCCTGTTTAGTAATAAATAAATTATTTAGCCTATGTTATGGTTGTGTTTTTGTGTTTAATTAGTATTTGTGCCAAGTAGAACCGTTGGGAAGACTTGGGGAAAGTCTTGATTGAACTTGCTGTAAAAAACAGAAACTTTAGCGCTCACGAGAACTGCTGTCATTTTTATTTGGAAAGTGTTATTTAGTTAATTCTTTTTGAAGATGATTAATAGATAAATTCCTCACGTCCAGCAATTTATTTTAGAATTTTTGGGGTTCCAGATCTTGCGCTAGCTACAGATTACTACAGACTTTTCTGTTTTTGAGAGATTCTGTTTTTCGTGTGTTGTTTGCTTATTTTGATGAATCTATGGCTAGTAAAATAGTTTGTAATCCATAGATAAGTTGGAATACAATAGTTATAACACCAATATAAATAAAGAATGAGTTCATTACAGTACCTTGAAGTGGTCTTTTGTTTTCTTTCGCTAACGGAGCTCACGAGATTTTCTACTTTAAGTTTTGTGTTGTGAAGTTTCCAAGATTTGGGTAAAGATTTGATGGATTATGGAACAAGAAGTGGCAATAACCTAAGCTTGGGGATGCCCATGGCACCCCCAAGATAATCTAAGGACACCTAAAAGCCAAAGCTTGGGGATGCCCCGGAAGGCATCCCCTCTTTCGTCTACTTCTATCGGTAACTTTACTTGGAGCTATATTTTTATTCATCACATGATATGTGTTTTGCTTGGAGCGTCTTTTATGATTCGAGTCTTTGCTTGTTAGTCTACCACAATCATCCTTGCTGTACACACCTTTTGAGAGAAGCATACATGATTTGGAATTTGATAGAATACTCTATGTGCTTCACTTATATCTTTTTAGCTTTATAGTTTTGCTCTAGTGCTTCACTTATATCTTTTAGAGCACGGTGGTGGATTTGTTTTATAGAAACTATTGATCTCTCATGCTTCACTTAGATTATTTTGAGAGTCTTAATAGCATGGTAATTTGCTTAAAATCCTAATATGCTTGGTATGCAAGATTAATAATAAAACTTTCTTATGAGTGTGTTGAATACTAAGAAAAGTTTGATGCTTGATGATTGTTTTGAGATATGGAGGTAATAATATCAAAGTCATGCTAGTTGGGTAGTTGTGAAATTGAGAAATACTTGTGTTGAGGTTTGCAAGTCCCGTAGCATACACGTATGGTAAACGTTATGCAAACATGAGGTGTTATTTGATTGTCTTCCTTATGAGTGGCGGTCGGGGACGAGCGATGGTCTTTTTGAAGGAAATATGCCCTAGAGGCAATAATAAAGTTATTATTTATTTCCTTATATCATGATAAATGTTTATTATTTCATGCTAGAATTGTATTAGCCGGAAACATAATACATGTGTGAATACATAGACAAACAGAGTGTCACTAGTATGCCTCTACTTGACTAGCTTGTTGATCAAAGATGGTTATGTTTCCTAACCATAGACATGAGTTGTCATTTGATTAACGGGATCACATCATTAGGAGAATGATGTGATTGACTTGACCCATTCTGTTAGCATAGCACTTGATCGTTTAGTTTGTTGCTATTGCTTTCTTCATGACTTATACATGTTCCTATGACTATGAGATTATGCAACTCCCGTTTACCAGAGGAACACTTTGTGTGCCACCAAACGTCACAACGTAACTGGGTGATTATAAAGGTGCTCTACAGGTGTCTTCGAAGGTACTTGTTGGGTTGGCGTATTTCGAGATTAGGATTTGTCACTCCGATTGTCGGAGAGGTATCTTTGGGCCCTCTCGGTAATGCACATCACTTAAGCCTCGCAAGCATTGCAACTAATGAGTTAGTTGCAGGATAATGTATTACAGAACGAGTAAAGAGACTTGCCGGTAACGGGATTGAACTAGGTATTGAGATACCAACGATCGAATCTCGGGCAATAACATACCGATGACAAAGGGAACAACGTATGTTGTTATGCGGTCTGGCCGATAAAGATCTTCATAGAATATGTGGGAGCCAATATGAGCATCCAGGTTCCGCTATTGGTTATTGACCGGAGATGTGTCTCGGTCATGTCTACATTGTTCTCGAACCCGTAGGGTCCGCACGCTTAAGGTTTCGATGATAGTTATATTATGAGTTTATGAGTTTTGATGTACCGAAGGAGTTCGGAGTCCCGAATGAGATCGAGGACATGACGAGGAGTCTCGAAATGGTCGAGACGTAAAGATCTATATATTGGACGACTATATTCGGACATCGGAAAGGTTCCAAGTGATTCGGGTTTTCTTTGAAGTACCGGAGAGTTACGGGAATACGTATTGGGCCTTATTGGGCCATACGGGAAAGAAGGAAAAGGGCCTCAAGGGTGGCCGCACCCCTCCTCTTGGTCTGGTCCGAATTGGACTAGGGAAGGGGGCGCCCCCTTCCTTCCTTCTCCTTTTCCCTTCCTCTTTTCCTATTCCATATGGGAGGTGGAATCCTACTAGGACAAGGGTGTCCTAGTAGGACTCCACACTTGCGCACCCCCTCCTAGGGCCGGCCTCCTCCTCCCTTGCTCCTTTATATACAAGTGCAGGGGGGCACCCCAAAGACACAACAATTGATCCTTAAGATCTATTAGCCGTGTGCGGT
Organism: Triticum aestivum; assembly: GCF_018294505.1. NCBI lineage: Eukaryota > Viridiplantae > Streptophyta > Magnoliopsida > Poales > Poaceae > Triticum > Triticum aestivum. Next base: position 678,742,637 of record NC_057806.1, on the reverse strand, counting down.
GCCCTCCTCCACCATAATCCTCGATAATATTGTAGCGGTGCTTAGGCGAAGCCCTGCGACGGTAGAACATCAAGATCGTCACCACGCTGTCGTGCTGACAGAACTCTTCCCCGGCATTCTGCTGGATCGGAGTCCGGGGATCGTCATCGAGCTGAATGTGTGCTAGAACTCGGAGGTGCCGTACTTTCGGTGCTTGATCGGTCGGGCCGTGAAGACGTACGACTACATCAACCGCGTTGTGCTAACGCTTCCGCTTCCGGTCTACGAGGGTACGTAGACAACACTCTCCCCTCTCGTTGCTATGCATCACCATGATCTTGCGTGTGTGTAGGAATTTTTTTGAAATTACTACGTTCCCCAACAGTGGTATCAGAGCCTAGGTTTCATGCGTTGATGTTGTGCACGAGTAGAACACAAGTGAGTTGTGGGCGATATAAGTCATACTGCTTACCAGCATGTCATACTTTGGTTCGGCGGTATTCTTGGATGAAGCGGCCCGGACCGACATTACGTGTACGCTTACGTGAGACTGGTTCTACCGGCGTGCTTTGCACACAGGTGGCTGGCGGGTGTCAGTTTCTCCAACTTTAGTTGAACCAAGTGTGACTACGCCCGGTCCTTGCGAAGGTTAAAACAACACCAATTTGACAAACTATCATTGTGGTTTTGATGTGTAGGTAAGAACGGTTCTTGCTAAAGCCCATAGCAGCCACGTAAAACTTGCAACAACAAAGTAGAGGATGTCTAACTTGTTTTTGCAGGGCATGTTGTGATGTGATATGGTCAAGACATGATGCTAAATTTTATTGTATGAGATGATCATGTTCTGTAACCGAGTTATCGGCAACTGACAGGAGCCATATGGTTGTCGCTCTATTGTACGCAATGCAATCGCGCTGTAATGCTTTACTTTATCACTAAGCGGTAGCGATAGTCATGGAAGCATAAGATTGGCGAGACGACAACGATGCTATGATGGAGATAAAGGTGTCACGCCGGTGACGATGGTGATCATGACGGTACTTCGGAGATGGAGATCACAAGTACAAGATGATGATGGCCATATCATATCACTTATATTGATTGCATGTGATATTTATCTTTTATGCATCTTATCTTGCTTTGATTGACGGTAGCATTATAAGATGATCCCTCACTAAATTATCAAAGTACAAGTGTTCTCGCTAAGTATGCACCGTTGCGAAAGTTCTTCGTGCTGAGACACCACGTGATGATCGGGTGTGATACACTAGTAGAAAAAGGGTCAAATGTGAGATGCATTAGTGCCGGTTTGAATTTGAGCCGGCACTAATGTGACCATTAGTGCCGGTTCCAACGGCTAGGCGGGCGGGCATCATTAGTACCGGTTCATAGGCAACCTTTAGTACCGGTTCATGCCACGAACCGGTACTAATGAGGCTGTGTCAGGCTATGGTCAGGCTGGGGGCCCCCACGAAGACCTTTAGTACCGGTTCATGCCCTGAACCGGTACTAGAGTTTCTTAGTGAGCTGATTTTTAGTCCCACCTCGCCAAGAGAGAGGCAGTATGAGCGGTTTATAAGCCGTGAGTGCACAGACAATGACGAAGAGTTGCAATGCTCACCTGCATGTTGATTAGCTTCAAGCCTTGCGGAATAGCATAGATTGCACTGAGCTATGTGCAGTGCAGTCTACACTATTCCGAATGGCTTGAAGCAAATTAACCAGCATTACACCTCTTTTTTATTTTTAATAACTTATTTGAACTCCGGACTTCTTTTGTGTTCAGTATGCAGCATTCAAAGCGACGTCATCAATTTCCAACATGTTCTAACATCATTTGTTGTTTTTCGGTCATTTACCTAATTGTTTAGAGAGCTAAATGACCGTGAAATTGAAAATCACTACAAAATGAATTCTGAAAATGTTGAAACTTGGCATGGTATCATCATTTCACCCGCATAGCATGTGCGAAAGAGTAGAGAGGGTCACTTCTAGTTTGGACGCACTTCGTGTACAAACTGGAAAAACTCTTTCGGAGTATCAGGGTTTCGGACGAGAACTCATCTGTTACACGGGCACTTCAATGTTTTTTAAACTTATTTGAACTCCGGACTTCTTTTGTGTTCAGTATGCAGCATTCAAAGCGACGTCATCAATTTCCAACATGTTCTGACATCATTTGTTGTTTTTCGGTCATTTACCTAATTGTTTAGAGAGCTAAATGACCGTGAAATTGAAAATCACTACAAAATGACTTCTGAAAATGTTGAAACTTGGCATGGTATCATCATTTCAGCCGCATAGCATGTGAGAAAGAGTAGAGAGGGTCACTTCTAGTTTGGACGCACTTCGTGTACAAACTGGACAAACTCTTTCGGAGTATCAGGGTTTCGGACGAGAACTCATCTGTTACACAGGCACTTCAATGTTTTCTAAACTTATTTGAACTCCGAACTTTTTTTGTGTTCAGTATGCAGCATTCAAAGCGACGTCATCAATTTCCAACATGTTCTAACATCATTTGTTGTTTTCCGGTCATTTACCTAATTGTTTAGAGCGCTAAATGACCGTGAAATTAAAAATCACTACAAAATGAATTCTGAAAATGTTGAAACTTGACATGGTATCATCATTTCACCCGCATAACATGTGCGAAAGAGTAGAGAGGGTCACGGCAAAATTTGGACGCACTTCGTGTACAAACTGGACAAACTCTTTTGGAGTATCAGGGTTTCGGACGAGAACTCATCTGTTACACGGGCAGTTCAATGTTTTTTAAACTTATTTGAACTCCAGACTTCTTTTGTGTTTAGTATGCAGCATTCAAAGTGACGTCATCAATTTCCAACATGTTCTGACATCATTTGTTGTTTTTCGGTCATTTACCTAATTGTTTAGAGAGCTAAATGACCGTGAAATTGAAAATCACTACAAAATGACTTCTGAAAATGTTGAAACTTGGCATGGTATCATCATTTCACCCGCATAGCATGTGCGAAAGAGTAGAGAGGGTCACTTCTAGTTTGGATGCACTTCGTGTACAAACTGGACAAACTCTTTCGGAGTATCAGGGTTTCGGACGAGAACTCATCTGTTACACGGGCACTTCACTGTTTTTTAAATTTATTTGAACTCCGGACTTCTTTTGGGTTCATTATGCAGCATTCAAAGCGACGTCATCAATTTCCAACATGTTCTGACATCATTTGTTGTTTTTGGGTCATTTACCTAATTGTTTAGAGAGCTAAATGACCATGAAATTGAAAATCACTACAAAATGACTTCTGAAAATGTTGAAACTTGGCATGGTATCATCATTTCACCCGCATAGCATGTGCAAAAGAGTAGAGAGGGTCACTTCTAGTTTGGACGCACTTCGTGTACAAACTGGACAAACTCTTTCGGAGTATCAGGGTTTCGGACGAGAACTCATCTGTTACACGGGCACTTCAATGTTTTTTAAACTTATTTGAACTCCGGACTTCTTTTGTGTTCAGTATGCAGCATTCAAAGCAACGTCATCAATTTCCAACATGTTCTGACATCATTTGTTGTTTTTCGGTCATTTACCTAATTGTTTAGAGAGCTAAATGACCGTGAAATTAAAAATCACTACAAAATGACTTCTGAAAAAGTTGAAACTTGGCATGGTATCATCATTTCACCCGCATAGCATGTGCGAAAGAGTAGAGAGGGTCACTTCTAGTTTGGATGCACTTCGTGTACAAACTGCATAAACTCTTTCGGAGTATCAGGGTTTCGGACGAGAACTCATCTGTTACACGGGCACTTCAATGTTTTATAAACTTATTTAAACTCCGTACTTCTTTTGTGTTCAGTATGCAGCATTCAAAGCGACGTCATCAATTTCCAACATGTTCTGACATCATTTGTTGTTTTTCGGTCATTTACCTAATTGTTTAGAGAGCTAAATGACCGTGAAATTGAAAATCACTACAAAATGACTTCTGAAAATGTTGAAACTTGGCATGGTATCATCATTTCACCCGCATAGCATGTGCGAAAGAGTACAGAGGGTCACTTCTAGTTTGGACGCACTTCGTGTACAAACTGGACAAACTCTTTCGGAGTATCAGGGTTTCGGACGAGAACTCATCTGTTACACAGGCACTTCAATGTTTTCTAAACTTATTTGAACTCCGGACTTCTTTTGTGTTTAGTATGCAGCATTCAAAGCGACGTCATCAATTTCCAACATGTTCTGACATCATTTGTTGTTTTTCGGTCATTTACTAATTGTTTAGAGAGCTAAATGACCGTGAAATTAAAAATCACTACAAAATGAATTCTGAAAACGTTGAAACTTGACATGGTATCATCATTTCACCCTCATAACATGTGCGAAAGAGTAGAGAGGGTCACAGCAAAATTTGGACGTACTTCGTGTACAAACTGGACAAACTCTTTCGGAGTATCAGGGTTTCGAACGAGAACTCATCTGTTACACGGGCAATTCAATGTTTTTTAAACTTATTTGAACTCCGTACTTCTTTTGTGTTTAGTATGCAACACTAAAGTGATGTCATCAATTTCCAACATGTTCTGACATCATTTGTTATTTTTCGGTCATTTACCTAATTTTTAGAGAGCTAAATGACCGTGAAATTGAAAATCACTACAAAATGACTTCTGAAAATGTTGAAACTTGGCATGGTATCATCATTTCACCCGCATAGCATGTGGGAAAGAGTAGAGAGGGTCACTTCTAGTTTGGATGCACTTAGTGTACAAACTGGACAAACTCTTCCGGAGTATCAGGGTTTCGGACGAGAACTCATCTGTTACACGGGCACTTCACTGTTTTTTAAACTTATTTGAACTCCGGACTTCTTTTGTGTTCATTATGCAGCATTCAAAGCGACGTCATCAATTTCCAACATGTTCTGACATCATTTGTCGTTTTTCGGTCATTTACCTAATTGTTTAGAGAGCTCAATGACCGTGAAATTGAAAATCACTACAAAATGACTTCTGAAAATGTTCAAACTTGCCATGGTATCATCATTTCACCCTCATAACATGTGCGAAAGAGTAGAGAGGGTCACCGCAAAATTTGGACGTACTTCGTGTACAAACTGGACAAACTCTTTCGGAGTATCAGGGTTTCGAACGAGAACTCATCTGTTACACAGGAAATTCAATGTTTTTTAAACTTATTTGAACTCCAGACTTCTTTTGTGTTTAGTATGCAACATTAAAGTGATGTCATCAATTTCCAACATGTTCTGACATCATTTGTTGTTTTTCGGTCATTTACCTAATTGTTTAGAGAGCTAAATGATTTCTGAAAATGATCGTGAAATTGAAAATCACTACAAAATGACTTCTGAAAATGTTGAAACTTGGCATGGTATCATCATTTCACCCGCATAGCATGTGCGAAAGAGTAGAGAGGGTCACTTCTAGTTTGGATGCACTTAGTGTACAAACTGGACAAACTCTTTCGGAGTATCAGGGTTTCGGACGAGAACTCATCTGTTACACGGGCACTTCACTGTTTTTTAAACTTATTTGAACTCCGGACTTCTTTTGTGTTCATTACGCAGCATTCAAAGCGACGTCATCAATTTCCAACATGTTCTGACATCATTTGTCGTTTTTCGGTCATTTACCTAATTGTTTAGAGAGCTAAATGATCGTGAAATTGAAAATCACTACAAAATGACTTCTGAAAATGTTGAAACTTGGCATGGTATCATCATTTCACCCGCATAGCATGTGCGAAAGAGTAGAGAGGGTCACTTCTAGTTTGGACGCACTTCGTGTACAAACTGGACAAACTCTTTCGGAGTATCAGGGTTTCGGACGAGAACTCGTCTGTTACACGAGCACTTCAATGTTTTTTAAACTTATTTGAACTCCGGACTTCTTTTGTGTTCAGTATGCAACATTCAAAGCAACGTCATCAATTTCCAACATGTTCTGACATCATTTGTTGTTTTTCGGTCATTTACCTAATTGGTTAGAGAGCTAAATGACCGTGAAATTGAAAATCACTACAAAATGACTTCGGAAAATGTTGAAACTTGGCATGGTATCATCATTTCACCCGCATAGCATGTGCGAAAGAGTAGAGAGGGTCACTTCTAGTTTGGACGCAGTTCGTGTACAAACTGGATAAACTCTTTCGGAGTATCAGGGTTTCGGACGAGAACTCATCTGTTACAGGGGCACTTCAATGTTTTTTAAACTTATTTGAACTCCGGACTTCTTTTCTGTTCAGTATGCAGCATTCAAAGCGACGTCATCAATTTCCAATATGTTCTGACATCATTTGCTGTTTTTCGGTCATTTACCTAATTGTTTAGAGAGCTAAATGATCGTGAAATTGAAAATCACTACAAAATGACTTCTGAAAATGTTGAAACTTGGCATGTTATCATCATTTCACCCGCATAGCATGTGCGAAAGAGTAGAGAGGGTCACTTCTAGTTTGGATGCACTTCGTGTACAAACTGGACAAACTCTTTCGGAGTATCAGGGTTTCGGACGAGAACTCATCTGTTACACGGGCACTTCACTGTTTTTTAAACTTATTTGAACTCCGGACTTCTTTTGTGTTTAGTATGCAACATTCAAAGCAACGTCATCAATTTCCAACATGTTCTGACATCATTTGTTGTTTTTCGGTCATTTACCTAATTGTTTAGAGAGCTAAATGACCGTGAAATTGAAAATCACTACAAAATGACTTCTGAAAATGTTGAAACTTGGCATGGTATCATCATTTCACCCGCATAGCATGTGCGAAAGAGTAGAGAGGGTCACTTCTAGTTTGGACGCACTTCGTGTACAATATGGACAAACTCTTTCGGAGTATCAGGGTTTCGGACGAGAACTCATCTGTTACACGGGCACTTCAATGTTTTTAAAGTTATTTGAACTCCGAACTTCTTTTGTGTTCAGTATGCAGCATTCAAAGCGACGTCAACAATTTCCAACATGTTCTGACATCATTTGTCGTTTTTCGGTCATTTACCTAATTGTTTAGAGAGCTAAATGACCGTGAAATTGAAAATCACTACAAAATGACTTCTGAAAATGTTGAAACTTGGCATGGTATCATCATTTCACCCGCATAGCATGTGCAAAAGAGTAGAGAGGGTCACTTCTAGTTTGGACGCACATAGTTTACAAACTGGACAAACTCTTTCGGAGTATCAGGGTTTCGGACGAGAACTCATCTGTTACACGGGCACTTCAATGTTTTTTAAACTTATTTGAACTCCGGACTTCTTTTGTGTTCAGTATGCAGCATTCAAAGCGACCCATCAATTTACAACATGTTCTGACATCATTTGTTGTTTTTCGGTCATTAACCTAATTGTTTAGAGAGCTAAATGACCGTGAAATTGAAAATCACTACAAAATGACTAATGAAAATGTTGAAACTTGGCATGGTATCATCATTTCACCCGCATAGCATGTGCGAAAGAGTAGAGAGGGTCACTTCTAGTTTGGACGCAATTCGTGTACAAACCGGACAAACTCTTTCGGAGTATCAGGGCTTCGGACGAGAACTCATCTGTTACACGGGCACTTCAATGTTTTTTAAACTTATTTGAACTCCGGACTTATTTTGTGTTCAGTATGCAGCATTCAAAGCGACGTCATCAATTTCCAACATGTTCTGACATCATTTGTTGTTTTTCGGTCATTTACCTAATTGTTTAGAGAGCTAAATGACCGTGAAATTGAAAATCACTACAAAATGACTTCTGAAAATGTTGAAACTTGGCATGGTATCATCATTTCACCCGCATAGCATGTGCGAAAGAGGAGAGAGGGTCACTTCTAGTTTGGACGCACTTAGTGTACAAACTGGACAAACTCTTTTGTAGTATCAGGGTTTCGGACGAGAACTCATCTGTTACACAGGCACTTTAATGTTTTTTAAACTTATTTGAACTCCGAACTTCTTTTGTGTTCAGTATGCAGCATTCAAAGCGACGTCATCAATTTCCAACATGTTCTGACATCATTTGTTGTTTTTCGGTCATTTACCTAATTGTTTAGAGAGCTAAATGACCGTGAAATTGAAAATCACTACAAAATGACTTCTGAAAATGTTGAAACTTGGCATGGTATCATCATTTCACCCGCATAGCATGTGCGAAAGAGTAGAGAGGGTCACTTCTAGTTTGGACGCAATTCGTGTACAAACCGGACAAACTCTTTCGGAGTATCAGGGCTTCGGACGAGAACTCATCTGTTACACGGGCACTTCAATGTTTTTTAAACTTATTTGAACTCCGGACTTATTTTGTGTTCAGTATGCAGCATTCAAAGCGATGTCATCAATTTCCAACATGTTCTGACATCATTTGTTGTTTTTCGGTCATTTACCTAATTGTTTAGAGAGCTAAATGACCGTGAAATTGAAAATCACTACAAAATGAACTTCTGAAAATGTTGAAACTTGGCATGGTATCATCATTTCACCCGCATAGCATGTGCGAAAGAGTAGAGAGGGTCACGGCAAAACTTGGACGCACTTCGTGTACAAACTGGACAAACTCTTTCGGAGTATCAGGGTTTCGGACGAGAACTCATCTGTTACACAGGCACTTCAATGTTTTTTAAACTTATTTGAACTCTGGACTTCTTTTGTGTTCAGTATGCAGCATTCAAAGCGACGTCATCAATTTCCAACATGTTCTGACATCATTTGTTGTTTTTCGGTCATTTACCTAATTGTTTAGAGAGCTAAATGACCGTGAAATTGAAAATCACTACAAAATGACTTCTGAAAATGTTGAAACTTGGCATGGTATCATCATTTCACCCGCATAGCATGTGCGAAAGAGTAGAGAGGGTCACTTCTAAGTTGGACGCACTTCATGTACAAACTGGCAAACTCTTTCGGAGTATCAGGGTTTCGGACGAGAACTCATCTGTTACACGGGCACTTCAATGTTTTTTAAACTTATTTGAACTCCGGACTTTTTTGTGTTCAGTATGCAGCATTCAAAGCGACGCCATCAATTTCCAACATGTTCTGACATCATTTGTTGTTTTTCGGTCATTTACCTAATTGTTTAGAGAGCTAAATGACCGTGAAATTGAAAATCACTACAAAATGACTTATGAAAATGTTGAAACTTGGCATGGTATCATCATTTCACCCGCATAGCATGTGCGAAAGAGTAGAGAGGGTCACTTCTAGTTTGGACGCACTTCATGTACAAACCGGACAAACTCTTTCGGAGTATCAGGGCTTCGGACAAGAACTCATCTGTTACACGGGCACTTCAATGTTTTTTAAACTTATTTGAACTCCGGACTTCTTTTGTGTTCAGTATGCAGCATTCAAAGTGACGTCATCAATTTCCAACATGTTCTGACATCATTTGTTGTTTTTCGGTCATTTACCTAATTGTTTAGAGAGCTAAATGACCGTGAAATTGAAAATCACTACAAAATGACTTCTGAAAATGTTGAAACTTGGCATGGTATCATCATTTCACCCGCATAGCATGTGCGAAAGAGTAGAGAGGGTCACTGCAAAACTTGGACGCACTTCGTGTACAAACTGGACAAACTCTTTCGGAGTATCAGGGTTTCGGACGAGAACTCATCTGTTACACGGGCACTTCAATGTTTTTTAAACTTATTTGAACTCCGGACTTATTTTGTGTTCAGTATGCAGCATTCAAAGCGACGTCATCAATTTCCAACATGTTCTGACATCATTTGTTGTTTTTCGGTCATTTACCTAATTGTTTAGAGAGCTAAATGACCGTGAAATTGAAAATCACTACAAAATGACTTCTGAAAATGTTGAAACTTGGCATGGTATCATCATTTCACCCGCATAGCATGTGCGAAAGAGTAGAGAGGGTCACTTCTAAGTTTGGACGCACTTAGTGTACAAACTGGACAAACTCTTTCGTAGTATCAGGGTTTCGGACGAGAACTCATCTGTTACACAGGCACTTTAATGTTTTTTAAACTTATTTGAACTCCGGACTTCTTTTGTGTTCAGTATGCAGCATTCAAAGAGACGTCATCAATTTCCAACATGTTCTGACATCATTTGTTGTTTTTCGATCATTTACCTAATTGTTTAGAGAGCTAAATGATCGTGAAATTGAAAATCACTACAAAATGACTTCTGAAAATGTTGAAACTTGGCATGGTATCATCATTTCACCCGCATAGCATGTGCGAAAGAGTAGAGAGGGTCACTTCTAGTTTGGACGCACTTCATGTACAAACTGGCAAACTCTTTCGGAGTATCAGGGTTTCGGACGAGAACTCATCTGTTACACGGGCACTTCAATGTTTTTTAAACTTATTTGAACTCCGGACTTTTTTGTGTTCAGTATGCAGCATTCAAAGCGACGCCATCAATTTCCAACATGTTCTGACATCATTTGTTGTTTTTCGGTCATTTACCTAATTGTTTAGAGAGCTAAATGACCGTGAAATTGAAAATCACTACAAAATGAATTCTGAAAATGTTGAAACTTGGCATGGTATCATCATTTCACCCGCATAGCATGTGCGAAAGAGTAGAGAGGGTCACTGCAAAAATTGGACGCACTTCATGTACAAACTGGACAAACTCTTTCGGAGTATCAGGGTTTCGGACGAGAACTCATCTGTTACACGGGCACTTCAATGTTTTTTAAACTTATTTGAACTCCGGACTTCTTTTGTGTTCAGTATGCAGCATTCAAAGTGACGTCATCAATTTCCAACATGTTCTGACATCATTTGTTGTTTTTCGGTCATTTACCTAATTGTTTAGAGAGCTAAATGACCGTGAAATTGAAAATCACTACAAAATGAATTCTGAAAATGTTGAAACTTGGCATGGTATCATCATTTCACCCGCATAGCATGTGCGAAAGAGTAGAGAGGGTCACGGCAAAACCTGGACGCACTTCATGTACAAACTGGACAAACTCTTTCGGAGTATCAGGGTTTCGGACGAGAACTCATCTGTTACACGGGCACTTCAATGTTTTCTAAACTTATTTGAACTCCGGACTTCTTTTGTGTTCAGTATGCAGCATTCAAAGCGACGTCATCAATTTCCAACATGTTCTGACATCATTTGTTGTTTTTCGGTCATTTACCTAATTGTTTAGAGAGCTAAATGACCGTGAAATTGAAAATCACTACAAAATGAACTTCTGAAAATGTTGAAACTTGGCATGGTATCATCATTTCACCCGCATAGCATGTGCGAAAGAGTAGAGAGGGTCACGGCAAAACTGGACGCACTTCATGTACAAACTGGACAAACTCTTTCGGAGTATCAGGGTTTCGGACGAGAACTCATCTGTTACACGGGCACTTCAATGTTTTTTAAACTTATTTGAACTCCGGACTTCTTTTGTGTTCAGTATGCAGCATTCAAAGCGACGTCATCAATTTCCAACATGTTCTGACATCATTTGTTGTTTTTCGGTCATTTACCTAATTGTTTAGAGAGCTAAATGACCGTGAAATTGAAAATCACTACAAAATGAACTCTGAAAATGTTGAAACTTGGCATGGTATCATCATTTCACCCGCATAGCATGTGCGAAAGAGTAGAGAGGGTCACGGCAAAATTGGACGCACTTCGTGTACAAATCGGACAAACTCTTTCGGAGTATCAGGGTTTCGGACGAGAACTCATCTGTTACACGGGCACTTCAATGTTTTTTAAACTTATTTGAACTCCAGACTTCTTTTGTGTTCAGTATGCAGCATTCAAAGCGACGTCATCAATTTCCAACATGTTCTGACATCATTTGTTGTTTTTCGGTCATTTACCTAATTGTTTAGAGATCTAAATGACCGTGAAATTGAAAATCACTACAAAATGACTTCTGAAAATGTTGAAACTTGGCATGGTATCATCATTTCACCCGCATAGCATGTGCGAAAGAGTAGAGAGGGTCACGTCAAAGTTGGACGCACTTCATGTACAAACTGAACAAACTCTTTCGGAGTATCAGGGTTTCGGACGAGAACTCATCTGTTACACGGGCACTTCAATGTTTTTTGAACTTATTTGAACTCCGGACTTCTTTTGTGTTCAGTATGCAGCATTCAAAGTGACGTCATCAATTTCCAACATGTTCTGACATCATTTGTTGTTTTTCAGTCATTTACCTAATTGTTTAGAGAGCTAAATGACCGTGAAATTGAAAATCACTACAAAATGACTTCTGAAAATGTTGAAACTTGGCATGGTATCATCATTTCACCCGCATAGCATGTGCGAAAGAGTAGAGAGGGTCACTTCTAAGTTGGACGCACTTCGTGTACAAACTGGACAAACTCTTTCGGAGTATCGGGGTTTCGGACGACAACTCATCTGTTACACGGGCACTTCAATGTTTTTAAAGTTATTTGAACTCCGAACTTCTTTTGTGTTCAGTATGCAGCATTCAAAGCGACGTCATCAATTTCCAACATGTTCTGACATCATTTGTTGTTTTACGGTCATCTACCTAATTGCTTAGAGAGCTAAATGACCGTGAAATTGAAAATCACTACAAAATGACTTCTGAAAATGTTGAAACTTGGCATGGTATCATCATTTCACCCGCATAGCATGTGCGAAAGAGTAGAGAGGGTCACTTCTAAGTTTGGACGCACTTCATGTACAAACTGGACAAACTCTTTCGGAGTATCAGGGTTTCGGACGAGAACTCATCTGTTACACGGGCACTTCAATGTTTTTGAAACTTATTTGAACTCCGGACTTCTTTTGTGTTCAGTATGCAGCATTCAAAGAGACGTCATCAATTTCCAACATGTTCTGACATCATTTGTTGTTTTTCGGTCATTTACCTAATTGTTTAGAGTGCTAAATGACCGTGAAATTGAAAATCACTACAAAATGACTTCTGAAAATGTTCAAACTTGGCATGGTATCAACATTTCACCCGCATAGCATGTGCGAAAGAGTAGAGAGGGTCACTGCAAAGTTGGACGCACTTCGTGTACAAACTGGACAAACTCTTTCGGAGTATCAGGGTTTCGGACGAGAACTCATCTGTTACACGGGCACTTCAATGTTTTTAAACTTATTTGAACTCCGGACTTCTTTTGTGTTCAGTATGCAGCATTCAAAGCGACATCATCAATTTCCAACATGTTCTGACATCATTTGTTGTTTTTCGGTCATTTACCTAATTGTTTAGAGAGCTAAATGACCGTGAAAGTGAAAATCACTACAAAATGACTTCTGAAAAAGTTGAAACTTGGCATGGTATCATCATTTCACCCGCATAGCATGTGCGAAAGAGTAGAGAGGGTCACTTCTAGTTTGGACGCACTTCGTGTACAAACTGGACAAACTCTTTCGGAGTATCAGGGTTTCGGACGAGAACTCATCTGTTACACGGGCACTTCAATGTTTTTAAAGTTATTTGAACTCCGAACTTCTTTTGTGTCCAGTATGCAGCATTCAAAGCGACGTCATCAGTTTCCAACATGTTCTGACATCATTTGTTGTTTTACGGTCATCTACCTAATTGCTTAGAGAGCTAAATGACCGTGAAATTGAAAATCACTACAAAATGACTTCTGAAAATGTTGATACTTGGCATGGTATCATCATTTCACCCGCATAGCATGTGCGAAAGAGTAGAGAGGGTCACTTCTAGTTTGGACGCACTTCATGTACAAACTGGACAAACTCTTTCGGAGTATCAGGGTTTCGGACGAGAACTCATCTGTTACACGGGCACTTCAATGTTTTTTAAACTTATTTGAACTCCGGACTTCTTTTGTGTTCAGTATGCAGCATTCAAAGCGACGTCATCAATTTCCAACATGTTCTGACATCATTTGTTGTTTTCCGGTCATTTACCTAATTGTTTAGAGAGCTAAATGACCGTGAAATTGAAAATCACTACAAAATGACTTCTGAAAATGTTGAAACTTGGCATGGTATCATCATTTCACCCGCATAGCATGTGCGAAAGAGTAGAGAGGGTCACGGCAAAACTGGATGCACTTCGTGTACAAACTGGACAAACTCTTTCGGAGTATCAGGGTTTCGGACGAGAACTCATCTGTTACACGGGCACTTCAATGTTTTTTAAACTTATTTGAACTTCGGACTTCTTTTGTGTTCAATATGCAGCATTCAAAGCGACGTCATCAATTTCCAACATGTTCTGACATCATTTGTTGTTTTTCGTCATTTACCTAATTGTTTAGAGAGCTAAATGACCGTGAAATTGAAAATCACTACAAAATGAACTTCTGAAAATGTTGAAACTTGGCATGGTATCAACATTTCACCCGCATAGCATGTGCGAAAGAGTAGAGAGGGTCACTTCTAGTTTGGACGCACTTCGTGTACAAACTGGACAAACTCTTCCGGAGTATCAGGGTTTCGGACGAGAACTCATCTGTTACACGGGCACTTCAATGTTTTTTAAACTTATTTGAACTCCGGACTTCTTTTGTGTTCAGTATGCAGCATTCAAAGAGACGTCATCAATTTCCAACATGTTCTGACATCATTTGTTGTTTTTCGGGCATTTACCTAATTGTTTAGAGAGCTAAATGACCGTGAAATTGAAAATCACTACAAAATGACTTCTGAAAATGTTGAAACTTGGCATGGTATCATCATTTCACCCGCATAGCATGTGCGAAAGAGTAGAGAGGGTCACTTCTAGTTTGGACGCACTTCATGTACAAACCAAACAAACTCTTTCGGAGTATCAGGGTTTCGGACGAGAACTCATCTGTTACACGGGCACTTCAATGTTTTTTGAACTTATTTGAACTCCGGACTTCTTTTGTGTTCAGTATGCAGCATTCAAAGTGACGTTATCAATTTCCAACATGTTCTGACATCATTTGTTGTTTTTCAGTCATTTACCTAATTGTTTAGAGAGCTAAATGACCGTGAAATTGAAAATCACTACAAAATGACTTCTGAAAATGTTGAAACTTGGCATGGTATCATCATTTCACCCGCATAGCATGTGCGAAAGACTAGAGAGGGTCACTTCTAGTTTGGACGCACTTCGTGTACAAACTGGACAAACTCTATCGGAGTATCAGGGTTTCGGACGAGAACTCATCTGTTACACGGGCACTTCAATGTTTTTTGAACTTATTTGATTCCTGACTTCTTTTGTGTTCAGTATGCAGCATTCAAAGCGACGTCATCAATTTCCAACATGTTCTGACATCATTTGTTGTTTTTCGGTCATTTACCTAATTGTTTAGAGAGCTAAATGACAGTGAAATTGAAAATCACTACAAAATGACTTCTGAAAATGTTGAAACTTGGCATGGTATCATCATTTCACCCACATAGCATGTGCGAAAGAGTAGAGAGGGTCACTTCTAGTTTGGACGCACTTCATGTACAAACCAAACAAACTCTTTCGGAGTATCAGGGTTTCGGACGAGAACTCATCTGTTACACGGGCACTTCAATGTTTTTTGAACTTATTTGAACTCCGGACTTCTTTTGTGTTCAGTATGCAGCATTCAAAGTGACGTCATCAATTTCCAACATGTTCTGACATCATTTGTTGTTTTTCAGTCATTTACCTAATTGTTTAGAGAGCTAAATGACCGTGAAATTGAAAATCACTACAAAATGACTTCTGAAAATGTTGAAACTTGGCATGGTATCATCATTTCACCCGCATAGCATGTGCGAAAGAGTAGAGAGGGTCATGGCAAAAACTGGACGCACTTCGTGTACAAACTGGAAATAGAAGAAAAGAAATAATGCAGAAAAGAAAAAAAACTATACAAAAAATTACTCAAAAATAAATAGAAGAAAATAAATAATGCAGAAAAGAAAAAAACTATATAAAAAATTAATCAAAAATAAATAGAATAAAATAAATATTGCAGAAAAGAAAAAACTATATATAAAATAAATTTGGCGCGCCGCTCAGTGTGCCTGCCAGACCTAGGGTGTGCAAATGCAGGCCCAGAAGGGCCAGCAGAATCACTCGGCAGCGCGCCCTAGTTAGGCCCAGAAGCCTGCTATATAGAGAAGCTCGAAGGAGCAGCCGCGGCTGGGTTTATAAACCAGTGCGGCTGCCCTTCGCTCGGCGAGGTGGGACTAAACATTTGTGCACCGCCGGTGGCAGCGCACAACCATTAGTACTGGTTGGTGGCTCCAACCGGTACTGAAGGGGGCTCTTTAGTACCGGTTCGTGCCACGAACCGGTACTAAAGGGGTCGTTTCCCGCCCCTTGGCCTGGCGAAAATTGGTCTTTAGTACCGGTTGGTGGCTCCAATCGGTACTAAAGACCCCTCCTATATATGTGGCACTTACAAAAAAACCAGTTTCATCGACCACGAGTACTTCTTCTCGATCCAACTTCTTCGCCGCGCCCGTCGCCCATCGCGCGCCGCCCTCGCCGCCCCCGCCGCCCGTCGTTGCTGTCACCACCGTCGCCCACGCCACCCGTCGTCGCCGTCACCGCCGTCGACCCCGCGCGCCGCGCCTGTCACGCTGCCGCTTCTCGCCCCCGCCGCGCCCGTCCCCGTCGTCGCCCACCGCCCCCCGCTCGTACACACACACACACCACACACCACACACACACACACACATTGTTTTTACTTATTTTCTATTTTCTGTTGTTTAGATTAATGTTAGATAAATTACGTAGATAATAATGTTAAATGTAAATGTTAGATGAATTATATGGAAAAGATGTTAAATATTAATGTGAAATATATTTTACATGAATTAGAACAAGTTGAACTAGTTGAATTAGTATAGCTAGATATTAATTAGGTATATATATGAGATTTGAACTAGTTGAATTAATATAACTAGTTTATTTTTAGTATGAAAATTAATAGAACAAGTTTATTTTTAGTAAGAAAATTTAGGTATATGAGATTTGATGATCTGATCAAAATATTACTATATATAACTACCTACTTTATTTTAGTAAGAAATTAATAGAACTAGTTTATTTTTAGTAAATGCTTAGTTGAATTAATAGAACTAGTTTATTTAGTTGAATTAATAGAACTAGTTTATTTAGTTGAATTAATAGAACTAGTAAGTGTTTAATGTTTCACCTATATATGAACATATGTTAGATATTAGATATAAATTATATGTTATATATATATATATATTTAATTTAGTTATATGAGATTTCATTATCTAATTAACATTTTATTATATAGAACTAGCTACCTTATTTTAGTAGGAAAATTAATAGAACTAGTTTAGTTGAATTTATTAGTTGAACTAGTTAGTTGAATTAGTTCAATTAATTAGGTATATTCTTCGTAAGTGCTTAGTTGAATTAGTTTAATTAATTAGTTGAACTAGTTGAATTAACATAATTAGTTGAATTAATAGAACTAATAAGTGTTTAATGTTCACCTATGAACATAGGAATGTCGACTGACGACGAACACGATTTCATTATGTGCAAATACTGCAAAGACCAGCGCGGCCTGTGCGGCAGAAATTTTCTAGTTGATGATAGACGCTTCAGCATCAAGCTGGATGAGAACTTTGAAGTGGATACAGTAAGTCACAATGACAAGTCTTTTTTCGTAATTAAGCATGACTTATGCTTCATTTGCTTCACCTTTTAATTTTAATTTTTCACTATTCTACTAGCGTATCCCCTGCCATGCAAGAATTTTTGTCTTGGATAAGATAGGTTTTAGTCCTAACGAAACTATGGAGGTAAAAAGAGTTTACTTGAAGACCGAGCATGGTTATACCTTCAACGTCAAATTATACAATGCAGACACATACACCTATTTTGAATGCAAAACTTGGCAAGCACTATGCAAGGCTTATGCATTTGAGCCTGATATGGTTATCACCTTTGATATTCGTCCGGAAGATGATATTGAAGGTAATAGAGACATCTGGGTCGATGTGCAGACGCCTCCAGTTCTACCATTATGTGAGTTTCTCAACCATATTTATGTCTTCGATATGAGATTATTTGAACCAGTTGAATAATTAATAGATCTCAATTTATATTGACAGCTTACTTCCAATCAAGCAAACATGTCCGGCGCTTGGTAGACAGGACCGTCCACTGTCCCGGGGCTGAACTAAACTGCGAGGAGACAAGTCATTATGTTTCATGGCTTGAGGATCTTGATGCTGTCAAGACAAATTTCTTTCCTGCACTTAGAAATGTTAGTACTCAAAACGTGCGACCAATAGTGTTCGTACTGAACTACGGTCACATATATTTAGGAAAGATGGTAAGATTTCTACTATTTCTCCTCAGTGCATCTTTTGCATACATTATTTTTTTAAGCTAAACTTCATTGCTAAGTATGTTACTATACGATGTTCTTCAACAGGGACTCCCGATGAATGTTGTGCCTGATTGGATCGAGACTAAAGGTACCATGAATATTGTTAGCTTACGGCCAAGATATCCTACAATGCACTTTAGTGCATTCAGGATTTCTAATAGCGAGGAATGCTTAATAGTAAAAGACTGGAGCAAAATTGTGAACGATCACAGAGAAGTACTAGGGGGCAGCAATCAGAAGCGCAACCCACGATTAGGAGACAGGTTCATCTGCATGCTCCAATATGATGAATCAGCAAAGCTATACATGTTCTATGCTATTTTACCTGAGAGAGAGCAGCAGGAGTGATTAATTAGCTAGTTCATGCTCTTAGTACTTGTCCTCTCATGTCCGTGTTCTTCGTCCTGAACTTAATCTCAAAGAGTGATTTGCTTTTGTGGTGTTATGAACGCTTATAATATCATTACCATGTTGAACTCGATGATATCTTTGCTATGAAAACCGTTGGTGATGATATATATGATGCAAGAGTTTTTATATTAATTAATATGATGATGATGATGAGTTATTATATCATTTATGAAAGAAATTGCATATTAGTTTCAACTGGATGGATTCTAGCTAAGTGATCAAGTATATGCCATATCCATATTACCTCGATCACTTAAGTAGGTGATCAAGTATATATAATATGGATATGACATATACTTGATGACTTAGCTAGGATCCACACGCATCCAGTCAAACTAATCACCTAATGATTTAACAACTCATTATAATGTAAAACAATCACTAAATTAAATTGAAAACACAAAATTAAAGTAAAATAAAAAATAAAACCAAAACATTTAGTACCGGTTGGTGTTACCAACCGGTACTAATGTCCTACGCGCCCACGGAGCTGGCTCGTGCCACGTGGTTGCCCTTTAGCACCGGTTCGTGCTGAACCGGTACTAAAGGGGGGGGGGCTTTAGTGCCTACAATTTAGTGCCGGTTACCGAACCGGCACTAAAGGCCCTTATGAACCGGTGTTATTGCCCGGTTCTGCACTAGTGATAGGCTCTACGTTCAAATACAACAGGTGCAAAACAGTTGCACACGCGAAATACTCAGGTTAAACTTGAAGAGCCTAGCATATAACAGATGTGGCCTCGGAACACGGAGACCGAAAGGTCGAGCGTGAATCATATAGTAGATATGATCAACGTAGTGATGTTCACCATTGAAACTACTCCATCTCACGTGATGATCGGACATGGTTTAGTTGATTTGGATCACGTGATCACTTAGAGGATTAGAGGGATGTCTATCTAAGTGGGAGTTCTTAAGTAATATGATTAATTGAACTTTAATTTAACATGAACTTAGTCCTGATAGTATTTTTCAGATCATGTTGCAGATCAATAGCTCGCGTTGTTGCTTCCCTGTGTTTATTTTGATATGTTCCTAGAGAAAACTAAGTTAAAAGATGTTAGTAGCAATGATGCGGATTGGATCCGTGATCTGAGGTTTATCCTCATTGCTGCACAGAAGAATTATGTCCTTTATGCACCGCTAGGTGACAGACCTATTGCAGGAGCAGATGCAGACGTTATGAACGTTTGGCTAGCTCAATATGATGACTACCTAATAGTTTAGTGCACCATGCTTAAACGGCTTAGAATCGGGATTTCAAAGACGTTTTGAACGTCATGGACCATATGAGATGTTCCAGGAGTTGAAGTTAATATTTCAAGCAAATACCCGAGTTGAGAGATATGAAGTCTCCAACAAGTTCTATAGCTAAAAGATGGAGGAGAATAGCTCAAGTAGTGAGCATGTGCTCAGATTGTCTAGGTACTACAATCGCTCGAATCAAGTGGGAGTTAATCTTCCAGATAAAATGGTGATTGACAGAATTCTCTAGTCACCATCACCAAGTTAGTAGAACTTCGTGATGAACTATGATATGCAAGGGATAACGGAAACGATTCCCAAGCTCTTCGTAATGCTAAAATCGACGAAGGTAGAAATCAAGAAAAATATCAAGTGTTGATGGTAGACAAGACCACTAGTTTCAAGAAAAGGGCAAAGGGAAGAAGGGGAACTTCAAGAAGAACGGCAAGCAAGTTGCTGCTCAAGTGAAGAAGCCCAAGTCTTGTCCTAAGCCTGAGACTAAGTGCTTCTACTGCAAAGGGACTGGTCACTGGAAGCGGAACTGCCCCAAGTATTTGGCGGATAAGAAGGATGGCAAAGTGAACAAAGGTATATTTGATATATAGATTATTGATGTGTATTTTACTAGTGTTCGTAGCAACCCCTCCGTATTTGATACTGGTTCAGTTGCTAAGAGTAGTAACTCGAAACGGGAGTTGCAGAATGGACATAGACTAGTTAAGGGTGAAGTGACGATGTGTGTTGGAAGTGGTTCCAAGATTGATATGATCATCATCGCACTCTCCCTATACTTTTGGGATTGGTGTTGAACCTAAATAAGTGTTATTTGGTGTTTGCGTTGAGCATGAATATGATTTGATCATGTTTATTGCAATACGGTTATTCATTTAAGTAAGAGAATAAATTGTTGTTCTGTTTACATGAATAAAACCTTATATGGTTACACACCCAATGAAAATGGTTTGTTGGATCTCGATCGTAGTGATACACATATTCATAATATTGAAACCAAAAGATGCAAAGTTAATAATGATGGTGCAATTTATTTGTGGCACTGCCGTTTAGGTCATATTGGTGTAAAGCGCATGAAGAAAATCCATGCTGATGGGCTTTTGGAATCACTTGATTATGAATCAGTTGATGCTTACGAACCATGCCTCATGGGCAATATGACTAAGACTCCGTTCTCCAGAACAATGGAGCGAGCAACAGATTTGTTGGAAATCATACATACTGATGTATGTGGTCCGATGAATATTGAGGCTCGTGGCAGGTATCATTATTTTCTGATCTTCACAGATGATTGGAGCAGAAATGAGTATATCTACATGATGAAACACAAGTCTGAAACATTTGAAAAGTTCAAAGAATTCCAGAGTGAAGTGGAGAATCATTGTAACAAAAATGAAAGTTTCTACGATATGATCGTAGAAGTAAAATATTTGAGTTACGAGTTTGGCCTTCAGTTAAAAACAATGTGAAACAGTTTCACTACTCACGCCACCTGGAACACCACAGCATAATGGTGTGTCCGAACGTCATAACCGTACTTTATTAGATATGGTGCGATCTATGATGTCTCTTACCGATCTACCACTATCGTTTTGGGGTTATGCATTAGAGACAGCTGCATTCACGTTAAATAGGGCACCATCTAAATCCGTTGAGATGACACCGTATGAACTATGGTTTGGAAGAAACCTAAGCTGTCGTTTCTTAAAGTTTGAGGTTGCAATGCTTATGTGAAAAAATTTCAACCTGATAAGCTCTAACCCAAATCGGAGAAGTGCGTCTTCATAGGATACCCAAAAGAAAATGTTGGGTACACCTTCTATCACAGATCCGAAGGCAATATATTCGTTGCTTTGAATGGATCCTTTCTAGAAAAGGAGTTTCTCTCGAAAGAAGTGAGTGGGAGGAAAGTAGAACTTGATGAGGTAACTGTACCTGCTCCCTTATTGGAAAGTAGTTCATCACAGAAATCTGTTCCTGTGACTACTACACCGATTAGTGAGGAAGCTAATGATGATGATCATGTAACTTTAGATCAAGTTACTACTAAACCTCGTAGGTAAACCAGAGTGAGATCCGCACCAGAGTGGTACGGTAATCCTATTCTGGAGGTCATGTTACTTGACCATGACGAGCCTACGAACTATGAGGAAGCGATGATGAGCCCAGATTCCACGAAATGGCTTGAGGCCATGAAATCTGAGATGAGATCCATGTATGAGAACAAAGTATGGACTTTGATTGACTTGCCCAATGATCGGCGAGCCATTGAGATTAAATGGATCTTCAAGAGGAAGACGGACGCTGATAGTAGTGTTACTATCTACAAAGCTAGAATTGTCGCAAAAAAGTTTTTCGACAAGTTCAAGGTGTTGACTACGATGAGAGTTTCTCACTCGTATCTATGCTTAAGTCTGTCTGAATCATGTTAGCAATTGCCACATTTTATGAAATCTGGCAAATGGATAAACAAAACTGCATTCCTTAATGGATTTATTAAAGAAGAGTTGCATATGATGCAACCAGAAGGTTTTGTCAATCCTAAAGGTACTAACAAAATATGCAAGCTCCAGCGATCCATCTATGGACTGGTGCAAGCATCTCGGAGTTGGAATATACGCTTTGATAAGTTGATCAAAGCATATAGTTTTATACAGACTTGCGATGAAGCCTGTATTTACAAGAAAGTGAGTGGCAGCACTACAACATTTCTGATAAGTATATGTGAAAGACATATTGTTGATCGGAGATAATGTAGAATTATTCTGCAAAGCATAATGGAATGTTTGAAAGGAGTTTTTCAAAAGAAAGACCTCAGTGAAGCTGCTTACATATTGAGCATCAAGATCTATAGAGATAGATCAAGACGCTTGATAAGTTTTTCAATGAGTACATACCTTGACAAGATTTTGAAGTAGTTCAAAATGGAACAGTCAAAGAAGGAGTTCTTGCCTGTGTTACAAAGGTGTGAAGTTGAGTAAGACTCAAAACCCGACCACGGCAGAAGATAGAGAGAGAATGAAAGTCATTCCCTATGCCTCAGCCATAGGTTCTATAAAGTATGCCATGTTGTGTACAAGACCTATTGTATACCCTCCCTAAGTTTGGCAAGGGAGTACAATAGTGATCTAGGAGTAGATCACTGGACATTGGTCAAAATTATCCTTAGTGGAATAAGGATATGTTTCTCGATTAAGGAGGTGACAAAAGGTTCGTCATAAAGGGTTACGTCGATGCAAGTTTTGACACTGATCCAGATGACTCTAAGTCTCAATCTGGATACATATTGAAAGTGGGAGCAATTAGCTAGAGTAGCTCCATGCAGAGCATTGTTGACATAGAAATTTGCAAAATACTTACGGATCTGAATGTGGCAGACCCGTTGACTAAACTTCTCTCACAAGCAAAACATGATCACACCTCAGTACTCTTTGGGTGTTAATCACATAGCGATGTGAACTAGATTATTGACTCTAATAAACCCTTTGGGTGTTGGTCACATGTCGATGTGAACTATGGGTGTTAATCACATGGTGATGTGAACTATTGATGTTAAATCACATGGCGATATGAACTAGATTATTGACTCTAGTGCAAGTGGGAGACTGAAGGAAATATGCCCTAGAGGCAATAATAAAGTTATTATTTATTTCCTTATATCATGATAAATGTTTATTATTCATGCTAGAATTGTATTAACCGGAAACATAATACATGTGTGAATACATAGACAAACAGAGTGTCACTAGTATGCCTCTACTTGACTAGCTCGTTGATCAAAGATGGTTATGTTTCCTAACCATAGACATGAGTTGTCATTTGATTAATGGGATCACATCATTAGGAGAATGATGTGATTGACTTGACCCATTCCGTTAGCATAGCACTTGATCGTTTTGTTTGTTGCTATTGCTTTCTTCATGACTTATACATGTTCCTATGACTATGAGATTATGCAACTCCCGTTTACCGGAGGAACACTTTGTGTGCCACCAAACGTCACAACGTAACTGGGTGATTATAAAGGTGCTCTACAGGTGTCTCAGAAGGTACTTGTTGGGTTGGCGTATTTCGAGATTAGGATTTGTCACTCCGATTGTCGGAGAGGTATCTCTGGGCCCTCTCGGTAATGCACATCACTTAAGCCTTGCAAGCATTGCAACTAATGAGTTAGTTGCAGGATAATGTATTACGCAACGAGTAAAGAGACTTGCCGGTAACGGGATTGAACTAGGTATTGAGATACCGATGATCGAATCTCGGGCAAGTAACATACCGATGACAAAGGGAACAACGTATGTTGTTATGCGGTCTGACCGATAAAGATCTTCGTAGAATATGTGGGAGCCAATATGAGCATCCATGTTCCGCTATTGGTTATTGACCGGAGACGTGTCTCGGTCATGTCTACATTGTTCTCGAACCCGTAGGGTCCGCACGCTTAAGGTTTCGATGACAGTTATATTATGAGTTTATGTGTTTTGATGTACCGAAGGAGTTCAGAGTCCCGAATGAGATTGAGGACATGATGAGGAGTCTCGAAATGGTCGAGACGTAAAGATCAATATATTGGACGACTATATTCGGACATCGGAAAGGTTCCGAGTGATTCGGGTATTTTTTGGTGTACCGGAGAGTTACGGGAATACGTATTGGGCCTTATTGGGCCATACGGGAAAGAAGGAAAAGGGCCTCAAGGGTGGCCGCACCCCTCCCCTTGGTCTGGTCCGAATTGGACTAGGAAAGGGGGGCACCCCCTTCCTTCCTTCTCCTTTTCCCTTCCTCTTTTCCTATTCCATATGGGAGGTGGAATCCTACTAGGACTAGGGTGTCCTAGTAGGACTCCACACTTGGCGCACCCCCTCCTAGGGCCGACCTCCTCCTCCCTTGCTCCTTTATATACGAGTGCAGGGGGCACCCCAAAGACACAACAATTGATCCTTGAGATCTATTAGTCGTGTGCGGTGCCCTCCTCCACCATAATCCTCGATAATATTGTAGCGGTGCTTAGGCGAAGCCCTGCGACGGTAGAACATCAAGATCGTCACCACGCCGTCGTGCTGACAGAACTCTTCCCCGACATTCTACTGGATCGGAGTCCGGGGATCGTCATCGAGCTGAACGTGTGCTAGAACTCGGAGGTGCCGTAGTTTCGGTGCTCGATCGGTCGGGCCGTGAAGACGTACGACTACATCAACTGCGTTGTGCTAACGCTTCCGCTTCCGGTCTACAAGGGTACGTAGACAACACTCTCCCCTCTTGTTGCTATGCATCACCATGATCTTGCGTGTGCGTAGGAATTTTTTTGAAATTACTACGTTCCCCAACACTTTTCCTACCAATCTATCCCCCTAGGAGCATGCGCGTAGTGCCGAGGTTTTTGATGACTTGTAGATTTTTGCAATAAGTATGTGAGTTCTTCGTGACTAATGTTGAGTCCATGGATTATACGCACTCTCACCCTTCCATCCTTGCTAGCCTCTTCGGTACTGTGCATTGCGCTTTCTCACATTGAGAGTTGGCGCAAACTTCGCCGGTGCATCCAAACCCCGTGATATGATACGCTCTTTCGCACATAAACCTCCATATATCTTCCTCAAAACAACCACCATACCTACCTATTATGGCATTTCCATAGCCATTCCGAGATATATTGCCATGCAACTTTCCATCATTCCGTTCATCATGACACATTCATCATTGTCATATTGCTTAGCATGATCATGTAGTTGACATAGTATATGTGGCAAAGCCACCGTTCATAATTCTTTCATACATGTCACTCTTGGTTCATTGCATATCCCGGTACACCGCTGGAGGCATTCACATAGAGTCACCTTTGTTCTAGTATCGAGTTGTAATCATTGAGTTGTAAATAAATAGAAGTGTGATGATCATCATTATTAGAGCATTGTCCCAAGTGAGGAATAAAAAAAGGCCATAAAAAAGAGAAGGCCCAAAAAAGAGAGAAATGCCATAAAAAAGAGAAGGCCCAAAAAAATGAGAGAAAAAGAGAGAAGGGACAATGTTACTATCCTTTTACCACATTTGTGCTTCAAAGTAGCACCATGATCTTCATAGTATAGAGTCTCTCATGTTATCACTTTCATATACTAGTGGGAATCTTTCATTATAGAACTTGGCTTGTATATTCCAACAATGGGCCTCCTCAAGTGCCCTAGGTTTTCGTGAGCAAGCAAGTTGGATGCACACC
The DNA here is from genome assembly GCF_018294505.1 of Triticum aestivum. Lineage (NCBI taxonomy): Eukaryota > Viridiplantae > Streptophyta > Magnoliopsida > Poales > Poaceae > Triticum > Triticum aestivum. The sequence continues at coordinate 678,716,506 of NC_057806.1, read as the reverse complement.
CACTAGTTTCTTTTGTTGAGCTTTCATATATTTATAGCTCTAGTGCATCCGTTTCATGGCAATCCCTACTCCTTGCATTAACATCAATCGGTGGGCATCTCCATAGCCCATTGATTAGCCTCGTTGATGTGATACTTTCTCTTTTTTGTCTTCTCCACATAACCCCCTCATTATATTCTATTCCACCCATAGTGCTATGTCCATGGCTCGCGCTCATATATTGCGTGAAAGTTTATATGTTTGAGATTACTAAAGTATGAAACAATTGCTTGGCATGTCATCGGGGTTGTGCATGATGATAGCATTCTTGTGTGACGAAAATGAAACATGACTAAACTATATGATTTTGTAGGGATGAACTTTCTTTGGCCATGTTATTTTGAGAAGACATAATTGCTTAGTTAGTATGCTTGAATTATTATCATTTTTATGTCAATATGAACTTTTGTCTTGAATCTTTCGGATCTGAATATTCATACCACAATTAAGAAGAATTACATTAAAATTATGCCAAGTAGCACTCCGCATCAAAAATTCTGTTTTTATCATTTACCTACTCGAGGACGAGCAGGAATTAAGCTTGGGGATGCTTGATACGTCTCCAACGTATCTATAATTTTTTATTGCTCCATGCTATATTATCTACTGCTTTAGACATTATTGGGCTTTATTTCCACTTTTATATTATTTTTGGGACTAACCTATTAACCGGAGGCCTAGCCCAGAATTGCTGTTTTCTGCCTGTTTTAGGGTTTCAAAGAAAAGGAATATCAAACGGAGTCCAAACGGAATGAAACCATCGGAAATGTGATTTTCTCATTAGATAAGATCCAGGAGACTTGGACCCTCCGTCAAGAAAGCCACGAGGTGGTCACGAGGATAGGGGGCGCCCCCTGCCTCGTGGGCCCCTCGAAGCTCCACCGACGTACTTCTTCCTCCTATATATATCCACGTACCCCCAAACGATCAAGGACTGAGCCAAAAACCTAATTCCACCGCCGCAACTTTCTGTATCCATGAGATCCCATCTTGGGGCCTGTTCCGGAGCTCCACCGGAGGGGGCATCGATCACGGAGGGCTTCTACATCATCATCCAAGCCCCTCCGATGAAGTGTGAGTAGTTTACTTCAGACCTACGGGTCCATAGCTAGTAGCTAGATGGCTTCTTCTCTCCTTTTGGATCTCAATACAATGTTCTCCCCCTCTCTTGTGGAGATCTATTCGATGTAATCTTCTTTTTGCGGTGTGTTTGTTGAGACCGATGAATTGTGGGTTTATGATCCAATCTATCTATGAATAATATTTGAATCTTCTCTGAATTCTTTTATGTATGATTGGTTATCTTTACAAGTCACTTCGAATTATCAGTTTGGTTTGGCCTACTAGATTGGTTGTTCTTGCATGGGAGAAGTGCTTAGCTTTGGATTCAATCTTGCGGTGTCCTTTCCCAGTGACAGAAGGGGCAACAAGGCACGTATTGTATTGTTGCCATCGAGGATAACAAGATGGGTTTTTTATCATATTGCATGAAATTATCCCTTTACATCATGTCATCTTGCTTAAGGCGTTACTCTGTTTTTAACTTAATACTCTAGATGCATGCTGGATATCGGTCGATGAGTGGAGTAATAGTAGTAAATGCAGAATCATTTCGGTCTACTTGTCTCGGACGTGATGCCTATATACATGATCGTACCTAGATATTCTCATAACTATGCTCGATTCTTTCAATTGCTCAACAGTAATTTGTTCACCCACCATAGAATACTTATGCTCTTGAGATAAGCCACTAGTGAAACCTATGGCCCCGGGTCTCTTTCTCATCATATCAATCTCCATTACTTTATTATTGCTTTGCTTTTACTTTGCTTTTACTTTATTTACTTTGCATCTCTATACCAAAAATACCAAAAATATTATTTATCATCTCTATCAGATCTCACTTTCGTAAGTGACCGTGAAGGGATTGACAACCCCTAAGCGCGTTGGTTGCGTTGAGCTATTGTTTTTGTGTAGGTACGAGGGACTCGAGCGTAGCCTCCTACTGGATTGATACCTTGGTTCTCAAAAACCGAGGGAAATACTTACGTTGCTTTGCTGCATCATCCCTTCCTCTTCGGGGAAATCCAACGCAGTGCTCAAGAGGTAGCAGTCCTCGTGAACAGTCCGGTCAGGGCCCGAACAGAAGAGAGAAGGAAAAAATTCTAACCAAACTCCTCACTTTCCCTTTATATATCCGAAATAACCGACACTCCAATATATGTGTCGAAATATGGGAAGGCCCGGATGCGTCCGGACACGTCATCCACATCAACACCCCCCCTTTTCATGTCGCCGCCGCTTTGAGAGGACACCGTTGTGCGCCGGTTGGCGAAGCGCCGAATCACGCCGCCCCCTGCTGCGTGCCTACATGCAAGCTACCTTGATGTTGTGTGCGTGTGCAGCCAGTGGCGGAGCCAGAAACTCAATATAGAGGAGGGGCCAAGCATGTTATATAATGCTAGACAGGGCCAAATCATCTAAATCTTGCTAATTTTCTTTGACAAATGGAGGATTAAGAGCACATATAGTTGTGTTTCTGAGAGCATGGGGGGGGCTTGGCCCCTGCCAGCACCCCCTGCCCCCGCCACTGTGTGCAGCCGTGTGTTGGAGCTGGGTGGTGCTTGTTGGGCACGAGCCAGCGAGGCGCTGCGTGCTCACCGCAACTGTCGTGCTTGTTGGTCGCGTGTGTGCGTGCATGCTTGCGCCCGTGCCTGCGGAGCTCGCCACCAACACCGCCTCTGTTGGTTACAGGCTGGAGGGTCGGCCATCCAATGTTCATTGTTGCCACGTGCTTTGGAGAGGTAGCACATAACATGCTCATTGGAATTCCTTAAAGTGGGGAGGAGAAGTTGGGGGTAGGGTGGGGTTAGTAGAGAAATGAGGGCTCAATACGGACACGTCAGGTCGGTGTTGAGACGTAGCCGACAAACGTTTGAAGGGTCAGCTTTACCCGCTGTGGTTCTAGGTGCCCTTAGTCGGTTCAATCCCTAAAGTAGGTTGCGCATTACTGCCTCACCCTTATACTAATCCGATTTGTGAATGATAGGTGTTTTCTACATCCTTCTTACTTTGGTTTCGTAGGAGCAAATCCGAAAAATTGAGAAACATAACCATTTGATTTATTTAGTTCCCAATAACTATGTGATGGGCAATTTAGGATGATCCTTTTTACATGTGCAGTATTTGAAAGATGAGAACCCATCATGAACTATTGGATGTATGCCCTTTTGTGGCAAACATTGTTTCACGCTCGCTACATCAAAAAAAAATTAGGACTAAGCTAAGCTTTATTGATCATAATCCACATGAAGTGGGATACAAGTCAGATTGTGAGGGTTAGCCAACCATATATGGCGCCCCACACCGAGAGAGAGTGCATGCTTAGCTAAACTATGAGCTTCATCGTTTGAAGAACAGTTTTCAAAAACGAAATTACAAGTAAAGTCCACAGATCAAAGTTTAATTTCTGTTATCACCGAACCATAAGATCCCTAGTTCCTGAGCTTGATGTCATCAACAACCTGCTTGCAATCCGACGCGACAATTATGTTCCCTTGGAGAAGATCTTCAGCCAAAGCAAGGCCTTCTCTGCATGCGATTGCCTTCAATGTAGCTGGGTCAATGCTTCCTGGCAAAACCAAAGTCGGACTCCCTAGATAGTTTCCCACTTAGTCCCGGCAAACCGCCGCCACAGCTCCTTGTCGGTCGCGAAAGACCGCGCCATCAACATGTATCTTTGCAAATCCAGCTGGTGGCACTTTTGGCCTTGCATGTGTTGCTCTGATCACCCGAGGGGCTCCCTGCAAATTACTGTGGGGTTTTGCATGGATGAGCTCTAGTTCTTTGATGAACCTGCTCACGAAAAGAGAAGTGGCCCGCGGGCTTTGTGTCATTCCCTCGTGTATGTACTTTCGCCTAGCCGTCCAGATAGACCACAAGGTCACCGCCACCCGAATGAAACTGATGTGATTCAAAGACGCCATTAGAGTGAAGATCCATTGTTTCACATTTGGTTCTGTCGTGGCAATCAACTGGTCCAGCGTCTCACCATCTTCTAACGCCCAAACACATCCAGCCACCGAACACTCGAGTAGGTAGTGTCTTCATGAGTCATGCGAGCCACAGAAGCAACACGAGGCGGTGGTAGACATATTGCGGTGAGCTCGTACGTCTTCTGTGGGGAGAGATTGTCTTGCTAATCGCCATAGAAATATTCTGATCTTTGCTGGTACCTGAACATGGAAAAAATTATATGAGACCAGGTCTCACGGTTAGCAGGTGAGACCCGCTCTGATGGATGACACGTGGCATTCACAAATCACAAATCATCTAACTCCCCTCCTGATTTCAAGTGGGGGTGGGGTAGATGCTTTGTGATTTGTGAATGCCACGTGTCATTCATCAGGATGGGTCTCGCGTGAGACCTGGTCTCGTAGAATTCTTTTCCCCTGAACATGCCTGAGTTGCTTCCACGACTTTTCATCAGTATGCACATTCGAGGGTCCTGCCGCTCCTGCAAGCCAAGCTCCCCCACAGTTCCGTGTCGCCACCATCATTCTGTACGCTGAGCGTACTGAAAACTGGTCGTCCCTCTCGAAGTGCCAAGCCCAGTAATCGTCAAAGTTGTGTGTGCATATTGGGATCGCGTTCCTCTCGAAGTGCCAAGCCGAGTAATCGTCAAAGTTGTGTGTGCATATTGGGATCGCTAGGATTGCTTCAACGTCCATAGGCATAAAAGTTTGCTCAACTTTCTGCTTGTCTCATGATGCCGTTAGCTAAGTTGAAGTGGTCGGACGCTAGCCTTGGTGGGTTGGCAATCTTGCTTCGATATGCTCGCTACATCAAATAGCAGGTAGATCGCACATGTAGGCAACGATGGGCCGGGGCCTATTAACTTTAGATGGTTTCTTCTACGGTGGGTTTTTTCTATTTTTTAATTTGTCATATATTATCCTGCAATTTTTTTCTTTCTGTCTTTTTGTTTGCCTATTTTTTTGGGGGGGGGGGGGTCATTCTTTCTTTCAGTTTCTTTCCTTTTTTTGTTTTCTTATTCTCCCCCTTGCTTATTTTTCCGTGACCATTCTGAAAAGGGGCGTGCTACGCGTCCGTCGTTGATAGATCGGCCAGGCCGAGAATAGTTAGATTTGACCCGTCAAGTGGCCAAGTGTTACCTTCCACCATTGCAACACATGCCTTGGTTCAAAAATTTCTCGCAACAGGCATCTTGTTGCAGAATTTTTTGCAATAAACATCTTGTTGTAGATTTTTTTTTTTTTGCAATAGAACTCTTATTGCAGATTTTTTTTAGAATGTTTTTGCAACAACCATCTTGTTGCAGATTTTTTCTTGCAACTGAGTACTTGTTGCGGTATTATTTCTACAAAACGAAACCGCGTCGAATCACAGTAGTCGTTCACCGCCAAGATTTACAACAACATCGTTCTTGTTGAAACAGGCACCTGCATTTGGTTTCGTGCTGAGGGCGTGGCGGGCAACGGAGGCGGCGGACACACCGTAATTATCAGTTGGCTGAGGGCAATCATTTTCCTTCTCAAAATGTGTATTATTCTAAAATTTATAAATACTTTGAACATTAGTGATACTTTTAGAACTGGTGACATTTTCAAATACAAAGCTGAGATCAATTTTTAAATTGACCAGTATTTATAAAAAGTCTCAAACGTTTTTTAAAGTTTGATAAATTTATTAAATTCTATAATAGTTTTAGAAAATAAAAAAATATTTCGTTAAGATTGTAGTTTTTATGAAAAATAGCAGGAAACTAATAGAAAAACCAATGCAATTTAAAAATGTATAAATCGCCGAAAAACTATACGACAGAGGGGTTTGGTAAGGCGCCGACTGGTCTGTCCTAGAGATTAGGGGTCGGTCCGCTAAATATGACTTGTTCGTCCATTTGCGATAAATGCAGGCCGAGCCCGCGCTTGTTGCATACCGGCCTTCTTCTTGGGCCACTCCAACACCAACCGAGATAGTGCGTGCATCTGTTATATTCATACTTCTCAAAAAAAAAATCTGTTACATTCTTCTTCTCAAAAAAAAAAATCTGTTATATTCATGTTCCTCAAAAAAAAAAAATCTGTTATATTCATAGTGATTTCGTCTAGTGTGTACATTGGTTCTCAAGCCCTGCTTTTATTTAGAACACTCAGGCGCTGCTTTTTTTTAGTAAAACTCAGGCGCTGTTTTTTTTAAGGGGTAAGGCCGAACTTTATTAATCAAAGTCCACAAACAGTGAGATACAATTTGTGTCATGTGGTTCCAGACATGACGACGCGGAGCTAAAAAAAAGCGAAAATCTAGCTAAATTATGTGCGTCAACATTAACCGCACGACCTTCAAAATTAAAGATACAATTAAACGCCACCCCTGCAAAAAAATAATTAAACGCCGCTGCTCTGGTTTTGATCTCTGTGAGTATTACTCCAGCTTTTTCATGACTCCCTTGGTTGATCTCTCCTACCAGTCGTTTTGAGTCAGATGTTATGACAAGATTGTATAGATGAAGGTCTTGTGCTAACGAAAGAGCTTCTCGGCATGCCATTGCCTCCAGCACCATTGGGTCGTAAACTCCTGGTACTATCAGGGAAGAGCTCCCTAGATAGTTTCCGTCACTGTCTCTACACACAGCCGACGCGGATCCATCTCTGGCCTAACAGAACTCAGGCGTTGTTGTGTACCCATTGTTGCTAGCCATACGCGGGTGTCGCCTACATCTCCCACGCGTCGCCCGCTTCTCTCGCTTGAGATGGGCCTGGCCTAGCTAGATAGTGCATGTATGTTTTTGTTCCGTTTTTTTTGGCTCAGTTTGAATTATAATTTGAAAAAAAATGCAAATAAAAAAATTGTCCATTCAGAAAAATATATTCACGCATATTAAAAATTGTTCAAGAATACGAAAAATGTTTTGGCAGATGGATCGGAACATTCCCGGAGAAAGACAAGAAACTTGTTCTTGTTGTTACTTCGGCCTTGTTCCGTCCATCTAAAATTTTAGAAATAACATTGTTTTTGATAGAAAGAAATTCTATGGCCCAATGGTACTTGTGAAGGTAATGCGTAACTGGTTCACTGATTGGTCTATACAAAGGACCTAGGAGGAAGACTACTGATCCTGGAGCCTGTGGGCAAAACTGATCGAACAAGTAGCAAGTGAAGTTTATTGAGCGTCTCCAGTGTGGCGTCCAAGAGTGCCTAGGCTGCCGAGGAGTTCTCTAGGGCTTCGCTAGTTGCTCTTCATTTGGGGTGTTGCGTTTTGGTTTATGGCATACTTGTTTGGCAATGGCAGTCTCTCGATGGTTATCTTTCCCTTGGACTCAGTTGCCTATCTGCACTAGAACTTAAATCGAGCTCCCGGAGTTGGAGCTATTTTCTGTTCTGTTTTCTTTTTCGGGATTTAGAGCCTGTTTGGGACTGCTTCGCTTCACCAAAATTAGTTCCGCTCCATTAAATTCACTTTGGAGCAGTTTCATCCAGAAGTTGTAGCCCTACCAAAGAGAATGTTTGGCTTCCATCTAGCTCCAGCTTCAAGAATAAGAAATTTGGTGGAAAGGATCTATTTGATTGGTCGAGGGGGAAGAAACGAAGGGGTATCCACTTACTGGTGGCAGTGGTGGGTAATTTTTACCCAACTCCAGCTTCTAGAGTTTTTTAGAGCACCCCCTGAAGAGCTTCATGAAAAACTGGGAGTTGTGCCCCAGATTCTAGTTTCTTTGTGGAGCGGCATATCGTGGAGTTACCCCGTTTGGCTTGTGTTTTCTGGAGCGGAGCTGAATTTTAAGAGCAGAGCAGTCTCAAACAGGCTCTTAGTGTCGATTAGTAGGTCCCTGTGAGGAAGCGGATTAGGAGCACTCGGGTGCTCCACCCTCTATATTCAAAAATAATTCAATAATTCAAAAAACATCAAAAAAATCCTGGATATATTTTTGAACCGAATATGACTAGGTATTGTACTCATATAAAAAGTTTGGTCAAGGAATGATTCTCGTTAACTTCAGGATAAAAAAGACAAATTTATGACGGCAATATAGCATGAATAGTTACTTGTAACTAGCATTTTTCGGAAAATCTTTAAACCCGGATACAATAAAAGTCATTCCTTGTTTAATCTGTACGAGTGCAATACTTGGTCATGTTTGATTCCATAAAAAGTTTCGGGATTTTTTGACTTTTTTTTTGAATTACTAAATTATTTTTGAATATAGGGGGGTGTTGCACCCGAGAGCTCCTATGCATTTTCGGTCCCTGTGACTGCTATATAACAAGACTGTGTGGTTTCATTATGGGTGTGGCTAGGTCTCAGTCGACTGAGATTTAACTAAGTCTCAGTCAAGTTGCATAACATGCAAAAGAGAAACTGAAAAACTGGAAATAAAATTCTACACCGATCTCAATGTAACATATAGCGGATACAACATTGACTGAGACTTCGTCAAGTCTTAGTGGACTGAGCACTGAGACTTAGCAAGACTGTTTCATTATATGGAATCGGAGAGGGAGGCCTCTCTTTTGCTGGATAAAAAAGGCCACGCGCCCACGCACCTTGCTATCCACCCAACTGATCACTCTGAGTCTCCGCTACTCCTGCACCAGTCCATGGTTGACTTGACACACTAGCCAGCTAGCCTAGCCCCCAACCAAATAGGATTCGGGTCAGCTCTCAGCTGCATGCCAAATTGGACCGAAGAAAAGTGCAGACGGAGGCGACGACGAAGTGCGAACGAGGAGCGAGAACATGTGGTTCGGACGGCGCGCCGCATGCGAGAGCCCGGCCGGCCGGCCGGCCGGCCTTCTTTTTCCAAGCTAGCGTGCATCTCTGCAGTTCACTCCAGCGATGACCATCCGTCCACAGGAACGGACGGAGCGTCACTCTCTTGAGCGCCAGGTCGAGCCGCCGGACTTGAACCGCAGGTCCTTGGTTGTACCCTTAACCGCGCCGTTTGATCTGAGGCAGGCAAGAACATGGCCGGCACATCACATGCGGCTGGAGCTGGAGAAGGCCAGCCTTCTGATCTTTCCTGTTACTCCGTCGTCGATCCATTCTCATGCATGGATTCTTGATTACGCCCAACCGCCCCCGGTGGATGCGTAGACATGTCGCGGACCAGCCAGCTGCACCGCACCGCACATATTATATGCGGTCGATGCTCTATCTTCTTTTTTTTGAGAATCAATATAATGCTCTATCTGTGTCTAGCTAGCTGGCTGCACATTGCCGCAGCTGAATCGGATTCCGGGGGTGGGGCACTGTTGTCCAGCCAATTCGGGCGTCTCGTGGTTACGCGTCGAGATCATGGGCACCGGAGCACGTCAGAAAGTGTATAAATAAAAAGTCGATGCAAGCCACGGCCGTGCACATGCAGCAATGTATATATGATACGCACCGGCCGGCGTACGCGATGCGATCACGTACGATACGTCCGTCGCTCTCATGCATCCTGGAGTGCTACCTTTGACGTGCTACGTGATGGTGATCTGCAGCTAGCCTCGATCGTTCGTCTCTTCCGGCTCCGTTCAACCTTGTCCGGTTCTCCTGGCCCGGCCGGATCTGCTACAGGAGCTACTATATCTATCTTCTGACGACCTCAAATTTCAGCTGGGCGGTGGGGTGCGCTCCAGCTCTGTTGTTGATTCTTCTCCGTTCGGCAGCTGGCACCAAAACCTTGACCAGAAATAACATGGGTGACGCTTTCCTCCATCGGAGATGCAAATTAATTCACAGAAACATCTCTAAGAGCAACTCCAATGGGAGTACCCATTTCGTCCTTCGCCGTCGTTTGGGTTAGCGCGGACAAAAACAACAGCCCAACACAGAGACCCATTTTTATTTTGTGTTCGCTTTGTGACCGCGCGGACCCATTTCCGACTCAAATTTGAGACACATTTGGGTCCTAAGCAGACACTTTCTACGTCTCTCTCGTCCGCCTCCGCCCGTCGCCGGTCCCGCGTGACCCATCTGCCATCCATTCACAAGAATACTTTTTTTTTCTCCCCTCTCTCTCGCGCTAGCCATGGCACATGTGCTGCCACGCCGCCGCGCTCGCCCTGCCGAGGGCAGTACAAGCATCCACGCGAGCTAGCTAGCTTAGTTGCATGGATGCCAGCCTGTGCATGGCGCCCCACGCTAGCTATCTAGCTAGCTTCGATACATTGTGGGCGCCGGCTCATCGCGCGCTCGAGCCACTCGAATGCCACTCTGCACTTCCGCCATGGCTCGGAAGCTCTCTTGCATGCCTCGGCCACGTCGCCGCTTGCGTCTGACCCGTCCTTGCCCTGCCATGCAGCCGCACGAGCTCGCCATGCACTACTAGGCCTATCAGTAGCCCTAGTTTTTGGCCTATAGCGCGAGTAAGCGCGCTACTGATAAGGCGCTACAGCTAATGCTTAGCTACTGCTATATCTACTTAGTAGTAGCGCTTTTCAAGTCAATCGCTACTGCTAATTATTAGTAGCGCTTTTGAAAACAACCGCTACTACTATTATTCCCTATTCCATTTCTTTTGAATTTTAGGTCGTATTCATATACCCTGTATACAATTTTTCATACAGTAGCAATTTAGAGATTGTTTTTACATCGTAATGAGTTATTAAATCACTAGGTGAAAGAACCTTGGATTAATTTCAAGTGCATGGATCCAAAGTAATCAATGGTCACTTTGGATCCATCCGTTTGAAACTAATCGGCCGTTCTTTCACCCAATGACATAATAACTTCTCATCATCATCATAATATCGTTAACAACTTATCATCATAATATATCATTGTCATATAACTTCTCATAATCATCATTTTCGTCCATGATGGGACATCATATAACAACTTCGTGACTAGTTATAATAACAACTCGTCCTCATCATCATCATAGTACTCATAGTCACTACTCCTACTCAGCATCACCATCAAGTCTAAGACATTATAGTCATATATAATCAACACTAACTAATTGTTCTTAATACTTAGGACCTACTCCTCTCTCCTAGCTAAAATACCATAAAACAGATAAACCAGTCCTTCACCATAATGAAGAATGGACATAAACCTATCTCCAACTTGTGGCTTGCGCACATTCATTTTGTCTCCAACTATTTGCGTGTGCGCATTCATCACTTTGCTCCATTCTTTGATTTTGAGCCTTCCATCGTTTGAAGAAATCGAGTATGCAGTATGGTAAGCCTCCGGAGGAGTTGGTCGTAAGCTAACCATATGCATATCACCTTCGGTAAATAGCATGTCAGGCACAACCTGCTTCGGGAGCCTCTGTTCAAAAACGAAATAGTAACATATATAGTTAGCAATGGTTTACATAAGAATAATGTATGCAATGAAGTTACCATCATTAACAAAATCTTACCAAGTTTTTAGCAATGAAGTTATCATCAAGCAATGTATGGACTAGTGGCACGTATCTAGTATAATTTTGGCTGATAGAGTGACTGGTTTTGAAGGCCTCAACATCTTCTATGAATGAGACAAGATAACCTTTCTCCTCACAATTAAGCTTGGAGTCATAGCTGTAGTATGTGTTGTCTACTATCTTCCGAGTATTTCTTGAAGATAAGAAATAAGCTGAAAATTATAAATAAATAAGTTTAGTATGAACGAACACCAAATATTTTTAAATTAACAACATAAATTACTGAACTTAACAAATTAGTTTGACAAACTCACTTCTAGGCAAAACTGGAGGCATATCCACATCCACCCAGATGTCGATATTATCATCATCATCATAATCTTCGGGACGAATATCAAATCTTATTCGCATTCCCTCCTCAAATCCATATGCCTTGCAGAGAGCTTCCCATTTAGAGCAACCGAAATGGGAGCGATCGACCGCATTGTAGAACTTAACCAGAAACTCGTAACCATGTTTAGTTCTTAAGTGAGCCCTCCTCGTCTCCACATTCTCAAAGTCATCTAAACCAAAACCAAGCTTCTCCAATACATATGGTCTAGCATGGCACGGGATGTACTAATCGAATTGAAAAAAATCCATAAATTACACGTTGAACAAAAGAAGCACAAGTGATGATATTAATTACGATGAAATGCTTGTCGTTGCGTACCGTACAAACATCGAAGGTCTCTTCCAGCTTCATGGTGAAAAACCTATCATTTTGCAGGTGAGGAAACATGTCGCACACACCCCGGTCATCATAGCAGTACCCGCACTCCGGGATCCCATCGTCATCAGACATCTCCTATGTTCAAAATTCAGAAATTATAACTCGACAGCAAAACCCAAAAAAATCCGGCATGACCTTTGCTTAAAAAGGACACATCGAGCGCCTGAAATTTGCTGGAATGAAAATTAATCAACACTCCGGCAAAACATAGGCCACTTATCGATGGTCATTGCATTTCAATGATTCAAAATATGAAAAAAAACATTCGAAAATATCTTATATAAAATCCTAACACTAATTAAACTAGTTTTATTAACTACTTACTAAATAAACTAGTTTTATTAACGACTTACTAAATAAACTAGTTCTATTAAGCACTTACTAAATAAACTAGGTCCATTAAGCACTTAATATAAATAAGCTAGTTATATTAATCACTTGCTAGATAAACTAGTTACCTACGATTTACAAAAACAGAGACAAGGGAGGGAGGGAGGAGAGAGGAGGGGTAGGGGGCGGCCGAAGGAGGAGGGGGAGGGGCTGGCCGGAGGAGGAGGAGGGAGGGGCGGTGGGAGGAGGAGGAGGAGGAGGACGAGGGAGGGGCTGTGGGAGGAGGGCTGCCGGAGGAGGAGGGAGGAGGGGGCGGCCGCAGGCGGAGGGAGGAGGGCGCGGTGGGAGGAGGAGGGAGGAGTGACGGAAGGAGGGAGTACATCGGTGGCGGACGGACGACGATGGCGGCGGCGACGAACGACAATGGTTATCGGCGCGGGCGAGAGTGACTGAGAGGGAGAGTGAGAGAGAGAGAGAGAGAGGGTCAGCCGCGTGGGGATAAGGTAGGGTTAGTAGTAGCGCGGGTATGAAAAGGCGCTGCAGGTAAGGAGAATAGCAGTAGCGCGGTACGGTGTAAGGCGCTACTGCTATAACTAGCTGGACGGCGAGGTCATGGCAATTAGACCAGTAGCGCGGTTTAGAGATGACGCGCTACTGCTATTTTTCTTTCAGCGGCGCGTTTTTCCGGCACGCGCTGCTGCTAAATAGTAGTAGCGTCGTATTTTGAAGAGCGCTGCTGGTAATATTCTATGTATAAGATTTTCCCTAGTAGTGATGGCATCATCCTGCCACGCAGAGCGGCAGCCTCTGTCGCTCACACACTCGTTCCGGCCTCACCCTGCATGCAGCAGCAACAGCAGCTCGCGTGCCCGGCCCGGCCTCGCCCCGCCCCGCAGCAGGAGGAGCTTGCCATGGCTCGGGAGCGCACACGCTCGGCACGGCCGCGCCCCACCACGCAGTAGGAGGAGCTTGCACGCCCGGCACGGCTGCACCCCGCCACGCAGCAGGAGCGCGCGGGCCAGGGCGCCAGGCAGGGGCAGAGCAACGGCGAGCCGCGACGCGGAGGGGCCTAGCTAGCGCGGCGGCCACGAGCTGTGGTGGGCGGGGCGCGAGCTGCGGCGGGCGGAGCAAGCTAGCGAGGCGGCTACGGCGGTCGCTGGGCTGGGGCGAGCCGCGGCGGGCACTGTGAGCGTCGGGCCTGGGGCCGGGGCGAGCGGGCGCCGGTGATACGTAGGGCGACGCGGGAGCTCGCTCACCAGATGTTCGACAGAATGCCGACGCGGACATACACAAAATGTGCCTGCCTCTTGTTGGGTGTACAGACTGATCCAAACGAAAAAGTGGACACGAATGCGTGGACGGGCGATCCAAACGAACAAAAACGATGTCTGTTTGGATCGGTCTGTTGGAGTTGCTCTAATTAACACGTCCTCGTACGTACGTTTCAACGTTTCTGCGGACCGATCGAGGCGGTGAAGTATAGACAGATAGCGTGCACCGGCATGGAATCGATTAATGCGGATCAAAGTCCACGCAGGCGCAGCTCGAGTAGCACCGTGCTCGCCATGGCATGCAAGATGCAATACCAAGCACTACTACCATATTCGCTTGATATGGTCATGGCGTTGTCGAGTACGAGTATTATTCCCTTTCTTTCTTTGATGAGAAAGAGTATTCTTCCTTCAAAGAAATCCACAATTCTACACACACAAAAGTCGTTGTTATTATTCCTTCATCACTCATGAGTATCTCAACGCGTCCATCCATTCATGTGGAGCTTATCTGAAGAAGACGTGGACAAATGTAGCGCCGACTAGTCAAGCCGACTAATTCATATTGTTGCTTGCAAGCGACAGCCACGGATCCTAGAAAAACCGACTATATCGTACTAGTATTGTTGCTTACTACAAGAAGCGATGTATACAGAGTACGTAACAGTGAACCCCTTAGGCGTGCTCTAAGCTAAGTCTTAGGGCTAGTTTTTTTGTGGCTTCTAGAATAAGCTGCAATAAGCTGTCCCTTACGTAGTTAAGACTTAACTAGTAGACTTCTAAAAAGAAAATTTTGGTTAAATCTTTAGAATAAGCTGGATTGGGGTCAGCCTATTTTAAAAGCCAAAAAAGCTAGCAAAAGAACTAGCCCTTAATTATTTGGTCAACATCCTTCCTCCTCGTCCAATTTTCGAGCCTCAAATGTCTCGCCTATTTCTAATAGAATCTCTTCGAAAAAAACAAGAATGATCAAGTTTGCAAAGAAAATTGGATCGAAAAAACTTAACAGCCCAAGGGCCAATACATCTTATCAAAGAAAAAAAAACAGTTGACAAGGACCACGAATAGTCATAGTCAAGGAGTTGTGTGACAGCCAACACCACACACGCACACACCGAAGGGTAGTCATTGTCTGATGCCTGAGTCCCAAAAAAACAAGGAGGAATGGGGTTCCGAGATTTACATTGTTTCAAATTGGCGTTACTAGCCAAGCAAGCGTGGCGTTTGCTTGATAATCCGGAATCGTTATGTGCCACAATCATGAGAGCTAAATATTTCCCGGATGGCGATTTAATGAATGCAAGTCTAAAGAAGGGTTCCTCTTTCACCTGGCAAAGCATTATGGCAGGGGTTAATTCTCTAAGGAACGGTTATATCTGGCGAGTTGGAAACGGACAAAAAATTGATATTTGTGAAGATGCATGGATCCCGAATTGTGCAAATAGAAAAATAATTACTCCTAGAAGGGGGCAACTTTTGTCAAAGGTTTCTGATCTTATTGATCCAATTACGAGTTATTGGGATGAAGACTTGGTGAGACAAACGTTGTGGCCAATTGACGCTCAAAGGGTACTTGCAATCCCCCTTCCGATACATGAAATGACGGATTTCATTGCTTGGAGTTTCACAAAAAATGGTTTGTTCACTGTTCGATCGGCTTATTGGGAGGAATGGAACAAACAGCATGGAAGAAAATTACAATATATGTATGGTATGGGTAGATCCAATGCTAATCCTATTTGGAGCAAGATCTGGAAGCTATCTTGTCCGGCAAAGGTAAAATCTTCATCTGGCGTACATTGCATGGAACACTCCCATGTCGTGTTACGCTCGCCAATAGACATGTGAAGGTCCCTCCCATCTGCCCAACATGTTCAAAAGGGCTAGAAGACACGAAACACGTCTTGTTTCTGTGTCAGAAGGCGAAAAAGGTCTGGGATAATTTGGGTTTGTATGAGGTGATAAATAGAGCCTGTGTTGTTGACCGGGCAGGAGAGGCGGTTCTTGAATTTTTATTACTTATGCCAGAGGAAGAAATATCTGTTTTGGGACTCCAGAATGCACGTGAATTGATCGTTATAACAGCTTGGTATTTATGGTGGGATAGACGTAAACTGGTTCATGAAGGAAAGTCTCAAGATGCATATCAATCTGCGATGGGGGCCCGTGCTATAGCGGCAAATCATGTTAAAGCAAACTCCCCAAAGGCGATCAGTAAGAAAGGGGGATGGCTTAGACCTCCTATGGGTTTTGTGAAGCTAAACATTGATGCTTCCTTTGACCATGATCTGCTTAGAGGCACGGCGGGGGCAGTCCTGAGAGATGACAAAGGAAGGTTCATTGTTGGCGGTAGTTGGCGACTTGACTGGTGTGCGGATGTTCTAACGGCAGAAGCATTGGCACTGAGGTTTGGCCTTACCCTAGCACAGAAGGCGGGGTGCAACCGCCTTATTGTTAACTCTGATAATACGGAAGTGATTGACACGATGAAGAATGGAGGACAATCAGCGGGAGCGGCGACGGCAGTTTTCGATGATTGCTATTTTATGGCTTGCGATTTTACTATTACTAGATTTGAACATTGTAATAGGGAAGCAAATAAAGTTGCTCATGAAATTGCTAGGCTAGCGAAATATTCAACGACTAAGGATTGGTTTGAGGAGCCCATGGTTGATATTGTATCTCTTCTTATTGATGATGTAACTGTTATTTCTAATCAATAAAGCTTAATGTTTTCAAAAAAAAGATTGGAGAGACTCTGGCTCAGACTAGTCACAATGGACAGTGACATACACTAGTAACATACACATATCCCTAGACTATGTTACTATCTTTATAGTGGGTAGTAATATAAGTGTGATGTCATGCAAAGCTTCATTTATTAGGTTATAGACTCATATTGCATGGGACATGTGATGTTACAGTAACTAGCTAAGTTACTCAAACTACCTCTCTCTTCATTAACTCATTGTCACACACGCAAATTTGTTAAGTTGGACTCGATATTACTGCTGAAGTTACTCCCACTGTGGCTAGTCTCATGGAGCATGCCTGAAAGACACGCTCCCCACTGTCATTGCCTAAGAAAATGAGGAGAACAAGCAATGAATGATTTTCAATACATTGGGATTTGGAAATTCACAAGTAATCCAAATGAAGGAATACTCTGTCAGGGCATCTCCAACGCAGTCCAACTGATCGGACACCCCAAACGTTCACAGACACGTTCCGACGTGTCTACGAACAATGGGTAGCGGGGCGGTCATCCAATCCTATGCATCAAATGGCCAGCCTATTTTATTTTCTACATTTGGAGCATTTAAAATAGTCAATCCTTCATCCATAATCTTGTTGTGTAAATATTCCAATGCAAAAATAATTCAAACATAAATATTACAATCCAAACAAGAACTTTTCTAATAAAATAGTTCAAATTTGAACTTCAACTTATTCGGACACATCTTTTTAGTTCTCCCCGCGAAGCGCCCACAAATGTGCTCATGAGTT
Source organism: Triticum aestivum (assembly GCF_018294505.1). NCBI lineage: Eukaryota > Viridiplantae > Streptophyta > Magnoliopsida > Poales > Poaceae > Triticum > Triticum aestivum. The sequence continues at coordinate 678,699,209 of NC_057806.1, read as the reverse complement.
GCTCGATGTCGATTCTATTGATGCATTTGAATAAAATCCTCAAACATCGCTAGATTTTGCTATGGAAGCGTTCAGTGGGATCACTCATGCGCTCAAATTTCTGATAGTGACGAACTCCATCACGCTCATCGTCTGTGCATGTTGTGCATAATCACACAAGCTGTCATCACCTCCCCAGTGTCTATGGATCGCATATTTTTACATCTCCTCGAACAATTGCAAAAACGGGTTTGGAGCACTCCAAATGCATGCCCTCTCCATATCCTTTTTAGATTCTTCTTGTCTTTGGGAAAATATAATATTTTCTGCATCGTGTTCGGCCTTTTCAGCTTCTTCTTATCTTTGTGTTGGAATCAATTGTGTTTCATGCAAAGTAAACAAGAAAACATCAATAAATTTGGCTATGGTGTTTGGCTAAACAATTGTCGGGGCGTGGTGTCCACCATGGGCTGCAATGTGTATGGGCAGAGGGTACCTAGGTGGCGGTCGAACCATGGATGGAAAGGAGGCGTAGGCAAGTCGGAGCTTGCGTCCGGGTGGAGCGGCGGAGGTCCGACAAGGCCTAGGCTACGAAGTGAGTGGTACAGCAGCAACATCGTTTTCCGGACTACGCGGGCAATGGCGGAGCTTTAAAGAAAAAGTTGGGCGGGCCAGGCTGAAAAAGAGCACACAATTTTGAGGCATTAGTCACTAATCAGCCCCTTTTGTTGTCAATAATTTTTCACCCTATGTTGACAAACAAGTTAGCAGCACGATACTCATCTTGTACCTTGTTATGCAAGCTTGTTTCAATTATCTTCATGCACTCAAATGCACTTAAGAAAAAATATTTAGCATTAGGTACAAACACCAACTGATTCACCAAAGAAAAATGCATTAGTTATGCTCGGTTCAACCAATTGATAATAGAAACACATGCTCCAGAGATAATTAGAAATCACCTAGCAACATCGATGTTAGGAGGTGAACATAGGCTATACTCGGTAGTTGTCGGCGGAGGCTGAAGCCCGGAGGGGAGGGAGGATGGGGACATGGCGAGGTCGCATGGAGGCGAGCGGAGCCGTGGAGCAGGAAGAATGTTGAGGCTGACATTGTGGCGTCGGACAACAACTAAGGTGAGGTGACGCGTGTGAGCATTCTCGTGTCTGTGTTTAGCAGTGATGAACTGTGCTATCCGCGCGGTGGTGGGGTTGGTTGTGTCATGCAAGATCTGCGTCTGTGCGAGACACGGGCAGCGACGGCTGATCCTGCTGTGTGGTATACTCGATGGTGGACTGGGCTGAGTAAAGCATACATAGTAATAAAAAAAGTCATGGAAATCATGGGCGGGCCATGGCCCGGTTTTGTCCCAACTAAGCTCCGCCCGTGTACGCGGGTACAGACCAACCAGTGACAGAGGGGCGGAGTGATAAAAGCTGGGCTCTGAATCGAGTTTTTGGTTGTGTCCGAGGTGTCGGATGCCTATGTGGCATAGGTCCGGACATGCACTGACCTTTCTCAGGTCTACTTTCGATTTATGACAATTCAGACGTTTAGACCGATCCAGGACGTTTGACACATGACCTTGAAGGATACATTGTTCGGACCACGTTTAGCAACACCTTCATGGAGGACGTGCAAATGTGACATGTGATCAATTCACGCCAATGTTGTGACAAAAACGTGCTCGCCGTCGCCGCTGGCCACACGAACCGCCGCCGCCGCCGCCTCGTCTGCGGCTGCGAAATCGAATCGGAACAGACCCCGTAAAACCTTGAACATTCCTCGCGTCGCACAAGTGAAACCGACTGACAAGTTCAATTCTTCACTTGCACACGAACAAATTCTGAATTCTCCCCTCAAAAAAGAAAAGAGAATGGATGAATTCTGAATTCGAAGCACAGACTGACAGACAGGCAGGAGTCAGCCAACCAAGTATGAGGTTGAACACCCCGCGCCACGGGCGCGAAATCCCCGAAACGCCCCGCGCTGACCGGGGATCCCGGCGCGCCCACACCCTCTGGCCCGAGGGCAAAACGGGGAAGCCAAGCACGAACGAGTTCCCCCTGCTCCCCCGTTGTTTTATTCGGCGCGACGCTCCGCATCAACCAAGAAACGGACGCCCGCGGCGAACGCGCGACGAGGGGAAGCCGGGACCCGAGCCAACCAACTCCTCCCTCCCTCCGGCGCCCCTTCCTGATCCGCTTCCTCCGCCGAGCGATCCCACTTCCGCTTTCCCACCTCTGTGCGCGTGAGAGAGGGCCGGGCCGGGTCGGGACTCGGGAGGAGGTAGCAATGGCGGACGCCTGGGGCCGGGCCAAGCGCGCGCTCGCCACCAAGCTCTGCATCCGCGTGCCGGACCGCCAGAGGGCCATCGAGGACGCCCCGCCGCCGCCGCCGGGACGCGACGCGCATCATCCACCGTCGGCCGCGGCGCCGGGCCCTGCGACGGGGGAGGAGGAGAGGGCCAGGTCGCCGTCCGTGTCCTCGCGGCGGCTCTCCAGCTCCGGCAGCCGGGGCTCCAAGGTGAGGGTTTCATCTTCTTGGCCATCTCCATCCATTTCCCAATCTTGCTTGTTCTTCCGTTCGCTCCGGCCCGTCCCAAACCGCGTGGAGACGTGGGGGAAAAGATCGTGCGGGGATTGGATTTGTTCCACGGTAGCAGTAAAAGATCGCCGCAGGAGTTTGACCGTGCTCGTCATCCTTCCAAAAAAAAAAAAAAACAGTGTTCATCATTTCCGTGTCTCATCTCTGCATGTACTAGTGAAAGATCACCGTGCGAGTTTGACGGAGTTCATCGTTTCCGCGTGCCATCTCCATCAAACAAACAAAATCGGGAGAAATTTATTTCTTTTGGTGTGCCTTCTCTTATTAACATTAAAATTTATTTAAAAGATACTGTGATATTTATTGCCGTGATATTCACTGAATGTGCTCACCAATTTCCCAACTGTTTTTTCGTGAAATTCATCCTTCTCGAAGGAACAAGTTAATAGATAGATCCACAAGTCACGCCAATTCTTTTGCTTTCTCGCCTGTCACCAGCTACCTGCAGTTTTCAGTTACCAATTGTTTTCTCTTTGCTTGTCCTCATTTTGTTTTGACCAATCATCTGCCACCAAGGCGGTAACTTTCCTCACAAGGAAATCGCCAAACTGAAAAGTCCTTCCAACTTGTACTACACCTTGTGAACACCAACTGAAATTAACATATGAGGATTATACTATACTGTACTATACTAGTGTAGTTGCCCACGTGCCTAACATGTTATTTTAAATAAATATAAAATCCATGGGCCAGGGCATGGCTCACCGGATTGAGTTTGGAGGCTAGGCCAGAGCTGTAGCTGATGGATTGCATTTGTTTTCTTATTTGTTTTTTCTTTGATGAAAGATTGCATGTTTTTTCTACAGTTATACTGCCACTGAAGAACAACTGAAGTATTTCGTGGCTGCAGGCTTAACCTGTAATGCCCTCTGGTGCAGTTTGTTAAGTTTTAACTGTAGTATCATGGTCATGCAGTAACATTTTCATATTTATTCTTTTCCTGCCGTTTGTCTTTCCATGTGCGTTGACTGGTTGGTAGGCCGTCAGTTGGCTTCAACAACCAGAGTCCTTTATGCAACGTGGTGAATTACTTTGACTTATAAAAAATATTTTCTGACGCCAAATTGCCAACCCACTTTATATAGCGAAATAGTACTGTGTTAATTTTCCTCTGGTCAGTCACTTGGACTGCTCCCGAGCTCCTTCATGACTATGTTTACTGTGGTTTCATTCAATAAAATGGGTGGAACCAGGGGAAACCCCTTTCTTTCAAAAAAAAGAAAAAGAAAGAGTATGTTAATTTACTTTGGTTTTACTGCTCTGATTGTTAATGCTTGCCAAGAATGAAAGAAAGCAGAATACGGTGTTAGGATGTTCCGGTTCATATTTTCTGATATCGTATACCTGATGCCAATTTTCAAGCTATGCAAATTCTGGCTCTTGGACTTTCATGAGAAGTGTATAACCAACCTTTAGTTCTTCTCTTCTATTGCGTGACAAGTCCCTTCCATTTGATTGGTTGTACAGAGCCTCATGCAGTCTTGCTTATCCGCAGCATGCTGAATGAAAATCTGCAACACTGTTAGTGTGCTTGTCTGATGTGTACGTCAACACAAGTGTTTCAATGGCATTATTCTTCAGAGCACATTTTTTACGCATCATTCGGAGCACATTTTATAACCAATTGGGGTAGAAGCTATGTTTATTTTTGTGCTCAGTTGCAAGCTCTGATTCTATCATGCTAACTCCTTTGCGCTGGCTTTCTTGATTCCAGAGGGTATGCGCCATCTGCCTTGGCAGTATGAGGACAGGGCACGGACAGGCCCTGTTTACTGCTGAATGCTCCCATAAGTTCCATTTCCATTGCATCACTTCAAATGTTAGGCATGGCAACCATATCTGCCCAATATGCCGTGCCGACTGGAAAGAACTGCCCTTCCAGGGACCTCAACTTGCAGATGCCACTCATGGGAGAGCTAGAGTAAGCCCGGTAAATTGGCCCCAAGACGACGGACACATGGCTGTTATCCGCAGGCTTTCCAACTCATACAGTGGAAATCTGCTGGAGCAATTTCCTGTCTTCCGTACTCCTGAGGCAGACATTTTCAATGACGATGAGCCAATAGATATTCAGTCTGAAACTGTGGAGGAGAACAATGCAGTTACTGGTTTGGTTGAAATCAAGACATATTCAGAAGTGCAAGCCATACAGCAATCAGTGACCCAGAAGGTCTTTTCTATCTTGATCCATCTCAAGGCTCCAAAGTCCTTGGAGTCCGTGAGCTCCCGTGCACCTCTTGACCTTGTGACCGTGCTTGATGTCAGTGGCAGCATGAAAGGGGCCAAACTTGCGCTTCTCAAGAAGGCAATGGGCTTTGTCATCCAGACGCTTGGACCCAATGACCGGCTGTCTGTCATTGCCTTCTCGTCTACGGCACGGAGGCTCTTTCCCCTTCGCCAAATGAACGTCAACGGACGAATGCAAGCCATGCAGGCTGTGAACTCCCTTGTTGATGGTGGCGGCACAAACATTTCTGATGGGCTAAAGAAGGGTGCTAAAGTCATTGAGCACCGTCGGCTGAAGAATTCTGTTTGCAGCATCATCCTTCTGTCAGATGGTCAAGACACATATTCAGTACCAACCTTTGACGACGGGGTTCAGACAAACCACAGCATGCTTGTTCCTCCCTCAATCCTGCCTGGAACAGGTAATCATGTGCAAATCCACACCTTTGGTTTCGGTGCAGATCATGACTCGGCTGCGATGCATGCTATTGCTGAGACATCTAGCGGCACATTCTCATTTATTGATGCTGAAGGCTCAATACAGAACGGATTTGCTCAGTGTATTGGTGGCCTCCTCAGTGTTGTGGTCAAGGAGATGCGGCTGGGCGTCGAGTGTGTAGACGAAGGCGTGGTACTTACCTCCATCAAGTCAGGCGGCTATGCAAGTGAAGTAGCCATGGATGGACGTAACGGGTCAGTCGATATCGGTGACCTGTATGCAGATGAAGAGAGGGGGTTTCTGATCACCCTACATGTCCCAGCTGCACAGGGGCAGCAGACTGTACTGATCAAACCAAGCTGTACATACCAAGATGCAGTTACAACAGAGAGCATTCAGGTACAGGGTGAAGAAGTGAGTGTTGAGCGTCCTGCATACTCTGTGGACTGCAAAATGTCTCCTGAGGTTGAGCGCGAGTGGCACCGTGTTCAAGCTATGGAGGACATGTCCGCTGCGCGGGCTGCAGCCGACGGAGGCGATTTCTCCCAGGCCGTGTCGATCCTCGAAGGCCGCACGAGGATCCTGGAGTCACAGGCAGCACAATCTTCAGACAGCCAATGCCTGGCGCTGATCACAGAGCTGAGGGAGATGCAGGAGAGGGTGGAGAGCCGGCGGAGGTATGACGAATCAGGAAGGGCCTTCATGCTGGCAGGCCTGAGCTCACACTCATGGCAGAGAGCCACGGCACGCGGCGACTCGACGGAGCTCAACACCCAAATTCACACCTACCAGACGCCGTCGATGGTCGACATGCTGCACCGCTCGCAGACTCTTGTGCCCGCCGTCGTTGAAATGCTGAACCGCTCCCCGACCGTTGCTCCTTCACGCGGCTCCGGCAGGTCGGTGAGGTCGACAAAATCTTTCTCCGAGCGGCTGGCGTGACGTGACCTGACGTTGCTTATTCATCAGAACCAAGTTTCAAGAAATAACCTGTGAAGTGGTTAGGTGATTTGAGACTATCCGAATTACTTTTTAGTTTGATTATTCCTACAGCTATTGCTTCGATATATTTATCTTAAATACTCTAGTGGCCTAGTGGGCATGGGGTTAGAAAAATTGATCTTGGGACATACAAGTACAAGTAGTTTGCTGTACATGATCAGCGACGCTCGAAAGGGAATGATAAATGTCATACCTGATAGCGGTGAAAATTGTGTTATTTCCTTCTTCTTTCCGTTATCTTTGGTGTTGTTTTGTCTTGCAAAAATGTCACCCTTGAATTGATGAGGATGGTGAAAGCTTTTAAGCGTCGGTTAATAACAACATCCTTGTGCACTGCATTCTTGGCCGACAGTGTTGGTTATGTCTGTTCAATTTTCTGAATTTGGCTGGCTTGTGCAGAAAATATTATTATTTTCAAACTGAGGAGTAGAGTTTGCCTATTTCATTCGTCATGAAATTCATATGAGGTTCCTACTGAAGATCTCAGCCGCCACCTAAAGAGGCAGTTTTACTAGTTTAACTTGCAGAGCGCATATTCCTCTTCTCTAAATAACAGGCCAAAAATCTAACGGGTGAGAAGCTTGATCAAGTACACTAGTAGGATCACAAGGGAAGATACGAAAGCAAGCCAAATACTCCCTCCGTCTCACAATATAAGATCGTTCTAGCTTGAAAAGTGATCTTATATCGTGGGACGGAGGGCGTAGCCCGTATCGCAAGAGCAACCCCTACAACAATTATCCCCTAATCTTTCCAGAGAGACTGAAAAAAAATCCAAGAACATGGTTCATGATCCAACTCAAGTTCATCTTTATCCCAAACGCACAGCTCCCTCAAGTATATATACCTCGTTAGCGAGCAACAAATGAACTTGCAAGTGATCTGTATCTTCCGCGTAGTCACGGAAACTGCACTTCTAGTTCTCACTACCACTCCAACCTCTCTTATGGATGTCATCTTTAGTCAAAATACTACTATTCTTGAACATTAGCCGAAGAAAAACTTTAATTTTCAAAGGCACTTTTAGGAACCAGAGTGCCCTTAAAGGACTCTAGTTAACCTTGTAAGGCTTCCATCACTAGCTTAGATACATCGGCTTAGCTGCAATCTGACCAAATACTCCCTCCGTCCCACAATATAAGATCGTTCTAGCTTGAAAAACGATGTTATATCGTGGGACGGAGGGAGTAGCTCGTATCGCAAGAGCAACCCCTACAACAATTATCCTCTAATCTTTCCAGAGTGATCTATATCTTCCGCGTAGTCACCGAAACTTCACTTCTCACCACCACTCCAACCTCTCTTATGGATGTCATCTTTAGTCAAAATGCTACTATTCTTGAACATTAGCCGAAGAAAAACTTTAATTTTCAAAGGCACTTTTAGGAACCAGAGTTTTCTTAAAGGACTCCAGTTAACCTTGTAAGGCTTCCATCACTAGCTAGGTACGTCGGCTTAGCTGTAATCTGGCCAGAAGAATTAAGCCCGGAGCCCCGGATCGACATCAGTCACTACAATTATGATCTTGCAGTTGCTTCCATAAGTCAGCCAACTCATCCCTCAAACTCCTCTCTAAACCTTGATGATCGATGTGTGTACAAGTGTATTAGCTACAGATAGATTTTGTTACTTAGATCGCCCGTGTTTCAGTCATTATGTAGCTGAATTCATATGGTGAGTTGAGCAACTCGGTCAAGCTCCTGTTCTCCCATATATGCACAGGAAAACATTAAGCATAAGGCCGATTGGATCATAATAACATGCTATATATCCACTGCCAAGCATTGAGTAACTATGTGTACGACTGAAAACCAATTGTGAAGATAGGTGTGCATGGCCATTTTTTGTACAGCTAATTAGCTACAAGGTGCATAAGATATTGCCAAGTGGATAGGGATCTGCCTTGCTTGTTCATGAACCGAAGAAAATGTGCTTGATTGACAGAGAATCGTAAATATGTCTGAATCAAAATTACATGATGCTGCAATTTACAAGCTAGCTATGTTGACATGCTAACTGAAGAGGTTGGTAGTGGTACAGTGCACCTGATCATGGGCTCATCATGGCTCACGGTCATGGGTAAAAGGGTAAACATGTACACGAGACATGCATGAAGAAGAACTATTGGCATGCGTGCGTGATCATGCATGCATGATCCTTCCTAGATATCACCGCCGGGATCATATACCTGCGGCCAGTAGTACTGAAATTAACCTGCAGGCAGTATTGTATACCTCTCCTTCTTTCTTTCTTTACAGCGGGACACATGCACATTGCCGTAGTAGTGGTAGTAGCACACACACTAGCTAAGCTAGTACTCGCCTGAGTCACCTCCGCTGGAGCCGTCCTCCCCGTCGACGAGCCGCCAGAGGCTGTCCCACAGCGCGTCCTCGTCGTCGGCCGGGAGCGGGAGGTCGAGCACCGCCGACGCAGCCGGGCACGGGCAGTAGCACCCTGCAGTCTCCATGCTGTTCATGTTGTCGCCGGTGGTGATCACGGCCTGGTCCTCCTCCGGCGGGCTCTGCTGCTGCATCATCATCACCTGCTGCTGCTGCTGCTGGTGGTGGTTCTCCTGTAGCTGCATCTGCATCTCCTGCTGCTGCTGCTGGAGGAGGTGCAGCGCGTGGAGGTACTGGCGGTGCTGCTGCTGCTGCTGGAGCTGGTACTGGTGCAGCAGCTGCGCCCTGGCCCGCCTGGACGGCCGCGCCTTCTTGAAGTGCGTCCGCCAGTAGTTCTTGATCTCGTTGTCCGTCCTCCCCGGCAGGCACCGCGCGATCGCCGACCACCTGCATCCGTCCATCCATTCACCCACGCGTCGCTCAGTTAGGCACCGCCCAAGCACCCAAAGATACAGTACGTGGGCATCTACTACAGATGCTTGCACTGTACACGTTCGATAGATGGATGAAATGCCGTATGAAGCGTGCGTGCTTACCTGTTGCCGAGCATGGCGTGGAGCTGGAGGATGACGGTCTCCTCGTCGGCGGTGATCTTGCCCCGCTTCAGGTCCGGCCGGAGGTAGTTCACCCACCGGAGCCGGCAGCTCTTGCCGCTCCGCCGCAGCCCGGTGAGCTTGGCGACGGAGTTCCAGCTGCCCTCGCCCTGCTGCTGCACGTACTCCGTCAGCAGCCGGTCCTCCAGCGCCGTCCATGGCCCCTTCCTCCACGCCCCCTGCAGCACCGCGCTGCTCATCGCGTCCATGGCCATGCAGCTCCCTCCCTAATATACTATCACTCCTTCAACTGGCCAATCTCTATTGCTAGTTAATTAGCCACTAGGATTAATACTATTCGATGGCTGTGGCTACGCTATCTATTGCTGAGGTTGCTGGCTGCGGTTCCCGGCTTGTATGACAGCTAGAATCTCCCCGCGCCGTGCCCGCCATTTATACCGCCGGGCCGGGCTCCATCATCTCGATGGCGAGCTTGCCGGTTGAGGAGATCGGCGTCGCGTCCTTGTCACCAGCAGCGACTAACAATTCCACTCCCACTTGCTAAGCTTATCGACATATAATATTCCTCTTCTCGCTGACAAAAAGCTCCCCCTCTTCTATAGCTACTAGAATGTTGTGTGGTGAACTGGTGATGCAATGCAAGTTAAATCTCGCAAGCATCTTTACCCCACCTTTACTGTTTATAGTTTATTGTATCCTAAATTCTGATCGAGCTGATCAATCATCCCACATATGATGATGGTTATCGATCTGATGACCTTTTGCGCGTCTACGTACGTGTGGTGTCAAATACTACTATATATACTGTAAGCATCCACTGTATTTTCAAATGGAGATGCTAGCTGCTGGTCTTCTTCTCAAGTACTATATAACCTAGCTGGTATTTGACTGGTGCTTGTTTTTGTACAAGTCGCTGACTAGCGGGCCCCACAACACGTATTGGACCGGAGCTAATTTTTTTGCCGAAAGTGAAAAAATTAACTATGGTTAGGTATAGTCTTGTGATGCTGATTAGCTCGCTTCAAAAAGGAAAAGAAATTTTTTGTACGCTGCGACGCGTTGTTTTGAAGCATGCACTCTCACGAAGCAAATTATTTCGCTAGTCTTTGGATTATCAAATGTTGAGTTGCACGCTTACCTAACTGGTCTAGTAGTATATTCTACTAGACTATGAGTAAGATACTACTCTAGTTTTGCAAACACATTGTGAAGACGAAAAAGTAAAAGCGAAAGGTAAGATGTGTCTAGCTAAGCATGCATTGCAATTTTCAACCTGCAAGTGGAGCGGACAATCTTTTACATCAACGAAGCCAGGACGCGGTTAAAGTCAGTGTTAACTATAAGTAAACAACCATTTAGGGACTTACGGTCAATGCCCCAAAGTGGTACGTAGCTATATTGGGTAATGGAGGTCAATGTTGACCAGTCTTAAACGCGTACTTCATAATTAGTAGCTCAATCCAGAGGAAAGCTGCCACACAACTCATATTTTCAACCTAGTGGAGGAATCGATCCGTTAGTTTATATAGCAGCCTGTTTAATTAGTAGGGCTCGACCTTGAGCTTAAAGCAAATTAAGCTGCCCATGCAAACAAATAGTGTAGGCCGAAGGTTCTTCTTAGCAACAGTATTAGTTTTATTTATGTGTTTTCCAATAACCGCCTTGCATGGACGTGGATATTTTCCGAAAACTACAAACTGAGTTAAAGTAAAAAAAAATCCAAAAAGCTACAGTGTTTAAATATTAAAGTGAGCCATGCACCAGCAAGGTTTTTTCGCAAAAAGAAATGTACCGGCAAGTTTTTTGTAAAAAAGTCATTGGTTTGCAGGCTTGGTACAAACACTGAGGAGTTAGAGCAACTCTAGCAGACCCGGCAAAACGCGTTTGCAGTTTCACAAACATCTCGTTTGCAGGTCGAAAACTAGCGCGGCCGAATAGAAACCGTATCTAAAACTGCATAATTTAAAAAAACAGTTTTGTAGGAGAAATTGCACCTCGTTGACGCGAGTAGTTCATCACATACTATATAGATTTTACGTGATCAAACACTACAAACGCTAGTTCATACTATATACTACACTAATACTAGTACTAGAGGGCTGGGGATCTGACGGCGACGAGGTCATGGCCATGGACGACGCCATGAAGGAGCTCAATCCTCCTTGCCGGAGCTGCAGAGGTCGATGTACTTCGCGGCCTGCTCCTCGCGGATGCGGCGCCACTCCTCGTCCTTCTCCTTGGCGACGAGGTTGGCGGCGACCGCCTGCCGCCTCTGGAGGTCTTCGAGCTCCTCCGCGTGGCGCCGGCACTCCGCCTCCTCGCGCACGCTCCGCCTCCTCGCGCATGCTCCGCCTCCTCGCGCACGCTTCGCTCGACAATGGCGGCCGCAACCGCGTCGACGTCGGAGACGAAGTCTTCCGGCCCGACGACTCCGCGGTGGCCGAGCGGAGCGGGCTCCTCGGGCTCCTCCTTGACGGGGACGAACTCGAAGTCGTCCGGCTCCTCCGACCACTCCCTCTTCACGGGGAGAAAGCCCGCGCCGGAAGAGAAGGAGCTCCCAGCGTAGGAAGATCTCGCCGCGGAGGAGAAGGACGCTCGCCGGCGGTCATACTCCTCCGTCTCGCGGACGCAGAAGCAACACTATTAGTTTTATTTATGTGTTTTCCAATAACAGCCTTGCATGGACGTGGATATTTTCCGAAAACTACAAACTGAGTTAAAGTAAAAAAAAATCCAAAAAGCTACAGTGTTTAAATATTAAAGTGAGCCATGCACCAGCAAGTTTTTTTCGCAAAAAGAAATGTACCAGCAAGTTTTTGTAAAAAAGTCGTTGGTTTGCAGGCTTGGTACAAACACTGAGGAGTTAGAGCAACTCTAGCAGACTCGTAAAATCTCGACCCGCAAAACATGTTTACAATTTCACAAACATCTCGTTTGCAGGTCGAAAACTAGTGCGGCCGAATATAAACCGTATTTAAAACTGCATAATTTGAAAAATCAGTTTCACGGGAGAAATTGCACCTCGTGGACGTGAGTTGTTCATCACATATTACATAGATTTTACATGATCAAACACTACAACGCTAGTTCATACTACATACCACATTAATACTAGTACTAGAGGGGTGGGAATCTGACGGCGGCGAGGTCACGGCCATGGACAACGCCGTGGAGGAGCTCAATCCTCCTCGTCGAAGCTGCACAGGTCGATGTACTTCGCGGCCTGCTCCTCGCGGATGCGGCGCCACTCCTCGTCCTTCTCCTTGGCGGCGAGGTTGGCGGCGACCGCCTGCCGCCTCTGGAGGTCTTCGAGCTCCTCCGCGTGGCGCCGGCGCTCCGTCTCCTCGCGCACGCTCCGCTCGGCAATGGCGGCCGCAACCGCGTCGACGTCGGAGACGAAGTCTTTCGGCCCGACGACTCCGCGGCGGCCGAGCGGAGCGGGCTCCTCGGGCTCCTCCTTGACGGGGACGAACTCGAAGTCGTCCGGCTCTTCCGGCTCCTCCGGTCACTCCCTCTTCACGGGGGAGAAGGCCCGCGCCGGAAGATGAGGAGCTCCCGGCGTAGGAAGATCTTGCCGTGGAGGAGAAGGACGCTCGCCGGCGGTCGTACTCCTCCGTCTCGCGGACGCGGAAGCTCGCCGGCGGCGACATGCCGTAGTTGGTCCACTTCCGGGTCACGCGCTTCCTCGCGTCGTCCGACCGGACGCGCCGCTCACGCTCGGGGTTGCTTCCGCCGCCGGAGCCGCGTCCGGAGCTCCACATGCGGCCCCACATGGCGGCTGAGGCAGGGCGAGGTGGTCGCCGGTGGCGAGAAATGTGGAGAAGGGGGTGGGGGATTGCGTGGCTCGGCGGCGGCGGGGATAGGGTTTCGACTCGCAAACGCGCCGCGGAACCGTAGATATAGCGGTTGGGGCGTGCGGTTTGCGGGCCGCGACAAATTTTTTTTATGGGTCGGGTGAGTATGCGGACTCTGTTCAGGCCGGAAAATTGGGCCGAGCCCGCATACTCGCCGGAATTTTGCGGTTCCGCGTGTTTTGCGGGGTCTGCTAGAGTTGCTCTTAGAGTAGCATTTTGGGTTCTGAAAAAAGTGCTTGGTTTTGGGTTTTTCTTTCACAACTCACAAGTCAGCTGTTATTGTCACCAAAATTTGAAATCTAGAAACATACCGAGTCAATTGTTTTATTATTATTTTTCTATGAATGCACATTTCTTAAAAGGGCCATGTGATCCCAAGAAACAAATACGAGTTGTGGTGAACTTATGCCCTTTTTCATCGCCAACAAATGTACATGTGCATGTGCAAAGCACACACAACTAACTAAAACATAAGAAATGTTACAATCGTTTATCATTTGTAAATATATCATTTGTTACTATTTTGTACATCTTTTCTGACATCAATATTAAATTAATTATGCGTGATAATAAAGATAGGCTGGTGTGTTTTAATTAAGCGTCCTTCAGGAACAATAAAATTGAAATTTATATCATTTTTTGTACAAAACATGTATACCTCAAATAATATCATGTGAAGAAACTCCATAGGCACGCAATATAACCCTTCTTGTGTGTGCAATGCAGATTAATTGGTGAGTAATTAGGAGGTGAGAAATATAATTAGGACCATGAGACTAAAAAAAGTTAGGTTTTTTTTTGTTGGCACATACTCTTTTTTACATCTAATTTCCTATTCATATGTTTTTCTATATATGTGTTTTCCATTTTTCCCTATCATGCATTTTTAGGACCACACGACTCAAAGAGACCTTGTTGAAGACAGTTCATGCATGACCCCACGAAAAGAAAAACAATACTAGTCATGTTCCAAATGATCACGAATTGGAGAAGTTTAACCCTAATTTAATGAGAACCATATATGCTCATCCTAAAGTTATTTGCCTATGAGAAGCTATGCAGTCTCTTTGGATTATAGGAGTGACACAAGAGTGGAATAAAAGCATGAACTTGACATGAGTTACTACAAATGCACAATAGAGGATCACAAAACACTTTAAGCAAAACCCAGGAGTGATCATTTGTATAAAACATAAAACAAACACTCTCCAAGCAAAACATAAAACAAACACGGAAAGAAGGCATCCATCCTACACAAATGAGTGGGAAAAAAGAGGTCTTAGTTGATGTTAAAGTTCCTTGCAAACTTTTTGTTGCAGCGAAAATCCTTCGAAATTAGAAGCATAGAAAAGTATAATCTATGAGAATTTTGCAGTGTTTGTCCTAATATAAACAAAAGGGTGTGGCTAGTTCTCAGTCGACTAAGACTTAACCAAGTCTCAATGAAGTAATATACTCTATATAAAAGAAGGAAAAAATGAAAAGATTTTTATTGTACGGATCTCCATGCAAGATCAAAGGCATATAGCATCGACTGAGACATACCGAAGTCTCAGTTAGCAAAACTGTAAACAAAATCATATATACCAGCCAAATAGGCCTCCGTAGAAAGCTAAGCCCTGCAGTGTACAACGACATCATAAGGCATGGCTTAAGGACTTGTATTACACCAATCATGGCAATCCTTAATAAGTACTTGCATGAAGTTCTAGTACCTGTACAGCGCATAGGTCTACTAAAAGATGAGCATATATATCCACCGGCCTTGCTGCGAATCAAATCTACTGGTATCATGCATGTTCTATGTATGTGCTGCGGCTGCATGCGCGAGCTCACCCCATGCCTCCATCCATCCACCCATCTGCATCTGCAACAGGATAGGTAGATAAACATACAGCGAAAAAGGAGCCCAGACAGGACCAAATGGCTTGGCCTCAATCAAAAAGACCCGATTAAACAAACGTTTTCCGTGGTGTAGCTTTTAGACCGATCCATCCATGGAAGACGAAAGGACGGAGGGGCAGCTGCTGCTGTTACGTTGTACTGTTGGCTCTGACGTTAATTAATCTGTTAGGCCGCGTAGGTGTCCAGCAAAACACGGCATCAATCGCTTTTTAATACGCTTTAATCGGTCGTCGTACAGAACATACATATGCATGCGTGGACGCCCATTGTGCATGTCCACATCCTCCGAAAGATGCAGAGTTGCAGACGCAGAGAACTTGAAGAAAAGTGATTTTGATCGACTGTTGTTGGTTTGACCAAGATGAACTTACACCTGGCCATGGCGCAGAGGCCGGATCGCAGGCCTAACTCGACTCATCCTCTGAAGAGTTCTGATGTGAGGTGAAATTGAACTGAACTCAACTCCATTGTGCTCATTCACCAGGCCAGTCAGAGAGTCGGCGTCAACGTACCCTAGCTAGGTCCCTAGCTAGCTTAGCTTAGCTATATGTGATTACTGATTAATCATTCATGTAAGCTAGCTTTACAAGCCTATCACACGTAGTAGATATTTATGTTTGCTGGTGCAATTTACGGGAAGGAGCCTATATACGATGTGTTAGTGCGTCTAGAATGAGCCAAAGCCAGTCTAAAAGGGGTTTATAAGTCTCCAAAAGAAGGAAAATGACAACCCGAGTGAAACACGACAAAACTTATCCGACTAACTATGCCGAGATATTTTGCCTATCCGTGGTGATTGATTAGATCAAGTTAGAGTTACCCATCCTTTTTCCTGTTCTTTTTTTACTTTCCTTTTTGCTAGTGTCTATTTTTAATTTCTTGAAAGTGACACGTCACTAACAAGCATGCATGAACACTCCATTTTCTCAGTTAATTCCTCCAGACAGGGCATATTCATCGATGTGGTACTTAGTACTATGCATAAAACAACATGCCAAGATCGTATTGGCGTAGTACATACATTAGTTAAAGTAATCTCCATCAAGCTAGAGATCTCCTTCCCATTCGAGCCGATCTACATGCCTGCTGTAAAGTGTATCCGCCTGATGATCCTTGCCTTTATTCCCAAAGGAGGAAGAACACAAGCGTAAAACAAACTAGATCGCATCAAATCCGACATCAACTTAAACAATTTTCGAACAATCTCATTGCGAACTTGAGAGGCTCCAGGTGTCACTTGGCTTTGCCACTCCGAGAGTTTTAAATACGCAGCTGAGGCATCGCCAGGAGATATCGCTCCAAGGCTGATTTGCTTAATTAGTGCATGGTGGCTTGACAGCAGCCACATGGCATATGGTCTCTCTCCACATAGTACAGGTATACAGCTGGACTTTGTCTCTGGCTGCGATTTGGGTCTTGATTAGTTTAACCTGACCACGTACGTACAGTGGTGCCTTTGCTAATGTGGCATTGGCGATTGATTTTCTTAATATAGATCAGTGGACGTACTGCCACACAAAAGAGAAAAGACTTGCTATAGTTTATGTTAGGGATACTCCATGCACAAATCATGTGCAAAGAGACGTTCTTTGCACACCTATACAACGCCCCTAGTGTCCACTGTCCACACAATTTAAAGCCGGCAGATGGCTAGCAGCCATGCATGCATTTTTGGGAATAGATATTCAAGTTAGGGAAATGACTGTAATTTCCTAAACCGAGAAAGTAAACTAAACATGAAATATATGGAAAACCAAACATTATATTACTCTCTTTATTATTTCAATGTAGCTATCGTTGTCCTATCACGCACACAAACTAATTAGGAAGAGCACTAAATTTATGGAAAGTAAAAAAAATGGCCATGCATATTCCAGTGAATTAATATATGAGAATGTTAAGAATCGGACGTCAGATTTTTAAGCATGGCAAATAGGACATTTTTATGGCAAACTAGAATGATGCCCATGCGTTGCAATGGGATATAAATATTTTAATACGTTAGCTTGTGATTTACCTGTCAATAATAATGTGATTGTGTAAATAAATTTTCATCAAATTCTGACCGTGAACTACCTAATATTTTGATTAGAAGTTTGGTAAGTAAATTAAAGTGGAATTGATTCAGAAGGTAAGTTAATTAAGGTGATTGATTGTCATATACATGGAAGGTTGGACAAAAAGGTGGTGAAAAGAAAGGTGAAATGAGAATCTTACGTTAGTAGAGGAGAGATTACGTTGTCGCGGCATGGCAATTTAAAAATGTTTGATTTGTCATGCTTAAAAATTTGACATCAAATCTTTAGTGAAATCCATAATATAATGCGACGATTTACCCATTTTTAACATTAACTAGTAAATGCATATGTGCAATGCACGTTGATATTAGGTAGTATATTAGTTGCACGCGGAATTTAGGTAGGATATTATTTGTGTGTTAATTACGTTTTTAGCGCCGGAATAAGTATTTGGTATGATATCAACAACATACTAAACGTGCCAAGCGCTCACCATTGAAGTAGCCTGAGTCGTTGGATTGATCTGCTTTGATTGCCGAGGTTTGTTGGATCTGCCCCTTTGCGTCTTTTTATATTGGTATAGATATAGATATAGACAGACGTATAGATGGGAGACAACAGAATAAGTACACTCTTCGTATCTTTTGTCAAATTATTTTAACACACAAGTTACCGAATTTGGCTAAATAATAGTGAAATGGATAATACTCCCTCCGATTCTAAATATAAGCCTTTTTAGCGATTTCAATGCAGACTATATATGGATGTATATAGACGTATTTTAGAGTGTAGTTTCCCTCATTTTGCTCTGTATGTAGTCCAAATTGTAATATCTAAAAAAGGCTTATTTTAGAAACGAAAAGAGTATATTTAATAATAAATAATCTCTTGCACAAAGAAATACTAATCGTTCCGTTTGACGCAATGGGTGTAAAAATAGCACAAAGTGGAACTTACCCTTCAAACAATAGTGTACACTATTGACTTGTAATCCGATGTAAGAAGGACCTCACCCGCAAAAAAAGATGGAAGAAGGACCTGCGCGTTAATGTAAATTTGAAATGACTTAAACATCTCGATGTTCAAATCCTTCGCGTTTCTGTAAATGTTCATACAAACTCAGTTCATTTTTGTGCCAAGGCAAAACGAACAAATTTATTCTTAAATATCTACTTGGAAGTATTATGGAGGGCCAAGGCACTTTTTTGCTTGGTTAAGTAAAGGGGGTCTTTCTTCTTGAAAATTTACATGCATGTTTACTTGAATTCATACGTACTTAATCTTTTTATACTCTAGATGTTTTTTTACAGTTTTACTGTCTATCTTGTGTGTGGGTCCACCCAGAAGCTAATTCTCGCTCTTGTCTAATGATCAACCATTATTGTTTGCATAAACAGGGATAGTTAATGCGGATTATTCTCTAATATATTTACACATGGCAACAGAAAGTATGAGCAACATACAAACATGATTAGACTTAGCCCTGCATATATAATTGAAGGCAATCACTTTAGTCTTTTCTAGCGCGCGTATCAAAGTAGGAGTATATGCTAACTCTAGATAGTAGACACGTTTTGTGAGCTCTTGTAAGAAAGGGACAAATTTTGAACTGTGGATGGAACAGTTATACTCCCTCATGACTTTAGCTCAGCCTTAGTTCAAATTTGAACTAAAGCCACGTCAATTTTTTTTGGATCAGAGGGAGTACTTTATGCATTAGTATTTGAAAAGTAATAACTGCACTATATACATTCTACTCCTCCCATGCATAATTATAGAAAAATATCGAACACTTAATTTTGCATCTTATAGAACTCATATTCATATGCCAAAATAGGTCATAATTTGTGTCGGTGCCGTTGAGGCATAATCGTGATTACCCACCAAAAAAAGAAGCGTAATCGTGACTTGTACACATGGAAGAGCAACGCTCAGTGTTCTTGCACTCCAGCTACAGTTTAGTGACTTAGTCGATCTTCGTCCCTACATGTAGCTAGCATTTACCAATGCGGTCTAAAAAGGAGACCAGTCTCTTTCACTTTGCAGCAGATCGCTCAGGAACCGCTAGTTTGATTAGCTCGGCCTATTGATCCATAATTCTCTCTACCTAGACTAGAAGCAACCACACAAGAGAAACCAGATCGACCCCACCACAGTGCTCATGTATGGATACATAATTCCTGTGCAGTACTGCACCGCTGTTGGACAGTCGAAGAAAGCGCGAGAACATTCTCGATCGATCGACGTACACAACAATTGAGAAGAAAGATCTGGATCCACTGGCGAAGCGATTGATCTTCTCACATCACGCCAGATTAGTTAATTAAGCACACTGTTTGTTCGTTCGTTTGTTTATGGGTGTCTGAACGCTGCTTGTGGTGATGCTGGATTGGTGATCATATGTGCTTCTGCTTTGGTTGGTAGAGGGTTAGTGTTACTGTTGCATGGATGGCCGCATAAACATATGCGTGAGAGGGACGAAATGCAAGCATGCGTCCGCAGGCATAGCTTAGCTTGATGCTACGTACTCCTAGTATTGTTTGTTGCTAGGCCGGTGGTCTACAAGTCTAGTTTAATTGGAGAGTGTTTTGTGCATGGTTGATGCTACTAGAAGGAATTTTTTTTCTATGAAAGCAGGCATGGTCTTCTCTCGGGTGCTATATTGTCTCTGGGTATGTAGAGAGCACGACGCGTGTTAATTTATGCGCAGGTCATTTGTATGTATTTGTACTGTATTAGTTTCTTTGAGGAATGTTTGTATTAATCTGTACTCACCCGTCTCATAATATAAGACCGTTTTTTTTACGCTAATGTGGTGTAAAAAGCTCTTATATTATACTCCCTCCTTCCCACAATATAAGATGTTTTTGTAAGTTATGTTATTAGCTTATAAAAACGTCTTATATTACGGGACGAAGGGAGTAGGACGGAGGGAGTACCAGCTAACAATACAAAAGACACATTGTATTTGTATACATGACCTGCTCTGTTGTTGCTACTCTGGCGTTCATTTCTTCGCTGACAGTTGGTAACAACGTCTTATATTAAGAAAAATACTTGGGTGGGTGATCAGGCCCGTCAGGCACACAGTGTGTTTTTCGGGCACACGTTAGGCAAAACCTACCGCTATTTGATTTTAGCAGGCATCACTCTATCGATTCTGGGAAGGTTCTAGAACTTTCACAAACCGTTTTTCTTTTCTTTTTATGTATTTTTATTTTCCACTTCGCAAACATTTTTTAAAATCCGTGGACACTTTTTGTTCATTTACTTCAAAAAAGTTCAAAACTTGCTCATTGAATTCAATTTGCTTTCATCAAATTCTGAATTTTAATAGTATTCAAATTTGTTCTTCAAATAAAAAATCATCAATATTCAAAATATGTTCAACATATATAAAACATGTTTGCGATTTTTTTTAATTACGTGGGAAAGAAAATTGAATTTCATACGTTTTAACAATTTGTGAACATTTTTCAAAAATATGATTATTTTTCCAATCCAAACCAGCGCTTCAGGCACTACCGAACAGACCAAATAGCGCACAGCTCGGTCGCTCGGTGCGATTGGTTTAGCACCAAGCATGTGCATTGGGCAACTGAATCATAGAGTCGTTGTAAAAAACACAGACAGCTATTTGTTCAGAAAAAACTTCCAGTTTTCTATAGATTAAAAAAATCATAGTTTCAAGAAATTATTGCACGTTTTGAAACAGTATATGAATTTGAAAATAAATAAATCCACGAACAAGAAATAAATCTTGAATTGATAACATGTGAATACAGAAAATGTTTGCGAAATTCAAAAATTATTTGTGAAAATTAAAAACTCTTTGTGAATTCAAATTGTTTTCATGAATTTTGAAAATGTTCAAAGATTTGAACAAAGTTCATGAATTAAAATTTCAATGATTTTGAAAAACATTCACGCATTTGAAAACATTCACGATTTTGAAAAAGTGCAAGAACTTGGAAAAAGTCCATTAATTTGAAAAGTTTTTGACTTTGGAAAATGATCATGAAATTATAAAAAGGTCATGAATTCAAACAAAAATCGAATCAAAGGAAAATAGTTTGAAATGGAAATACTTTCACAAATTTAATAAAATTTTGTGCATTTGAAAAACATTTGCGGATTTGAAAAGCTTGGGAATGTGAAAAATGTTCGCGCATTTAAAAAAGTTCATGGATTTCAAATTTTCATAAATTGGGGAAATGATCATGAACTCAAAAAAGTTCATGAATTCAAAAAGAATTCATGAGTTTTAAAAAGGAGTTTGCGAACTAAAACAGCTTACGGTTTTGAAAAATGTTCAATGGATTTGGATAAAGTTAGCGGATTAGAAATGGATAAATGGTTGAAGAATTTGAAAAATGTTCTTGAATTCCGAAAAAGTTATAGGTGTGAGCGGATTAGAAATGGAATCGGGAGAAACTGAACCCAAAGAACCAAAGTGAATCTTTTAAAACATTCCTAAATGATTGAGGGAAAAAATACATGGGCCCACCCATTAGAACTAACGAAGAATTGTGGTGTGACAGCTGCATATGAGAACATCTATAACTGGCACCGCCACTGCCGCCGCAAGGGAATTTTTGGGCCCCTTGCCTCCCGCCGCAAGGGGGGCCTCACATCTTCAAGAGTTCTACGTTCTTTGTCATCGTCTAATGATCATTGTATATTGTGAGAATAAATTTACTCTCGTTCTTTTGGCGGTACCATGAAGTTAGATAGTTTTCTGTCCTCGCACAGTTTATGTTGGCGTGTCAAACTCTTTTGTTGGTTGATTCTGTGTGGAGTTGAAATATTTTATCGACACCATGGTGAAGATATTGTGATCCGACGGCCTACATTTCTAGGGGATCATCCTCGGTCCAAATACGTTCATCGATAAAGGCTTTCCATCTTTTTGGCTGTGCGAATCAAAGGGCTTTCAATAACTATTATTGGTAATGTTTGTGTGGGTGAAAGACTGACAACATCGTTGCTCCAGTCCAATTGCAGCCTCTTTATCAAAGTCTTTGGAGTATTTCTTCTAGCGAATATTGATACAACAAAGTAGGTGTTTCCAAGAAATTACGTTGTAATTCTTAGTTATAGGAGTTATTTTTTTTTTTTGGATCTTAGGTCCAAATCAGTGTACCTGTAAACGTTATGAGTATGAAAAAATTACAAATGTTTCTGAAATAACCATAAGTGGCACTATAACCGCTAAATAGCGTTTGTAGCCACAATGAATGTGGCGCCGCCTCGAGGGAGCTTCTAATGTACATGTCTAGTATGAATCCTTTCAATGTTGGTTCGTTCGCTTTTACTCTTATTAGCTGTTGTCTACTATGCAACTTTGTTTTTGTAGACTTTGTTAAGCCTTCAAGCACAAAATTTTATAGAACATAAGCAAATTCCACTCAAGTGGATGGCCAATGATTTATCAATCATGAGATGTGTAGGGTGAAGGTGGTTCTCTCTCAAACAACCCTGCAATATACACTATTAGGGAAAACCCTAGCAGTAGCGCGGGTATTTTGCCTATCAGTAGCGCGGGATGTTGCGCTACTGATAAGGCGCTACAGCTAACGTGTAGCAGTAGCGCTTTTTGTGCGCATTGGTGAAGAGCGCTGCTGCTAATATCTGCAGCGCTTTTTAGAAGGAACCGCTACTGGTAAAGCAGCGCTACTGGTAACTTTGTTCCACTCGCTACTGCTAGTTTTATTAGTTTTTTCTACATATTTGTTTTGTATTTGTTTAGGCTTTATACAATAATCTTTAGCATATCATATACATACAAATGTAATCATAGCATATACATACAACTAGTCTCATCAAATCATGTCATCATCATAATCATCATCCAACACAAAGTGGTCTCTCATCATCATCTCGAAAATAGCGATACAAGTCTCGATTACTTGCAACTACATCGTCATCCATATCTAAACAATGATATACGCCAGAAGAGCTATCACTTTGAGTGAGAGCGGAACTATCCCTCTCTCGCATTAGCGTGAACCTAAACTAACTACTGTCTGTCGCTCGGAAACCGGAAACCGGTACACCTGGGCCTGACACTCTGGCCACTCGTCGTATATATACTCATGGCGTAGCACTTCTTCCCCATCGATGATCTATGCACCTGCATCGTCACATGAGTCGATGATATGCAACATATATAGTTGAGCAACAGAAAGAGACAGACTTGGCAAAAATAGAAGCTGAAGGAAATATGCCCTAGAGGCAATAATAAAGTTATTATTTATTTCCTTATTTCATGATAAATGTTTATTATTCATGCTAGAATTGTAGTAACCGGAAACATAATACATGTGTGAATACATACACAAACATAGTGTCACTAGTATGCCTCTACTTGACTAGCTCGTTAATCAAAGATGGTTAAGTTTCCTCACCATAGACATGCGTTGTCATTTGATTAACGGGATCACATCATTAGGAGAATGATTTGATTGACTTGACTCATTCCGTTAGCTTAGCACTTGATCGTTTAGGATGTTGCTATTGCTTTCTTCATGACTTATACATGTTCCTATGACTATGAGATTATGCAACTCCCGTTTACCGGAGGAAAACTTTGTGTGCTACCAAACGTCACAACGTAACTGGGTGATTATAAAGGTGCTCTACAGGTGTCTTCGAAGGTACTTGTTGAGTTGGCGTATTTCGAGATTAGGATTTGTCACTCCGATTGTCAAAGAGGTATCTCTGGGCCCACTCGGTAATGCACATCACTATAAGCCTTGCAAGCATTGTAACTAATGAGTTAGTTGCGGGATGATGTATTACGGAATGAGTAAAGAGACTTGCCGGTAACGAGATTGAACTAGTTAGTGAGATACTGACGATCGAATCTCGGGCAAGTAACATACCGATGACAAAGGGAACAACGTATGTTGTTATGCGGTTCGACCGATAAAGATCTTCGTAGAATATGTAGGAGCCAATATGAGCATCCAGGTTCCGCTATTGGTTATTGGCCAAAGAAGTGTCTCGGTCATGTCTACATAGTTGTCGAACCCATAGGGTCCGCACGCTTAATGTTCGTTGACGATATAGTATTTATGAGTTATGTATGTTGGTAACCGAATGTTGTTCGGAGTTCCGGATAATATCACGGACATGACAAGGAACTCCGGAATGGTCCGGAGATAAAGTTTGATATATGGGATAATAGTGTTTGGTCTCCAGAAGGGTTCCGGAATTCACCAGAAGGGGTTCCTGATGTTTCCCGAAATGTTTGGGTACGAGAACACTTTATTTGGGCCAAAGGGGAAAGCCCACAAGGTTTTTGAAAAGCGCAAAAGGAAGTTTTGCAGAGTCAAGGGGCCAGACGCCAGGGTCCCTAGCGTCTGGGTCCAGACGCCGGGAACCCTGGCGTTTGGCCCTGGAGTCCGAGAAGGACTCTTGCCTTTTGGGTGAAACCGACTTTGTGGAGGCTTTTACTCCAAGTTTCGACCCCAAGGCTCAACATATAAATAGAGGGGTAGGGCTAGCACCCAAGACACATCAAGAAACACCAAGCCGTGTGCCGGCAACCCCGTCCCCTCTAGTTTATCCTCCGTCATAGTTTCCGTAGCGCTTAGGCGAAGCCCTGCGAAGATTGTTCTTCACCAACACCGTCACCACGCCGTCGTGCTGCCGGAACTCATCTACTACTTCGCCCCTCTTGCTGGATCGAGAGGGCGAGGACGTCATCAAGCTGAACGTGTGCTGAACGTGGAGGTGCCGTACGTTCAGCACTTGATCGGGACGAATCATGAAGGTGTACGACTATATCAACCGCGTTGATAAACGCTTCTGCTTACGGTCTACGAGGGTACATAGACAACACTCTCCCCTCTCGTTGCTATGCATCACCATGGTCCTGCGTGTGCGTAGGAATTTTTTTGAAATTACTATGTTCCCCAACAGTGGCATTCGAGCCAGGTTTATGCGTAGATGTTATATACACGAGTTGAACACAAGTGAGTTGTGGGCGATACAAGTCATACTGCTTACCAGCATGTCATACTTTGGTTCAGCGGTATTGTTGAATGAAGCAGGCCGGACCGACATTACGCATACGCTTACGTGAGACTGGTACTATCGACGTGCTTTGCACACAGGTGGCTGGCGGGTGTCAGTTTCTCCAACTTTAGTTGAACCGAGTATGGCCACGCCCGGTCCTTGCGAAGGTTAAAACAACATTAACTTGACGAACTATCATTGTGGTTTTGATGCGTAGGTAAGAACGGTTCTTGCTCAGCCCGTAACAGCCACGTAAAACTTGAAACAACAAAGTAGAGGACGTCTAACTTGTTTTTGTAGGGCATGTTGTGATGTGATATGGTCAAGACATGATGCTATATTTTGTTGTATGAGATGATCATGTTTTGTAACCGAGTTATCGGCAACTGGCAGGAGCCATATGGTTGTCACTTTATTGTATGCAATGTAATCGCCCTGTAATTGCTTTACTTTATCACTAAGCGGTAGCGATAGTCGTAGAAGCAATAGTTGGCGAGACGAGAACGATGCTACGATGGAGATCAAGGTGTCACGTCGGTGACGATGGTGATCATGACGGTGCTTCGGAGATGGGGATCACAAGCACAAGATGATGATGGCCATATCATATCACTTATATTGATTGCATGTGATGTTTATCTTTTATGCATCTTATTTTGCTTGGATCGACGGTAGCATTATAAGATGATCTCTCACTAAATTTCAAGGTAAAAGTTTTCTCCCTGAGTATGCACCGTTGCCAAAGTTCGTTGTGCCGAGACACCACGTGATGATCGGGTGTGATAAGCTCTACGTTCATCTACAACGGGTGTAAGATAGTTTTGCACACACAGAATACTCGGGTTAAACTTGACGAGCCTATCATATGCAGATATGGCCTCGGAACACTGGAGACCGAAAGGTCGAGCATGAATCATATAGTAGATATGATCAACATAATGATGTTCACCATTGAAAACTACTCCATCTCACGTGATGACCGGACATGGTTTAGTTGAATTGGATCATGTGATCAGTTAGATGATTAGAGGGATGTCTATCTAAGTGGGAGTTCTTAAGTAATATGATTAAGTGAACTTTAATTTATCATGAACTTAGTCCTAGTAGTATTAGCATATCTATGTTGTAGATCAATAGCTCACGTTTAGCTCCCCTGTTTTATTTTTGATATGTTCCTAGAGAAAACTAAGGTGAAAGATGATAGTAGCAATGATGCAGACTAGGTCCGTGATCTGAGGTTAATCCTCATTGCTGCACAGAATAATTATGTCCTTGATGCACCGCTAAGTGACAAACCTATTGCAGGAGCAGATGCAGACGTTATGAACGTTTGGCTAGCTCAATATGATGACTACTTTATAGTTTAGTGCACCATGCTTAACGGCTTAGAATCGGGACTTCAAAGACGTTTTGAACGTCATGGACCATATGAGATGTTCCAGGAGTTGAAGTTAATATTTCAAGCAAATACCCGAGTTGAGAGATATGAAGTCTCCAACAAGTTCTATAGCTAAAAAGATGGAGGAGAATAGATCAAGCAGTGAGCATGTGCTCATATTGTCTGGGTACTACAATCACTTGAATCAAGTGGGAGTTAATCTTCCAGATAAAATAGTGATTGACAGAATTCTCTAGTCACCATCACCAAGTTAGTAGAACTTCGTGATGAACTATAGTATGCAAGGGATGACGAAAACGATTCCCGAGCTTTTCATGATGATGAAATCGATGAAGGTAGAAATCAAGAAAAAGCATCAAGTGTTGATGATTAACAAGACCACTAGTTTCAAGAAAAGGGCAAAGGGAAAGAAAGGGAACTTCATGTAGAATGGCAAGCAAGTTGTCACTTCCGTGAATAAGCCCAAAGCTAGACTAAAGCCTGAAACTGAGTGCTTCTACTGCAAAGGAAATGGTCACTGGAAGCGGAAATGCCCTGAATATTTGGTGGGTAAGAAGGATGGCAAAGTGAACAAGGGTATATTTGATATACAGGTTATTGATGTGTAACTTACTAGTGTTTATAGTAGCCCCTGGGTATTTGATACTTGTTCGGTTGCTAAAAAATTAGTAACTCGAAAGAGGAGTTACATAATAAATAGAGACTAGTTGAGGGTGAAGTGACGATGTGTGTTGGAAGTGGTTCCAAGATTGATATGATCATCATCGCACACTCCCTATACTTTCGGGATTAGTGTTAAACCTGAATAAATGTTATTTGGTGTTTGTGTTGAGCATGAATATGATTTGATCATGTTTATTGCAATACGGTTATTCATTTAAGTTAGAGAATAATTGTTATTCTGTTTACATGAATAAAACCTTCTATGGTTATACACCCAATGAAAATGGTTTATTGAATCTCGATCGTAGTGATACACATATTCATAATATTGAAGCCAAAAGATGCAAAGTTAATAATGATAGTACAACTTATTTGTGGCACTGCCGTTTAGGTCATATTGGTGTAAAGCGCATGAAGAAAATCCATACTGATGGGCTTTTGGAATCACTTAATTATGAATCAGTTGATGCTTCCGAACCATGCCTCATGGGCAAAGATGACTAAGACTCCGTTCTCCAGAACAATGGAGCGAGCAACTAACTTATTGTATATAATACATACTGATGTATGAGGTCCGATGAGTGTTGAGGCTCGCGGCGGGTACCGTTAATTTCTAACCTTCACAGATGATTTGAGAAGATATGGGTATATCTACTTGAAGAAACATAAGTCTGAAACATTTGAAAAGTTTAAAGAATTTTAGAGTGAAGTGGAAAATCATTGTAACAAGAAAATAAAGTTTCTATGATCTGATCGCAGAGGCGAATATTTGAGTTACGAGTTTGGTCTTCAATTAAAACAATGTGGAATAGTTTCACAAACTCATGCCACCTGGAACACCACAGTGTAATGGTGTGTCCGCACGTCATAACCGTACTTTATTTTGATATAGTGCAATCTATGATGTCACTTACCGATTTACCACTATCATTTTGGGGTTATGCATTAGAGACATCTGCATTCACATTAAAAAGGGAACCATCTAAATCCGTTGAGACGACACCGTATGAACTGTGGTTTAGCAAGAAACCTAAGCTATTGTTTCTTAAAGTTTGGGGTTGCGATGCTTATGTGAAAAAGTTTCATCTTGATAAGCTCAAACCCAAGTCGGAGAAGTGCGTCTTCATAGGATACCCAAAAGTAACTGTTGGGTACACCTTCTATCACAGATCTGAAGGCAAGATATTTGTTGCTGAGAATGGATTCTTTCTAGAGAAGGAGTGTCTCTCGAAAGAATTGAATGGGAGGAAAGTAGAGCTTGATGAGGTAACTGTACCTGCTCCCTTATTGGAAAGTAGTTCATCACAGAAATCTATTTCTGTGACTCCTACACCAATTAGTGAGGAAGCTAATGATGATGATCATGTAACTTCATATCAAGTTACTACCGAACCTCGTAGGTCAACCAGAGTGAGATCCGCACCAGAGTGGTACGGTAATCTTGTTCTGGAGGTCATGTTAATTGACCATGACGAACCTACGAACTATGAGGAAGCGATGACGAGCCCAGATTCCGCGAAATGGCTTGAGGCCATGAAATCTGAGATGGGATTCATGTATGAGAACAAAGTGTGGACTTTGGTTGACTTGCTGGATGATCGGCAAGCCATAGAAAATAAATGGATCTTCAAGAGGAAGACGGGCGCTGATAGTGGTGTTGCTATCTACAAAGCTCAAATTGTCACAAAATGTTCTCGGCAAGTTCAAGGTGTTGACTACGATGCGATTTTCTCACTCGTATCGATGCTTAAGTCCGTCCGAATCATGTTAGCAATTACCGCATTTTATGATTATGAAATTTGGCAAATGGATGTAAAGACTGCAATCCTGAATGGATTTCTGGAAGAAGAGTTGTATATGATGCAACCTGAAGGTTTTGTCGATCCTAAAGGTGCTAACAAAGTGAGCAAGCTCCAGCGATCCATCAATGGACTGGTGAAAGCATCTCGGAGTTGGAATAAACGTTTTGATAGTGTGATCAAATCATATGGTTTTATACAGACTTGCGGTGAAGCCTGTATTTACAAGAAAGTGAGTGGGAGCACTAAACCATTTCTGATAAGAATGTGTGAATGGCATATTGTTGATCGGAAATAATGTAGAATTTTCTGGAAAGCATAAAGGAGTTTTTGAAAGGAGTTTTTCAAATAAAGACCTCGATGAAGCTACTTACATATTGAGCATCAAGATCTATAGAGATAGATTAAGACGCTTGATAAGTTTTTTCAATGAGTACCTAACTTGACAAGATTTTGAAGTAGTTCAAAATGGAACAGTCAAAGAAAGAGTTCTTACGTGTGTTACAAGGTGTGAAATTGAGTAAGACTCAAAGCCCGACCACGACAGAAGATAGAAAGAGAATGAAAGTCATTCCCTATGCCTCAGCCATAGTTTCTATAAAGTATGCCATGTTGTGTACCAGATCTATTGTATACCCTACACTGAGTTTAGGAAGGGGGTACAATAGTGATCTAGGAGTAGATCACTGGACAGCGGTCAAAATTATCCTTAGTGGAATAAGGATATGTTTCTCGATTATGGAGGTGACAAAAGGTTCGTCGTAAAGGGTTACATCGATGCAAATTTTGACACTGATCCAGATGGCTCTAAGTCTCAATTTGGATACATTTTTGAAAGTGGGAGCAATTAGCTAGAGTAGCTCCGTGCAGAGCATTGTTGACATAGAAATTTGCAAACTACATACGGATCTGAATGTGGCAGACCCGTAGACTAAACTTCTCTCACAAGCAAAACATGATCACACCTTAGTACTCTTTGGGTGTTAATCACATAGCAATGTGAACTAGATTATTGACTCTGGTAAACCCTTTGGGTGTTGGTCACATGACGATGTGAACTATGGGTGTTAATCACATGATGATGTGAACTATTGGTGTTAAATCACATGGCGATGTGAACTAGATTATTGACTCTAGTGCAAGTGAGAGACTGAAGGAAATATGCCCTAGAGGCAATAATAAAGTTATTATTTATTTCCTCATTTCATGATAAATTTTTATTATTCATGCTAGAATTGTAGTAACCGGAAGCATAATACATGTATGAATACATAGACAAACATAGTGTCACTAGTATGCCTCTACTTGACTAGCTCGTTAATCAAAGATGGTTAAGTTTCCTAACCATAGACATGAGTTGTCATTTGATTAACAGGATCACATCATTAGGAGAATGATGTGATTGACTTGACCCATTCCTTAGCTTAGCACTTGATCGTTTAGTATGTTGCTATTGCTTTCTTCATGACTTATACATGTTCCTATGACTATGAGATTATGCAACTCCCATTTACCGGAGGAACACTTTGTGTGCTACCAAACGTCACAACATAACTGGGTGATTATAAAGGTGCTCTACAGGTGTCTCCGAAGGACTTGTTGAGTTGGCGTATTTCGAGATTAGGATTTGTCACTCCGATTGTCGGAGAGGTATCTCTGGGCCCACTCGGTAATGCACATCACTATAAGCCTTGCAAGCATTGTAACTAAT
Source organism: Triticum aestivum (assembly GCF_018294505.1). Classification (NCBI taxonomy): domain Eukaryota; kingdom Viridiplantae; phylum Streptophyta; class Magnoliopsida; order Poales; family Poaceae; genus Triticum; species Triticum aestivum. The sequence continues at coordinate 678,668,632 of NC_057806.1, read as the reverse complement.
GAGTTAGTTGCGAGATGATGTATTACGGAACGAGTAAATAGACTTGCACGTAACGAGATTGAACTAGGTATTGAGATACCGACGATCGAATCTCGGGCAAATAACATACCGATGACAAAGGGAACAACGTATGTTGTTATGCGGTTCGACCGATAAAGATCTTTGAGGGAGTCCTGGATTAGGGGGTGTTCGGGTAGCCGGACTATACGTTCAGCCGGACTCCAGGACTATGAAGATACAAGATTGAAGACTTCGTCCCGTGTCCGGATGGGACTTTCCTTGGCGTGGAAGGCAAGCTTGGTGATGCGGATATTCAATATCTCCTACCATTGTAACCGACTTTGTGTAACTCTAACCCTCTCCGGTGTCTATATAAACCAGAGGGTTTTAGTCCGTAGGACAACTTCATCATACAACAATCATACCATAGGCTAGCTTCTAGGGTTTAGCCTCCTTGCTCTCGTGGTAGATCTACTCTTGTACTACCCATATCATCAATATTAATCAAGCAGGACATAGGGTTTTACCTCCATCAAGAGGGCCCGAACCTGGGTAAAACATTGTGTCCCTCGTCTCCTGTTACCATCCGGCCTAGACGCACAGCTCGGGACCCCCTACCCGAGATCCGCCGGTTTTGACACCGACATTGGTGCTTTCATTGAGAGTTCCTCTGTGTCGTCGCTTTTAGGCCCGATGGCTCCTTCGATCATCAACAACGATGCAGTCCAGGGTGAGACTTTTCTCCTCAGACAGATCTTCGTCTTCGGCGGCTTCGCACTGCGGGCCAACTCGCTTGGCCACCTTGAGGAGATCAAAAGCTACGCCCCTGGCCATCAGGTCAGGTTTAGAAGCCTAAACTACACGGCTGACATCCGCGGGGACTTGATCTTCGACGGATTCGAGCCACAGCCAAGCGCGCTGCACTGTCTCGATGGGCATGATATAGCTCTGCCGCCGAGCAGCACTTGTGAGGCCGCATACGCACCGGTTTCGACCATTGATTCGGAGCCTACTGCACCGATCGAGGATTAGTGGTTAGACACTGCCTCAGGGGCTGCGATCTCAGAGGCGATCGAGCTGAACTCCAGCCCCGCACTCCGCATGGCCCGTGACTCCGAAGAGCCGGATTCCTCTCCGAACTCCATGCCCCCCGCGCCCCCGCTGATCAAATCCGATTGGGCGCCGATAATGGAGTTCACCGCCGCGGACATCTTTCAGCACTCGCCCTTCGGCGACATCCTGAATTCTCTAAAGTCTCTCTCTTTATCAGGAGAGCCCTGGCCGGACTACGGTCAACAAGGTTGGGATACGAACGATGAAGAAATTCAAAACCCACCCACCACCCACTTCGTAGCCACTGTCGATGACTTAACCGACATGCTCGACTTCGACTCCGAAGACATTGACGGTATGGACGACGATGCAGGAGACAACCAAGAACCAACGCCTATAGGGCATTGGACAGCCACCTCATCTCACGATGTGTACATGGTGGATACCCCTAAAGGAAGCAACAACGAGGAAAACGGGGAGGGGGATCGTTCTCTCGAAAAACAATCAAAGCGTCGGCGTAAACGCCGACCTAAGCCCCGCCTCGATAAAGACCCAGCCACAGAGCAGGATGAGCCGGTAGATGACGAGCATGCCTTAGAGCAACCGTCCCAACAAGTCAACCCGGATAGAGAAACCGAACATTCCTCCCCCGGCGAAAATGGCATTCCGCACGACCCTACGCCGGACAAGCCCACAAAGCAGAAGAACCTCCACAAATGGCTCATTGTAACCGCACGCAGCCTGAAAAAGCAGAAGCGGAAGCTAAAGACTGCGGAAGATGCACTCAGGATCAGATGGAGTAAAGTAATCAATACCGCAGACAAATACGGCGGCAGTCACCGCACTAAAAGCTATCCGAGGAGAAAACTACTGCCTGAATTCGACGAGGAGGCCTTAGAGCCCTCGCATTCAAAAAGTAAGAAAGCCACACGGTCGGATAGACGACCCCAGGGCCAGGTTAAAGCGGCAAGCAGCGCCGCACTTAAGCCGGCATGCGACCCACTTAAGGATTCGCATCACGACCCAGCCAGGTCCATTTACGAGCCAAGAAAGCAAGCTCTCGTAAGCAATGCAATAAAGCCATTATCAGAATCCGACACACCCAAATACAGGGGTGCCGCACACCCCCTATGTTTCACCGATGAGGTCCTGGGTTATGAATTTCCAGCGGGATTCAAACCCGTAAACATAGAGGCATATGATGGAACAACAGACCCTGGAGTCTGGATCGAGGATTATATCCTCCATATACATATGGCTCGAGGAGATGACCTCCACGCCATAAAATACTTACCCCTCAAGCTTAAAGGGCCAGCCCGGCATTGGCTTAAAAGCCTTCCTAAAAACACAATCGGAAGTTGGGAAGAGCTCGAGGACGCTTTCCGAGCAAATTTTCAAGGGATCTATGTCCGTCCTCCGGATGCAGACGATCTTAGTCACATAGCTCAACAGCCCGGAGAGTCAGCTCGGCAATTCTGGAATATATTTCTTACTAAAAAGAATCAGATAGTCCACTGTCCGGACGCTGAAGCCTTAGCAGCTTTCAGGCATAATGTCCGAGACGAATGGCTCGCCAGACACCTCGGCCAAGAAAAGCCAAGAACAATGGCCACACTAACAAGCATCATGACCCGCTTTTGCGCAGGAGAGGATAGCTGGTTGGCAAGATGCAGCACCAGCGACCCAAGTACATCCGAAACTAGGGATGGAAACGGAAAACCGCGACGCAATAAGGACCGTCACCGGACTAAGGAAAAAATTCCGAAGAGCACGGCAGTCAATGCCGGATTCAAAAGCTCATGACCGAATCAGAAAAAGCCGCCCCTCCAAGATAACAGGGACGACCTATCCAACCTAAACAAAATCCTGGATAGGATATGTCAAATACACAATACTCTCGGAAAGCCTGCTAACCATACCCACAGAGATCGTTGGATTTTCAAACAATCCGGCAGACTCAACGCCGAACACAAGGTGCTCCACACACCAAGCGAAGACGAAGACGAACCCCAAAAGCAGAGTACCGGGAAACAAAAGAATTTCCCACAAGAAGTAAAAACAGTAAACTTACTCCACATAACAAAACGTGCGGCGCCCATAAAGGTACGCGCCCCACGGTCTATCCCAAAGGAATCCCGCCACTGGTTGTCAAAACCAATCATCTTCGATCATCTGGATTATTCTAGAAGTATCAGGAACCCAGGCTGGACTGCCCTGGTACTCGATCCAATAATTGGCGGACTCCAGTTTTCAAATGTCCTTATGGACGGTGGCAGCGGACTCAACCTGATATATCAGGACTCAATCCGCCACATGGGGATCGACCCAAAAAGAATTCGCCACAGCAAAACCTCCTTTCAAGGAGTAACGCCAGGTCCGGGCACCCATTGCATGGGTTTTCTCCGGCTCGAGGTTATTTTCGGCTCTGCCGATAACTTCCGTATCGAAAAGCTGACTTTCCACATCGTCCCATTCTCAAGTCGCTATCAAGCACTGCTGGGACGCGAAGCTTTCGCCCGCTTTAACGCAATACCGCATTATGCATCTCTTACGCTTAAGATGCCCGGTCCATGCGGCATCATCTCCTTAACGACGAAGCAGTAAGGGCGCCTCCCCCAAGCGGAGGATTGTGCGGCCGCTTTAACAGCCCCACAATACAATGGCTTCACTAGCCAGAACATCGGAACAGGTCATTAAGACCACGGACACGGATAGACGAGTTCGGCACAAAAGTATCATTGATAAATGTTGGAAATATGCCCTAGAGGCAATAATAAGTTAGTTACTATTATATTTCCTTGTTCATGATAATCGTTTATTATCCATGCTAGAATTGTATTGATAGGAAACTTAGATACATGTGTGGATACATAGACAACACCATGTCCCTAGTAAGCCTCTAGTTGACTGGCTCGTTGATCAATAGATGGTTACGGTTTCCTGACCATGGACATTGGATGTCATTGATAACGGGATCACATCATTAGGAGAATGATGTGATGGACAAGACCCAATCCTAAGCATAGCACTAGATCGTGTAGTTCGTATGCTAAAGATTTTCTAATGTCAAGTATCATTTCCCTAGACCATGAGATTGTGCAACTCCCGGATACCGTAGGAGTGCTTTGGGTGTGCCAAACGTCACAACATAACTGGGTGGCTATAAAGGTACACTACGGGTATCTCCTAAAGTGTCTGTTGGGTTGGCACGAATCGAGACTGGGATTTGTCACAACGTGTGACGGAGAGGTGTCTCTGGGCCCACTCGGTAGGACATCATCATAATGTGCACAATGTGATCAAGGAGTTGATCATGGGATGATGTGTTACGAAACGAGTAAAGAGACTTGCCGGTAATTAGATTGAACAAGGTATCGGGATACCGACGATCGAATCTCGGGCAAGTATCGTACCGCTAGACAAAGGGAATTGTATACGGGATTGATTAAGTCCTTGACATCGTGGTTCATCTGATGAGATCATCGTGGAACATGTGGGAGCCAACATGGGTATCCAGATCCCGCTGTTGGTTATTGACCGGAGAGTCATCTCGGTCATGTCTGCATGTCTCCCGAACTCGTAGGGTCTACACACTTAAGGTTCGGTGACGCTAGGGTTATAGAGATATTAGTATGCGGTAACCCGAAAGTTGTTCGGAGTCCCGGATGAGATCCCGAACGTCACGAGGAGTTCCGGAATGGTCCGGAGGTAAAGAATTATATATAGGAAGTGCTATTTCGGCCATCGGGACAAGTTTCGGGGTCACCGGTATTGTACCGGGACCACCGGAAGGGTCCCGGGGGTCCACCAGGTGGGGCCACCTGCCCCGGGGGCCACATGGGCTGTAGGGTGTGCGCCTTGGCCTACATGGGCCAAGGGCACCAGCCCCTAGAGGCCCATGCGCCAAAGGGACAAGAGGAGGGGAGAGTCCTAAAGGGGGAAGGCACCTCCGAGGTGCCTTGGGGAGGACGGACTCCTCCCCCCCTTGGCTGCACCCTTCCTTGGAGGAAGGGGCAAGGCTGCGCCCTCCCCCTCTCCCTTGGCCCTATATATAGTGGGGGGAAGGGAGGGCAACCATACCCAAGCCCTGGCGCCTCCCTCTCCCTCCCATGTCACATCTCCCTCCTCCCGCAGTGCTTGGCGAAGCCCTGTTGGAATCCCGCTACTTCCACCACCACGCCGTCGTGCTGCTGGATCTCCATCAACCTCTCCTTCCCCCTTGCTGGATCAAGAAGGAGGAGACGTCGCTGCTCCGTACGTGTGTTGAACGCGGAGGTGCCGTCCGTTCGGCGCTAGGATCATCGGTGATTTGGATCACGATGAGTACGACTCCATCAACCCCGTTCTCTTGAACGCTTCCGCGCGCGATCTACAAGGGTATGTAGATCCACTCCTCCCTCGTTGCTAGATGACTCCATAGATAGATCTTGGTGACACGTAGGAAAATTTTGAATTTATGCTACGTTCCCCAATAGTGGTATCAGAGCTAGGTCTATGCGTAGTTTCTATGCACGAGTAGAACACAAAGTAGTTGTGGGCATTGATTTTGTTCAATATGCTTGCCGTTACTAGTCTTATCTTGATTCGGCGGCATCGTGGGATGAAGCGGCCCGGACCGACCTTACACGTACTCTTACGTGAGACTGGTTCCACCGGACATGCACTAGTTGCATAAGGTGGCTGGCGGGTGTCTGTCTCTCCCACTTTAGTCGGATCGGATTCGATGAAAAGGATCCTTATGAAGGGTAAATAGCAATTGGCATATCACGTTGTGGTTTTTGCGTAGGTAAGAAATGTTCTTGCTAGAAACCCATAGCAGCCACGTAAAACATGCAAACAACAATTAGAGGACGTCTAACTTGTTTTTGCAGGGTATGCTATGTGATGTAATATGGCCAAAAGGATGTGATGAATGATATATGTGATGTATGAGATTGATCATGTTCTTGTAATAGGAATCACGACTTGCATGTCGATGAGTATGACAACCGGCAGGAGCCATAGGAGTTGTCTTAATTTATTTATGACCTGTGTGTCAACATAAACGTCATGTAATTACTTTACTTTATTGCTAACCGTTAGCTGTAGTAGTAGAAGTAATAGTTGACGAGACAACTTCATGAAGACACGATGATGGAGATCATGATGATGGAGATCATGGTGTCATGCCGGTGACAAGATGATCATGGAGCCCCAAGATGGAGATCAAAGGAGCTATATGATATTGGCCATATCATGTCACTATTATTTGATTGCATGTGATGTTTATCATGTTTTTGAATCTTGTTTACTTAGAACGACGGTAGTAAATAAGATGATCCCTCACTAAAATTTCAAGAAGGTGTTCCCCCTAACTGTGCACCGTTGCGAAAGTTCGTTGTTTCGAAGCACCACGTGATGATCGGGTGTGATAGATTCTTACGTTCACATACAACGGGTGTAAGACAGATTTACACACGCGAAACACTTAGGTTGACTTGACGAGCCTAGCATGTGTACAGACATGGCCTCGGAACACAAGAGACCGAAAGGTCGAGCATGAGTCGTATGGTAGATACGATCAACATGAAGATGTTCACCGATGTTGACTAGTCCGTCTCACGTGATGATCGGACACGGCCTAGTTGACTCGGATCATGTAATCACTTAGATGACTAGAGGGATGTCTATCTGAGTGGGAGTTCATAAGATGAACTTAATTATCCTGAACATAGTCAAAAAGGATTTTGCAAATTATGTCGTAGCTCGCGCTTCAGTCCTACTGTTTAGATATGTTCCTAGAGAAAATTTAGTTGAAAGTTGATAGTAGCAATTATGCGGACTAGGTCCGTAAACTGAGGATTGTCCTCATTGCTTCATAGAAGGCTTATGTCCTTAATGCACCGCTTAATGTGTTGAACCTCGAACGTCGTCTGTGGATGTTGCGAACATCTGACATACACATTTTGATAACTACGTGATAGTTCAGTTAAACGGCTTAGAGTTGAGGCACCGAAGACGTTTTGAAACGTCGCGAAACATATGAGATGTTTCGAGGGCTGAAATTGGGATTTCAGGCTCGTGCCCACGTCAAGAGGTATAAGACCTCCGACGATTTTTTAGCCTGCAAACTAAGGGAGAAAAGCTCAATTGTCTGAGTACAACAATCGTTTGAATCGAGTGGGAGTTGATCTTCCAGATAAGATAGTGATGTTTTCTCCGAAGTCATTACCACCAAGATGCTAGAGCTTCGTGATGAACTATAATATATCAAGGACATATATGATGATCCTTGAGATATTCGCGATGTTTGACACCACAAAAGTAGAAATCAAGAAGGAGCATCAATTGTTGATGGTTGGTGAAACCACTAGTTTCAAGAAGGGCAAGGGCAAGAAGGGATACTTCATGAAACGGCAATTCAGCTGCTGCTCTAGTGAAGAAACCCAAGGTTGAACCCAAACCCGGGACTAAGTGCTTCTGTAATAAGGGGAACAACCACTGGAGCAGAATTACCCTAGATACTTGGTAGATTAGAAGGCTGGCAAGGTCGATAGAAGTATATTGGATATACATTGTGTTGATGTGTACTTTACTAGTACTCCTAGTAGCACCAGGGTATTAGATACCGGTTCGGTTCCTAAGTGTTAGTAACTCGAAATAAAAGCTACGGAATAAACGGAGACTAGCTAAAGGTGAGCTGACGATATGTGTTGGAAGTGTTTCCAGGGTTGATATGATCAAGCATCGCACGCTCCCTCTACCATCGAGATTGGTATTAAAACCTAAATAATTGTTATTTGGTGTTTGCGTTGAGCATAGACATGATTGGATTATGTCTATGCAGTATGGTTATTCATTTAAGGAGAATAACGGTTACTCTGTTTATTTGAATAATACCTTCAATGGTCTTACACCTGAAATGAATGGTTTATTGAATCTCGTGATACACATGTTCATGCCAAAAGATATAGGATGTTAATGATAGTACCACCTACTTGTGGCACTGCCACTTAAGTCATATCGGTATAAAACGCATGAAGAAGCTCCATGTTGATGGATCTTTGGACTCACTCATTTTTGAAAGGATTGAGACATGCGAACCATGTTTGTTGGTAGATATGCATGAAGAAACTCTATATAGATGGATCGTTTGGACTCACTTGATTTTGAATCACTTGAGACATGCAAGTCATACCACATGGGCAAGATGACTGAAAGCCTCGTTTTCAGTAAAATGGAACTAGAAAGCAACTTGTTGGAAGTAATACATTTTGATGTGTGCAATCCAATGAGTGCTGAGGCATGTAGTGGATATCGTTATGTTCTTACTTCACAGATGATTTGAGTAGATGTTGAGTATATTTACTTGATGAATCACGAGTCTGAATTATTGAAAGGTTCAAGTAATTTCAGGGTGAAGTTGAAAGATCGTCGTGACAAGAGGATAAAAGATCTATGATATGATCATAGAGATGTATATCTGAATTATGAGTTTGGCACATAATTAAGACATTGTGGAAATTGTTTCACAACTAATACAGCCTGGAACACCGTAGCGAGATGGTGTATCCCAACATCATAACTGCACCCTATTGGATATGATGCATACCATGATGTCTCTTATCGAATTACCACGATAGTTTATGGGTTAGGCATTAGAGACAACCACATTCACTTTAAAAGGGGCACCACGTAATTCCGATGAGATGACACCATATGAACTATGGTTTAGAGAAACCTAAGCTGTCATTTCTTAGAAGTTTGGGGCTGCGATGCTTATGTGAAAAAGTTTCAGGCTGATAAGCTTGAACCCAAAGCGGATATATGCATCTTCATAGGACACCCAAAACAGTTGGGTATACCTCCTGTCTCAGATTCGAAAGCAATAAGGGATTGTTTCTAGAATCGGGTCCTTTCTCGAGGAAAAGTTTCTCTCAAAAGAATTGAGTGGGAGGATGGTGGAGACTTGATGAGGTTATTGAACCATCTCTTCAACTAGTGTGTGGCAGGGCATAGGAAGTTGTTCCTGTGGCACCTACACCAATTGAAGTGGAAGTTTATGATAGTGATCATGAAACTTCAGATCAAGGCACTACCAAACCTCGTGGGATGACAAGGATGCATACTACTTCAGAGTGGTACGTAATCCTGTCTTGGAAGTCATGTTGCTAGACAACAATGAACCTACGAGCTATGGAGAAGCGATGGTGGGCCCGGATTCCGATAAATGGCTCAAGGCCATAAAATCCGAGAGAGGATCCATGTATGAAAACAAAGTGTAGACTTTGGCAGAACAACTTGATGGTCGTAAGGCTGTTAGGTACATATGGATTTTAAAAGGAAGACGGACAATGATGGTAAGTATCACCATTAAGAAAGCTCGACTTGTCGTTAAGATGTTTTCCGACAAGTTCAAGGAGTTGACTACGATGAGACTTTCTCACTCGTAGCGATGCTAAGAGTCTGTTGGAATTATATTAGCGATTACTGCATTATTTATGAAATCTTGCAGATAGGATGTCAAAACATTGTTTCCTCGACGTTTTTGAGGAAAGGTTTTGTCAATCCTGAAAGATGCTAATAAGTATGCAAAGCTCCAGCAATCCTTCTAGGGACTGGAGTAAGCATCTCGGAGTTGGAATGTATGCTTTGATGATGATCAAAGATTTTGGGTTTATACAAAGTTTATGAGAAACTTGTATTTCCAAAGAAGTGAGTGGGAGCACTATAGAATTTCTGATGAGTATATGTTGTTGACATATTATGGATCAGAAATGACGTAGAATTTCTGGAAAGCATATAGGGTTATTTGGAAAGTGTTTTTCAATGGAAAGCCTGTATCAAGCTACTTGAACATTGAGCATCAAGATCTATAAGGATAGATCAAAACGCTTAATGGTACTTTCAAATGAGCACATACCTTGACATGATCTTGAAGGTGTTCAAGATGGATCAGTCAAAGAAGGAGTTCTTGCCTGAGTTGTAAGGTATGAAGTTAAGACTTAAAGCTCGACCACGGCAGAAGAAAGAGGAAGGACGAAGGTCGTCCCCTATGCTTTTATCATAGGCTCTCTACAGTATGTTATGCTGTGTACCGCACCTGAAGTGTGCCTTGCCATGATTTGGTCAAGGGGTAGAAGAGTGATCCAAGAATGTATCACAGACATCGGTCAAAGTTATCCTTAGTAACTAGTGGACTAAGGAATTTTCTCGATTATGGAGGTGGTAAAAGAGTTCGACGTAAAGGGTTACGCCGATGCAAGCTTAACACCTATCCGGATAGCTCTGATTAGAGATACCGGATACGTATAATGGAGCAACAATTTAGAATAGCTCCAAGTAGAACAATTATTTGAAATGGCTCCAAATATAGCGTAGTAGCTGCATCTGCAAGATGACATAGAGATTTGTGAAGTACACACGGATCTGAAAGATTCAGACCCGTTGACTATAACATCTCTCACAAGCATAACATGATCAAACCCAGAACTCATCGAGTGTTAACCACATGGTAATGTGAACTAGATTATTGACTCTAGTAAACTCTTGGGTGTTAGTCACATGGGGATGTGACCTTGAGTGTTAATCACATATCGATGTGAACTGGATTATTGACTCTAGTGCAAGTGGGAGACTGTTGGAAATATGCCCTAGAGGCAATAATAAATTAGTTATTATTATATTTCCTTGTTCATGATAATTGTTTATTATCCATGCTAGAATTGTATTGATAGGAAACTCAGATACATGTGTGGATACATAGACAACACCATGTCCCTAGTAAGCCTCTAGTTGACTGGCTCGTTGATCAATAGATGGTTACGGTTTCCTGACCATGGACATTGGATGTCATTGATAACGGGATCACATCATTAGGATAATGATGTGATGGACAAGACCCAATCCTAAGCATAGCACTAGATCGTGTAGTTCATATGCTAAAGCTTTTCTAATGTCAAGTATCATTTCCTTAGACCATGAGATTGTGCAACTCCCGGATACCGTAGGAGTGCTTTGGGTGTGCCAAACGTCACAACGTAACTGGGTGGCTATAAAGGTACACTACGGGTATCTCCGAAAGTGTCTGTTGGGTTGGCACGAATCGAGACTGGGATTTGTCACTCCGTGTGACGGAGAGGTGTCTCTGGGCCCACTCGGTAGGACATCATCATAATGTGCACAATGTGATCAAGGAGTTGATCATGGGATGATGTGTTACGAAACAAGTAAAGAGACTTGCCGGTAACGAGATTGAACAAGGTATCGGGATACCGACGATCGAATCTCGGGCAAGTATCGTACCGCTAGACAAAGGGAATTGTATACGGGATTGATTAAGTCCTTGACATCGTGGTTCATCCGATGAGATCATCGTGGAACATGTGGGAGCCAACATGGGTATCCAAATCCCGCTGTTGGTTATTGACCGGAGAGTCATCTCGGTCATGTCTGCATGTCTCCCGAACCCGTAGGGTCTACACACTTAAGGTTTGGTGACGCTAGGGTTATAGAGATATTAGTATGCGGTAACCCGAAAGTTGTTCGGAGTCCCGGATGAGATCCCGGACGTCACGAGGAGTTCCGAATGGTCCGGAGGTAAAGAATTATATATAGGAAGTGCTATTTCGGCCATCGGGACAAGTTTCGGGGTCACCGGTATTGTACCGGGACCACCGGAAGGGTCCCGGGGGTCCACCGGGTGGGGCCACCTGCCCCGGGGGCCACATGGGCTGTAGGGTGTGCGCCTTGGCCTACATGGGCCAAGGGCACCAGCCCCTAGAGGCCCATGCGCCAAAGGGACAAGAGGAGGGGAGAGTCCTAAAGGGGGAAGGCACCTCCGAGGTGCCTTGGGGAGGATGGACTCCTCCCCCCCTTGGCCGCACCCTTCCTTGGAGGAAGGGGAAAGGCTGCGCCCTCCCCCTCTCCCTTGGCCCTATATATAGTGGGGGAAAGGGAGGGCAACCATACCCAAGCCCTGGCGCCTCCCTCTCCCTCCTCCCGCAGCGCTTGGCGAAGCCCTGTTGGAATCCCGCTACTTCCACCACCACGCCGTCATGCTGCTGGATCTCCATCAACCTCTCCTTCCCCCTTGTTGGATCAAGAAGGAGGAGACGTCGCTGCTCCGTACGTGTGTTGAACGCGGAGGTGCCGTCCGTTCGGCGCTAGGATCATCGGTGATTTGGATCACGACGAGTACGACTCCATCAACCCCGTTCTCTTGAACGCTTCCACGCGCGATCTACAAGGGTATGTAGATCCACTCCTCCCTCGTTGCTAGATGACTCCATAGATAGATCTTGGTGACACGTAGGACAATTTTGAATTTATGCTACGTTCCCCTACAATAAAGGCTTAGTGGCCATATACCCCTGCACTAGGGGCTTCACACGTATAAAATAAGAGACAATAAAGCTCAATTTTCCATATTTTACTTTACACTTTGTTTATTTCATATAACTTTTCGGCATGCCCCTTTTTCAACTTAGTTGCTCTCTTTTTTACAGATGAACGTCGTGCTGCGCCCGTCCAGGATACGGCACAATGGAGACACAGGCGCAGACGTGCAGTAGGGAACCGTTCCAAGGATTCTTTTCAGATTAAGACCCTGCGTAAACCTTTTTTACTGTCTCTTGTTGATACGCATCCCCTGGTTCTATGACCAAGGAGGAGGCTGGCGTCTTGGCATGTGGCCACGTCAGAATTCTTGCGCGTACCTGGATACTAGGGGCTTATACCTTAGAGCGTTACTTAGCCCGCTCTCATAAAGACCGAATACCTTAGGGAGTGTTCGGCGTCACGAGTTTGGCCTTATATGCATCAGCTCCGAGTCATGATTTTGGTCAAATGTTGGGTTGCCCGGCTCCTGTGTTCGGCCGCCTTACGTTCCGCTCTATCGGCTAAGGCGGCACCAGGAGAACTACTGTGATTGTGCCCTGGTTCGGCCAGGCGAGCACCTCAGTAGAGAAAGCCGAAAACCGACTGTCATGATATGGCGTGAGACTGGTCAACCACTCGATGACTCTTCGGAATCTATAGGATTTCCCCGCATTAACGAAGGGTCATTTCCCGGCCAGGCACATACGCGCCCCGAATTCGGGCGAGCGCAGTCGCCGCCAGGGGCTACCTAAATAGTCCCATTGTCAAGCTCCTATGGCTAAGTGAAAGTGTTAAAGCATTATAGTCCGGTTGCCTAGCTCGCTGCGCTATCACCTCCTTTGTAGGACCAAGACGTTGGATTAAGTGTGAAAATGCGCCTTCTGCGAGCACCCCCGCACTATGTGCATGGGGGCTGAAGCCAACGACTGCCATCTTTTAGATTTTGTATGTATATCTTAAAACGGCCGCACAGGAGGTGTTCCACACACTTGCAGACACAAGTATAAAAGGCTACTACAATTCATCAAAATATTGCTTCATAATTACATATGCTATCAGAACATAGCATCCTTCGAGCACTGCGTCTCTATTACACGAGCGCCTTCAAGGACTTCCTGAAAATAGTGCTCGGAGGGTACTCGGCTTTGGTCCGAATCTCGGGATGCAACAACGGTGGTCTCCATCCCTGCCCAATAGGTCTTGACACGGGCAAGTGCCATCCGTGCGCCCTCTATGCATGCTAACCTCTTCATCGCATCGATACGTGGCACCGCGCCAAGGAATTGCTGCACCAAGCCGAAATAACTCTTCGGCTCCGATCTCCCCGTCCTCGGATGACCCATGACGTAATTCATGGCGAGTCCAAACAATCTATTCAGTTCGGCCCATTGAGCCAGACGATCGTCCACTGCCAGTGGACGCTCTGGATTGTGGAACTGTGACTAGAAAAGCCTTTCCACTTCGTGATCTTCTTGATCTCGAAAGTGTTCGGTCGCATCAGCAGCACTCGCTGCCAAATCCAGATAGGTGCCCTTCGCACTCCACATCCAGTCCAATGGAGCAAACTTCGGATCGCCAAACTTCCTCCGCAGCATAAAGGGCTTTCCAGCCGCAATCTGTCCGGCCTGACGCAGCTCCTCGTTCGCAGCTCTCATCGCAGAGCGAGCGTTCTTGGCATCAACAACGGCCTTCTCTAAGTCCGTTTGTCTCGCCCGGTCTTCTTTCTCAAGAGACTTGCAACGGTCAGCAGCGCTTTTCAACTTCACGGCCATCTCGGCCATATCCTTCTTGCTTCGGCAGTGAGCAGCCTGTTCGGCTCTTAGCTCTTCAAGTGCCTTCTCGGCAGCCGCATCACTTGTCCTGGCTTGTTCCTTAGCTCGGGCAAGTTCCGCCCGGAGACTCTCCATGGCGGCCGTACCATCTGCGTCAAGCACACACATTGTAAGATACTGGCATAAAAGCTCCTCTTACCAGATGCCGCCCGAGGAATTGCATACCTTGAGCATCATCAAGTCGCTCGTTACGAGCGCGATGTCGGCATCTGCCACGTCAAGTTGCCGCTTTATCTCGGCAAAATCATAAGTTCGGCTCGATTCCGGACACTTCGCCACCTATATACAAAGGCGAAAATTTGACCTGGGATTATGATCCTCTGCGCGCAGTCAATTTTGACAACGCACAGAGTCTCAGGGGCTACTATCTACACTGGGTGTATCTTGTTTATGCGCAACTGACAAAGAAGTACATTATCGAACGTACCTCAAAACCCGTCAGCAAACTTCTGACGGCCTCGTGCAATCCGCTTTCTGCGGACGAAATCCTTCCAATCACCATACCCATCAATGCACGGTGCTCCTCTGAGATAGAAGCTCGCCCCAGCAGAATCATCAGCTCCTCCGACCGCGCACCATACGGTGCTGGACTTGTCCTATGACCTCCATCGAAGGCAGGACGCGGAGAACCTTGGGGGGCCATATGGCTACCTTCCACCCCTGCCGGATTCGGAGAAACCCTCCGCGACGACACCTCAGGGTCGCCCGCCTTGCTAGGTGGTACGGCAGGGGGAGGCGTTCCACTCTCCATCATCTCCGGAAGAAGATCCCCCGAAGACGAGCTCTGCTGAGAAGGGCTGAGGTCCGAGCTACAAGGTAAAATTTCGGTTAATCTTCTCAGATAAAAGTAAGGATTTCTCTCATCCCTCTAAAGGAAAATCTTTCTCTACTTACGGCTTGCTGGAGGGCTGATCCCTTTGGGGGCGTAGTT
Organism: Triticum aestivum; assembly: GCF_018294505.1. Taxonomy (NCBI): domain Eukaryota; kingdom Viridiplantae; phylum Streptophyta; class Magnoliopsida; order Poales; family Poaceae; genus Triticum; species Triticum aestivum. The sequence continues at coordinate 678,653,458 of NC_057806.1, read as the reverse complement.
CGGCCAAGGATCTCCCCGGCGCCGGACCCTCTGACGAGGACTTCTTCCCCCGCTTTGAGGCCATGGTCTCCGGGTCGTCAGAGGCGGCCCTCTTCTTCCCCCTAGGAGAGGAATTGTCGGTTCCTCCCTTCGAAGCAGCCTCCTTCGAGGAGGCCATAGTTTCCTTGTCCTCCCCCTCACTTTCCTCCAAAGGCACGATCTTCAACATCCTGACTAGCACGGGATCCGGCTTAGTCTCGGGAAGGGGAGCCGGACACCTGATCAGCTTCGCCTTCGCTACCCACTCCTGTTTAAAAGCACAGCTCTTTTAGGGGCAAGTTTATGACAATTTTACGGATAGCGAGTCCGGGCACAAGGTTACCTACTTGAGTATCTGGGCGATTGCAGCTTAAACCTGCGTCCTCGGTCAAATCCGGACACATTGCTTGTGATCCGAATGAAAGTGTAACTATCCCTAGGTGGTTTTGGTAATTCATAACAACATATAGCTCATTGAGCTAATGCTATTCCAAGATGATTATTTCAGGAAAGCTCAATGATTGGCATGGCATGGATGTGAAAGTGGAACCCTCAAAATGCTAAGGACAAAGGATTGGCTCAAGCTCAAAAGCTCAAGACTCTTCATTTTATACTTTAGTGATCCAAGATCACATTGAGTCCATAGGAAAAGCCAATACTATCAAGGAGGGATGAGGTGTTGCTTAATGAGCCTCTTGCTTCATGTGCTTAGTGATATGCTCCAAAACCCTCAACTACTTTTCCATATCCACATATGACCTAAACCCTAAGCCAAACTCAGTCCTACCGATTCTTCCTATCCGGCGCCACCGAGTTTCACTTGTCATTAGCCACTGCCAAACCCTAGCAATTCGGTTCTACCGATAAGGATCTCGGTCTCACCGAGATGGGATTGCAAACTCTCTGTTTCCCTTTCGTAACTTTTCGGTCTCACCGAAAGAGCGAATCGGTCCCACCGAGATTGCAATGTAAACTCAGTGTTTCCCCTTTGTAACTTTTCGGTCTCACCGAGTTCCACTCGGTCTCACCGAAAGAGCAAATCGGTCCCACCGAGTTTGCCTGACCAACTCTTTGGTTAGCTAATTACCAAATTCGGTCTCACCGAGTTTGTGTAATCGGTCTCACCGAGATTACGTTATGCCCAAACCCTAACCATATCAGTCGTACCGAGTTGCATGTCAGTCCCACCGAAAATCACTAACGGTCACTAGGTTTACATTTTCGGTCCGACCGAGCTTATTGATTCGGTCCCACCGAGATTGGAAAACTGTGTAACGGTTGGATTTTGTGTGGAGGCTATATATACCCCTCCACCTCCTTCTCATTCGAGGAGAGAGCCATCAGAACACACACACCATTCCAACTCATATGTTCTGAGAGAGAACCACCTACTCATGTGTTGAGACCAAGATATTCCATTCCTACCATATGAATCTTGATCTCTAGCCTTCCCAAGTTGCTTTCCACTCAAATCTTCTTTCCACTAAATCCAAATCCTATGAGAGAGAGTTGAGTGTTGGGGAGACTATCATTTGAAGCACAAGAGCAAGGAGTTCATTACCTACACACCATTTGTTACTTCTTGGAGAGTGGTGTCTCCTAGATTGGCTAGGTGTCACTTGGGAGCCTCCGACAAGATTGTGGAGTTGAACCAAGGAGTTTGTAAGGGCAAGGAGATCGCCTACTTCATGAAGATCTACCGCTAATGAGGCAAGTCCTGTGTGGGCGATGGCCATGGTGGGATAGACAAGGTTGCTTCTTCATGGACCCTTTGTGGGTGGTTGCTTCTTCGTGGACCCTTCGTGGGTGGAGCCCTGTGTGGACTCACGCAACCGTTACCCTTGGGTGGATCCCTGTGTGGACTCGCGCAACCGTTACCCTTCGTGGGTTGAAGTCTCCATCAACGTGGATGTAGGATAGCACCACCTATCCGAACCACGGGAAAAACATTCGTGTCTCCAATTGCGTTTGAATTCTCCAAACCCCTTTCCTTTACATTCTTGCAAGCTGCATGCTTTACTTTCCGCTGCCTATATACTCTTTGCATGCTTGCTTGAATCATGTGATGATTGCTTGACTTGTCCTAAATTAGCTAAAATCTGCCAAGAACTAAAATTGGGAAAAGGTTAAGTTTTTATTTGGTCAAGTAGTCTAATCACCCCCCTCTAGACATACTTTCGATCCTACACAGAAGAACATTTCATACATCTCCACGGGCGTTGCGCCCATAAAATGCTGGAGAGCTCGTGGTCCCTCCGGATTAAACTCCCACAGACGAAGGGAGCGACGTTTGCCGGGCAATGTTCGACGAATCGGCATGACCTGCGTCACCTTGACCAGGTTGAGGTCTCCTTCTAAGAGATCCCTAATGCGGCCCTGCAACAGGGGCACGCCTTTGGATAACCCCCAATCTAATCCTTTGTTGACCCATGACGCTAGCCGTGGTGGGGGACCCGAGCAAAAGGCAGGAGGCGCCACCCACTTGGCGCTCCTGGGAGCGGTGATATAGAACCACTCTCGTTGCCACAAGCCGAGCTCCTCTTGAAAGGAGCCCTCGGGCCATGGAGCATCGGCATTCTTACTTATGACAGCACCTCCGCACTCTGCGTGCCGTCCCTCGATCATCTTCGGCTCCACTCCAAAAGTCTTGAGCCATAATCCGAAGTGAGGAGTAACACGGAGGAACGCTTCACACACAATGATGAATGAGGAAATGTGGAGGATGGACTCCGGAGCTAGGTCATGAAATTCCAGCCCATAATAGAACATCAGCCCCCTCACGAAGGGATCCATCGGGAAGCCTAAACCCCGAAGGAAGTGAGACATGAACACTACGCTCTCACCAGGCTGGGGACTGGGAATAGCCTGCCTTTGAGCAGGCAACCTATGCGAAATTTTGGCGGTCAAAAACTTAGCCTCTCTCAACCTTAGCACGTCCTCCTCCGTGACGGAGGAGGGCATCCATCGGCCTTGAAGGTCAGAACCGGACATTGTCGAAGGTCCGAAGCGCCTGGAATCTGGAGCCTAGGGTGTTGGAACTCGAGGCGACAGGCGAACTTGTTTTGAGATTGGAGAAAAGGAGTAAGGCCTTGGTCTCTTTATAAGAGGTTGAATACCAGGAGCCCTCCCCGTAACCGTTTGGGACTCGCCTTTAATCAAGAAAACATGCTAACGGGCACGATTGGGTTACCCACGTCTGTGTTGATGAGAATCCTGTAAACAAAGGGGACACGATCTCTGCTTTGACAAGACGTGCCAAGCAAACCGCCTCGCAAAACACGCTGAGGTGGAGAAGTGAAAATGATTCGAATAAAGGCTTGGCCGTAGTGTGATGTCACGCTGCGGAATACGTCAGCAGATTAGATTTGTGTTAATATTATTCTCTCTATGGCAATACGTGGAAGTTTTTTTGCAGAGCCGGACACTACTCTTGGTGTTTACAAACTTTTATGAAGAATTTGGAGGAGGAACCCGCCTTGCAATGCCGAAAACAATTTGCGCGCCGGACTCGTCGTCATTGAAGCCTGGTTCATGGGCTACTGAGGGAGTCCTGGATTAGGGGGTGTTCGGGTAGCCGGACTATACCTTCAGCCGGACTCCAGGACTATGAAGATACAAGATTGAAGACTTCGTCCCGTGTCCGGATGGGACTTTCCTTGGCATGGAAGGCAAGCTTGGCGATGCGGATATTCAAGATCTCCTACCATTGTAACCGACTTTGTGTAACCCTAACCCTCTCCGGTGTCTATATAAACCGGAGGGTTTTAGTCCGTAGGACAACTTCATCATACAACAATCATACCATAGGCTAGCTTCTAGGGTTTAGCCTCCTTGATCTCGTGGTAGATCTACTCTTTTACTACCCATATCATCAATATTAATCAAGCAGGACGTAGGGTTTTACCTCCATCAAGAGGGCCCGAACCTGGGTAACACATTGTGTCCCTCGTCTCCGGTTACCATCCGGCCTAGACGCACAGTTCGGGACCCCCTACCCGAGATCCGCCGGTTTTGACACCGACAATCTTCGTATAATATGTAGGAGCCAATATGGGCATCCAGGTTCCGCTATTGGTTATTGACCAGAGAAGCATCTCGGTCATGTCTACATAGTTCTCGAACCTGTAGGGTCCGCATGCTTAACGTTCATTGACGATATAGTACTTATGAGTTATGTATGTTGGTAACCGAATGTTGTTCGGAGTTCCGGATAAGATCACGGACATGACGAGGAACTCCGGAATGGTCCGAAGATAATGTTTGATATATGGGATAATAGTGTTTGGTCTCCGGAAGGGTTCCGGAATTCACCAGAAGGGGTTCCGGATGTTTCCCGAAATGTTTGGGTACGAGAACACTTTATTTGGGCCAAAGGGGAAAGCCCACAAGGTTTTTGGAAAGCGCAAAAGGAAGTTTTGCGGAGTCTAGGGGCCAGACGCCAGGGTCCCTAGCGTTTGGGTCCAGACGCCGGGAACCCTGGCGTCTGGCCCTGGAGTCCGAGAAGGACTCTTGCCTTTCGGGTGAAACCGACTTTGTTGAGGCTTTTACTCCAAGTTGGGACCCCAAGGCTCAACATATAAATAGAGGGGTAGGGCTAGCACCCAAGACACATCAAGAAACACCAAGCCGTGTGTCGGCAACCCCGTCCCCTCTAGTTTATCCTCCGTCATAGTTTTTGTAGCGCTTAGGCGAAGCCCTGCAAAGATTGTTCTTCACCAACACCGTCACCACGCCGTCGTGCTGTCAGAACTCGTCTACTACTTCGCCCCTCTTTGGATCAAGAAGGCGAGGACGTCATCGAGCTGAACGTGTGCTGAACGCGGAGGTGCCGTACGTTCGGTACTTGATCGGGACGAATCGTGAAGGTGTACGACTACATCAACTGCGTTGATAAACGCTTCCGCTTACGGTCTACGAGGGTACGTAGACAACACTCTCCCCTCTCGTTGCTATGCATCACCATGATCCTGCGTGTGCGTAGGAAATTTTTTGAAATTACTACGTTCCCCAACAGAAGCAACATATCATAAGCATAAATAACAAAGTTGATCATACCCAAAATGCCCTAACTAGAGTGATCGTCGCTAGTCAAGGAGGACGGTTTAATTACATCACATTCCGGCAAAACATAGGCCACTCAGCTTCATTCCCTGGAAACAACAAAAGGCCACTTGGGCACAATCGAAACATGGACAAACACAATTGAGGAATTTGCACATATCCTGACCACTTCAAATTTGCATGTCCTAGCGTTTGACACTTCAAGAAAATCTACACAAATCTCATGCTCTCTCAAACTCAATTCAAAAACCAAATATAGATTATATTTAGTTAAGTACTGAACTAAACTTTACTCTAAACTAAACCCTACTGCCCTAATTAACATCTAGTTAAACAAACTCAATTCAAAAACTAAACCCTACTGAACTAATTAACATCTACATTATCTACTACTTAACATCTATTATTACCCTAACTAAAAAACATCTACTATTAACCATACTGCCCTAGTTAACTAGTACCATCACTACTACTAATTAACATCTACTACTACTACTAAAAATCATTATGTATGAACCATAGTACTAATTAACATCTACTACTGCTGCTAATTAACATGGCAGAGGAAGAAAAGGCAAAGAGAGTAGAGGGGGTGGGGGAGGGGTGGGGGGGCTTACATGAAGGAAATATGCCCTAGAGGCAATAATAAAGTTATTATTTTTTTCCTTATATCATGATAAATGTTTATTGTTCATGCTAGAATTGTATTAACCGGAAACATGATACATGTGTGAATACATAGACAAACAGAGTGTCACTAGTATGCCTCTACTTGACTAGCTCGTTGCTCAAAGATGGTTATGTTTCCTAACCATAGACATGAGTTGTCATTTGATAAACGGGATCACATCATTAGGAGAATGATGTGATTGACTTGACCCATTTCGTTAGCTTAGCACTTGATCATTTTAGTTTACTGCTATTGCTTTCTTCATGACTTATACATGTTCCTATAACTATGAGATTATGTAACTCCCGATTACCGGAAGAACACTTTGTGTGCTACCAAACGTCACAACGTAACTGGGTGATTATAAAGGTGCTCTACAGGTGTCTCCGATGGTACTTGTTGAGTTGGCATAGATCAAGATTAGGATTTGTCACTCCGATTGTCGGAGAGGTATCTTTGGGCCCACTCGGTAATGCACATCACTATAAGCCTTGCAAGCATTGTAACTAATAAGTTAGTTGTGGGATGATGCATTACAGAACGAGTAAAGATACTTGCCGGTAACGAGATTGAACTAGGTATTGAGATACTGACGATCGAATCTCGGGCAAGTAACATATCGATGACAAAGGGAACAACGTATGCTGTTATGCGGTTTGATCGTCCAGGTTCCGCTATTGATTTTTGACCGGAGACATGTCTCAGTCATGTCTACATAGTTCTCGAACCCGTGCGGTCCGCACGCTTAAAGTTCAATGACGATCGGTATTATGAGTTTTTGTGTTTTGATGTACCTAAGATAGTTCGGAGTCCCGGATATGGTCACGGACATGACAAGGAGTCTCGAAATGGTTGAGACGTAAAGATCGATATATTGGACGACTATATTCGGACACCGGAAGTGTTCCGAGCGATTTCGGAGAAAACCGGAGTGTCAGAGGGTTACCGGAACCCCCCGGGAGATATAATGGGCCTTATGGGCCTTAGTGGAGAGAGAGAAAGGGCAGACGCGCGCCCCTCCCCCTCTAGTCCGAATTGGACTAGTAGAGGGGGGGCGGCGCCCCCCTTTCCTTTCCCCCTCCTAGTAGGAGTAGGAAAGAGGGGAGTCCTACTCCTACTAGGAGGAGGACTCCTCCTCTTGGCGCGCCATAGAGGGCCGACCGGCCTCCCCCACTACTAGGAAAAGGCCTACTAGTGGCGCACCAGTTTTGCCTACTAATGGCGGCACTACTGGTGCGCCACTAGTACCATGCCATTAGTATTATATACTAATGGCGCACCACGGGTGCGTCATTAGTATCTGGTATACTAATGGCGCACCACGCCGTGCGCCATTAGTATAGACCAACATGCGCCATTAGTATCTGGCATACTAATGGCGCACTGTGGGGTGATGCGCCATTAGTATCAATATTAGGTTTTTTTACTTTTCTGATTTTTGCACAGGTTATAAAATATATTATTGGACAGAATATAGACAGCACCACATAGTAAGAGCAGATTCATCGAATACAACAGAAGATTAGTCTCTGAAAACAATTCATCATATTAGTCTCCGAATTCAAAAGACCGAACAAAGATAGAACATTACAAGTCTCGAGACCGCGAGTAGCGAATTTGTCGGAAGTAATACTAATCCTAACAAGTCCTACTAATCATCATCATACAACTTCTACTCGTTATTAATAACAAGTCATACGATCATCATCTTGATAGTCATCAAACCAACCCTACTTAATTGTTCTTAGCACATGATCATCAGTATTAGGCAGGACCTAAATACCCTATTTAAGGTAAAATAGCATAAAACAATATAGACCCTGACTCTCCATTATGGAGAATGGAGAACATCCTGTCTCCAATTCTTGCGCTTCGCTTCCTTTTGCTTCCAAGAACCTCCTTACGACTGTCCATACATTTTTTCCATCCTTTGATTTTCATGTCTCCACTTCTTTTAGAAATCTCGTATGGACAGTTGAGATTCGTAGGATGACCTGGCTGTATGTTCAAAACATTAAGACTACCTTTCTGATACATCAAATGAGGCACACAATTCTCTGGGATTATCTGTTGAAAAACATAGTAATAACTTCATAGTTAGCAATGATGTACTAGTTTTAGAAGTATGCAAAAGATGCACGGATGTCGTAATAGTAAAAATCTTACCAGGGTATCTCCATGGTAGTTACCGTAGTTGAACACATGCACTAGTGGCACGTATTGACCATAATGTTGAGGAGTTTGATTGTGGATATTGTAATTCTCAATGTCAGTACAAAATCCGACCAGATGATTTTTCTCCTTGTAAGTTGTTAATTCGGAGCCATCGGTGTAGTGGGTTTTGTCTACCATCTCCCGCACATTCTTTGAACAATAAAAATAAGCTGTCAATGGAAATAAGCTGTCAACTATTTTGAAATAAACAATATAAATTAGCTAATAACTATGTTTGAGAAACTCACATAGCGGTAGAACTGGAGGCGTATCAACAAGGACCCAAATGTCCATATTGTCTTGGTCGATGTCAGGATTACCAAGATCCATGGTGATAAGCATACCCTCATCAAAACCATACATCTTGCAAAATGCTTCCCAATTTTTGCAACCAAAATGGGTTACGCTCTCAGAATTATACAGATTTACTTCAAAGTCCACATCGTGATGAGTCCTTAGGTGAATTTTCTTTGTTTCGGAAATTTCATGGTCTTCAAAATCCATCCTCTCCAAGACATAGCATCTTGCATGGCATGGGATAAGCTATACTCGAATTGTAAAAGATGAAAATTACACGTTGAAATAGTTGAAGTCATGCTTAATTATGAAAAAAACAATTGTCGTCGTTGTGTACCGTTTCAACTTCGAAGGTCTCCTCGAGCTTAATGCTGAAGCGCCGATCATCGTCCAGGTGAGGCCTGTCGCACAGACCTCGATCGTCGTGGCACCAGCCGCACTCCCCCGGAAGACTTTCGTCGTCCGATGACGACATTTCCTACATTCATAATTCAAAACTACATCATCTCTTGACATTAGTAATAACTATGAGTTGATATCACACTTCTATATGTATAACACAAGAGGCAGTTGATCCTACTTAATTAAGTACTAAGATACCCCGGCCCATGCATTAGTCGCAAGTACCCCATATGTCCTATTTTTAGCAAAGTCATGCTAAAATTCACGGAAAATTTCAGCATGACCTTTGCTGAAAATAGGACATATGGAGTACCCGAATTTGCCAGAATGGAAGTTAATTGACATTCCAGCAAACTCAAGGGCCTCTCGGGGTACCTGCAAAATCATCATGACACGATGGTCGGAGACATGACCTTTGCTGAAAATTGTTTTCTGTAAAAGATGATCATGCCAGCCAGCCAGGCAGGTGATTGTCACTCAAATTAAGCTGGGCTTAGACTGACTGAAGCATCTGTCTTCCTCCCTTTCTTTTTCTCTCTTCCTTTCACATTAACTTTACTTTCCAAAGGAAATAAAAATACAATGCATACATACATACTAAAGCAGGTAGATAGATAGTTAGATAGATGAGCATGTTCAGTTTACAAGAATGAATATAAACAAGCAAAGAATGCATGCATGCATATCAAGCCTGCCTTGACAAATCTACCAAGCCTGCCTAAAGCATGTCTGCATGATGGGTATCACACTATCAGTTACTACCAGTTAATTACTAGTCATGCCAAATAAGATACTCCTCCTCATCATCATATAAAAAAATGACCAATCAGAATTAGTTAAGCTCAGTCTCAATGTTCTGAAAACATAAGAGCTCATGTCATACATATGCTGGTGTGGTAAAGGAAAATATTGATAAAATAGCTCTAGCTCTCAAGAGTCTAAACGGAAGCATGTGAAAAAATGGTCAAGATTGCACCTTCTATCTACTCTGGCCCTAAGTCCCAATTTAGTTTTATAAGCCAAAGCATGAGAAAACAGCAGATAGAAGAAAAATCAAGCTTGCAGATTTAAAATATGGTTTGACACAAGGCATGTTTGCTTATTTCAAGATATCGAACAACCTTCATTTGAGCCAAGGCAGATAACTTTTAAGCTATACCACTGAAGAATAAGGACGCTAAACAGAATATAGTCAACACCATACTATATTATGCTCCAGTGCAGCAGAAAAATTTACATCAGACCAATTAGGCTCATTTTTCAAACTCCTGAGCTTGTAACTTTGCACCCCCTAATAGACTAGACATACTAATTAAACCTTACACCCTATCCATCGAGTTTCACACTGACAGAAAGAACATCACATTTATCATCAAATGCTAAGCTAACATCATTCAAGCGCTTCTATTGACAAATTTGCATAGCAGAGGAGCTCACCGTCCGGTGACAAGGAAGAGGCAGGTCGGCAGCGGCCGGTGTTGAAGAGGGGGGCGTCATCGAGGAGGGCGGTGAAGAGGGGGGCGTCGGCATCTCGCCTGGATGCTCTGCACGACGGGGGAGGGGGCGGCGTCCGGAGGCAGAGGAGATGGTGGGCACGGCCCTGAACTCGGGGTTGTCGGTGGAGGAGATGGTGCGGGGAGCCGGCGGCGGGCAGAGTCGTCGGCGGCGGGGCCGGATTGGGGATGGGGGAGGAGGAAGGCGGCGGTGGGGGGCTGGATTGGGGGGTGGGGAAGGAGGAAGGCGGCGGCGGGGAGCGATAGAGAGATTTGGGGGCGGCGGCGGTCTGGTGGGGGCGGCGGCGGGTGGGGCACGAGGCCGAAGGCGATGGACGGGCGGAGGAGGAGGGGGGCTTACGGGCGGAGGAGACCGGGCGGCGACGCAGTGGGTGGGTCGGCGGTGCAGTGGGTCGGCGGCGAGGCCCGAGACGGCGAGGCGGGGCGCGGGGGTCGTCGGAGCGGGTGTGGAGCGAGAGGGGAAGTGGAGGGAGGAACGAAGGGATCGGGCAAATTAGCTAGGGGGAAGATTACTAATGGCGCACCCCCTGGCGGTGCGCCATTAGCTAGGGGGAAAAACTTAGTAATGGCGCACCTGTGGACAGTGCGCCATTACTAGTTCGCACCTGTGGACAGTGCGCCATTACTAGTTTTAACTAGTAATGGCGCACTATCTACATGATGCGCCATTACTATGTTTGGAAAGATAAAAAAAATTGTTACTAGTGGCGCACCATGTATCTGGTGCGCCATTAGTGTCTTCCACACTAATGGCGCACCTGCACATGGTGCGCCACTGCTATATTGTAGTGGCGCACCACATGTCAGGTGCGCCATTAGTATCCATTTCATCTATAGCCCTTTTCCTAGTAGTGCCCCCTTGCTCCTTTATATACGGGGACAGGGGGCACCTCTAGACACACAAGTTGAACATTGATCCCTTAGCTGTGTGCGGTGCCCCCCTCCACCATAATCCACCTTGATTATATCGTAGCGTTGCTTAGGCGAAGCCCTGCGTCGGTAGCAACATCATCACCGTCAACAAGCCGTCGTGCTGACGGAACTCTCCCGTGAAGCTCTGCTGGATCGGAGTTCGTGGGACGTCATCGAGCTGAACATGTGCTGAACTCGGAGGTGCCGTGCGTTCGGTACTTGGATCGGTCGGATCATGAAGACGTTCAACTACATCAACCGCATTCTCATAACGCTTCCGCTTACGGTCTACGAGGGTAAGTGGACGATACTCTTCCCTCTCGTTGCTATGCATCACCATCATCGTGCGTGCGCGTAGATTTTTTTTGAAATTACTACGTTCCCCAACATTACAGAGAGGGGAGAGATGGTGGCCGGGAGGTGCTTGGCAGCGGCGGTGAGGGCGGGCTCGAGGGCGGTGAGGGCGGGCTCGGGATCGGGAGGTGGCGGTCCTGGGCGGGCTCGAGGGCGGTGAGGTCAACGGCGGCAGCGGTGAGGTCGAGGGCGGCGACGGTGAGGTCAAGGGCGGCCCGAGAGGCGGCGGCAGTGAGGCTGGGTGGCCTCGGGCAACGGCGGTGAGGATGAGCGCGGCGTCGACGCCGGCAGGAGGCAACGGTGAAGTGGGGGCGACGACGAAGTGGGGGAGACGGCGGCGAAGTGGCGGGGCGAGTAATTTGGGGGAGAAGTGGTGGCCGGGAGGAAACCGTTTTTTCATTAAGTCAAAAATAATGGTAGCGCGTTAGGGAAAACGCGCTATAGCTAACTTAGCTATAGCGCGTTTTAGCAAACGCGCTACTGCTATTCCTTCATCCTTTTTCCCTTTTTCGTTTATTTTTCTTTACATTTTATATTTTTCCTCTCTCCTTTTTCTATTTCTTTCATTTTCATTTACTTCTCTATTTGTTTTTCATTTTATTTTCTTTTAGTTAGGAGTAGTGTTTTACACATAAACGCGCTGCTATAAGAATATTAGCGGTAGCGCTGTTCTCCAAAGATCACTACAACTATGTGTAGCCCATCGGCTTAGTGATTGGAATTTTAGTAAGCGACTTTCCGCCGACACGCGCTACTGATATATATGCATCTGCAGCGCGCTTATTTCGCACTCGCTACTGCTATCTAGCAGTAGCGGGCGTTTTTAACAAGCGCTGCTGCTAAAGTTCTGTGTATAACGTTTCCCCTAGTAGTGATAATATAAATGGTCTCTTGTGTCCCCAACGCACCTAATAAAATTGTTAGTTGTATGGGTGCACTAATTCAACGATTGGATGATGATAGATGTGTAATATGGATGGTAGAGATAGCATTTTGTAATCTGAACAAATACAGGCAGCACTGTAGCAAGTAACACAAAAGTAGATAAAACAGTGGTTCATACTTTCAGTACTGTCAACTCTCAACATCATTAGCATAATTAAACCACATGATAATCCTTTAAAGTGCAACAAAGAATCACTCCAAAGCTTTTATTTCTATCAGAGAAAGTTGGATGAAATCGCCTAGATGCTCTTAACAGGAAACTGATACGTCTCCAACGTATCTATAATTTTTGATTCCTCCATGCTATATTATCTACTGTTTTGGACATTATTGGGCTTTATTATCCACTTTTATATTATTATTGGGACTAACGTATTAACGGGAGGCCCAGCCCAGAATTGATGTTTTTGCCTGTTTTAGGGTTTCGAAGAAAACGAATATCAAACGGAGTCCAAACAGAATGAAACCTTCGGGAACGTGATTTTCTCAATGAACAAGACCCGGGAGACTTGGACCCTACGTCAAGAAAGAAAAGAGGAGGCCACGAGGTAGGGGGTGCGCCTACCCCCCCTCCCCCAGGCGCGCCCTCCACCCTCGTGGGCCCCTGTTGCTCCACCGACGTACTCCTTCCTCCTATATATACCTACGTACCCCCAAACGATCAGATACGGAGCCAAAAACCTAATTCCACCGCCGCAACTTTCTGTATCCACGAGATCCCATCTTGGGGCCCGTTCCGGAGCTCCGCCGGAGGGGGCATCGATCACGGAGGGCTTCTACATCAACACTATAGCCCCTCCGATGAAGTATGAGTAGTTTACCTCAGACCTACGGGTCCATAGTTAGTAGCTAGATGGATTCTTCTCTCTTTTTGGATCTCAATACAATGTTCTCCCCCTCTCTTGTGGAGAACTATTCGATGTAATCTTCTTTTTGCGGTGTGTTTGTTGAGACCGATAAATTGTGGGTTTATGATCAAGTCTATCTATGAATAATATTTGAATCTTCTCTGAATTCTTTTATGTATGATTGGTTATCTTTGCAAGTCTCTTCGAATTATCAGTTTGGTTTGGCCTACTAGATTGATCTTTCTTGCAATGGGAGAAGTGCTTAGCTTTGGGTTCAATCTTGCGGTGTCCTTTCCTAGTGACAGTAGGGGCAGCAAGGCACGTATTGTATTGTTGCCATCGAGGATAACAAGATGGGGTTTTCTTCATATTGCATGAGTCTATCCCTCTACATCATGTCATCTTGCTTAAGGCGTTACTCTGTTTTTAACTTAATACTCTAGATGCATGCTGGATAGCGGTCGATGAGTGAGTAATAGTAGTAGATGCAGGCAGGAGTCGGTCTACTTGTCTCGGACGTGATGCCTATATACATGATCATACCTAGATATTCTCATAACTATGCTCAATTCTGTCAATTGCTCAACAGTAATTTGTTCACCCACCATAGAATACTTATGCTCTCGAGAGAAGCCACTAGTGAAACCTATGGCCCCTGGGTCTATCTTCATCATATTAATCTCCTACTACTTAGTTATTTCCTTTGCTATTTACTTTGCCTTTATTTTACTTTGCATCTTTATCATAAAAATACCAAAAATATTATCTTATCATATCTATCAGATCTCACTCTCGTAAGTGGCCTTATAGGGATTGACAACCCCTATTTGCGTTGGTTGCGAGGATTTATTTGTTTTTTGCAGGTATGAGGGACTCGCATGTAGCCTCCTACTGGATTGATACCTTGGTTCTCAAAAACTGAGGGAAATACTTATGCTACTTTGCTGCATCATCCCTTCCTCTTCGGGGAAAACCAATGCAGTGCTCAAGAGGTAGCAAGAAGGATTTCTGGCGCCGTTGTCGGGGAGGTCTACGCAAAAGTCAACATACCAAGTACCCATCACATACCCTTATCTCCCGCATTACATTATTTGCCATTTGCCTCTCGTTTTCCTCTCCCCCCCACTTCACCCTTGCCGTTTTATTCGCCCTCTCTCTCTATCCTCCCTCTCTTTCCTATTTGCCTCTTTTTGCCCGCTTGCTTTTTGTTTGCTTGTGTGTTAGTTCTTTTGCTTGTCGTTATGGCTAGTCCTTTACCTTCTGCCTGTATGTCTGAAATTGGGGAAACTATTGTCGATAATAATATCATGAAAAATTCTGATGCTCCTACTAAAGAACCCACCATCTTACATACAAAAAAATCCGTGTTGGTAGTGGTAATATTATTGGAAAATGAGTTACTCAAGATTTCTTTACTTGTGCCGGTGCTTTACCTTCTATGGGTAGTTCTATCCTTCATAGAACTAGTAGTCTTGTGGACGCTATAGCCATGCTTGTAGTTGAACTTGAAAGACAATTCATGCACATGCATCCTTCCATACAAAGAATTTTTCTGGAATTTTCTAATATTGAGCATTCTTCTGTTAAGCGTGCCGCTACTATCTTTTTGGCTCATGAGTTTAGATTCATAATAAAAGAGGCCAAAGAAATCTTTGCACATTATAGGGTGGACGCTTGCCGTCCTCCCATAGAGGCTGTCCTCTTTGATCAAGAAGAAATAATGCGTTTTCAATCTCTATATTATGTCGCTTCCAATGAAAATCTTAGAAAAAGGATTCCTACCAATGTTTTACTTGATAGAATTTCTGAACTTAATGATGATTTGGCTATTCGAAATAATGAACTAGGATATTCTCTTGAATATAGGCTCACAAAGTTCTGTCAAAAGAATGCTTATAATGATGAATTGGTTGTGCAATATGAAGGACCAAAGGAGGAACCTATACCTCCCAAGGTTGATCTTGGGGATTTTTGTCCCATTAAATTTAGCCCCTTTTGATTACTTTTGCTTGCCTCAAAGAAAACTTGTTGCTGAACGTACAGAATATGAAATGAGTTTTAATAATCTATCTTACTATTATGGCAATACCTAGATGTATTTTTGCTTGTTATGCCTAGCTAGGGGCGTTAAACGATAGCGCTTGTTGGGAGGCAACCCAATTTTATTTTTATTCCTTGCTTTTTGCTCCTGTTTAGTAATAAATCATTTATCTAGCCTCTGTTTTGGTTGTGTTTTTTGTGTTTAATTAGTGTTTGTGCCAAGTAGAACCGTTGGGAAGACTTGGGGAAAGTCTTGTTGAACTTGCTGTAAAAAATAGAAACTTTAGCGCTCACGAGAACTGCTGCAATTTTTATTTGGAGAGTTCTATTTAGTTAATTATCTTTGCATATGATTAATAGATAAATTCCTCACGTCCAGCAATTTATTTTATAATTTTTGGGGTTCCAGATCTTGCGCTAGCTACAGATTACTACAGATAGTTCTGTTTTTGACAGATTCTGTTTTTCGTGTGTTGTTTGCTTATTTTGATGAATCTATGGCTAGTAAAATAGTTTATAAACCATAGAGAAGTTGGAATACAGTAGATATAACACCAATATAAATAAAGAATGAGTTCATTACAGTACCTTGAAGTGGTCTTTTATTTTCTTTCGCTAACGGAGCTCACGAGATTTTCTACTTTAAGTTTTGTGTTGTGAAGTTTTCAAGTTTTGGGTAAAGATTTGATGGATTGTGGAACAAGGAGTGGCAAGAGCCTAAGCTTGGGGATGCCCATGGCACCCCCAAGATAATCTAAGGACACCTAAAAGCCAAAGCTTGGGGATGCCCAGAAGGCATCCCCTCTTTCGTCTACTTCTATCGGTAACTTTACTTGGAGCTATATTTTTATTTGCCACATGATATGTGTTTTGCTTGGAGCGTCTTGTATTATTTGAGTCTTTGCTTGTTAGTTTACCACAATCATCCTTGCTGTACACACCTTTTGAGAGAGCCATACATGATTTGGAATTTGTTAGAATACTCTATGTGCTTCGCTTATATCTTTTGAGTTATATAATTTTGCTCTAGTACTTCACTTATATCTTTTAGAGCACGGTGGTGGATTTGTTTTATAGAAACTATTGATCTCTCATGCTTCACTTAGATTATTTTGAGAGTCTTAATAGCATGGTAATTTGCTTAAAATCCTAATATGCTAGGTATTCAAGATAATAAAAAATTCTCTTATGAGTGTGTTGAATACTATGATAAGTTTGATACTTGATAATTGTTTTGAGATATGGAGATGGTGATATTAAAGTCATGCTAGTTGAGTAGTTGTGAATTTGAGAAATACTTGTGTTGAAGCTTGTGATTCCCGTAGCATGCACGTATGGTGAACCGTTATGTGATGAAGTCGGAGCATGATTTATTTATTGATTGTCTTCCTTATGAGTGGCGGTCGGGGACGAGCTATGGTCTTTTCCTACCAATCTATCCCCCTAGGAGCATGCGCGTAATACTTTGCTTTGATAACTTGTAGATTTTTGCAATAAGTATATGAGTTCTTTATGACTAATGTTGAGTCCATGGATCATACGCACTCTCACCCTTCCACCTTTGCTAGCCTCTCTAATACCGCGCACCTTTCGCCGGTATCATACACCCACCATATACCTTCCTCAAAACAGCCACCATACCTACCTATTATGGCATTTCCATAGCCATTCCGAGATATATTGCCATGCAACTTTCCACCATTCCGTTTATTATGACACACTCCATCATTGTCATATTGCTTAGCATGATCATGTAGTTGACATCGTATTTGTGGCAAAGCCACCATTCATAATTCTTTCATACATGTCACTCATGCATCATTGCATATCCCGGTACACCGCCGGAGGCATTCACATAGAGTCATATTTTGTTCTAAGTATCGAGTTGTAATTGTTGAGTTGTAAGAAAAATAAAAGTGTGATGATCATCATTATTAGAGCATTGTCCCAGTGAGGAAAGGATGATGGAGACTATGATTCCCCCACAAGTCGGGATGAGACTCCGGACGAAAAATAAAAAAAAAAGAGAAAGAAAAGAGGCCATAAAAAAGAGAAAAGGCCCAAATAAAAAATGAGAGAAAAAGAGAGAAGGGACAATGTTACTATCC
Source organism: Triticum aestivum (assembly GCF_018294505.1). Taxonomy (NCBI): domain Eukaryota; kingdom Viridiplantae; phylum Streptophyta; class Magnoliopsida; order Poales; family Poaceae; genus Triticum; species Triticum aestivum. The sequence goes on along the minus strand of NC_057806.1, from coordinate 678,636,075 downwards.
TTTTACCACACTTGTGCTTCAAAGTAGCACCATGATCTTCATAGTAGAGAGTCTCTCATGTTATCACTTTCATATACTAGTGGGAATTTTTCATTATAGAACTTGGCTTGTATATTCCAATGATGGGCTTCCTCAAAATGCCCTAGGTCTTCATGAGCAAGCAAGTTGGATGCACACCCACTTAGTTTCTTTTTGAGCTTTCATATACTTATAGCTCTAGTGCATCCGTTGCATGGCAATCCCTACTCACTCACATTGATATCTATTGATGGGCATCTCCATAGCCCGTTGATACGCCTAGTTGATGTGTGACTATCTTCTCCCTTTTTATCTTCTCCACAACCACCACTCTATTCCACCTATAGTGCTATATCCATGGCTCATGCTCATGTATTGCGTGAAGATTGAAAAAGTTTTGAGAATGTCAAAAGTATGAAACAATTGCTTGGCTTGTCATCGGGGTTGTGCATGATTTAAATATTTTGTGTGGTGAAGATAGAGCATAGCCAGACTATATGATTTTGTAGGGATAACTTTCTTTAGCCATGTTATTTTGAGAAGACATAATTGCTTTGTTAGTATGCTTGAAGTATTATTATTTTTATGTCAATATGAAATTTTGTCTTGAATCTTTCGGATCTGAATATTCATACCACAATTAAGAAGAATTACATTAAAATTATGCCAAGTAGCACTCCGCATCAAAAATTCTGTTTTTATCATTTACCTACTCGAGGACGAGCAGGAATTAAGCTTGGGGATGCTTGATACGTCTCCAACATATCTATAATTTTTGATTGCTCCATGCTATATTATCTACTGTTTTGGACATTATTGGGCTTTATTATCCACTTTTATATTATTTTTGGGACTAACCTATTAACCGGAGGCCCAGCCCAGAATTGCTGTTTTTTGCCTGTTTTAGGGTTTCGAAGAAAAGGATTATCAAACGGAGTCCAAACGGAATGAAACCTTCGGGAACGTGATTTTCTCAACGAACAAGACCCGGGAGACTTGGACCCTACGTCAAGAAAGAAAAGAGGAGGCCACGAGGTAGGGGGCGCGCCTACCCCTCCCCCCCCAGGCGCGCCCTCCACCCTCGTGGGCCCCCTGTTGCTCCACCGACGTACTCCTTCCTCCTATATATACCTACGTACCCCCAAACGATCAGATATGGAGCCAAAAACCTAATTCCACCGCCACAACTTTCTGTATCCACGAGATCCCATCTTGGGGCCTGTTCCGGAGCTCCGCTGGAGGGGGCATCGATCACAGAGGGCTTCTACATCAACACCATAGCCCCTCCGATGAAGTGTGAGTAGTTTACCTCAGACCTACGGGTCCATAGTTAGTAGCTAGATGGCTTCTTCTCTCTTTTTGGATCTCAATACAATGTTCTCCCCCTCTCTTGTGGAGAACTATTCGATGTAATCTTCTTTTTGCGGTGTGTTTGTTGAGACCGATGAATTGTGGGTTTATGATCAAGTCTATCTATGAATAATATTTGAATCTTCTCTGAATTCTTTTATGTATGATTGGTTATCTTTGCAAGTCTCTTAGAATTATCAGTTTGGTTTGGCCTACTAGATTGATCTTTCTTGCAATGGGAGAAGTGCTTAGCTTTGGGTTCAATCTTGCAGTGTCCTTTCTGAGTGACAGTAGGGGCAGCAAGGCACGTATTGTATTGTTGCCATCGAGGATAACAAGATGGGGTTTTCTTCATATTGCATGAGTCTATCCCTCTACATCTTGTCATCTTGCTTAAGGCGTTACTCTGTTTTTAACTTAATACTCTAGATGCATGCTGGATAGCGGTCGATGAGTGGAGTAATAGTAGTAGATGCAGGCAGGAGTCGGTCTACTTGTCTCGGACGTGATGCCTATATACATGATCATACCTAGATATTCTCATAACTATGCTCAATTCTATCAATTGCTCAACAGTAATTTGTTCACCCACCGTAGAATACTTATGCTCTCGAGAGAAGCCACTAGTGAAACCTATGGCCCCTGGGTCTATCTTCATCATATTAATCTCCTACTACTTAGTTATTTCCTTTGCTATTTACTTTGCCTTTATTTTACTTTGCATCTTTATCATAAAAATATCAAAAATATTATCTTATCATATCTATCAGATCTCACTCTCGTAAGTGGCCTTATAGGGATTGACAACCCCTATTTGCGTTGGTTGCGAGGAATTTTTTTTGTGCAGGTACGAGGGACTCGCGCGTAGCCTCCTACTGGATTGATACCTTGATTCTCAAAAACCGAGGGAAATACTTACGCTACTTTGCTGCATCATCCCTTCCTCTTCGGGGAAAACCAACGCAGTGCTCAAGAGGTAGCAGAAACCACCTCAAAGTTATCTTTCCAATCTTGATCTATTGACCCACCATAATTCGAGAAATCGTACTATGACAACACCATATGATACTATTGTTCAACCTTTATGCTAATAATACCCTAATGTCACTACGAGTATCTGCATGTTAAGTAATAGACATGCATATGTTGGGAAACGTTGTAGAAAAAAAAATCACCCTATGATCAACCAGGAAGACTATGAAGATGGAATAACGGTTTGGATCAGATCATTACCGACTCCGAGTTACAGCGGAAGAAGACGAGTTGGTGCATCTCATACTTGAAGTCCCTCGAATCGTTCACGAACAATCCCTCGAATGGAATACCAAAAGCATGACATCTCCATAGTTTTCAAGCGTACGGTCTTCATGATCCAGCGCTTCGCCATCTAGAGTGAACTGTCGCCGCGAGAATCTCAACTTCTCATTAATTGAGTATGAGCCCGTGGCGGAGCACTATTGGCATCCGATGACCATTGAATCTAGGGCAATCAATTCGGTGACCCACATTGTTATCGACGAGCGGTACAACATCCGAGAGAGCGACAAGGAGGCAATGTCATGGTTTGCGAAGGAGCACCCAGACTACGTGCAACACGAGATAGAGTTCTACTAGAAGAGTGATCTCGAGGATTCCAAGTGCAAGAACGATGCCGAAGCAGGGCCTTCATCGGGGTCAAGAAGGAGGATTCTGACGATGATGACGTTCATTGGGATAATCTGCAGTGTGTTTGTAGTTTGCATGTTTAATTCTGTAGTTGAAATGTGTTGAATATACAACCTAGAATGTGGTTGAAGTAGTTCCAATGTATGAAATATGGTTGAAGTAGTATGAATGTTCGTTTAAAAAGGAATGATTTTGCTATTCTGGGTGACCTATTACACGCAAGCTGTTGGAGATGGTACTTTGTCGTGCTAAAAATAAACACTTTTTGGTGCCCAAAATTTTACTCTAATCCCAAAATGCTGCCCTATATTGGAGATGCTCTCACAGACCAACTTACATGTCGAGACTTGACTTGAGGATTAAGGAATGAAAGCGGCATTTAAAAGAGCAGGAGTGCAGATATTACAACTTAGATGATACAAAATGATCAATCAGAGAGCAGCCTGCACACACATGCTACTTTTGGACTGCTTTACTATGTTGCTTTCACAGGAGTATACATTATGTGAATGTCTCGTGTAAATTTGGCACAAATTACACTTTTTTCTGTGGGAACGCTAGAGAAAGGTATACTTGCTTTATAATTTATCTTCGGATCTCACGTTCCTGTTCTCCTTGGTTGCTTTAACCTTTTATTGCACGCAGCTCATTCACGATATCTTTGGTTGAGATTCTACTCGACGGAATTTCCTCGGAGCAAAAAATCCCGAGTTTAAATAGAGAAATCAGAGTGTCAACCTTCCTTTGGTTTGTTGGATTATCTGTTGTTGTTGGGACATGTTCAACTTCTTTTACCAATTCTGGATCAGCAATGTCCATCGCTCTATTATCAAATGCTACCTCGACGTACTTGTGAAGGCTTAATCCTTGATCAAACATGTCATCTGTGGGCCTCCTTCCGGTGACCATTTCAAGAATAAGAATTCCATAGCTATAACTGTCTCCATGTGTTGAAACCATATTTCCAGCACCATATTCTGTTACATTAAAAGAGATGTCATCGCCCACTGATGGTTTGGTAACGATTAGGAGATTTTTTCTGACACATTGAAGTAATTAATTTAATGCTACAACACAATTTAAAAAGTTATGTGAAATGCATTGAGGGACTGAAATTACGACTACTATATTGAGTTAAGAGGTATGTAAGCATCTATTGTTACTTGCAATTTGATAAGTGGGAAAATGTTAAAAATATAATATTGCGCTAACCTGGAGGAGCGTAACCAATAGTCCCCCTGAATCCCGTCGAGTTGGTTGAAGGCTGGAAATATCAGCACCCCTCTGCAAGAATCCTAGATAGTCCAAAGTCTCCGACATGGGCTACCATATCAGAATCCAGAAGGACATTACTTGGCTTTAGATCACAATGCACAATTGGTGTACCTCCACTGCAATGGAGATAATCCAATGCATAAGCCACATCTAAGAGTATGATCAATCTTTGGGCAAGACTTAAGTGCCTAGCCTCTGGTTGGTGGTTTGAGTTAGGGTGAAGCCACTCGCCCAAACTACCATTTGGCATAAAGTCAAACAAAATCGCCTTGAAATCATTCCCATTGAAGTCGATGCTTGAGCATGTTGTTATGATCTTGACAAGGCTTCGATGTCGTAAATTTCTCATTGCCTCACATTCAAATGTGAAACTCTTGAGTGCTCCAGGGGTTGTAAGTTTAAGTACTTTTACAGCGACAATGCTTTCTTGCTCACCTATGTCATCGTGCAAGGTTGCTCTGTAGACAGATCCATAGCTTCCATTACCCAACAAATTGGCTGTTGAGAAACCATTTGTTCCATGTGCCAACTGTTGGTAGGAGACAAGTTTGTGGCCTGGCATGGATATTGTTGGATTATTCCCCCTCGTTCTTTTCTTGTGGCAAGCAAGGAAGAATAGGAGCAGTAGGAGGACGCATATTGTTGTTGCAACAAGAGAAACAATAATCACAAGCTTTGGAAATTTATGCCTTCGCTTGGAAATTTGAATGGGACATGGGGACAAATGAAGACCATGAACGCCCCCACAAAGCTTGCTATTCCCTAGGACTGAAACAACAGTAGAATTTGCAAAGATACCAATTGTTGGCACTTCACCATAAAAATCATTGAAAGAAAGGTTTAGGTAAGACAAGCTACTAAAATCTCCAAAAAAAAATTGGTATTTGGCCTGAAAGTTTGTTGCTTGAGAGATCGAGAATTTCTAACCCCTTCAACCCACTCAAAAGTGATGGAATATTTCCCATGATCAAATTGTTTTGTAGGAAAATGTTTTGGAGGATCAGACATTTTCCTAGAGTAGAAGGGATTTCTCCTGAGAACCGATTAAACATGGCATTAAAAACTACAAGATTTTGTAGGTTCCCAATTTCAGGTGGTATTGGTCCTTCTAAATAATTGTATGAAATATCCAGAAATACTGAGAGTGTTGTGATATTGAATAAGCTGCTAGGGACTGTCCCAGTAAAATTGTTGCTAGAGAGGTCTAGTTTTAATAAGGACGCCATATTTTCCTATGGTATTTGGGATTGTTCCAGTGAAGGCATTCAAGAGCAGAGACAAGTCAATTAGCTCGGTCAAATTGCCCAAAATACTAGGTTGGACTTGCCCCTCCATATTGTTGTCTCCTACCCATAGAACTCTTAGATTTTGAAGCATACTCAATGAAGATGGGAGAGATCCCGTTATATAATTTTCTTGTAGCTGAAGGGAGCTTAAACCGACAAGGTTACCAACCTCTCTAGGAATATGGCCAGAAATTTCATTTCCCGTGAGGGAAAGATGATATAGTGTTATGGATAAATTGGAAACTGCCGAAGGAAATGCTCCGCCGAACCTATTGTTGTCCAATTCTAGACCTTGCAACTGGGTGCAGTTTGTTAATGCTTGTATAAATTCCCATTCATGAGGGTTTTTAGCTTGTAAAGCATTATCGAACAAAGCTAACCATTGGAGGCTTTGTAACTCACCAATATCTGGAGGAACAGCACCACTGAATGAGTTTAATTGGATCTCAAATTGGAGGTGGTCTTCGGTACAACCCCCCCCCCCCCCCCCCCCCAAAACGTATAAAGGGTAGGGGCGGTCATTTTCGCACGCCGTATAAAAATACCCGCCCGCTGTAGGCGCGCCAGCGTCGCCGTACGGCGCTGTCGCGTACGGCCGCCCGTACGCGCCCACGTCCGCATGCACGGGCGCCCGTAGGCGCCCACGTCCCGCATGCACGCCCGCCCGCGTCCGCTGCGTACGCCCGAGTGATTAAAAAAAACGATCGGCGAACCCTATCTTCAAGACGCCTCACCCCGCCTCCTCTCGCGCCGCCGCCGCCGCCGCCATCTCCGGCAGTACCTGGCCGACGAAAAAAAAAACGCATGCACTGTGCGCTACACCGACAACCGCCTCGGTCGGGCAGACGCCTCCGCCGCCGGCAGGTCGTATCCGGCGACAACCGCCTCATGTCTGACGAAGGCAACGAGGTACGCGAGGCGCTGGCATAGTAATTTAAGAACAGATTTTAATTAAAAAGATGTTACGTGATGTTTGAATGGATATTTGATTATATATGAACGTGTATAGATTGAGGCTGAAATAGGATATGACGGTGATGATGGCGGTAGCGAGGACGGATCATTGTCATTGGATGAAGACGAACATGACGGCGAAAATTATATGAGTTTGGATGAGTCTTACAGTGGCAATGTAAGTGGTCTGCATGTTCTCAACCATATTAAATACAAGCATCCGCGATGACAATAACATGTTCGACTGTGAACAGATAGGAGGGGATGATGACAATGAGGATATGGATGTAGATGATTCATATGCTGAAAGCAGAAGCCATGTAGGTTTAGAATTATGTAGGTTATTTTAAAGTGAAATTAAATACGCATCAAGTCTTACATATCATATTTACAATTTGCGCAGATGGAAGTGGAAGGGTACTATCAGTGGAATTTTATCGATGATGCCAATGACGAAAACGATATCGATGCATCTTATAATGATAGCTCGAGCAAAGTAAGTAGTGGAAAGTGAATACATATGATACTCCTTATACAACTACTTACTGACATATACCGTTGATTGTATTTTTTTCAGGAAGAGGATGGTGACGCGTGCGAAAACGACGATGATGCCGATGGTGATGAGTGCAATTTTGATACTGGGTACGATGAATACCAGCAAGAATCACTGGACATGCATTGGACAGTGATGTCCACGACGTTCAGGACAGACGAGGAGGCATATGATTTCTATAACGACTATGCGAAAAAGCGAGGCTTCAGCATTAGGAGGGACAACTTGAAATATAGTAAGGGTATCGACGCACGTAGGCGGTTGAGGAGGTTTCTCTGTTCAAGATCTGGGAAATGACAGGCCAAGTTTTGTACCATGGAAGGGAAGAAGCGCAGGCTGAGAGCGGAGACTCGGTGCTATTGTGAGGCCCATCTAACTGTGAAGGTTGACAGAGAGCGCTCCATTTGGTATGTCAGCAGTTTCAGCGATGATCATAGTCACACTCTTGCTAACCAGATGAAGTTATATATCTTCGATCTCATAATCATATAAAGGAATACCAGAAGCTCGAGATCTTAGCAATGGCAGGTGTTGAGCTCAAAAAACATTGGATTTATGACAACTTTGTTAGTAGGTATGGATCATATGCACTGGCTGGTTTCGGGAGGAGGAAGCTTTATAACATGTGTTATAGGGAGAAAATGAAGTTGCTAGCAAAGGGTGATGCGGACACTGCAATTGGTATCATGATGACGAGAAAGACAAGGGATCCAGACTTGAGCACACTGTTGACGCAGAAGGAAAGCTGAAGAACATGTTCTGGTGTGATTCTCAGTCACGTTGGGATTACCTTGACTTTGGTGATGTAATCGTCTTCGACAGCACTTACAAGATGAATAGGTATGGAATGCCATTCATACCTTTTGTTGGTCTAAACAATCATCGTTGCACCACTGTGTTCGGTTGTGCAGTTGTGTCAGATGAGACAGAGGATACATACGTTTGGTTGTTGCATACCTTCTTAAGAGCTCATTGTCAGAAGAAGCCGAGGTCTGTAATTACTGACGGAGACGCAGCCATGATAAGGGCCGTAAGGAAGGTCCTTACTGACGTGTGGCATCGACTTTGTTCGTGGCATATTGAGAAAAACATGCAGAAACACCTCCACCACAAGTCCCTTAAGGAGTTCAGGTCTCTTATTTATTATGCCACTACACATGATGAGTTTGAGGCGAGATGGGCAGATTTTAGAGCTAAATGGGAGTCGGAGAAAACTGAAACATGGTTGCGTAGGATGTACCAGAAGAAAAGGCTTTGGGTTGCGTCATATCTCACCGGTGGGTTATTCCTTGGTATGCGGAGTAACCAGAGGAGCGAGAGTCTGAACTCTTGCCTTCATATGCATCTTGACTCTGGCATGACAATTGTTGATATGGTTGTGCATTATGAGAACTGCATTGTTCGGCTCCGTGAGAACGAGTCACACGACGACTACCTGTCCACACAGACACTCCCTGTAGCAGTACTCGACGACTTCAAATGCATTGAAAAAGCCGCTGCCCGTGAGTTCACTGCGGTGAACTTTTACCTCTTGCAGAAAGAAATGAAGAAGGCAGCGGATCTTGAGATCATAGATAGACTGAGTGGAGCCGTCAGTAGGAGATTCATAGTGGCATGGAAAAATAACAGGCAACTGAGATTCAAAGTGGACTATACACCTAGTAATTCAGAAGAAACAGTGAAGTGCAGTTGTGATAGTATGAAATGTAAAGGTCTTCCATGCAAGCATGTTCTTTATGTTTTAGCCAGGTTGAACGTGCAGGACTTACCTAGGTGCTTAGTGCTGCGAAAATTCAGCAAGAATGCTAGAGGAGGACTGCCCGTGAAACGCACTAGCGATCTCTTCGCATGGGGATGGGCAGGTACTGAGGAGAGAACTAAGTACAGTGAGTTGACTATTTTGTCTGCGGAAGCAAATCATGCGGCATTGTCATAAACCATTTATATTTGATAAACTGAAGGCTGCTCTGGAGGATGTGATAGCAAATAAGGATGTTGAGGAGAAAGATTATGTGAAACAGCATACAGTTGCACATGATGATGCTTTTGTGCCGAATCAAAATCATGTTTTTGTTGGTGATCCAGAAAAAATCAATACGAAAGGAGCACCGAAAGGGCAGAATAACAAAGGCCGTGGTAAGGAACCTGGCGTGACTACAAATGGTAGACCCAAAGGTTTTGATGAGAAACATGTACGTCTATGCGGTTTATGCAGAGGAAAATGTCATTTCAAAAACAATTGTCCTGAGAATCCAAAGTATGTGCACACCATTTTATTAACGTTCTTTTCTTGTTTAGTTAATACTTTATAAAATTTTGACGTATATTACAATCTTTCTATGCAGGAACATGGCATGATGATCATAGCAAAGAAATGTTTGAATAAAAAGAACAACTTCTGATTACAGTTGACGATTTATTTGGTTGTCTTAAAGAATAGTATTTACATATTTGTTTCGTTACATTGATACGGGAGACTTGTAATCGGTATTTACTTATGTCATATTTGTTGGCACTATATTTATTGTTCTTAATATGATATGCGACATACAAATTTTACGTTATAATATGATATGCGTATACAAATATAACATGATATGTATTATATATATATTCGTACAAATATATAACGTTGTCAATAAATCATGCATGTTGGGCGATCAGAGGCGCTACACAGCCGCCGGTTGCTTTAATTTTAAAAAAATAACGTTAACAGGCGCCAGTAGACGCCGCGGACGGCGATCCCAAGGCGCTGCATAGCCGCCAGTAGGCGCCGCGGGGGTGATCCCGAGGCTGACGCCGCCCTCGGGCGCAGAGAGGCGCACGCGGGACGAGGTAGAATCAGCCTCGGCGTCGGCAACGGCCAACCCTGGGGCGACGCGCGGCGCGCGCCCGCTGGCAGATGACGCGGCCCACGTGCGCCATGTAGCGGCAAACGTGCGGCGCGGACGGCGCTCGCCTCTGAGATATCATCATCATATATCACGTATTTTAAAACCACAACTCGTATATTCGCGAGAACACTCATTGAACATAAATTATAAATTAAATAGTACAATAAAAAATGATAAAATGTATTTTTAATAAATTTGGCAGGTAATATAAACTTGACATGCTAAAAATATTTGAAACTCACATAAAAAAATAAAGCATCCACACACAATTCTCAGTCATGAACAAATAATATTTCGACAATCACGTAGAATTGTCGTATAATATTTTTATTTTTGTTTCCTCTTCGCAAGTCGAATTACTTTGTTCTTCACTTCTGTAAGCTTATTTTCGGGGGACATAATAATTCCAGCTATCATTCTTTCTCTCGAACTATCAATAGATTCCTGAAAAGTAATAAAAATAATATTATTTTCATCACTTATATATGATATAATGTACTAATTTTTCATACTTAAAATGTACTCACCTGAGAAATAGGAGTAATAAATTTTTCTCCGTCCCAGTATTGAAAACAGTGAAGGACGAACAGTCCACATGAGTTTCTGTGTTAAAAAAACATAAGTGCAATTTTAAAAGCACGTTAAGTAATATAGCACTTGATCAATCAACGTATTTCAAAAGCACATGGCACATGTAACTCATTCATCTTCTTGTTGAGGCATGTCGTAGGGGACTATAGGCCATGCGGACACATCCGGGAACGACATAATAGCACTGTCATTTGCATCTTGAATATCTCCTGCAAGTTGCTCTCTCTGACAAAAAAAATATGAACACGTTGACTACATACGGTAAACAAATTATATGGTTAATTGTACACACATGAATACGCAACTTACAAAATTTTCAACGAATTTCCTGAATGCTTCAGAGATATTTACTTCCCCCCTCAAAGAATCAAGAATTTGGAACTCTTTCTTTCTAGTGTGCAAAACACATGTAATCCAATGGTTTTTATCCTTATTTAACGCAAAATAAGCCTATTTCATAACTTAAATATTGTTAGTAAGCTTGGCTTTCACATAAGATAGTAATGAAAATACAATTCTGCAATACAAACGGTACCTTCGGTTTTGCAAAATATTCTGTCATGCATCTGTTGAGAGGTTCATTTGCATGTTCTAAACCTTCTGGATCGTCTACCGACTTCCCTCGTCTTACTGACTTTGACCGAGTGTTCAATAACCAGTAAGATCTATATGTGGGTACAATATACCTGTCTTTGACGAGACTTGAATCCGATATGTACGTCGCATAAGCGTCAATTACCTGAAATAAATGAGTAAATTTAAGATGGATGCAACATACTTAACGCATGACATAAGCATGACAATAAAAATATATACATCACCGGATATCCATGCATGGTTAAGTATCTGGCAAACTTGGTCCGCAGAAAGTCCTTCATCTTTACCGTTGTTGAATATTTCATGGTTCTTATGTTTTGGTGAGTGCTCGTACGCTTTCACGTACTGCACAACGGCATGCACCATATCATCCACAGAATGATCAAATTGAGGGGTTGTTTCATTAAACAGTTCTACAACACAAGGCAATAAAGTTAAAGTACAAATTTATACTACACAATTTCCAATAATATATGCATAGCATGTTTAACTTACTCGTTTTTGCGGAACGTTTCGCACGTTTTCTCGGAGTCTTTTTAACATAAGGAGATTTTGTGTACTTTGACCCACACCGCTTTCGCTTTGCTGGAATCACCACCTTCTTCTCTTCTACCTCGCTATTACCATCTGACAAGGCCTGTGACACTTCTTCCTCATTTTGAGGGACTTGCCATCTTGTAGCTTCTATTCCATCGGTTTTTAGAGATGATGCTTATTTTTTTCTGACTGTTCCGGGACATCTATAGGATCCTCCTTCTCATCTTTAAAGCTACTCAAGTGACCGGTACTGAATTTGAACGAATCCTCTTCTTCAGAATCCAAATCATAATGCCCACCGCCATTTCGGCCATTAGGTGTGTGTTTGTCATCATACTGAAATTCTTTTTGAGGATACTTGTTTTCATACCTGGACTCACTATTCTGTCCATACAAATTTTCTTCATCCTCTGTCATTGTGCCCGGTTTGTACCGTACACCTGTTTTATTCATTTTCTCTAACACTCTCTGCAAAAGTAAGTTCATTCACATGTTATATCTTTTTATTAATTTATCGAGTTTAATAAAGTGCATACCAGAGTTGTTACATTTTTACTTGTGCGCATAACTCCGGCATACGAAACAATTCCTTACGAATTTCCTTCATATCATTCATAACCCGGTCCATAAAAGGCATTAGATTAGCAGGGACCTCGGACACGTTCTCCACTTTTTTCTTTCCCGTAACGGATGACTTTCGGCTACTATGTTTCTTACTGCTTTCAGCTTGTTCATCTGCAAGTTTTTTCATTCTATACTCCTTCGTAATGCAGTCATCAATCTGCAAAGTGAGTATGCAATGACAACATGAGTACATAACATTCTCAATGCATAATCAATATACAAGTAAATAAGCATTATAATATTACCAATCCATGGCCACGACCATTTTCCAGGTCGTACTTGTCTCGTTTCTCCGCTTTAGATTCAGTCCAATTTTTCATTAGGGGAACTTGCAACGACAACGGGTCATTTTTCGGGCCGGTGGTTGGCTACACCTTCTCCCAATATAAGTACTACAAAACAAAAGACAAAATAAGTTACGAACACATAAATTAAAGGAATATGAAATAGCATTAATTAATAGCATACCTGGAGTAGGGCTAGGGTTGCCACATGGCCATTCCCTCACACGGCCGTCCTGCTTGAGTTTACCAATCTCCGTCAAACAAGTTCACAAAGTAAACACGTTAAAATTCAACGTGCTTATCCGCTTCATGTCATGCACCAACGCGTAGTACTCCTTTGGTATGGAGACAGCTGACATGGGTGCAATAATGGTCCCCAGCAAAACAAGAACAACCATCCGAAGAAATTCATCGTCGGCGGATTTATTCCTCACAATTTTTTGAATCAAGTCATCTATCATTATGTGACCATTTTTTTGTGAATGTACTGAATAGGAATTTTCTTTATTAACTCTTTTCCTTCCGTTGCAAGCATGCCAAAAACATCCTCACCTTCATTCTTAAACCCAAATATTGAACACACATCGTCCGGTCTAAGTGAGATTAGGCCTTTACTGCCACTATTTTCTTGTATCGTGAATTTTTTGTTGTTTGGGTTATAACCTAACAACATAAAATGCAGCAAAAAATCTCTCATTTGTACTGACGGAATGATCAACATCTCTTCCAAGCCTGTTTCGTAGAACCTAAATCGCTGAGCGGTGGTAAATCTTTCAACGAGACTTACCCACTTCTCTATGGAACATGGAATCACACCATCGATGTCCATACTGCATGTTAATTTTTTCCTATTAATACATATAATTACGCAATAGCATCGACAGAAATTGTTCGAGGTGAGAAACGTGACCTTAATCCGGGTGACAGCCGCCGAACAACGGCTGTGGCGGAGCCGAAAGCAGGCTGCCCAGCGTCGGCGATCTGCGCCTGCGGGGCGTGGGGCAGTCTGTGCCAACGAGCGCCATTGACTATGGACGGCGATGGACGGCGCCGCACGTGCGGCGAGATCGTTGCGTGCCTGAGGGCGATCGTGGTAGGGCGATCGTGGCAGGGCGACTGGGGCACGGGGCGGCGTACGGGGGGCGAATGGTGTGGATAGGGTTCCGCCGTGCGTGGCGGTATACGGCGATGGAAAGGGAAAAAAATTATTCGTTCGCCGTCTGGGCCCAGCCCGATACCGCCGAACCTATAGCGCCCAACCTATAGCGATGGCGGCCACCGCCGAACATGCTAATGTTTAGTCCCACATTGCTTCTCGTCGTGCTAATTCACCTGTTTAAATACCGTAGTCTGCATGCAATGTCAAGTCCTCTAGTGTGGTGGTATCACTTAAGGAGGTTAACGTAAATTATGCTCTGGCACTCCATAATCATGGAGTGTCACAGCAATAATTGACTTTAATCTTCTTAAGTGAGTCCGTCCGCAATATGGGACTCTTTATTTTTTTGTTTATTTTGTATTATTTTTTCATGAAACGCTGCAATGTTTTTTTGACACGCCTGCAAAATTTGGGTGTGTTTCGACACTCGATGCATTTATTACGATTTTCTCCATGAAAATACCTAGAAAACGTCTCCCGACGTGACGCGACTTCCGTTCGTACTCCGATTCCGTCGTAATCTGACGTGCGAGACCGTGGGGGTCACTCACACGCGCATGCAAAAGTTGGGTGCGTTTCGTGCATGTTGACATGTACTCAAAGTACAAACCTGAGGTGTCGGTCTGGGGTGTGACATGCATTCAGTATGTGTTCCCTTTCGCAAAGCCATGAAACATCGGGATTTTTGTCCACACGCTACAGTGTGGCACACAAGCACGCCTGTAAAATTTGGGTGTGTTTCGACACTTGATGCATTTACTACGATTTTCTCCATGAAAATACCCAGAAAACGTCTCCCGACGTGACGCGACTTCCATTCGTACTTCGATTCCGTCGTAATCTGACGTGCGAGACCGTGGGGGTCACTCACACGCGCATGCAAAAGTTGGGTGCATTTTGTGCATGTTGACATGTACTCACAGTACAAACCTGAGGTGTCGGTCTGGGGTGTGACATGCATTCAGTATGTGTTCCCTTTCATAAAGCTGATTATAATTTTTTAATAAACTAAAAAATGTTAGGCAGTAACCAGAAAGTCATAATCAATTATTTTCAAAAAATTGATTATTAGTACTTATAATTTATAATAAACAACTTATTATTCTTACTTACAAAGTAAATAATAAAATTGAGGTGCCATTTTCTATATTAACTAGTTCTATATTAAGTAGTTTTTTAATATAATTACATAATAAATTCTACATTAAGTATTGTTCTTAACATAACTACTTAAAAAATTTCATAGAAAGTACTTTTTTTATGTATGAGTATTTTTCAAATTATAACAAATAACACTTTACTATTATGAAAACAACTGTAGCCATTAATGCAAAACAAATAACAAATAAATAATGAACATTAAATAAGTTATAAATCATTTATAACAAATAAAAATGAACATTTTTAAACAATAAATAAAGAAAATAACTAATCCCACCCGGCCCGCCGAAAGACGCTGCGCGATGGCCGGCCCAGTGACTGTGTGCGACGGTGCGCGTGGGCCGTCCCATTGAGTGTGCGCCCGGTGCGGGGGCAGTGTCGACGGTGAGGACTAAAGTTTAGTCCCACCTCGCCCGCCGAACGACGCCGCGACCGCCTTATATGCCCAGCTCGCACCGCCCTTTCAGAACTCCTCTGATCCCCACCCCGTCCCGCCGCTGTCCCGTTGGCCTGTTCTGGCAGCCATAGCTGGGCCGAATGGCCGGCCCTTTCGCCAGTCGGCTTGATCGGGCCAGACCGATTAGGCGCACTTGAGGCCTGCCAGCACAGGCGGGCTTATTTTTTTAATCATTATTTTTTTAATCATTATAATATCAGCTCGTCAATTCGCGCAGAAATAACAATACTAAAGTTTTCTTATATATAATTTAAATATGAAATAAATTTTGTATGAAGTACTC
The DNA here is from genome assembly GCF_018294505.1 of Triticum aestivum. Classification (NCBI taxonomy): domain Eukaryota; kingdom Viridiplantae; phylum Streptophyta; class Magnoliopsida; order Poales; family Poaceae; genus Triticum; species Triticum aestivum. The sequence continues at coordinate 678,620,384 of NC_057806.1, read as the reverse complement.
TTTTTAATATAATTACTTAATCTTATGTGGTAAATTCGTCAACACTACAGGTATTTTTCGACATCCTTCAAATGGACCCAATTTTTTTTCACGGTCTTGTACCATCATGAATAGGATGCATGACAAGTTTCGTGGCTTTTTGCCATTTTATGAATTTTCTATAATTTTTTCGATCGAAACACTTTAAATGCTGACCGGACGTGACGCAACATGCTCTTCGTATCGAAATATCATAAATTTTTGGATTATGTGTGGGAGTGGGCATACTAACTCACATGCAAAATTTCAGGCCATTTTAAAGATGTCAAAAAATTGACCTTCTTCTCCGTAGACCGTTCGGGTAGGAGCAAAGGCCCTGTCCGAAAACGAGTTATTTTTCGACATCCTTCAAATGAACTCAATTGTTTTCCACAGTCTTGTACCATCATGAATAGGATGCATGACAAGTTTCGTGGCTTTTTGCCATTTTATGAATTTTCTATAATTTTTTCGGTCGAAACACTTTAAATGCTGACCGGACGTGACGCAACGTGTTCTTCGTATCGAAATACCATAAATTTTTGGATTATGTGTGGGAGTGGGCATACTAACTCACATACAAAAATTTCAGGCCATTCTCAAGATGTCAAAAAATTGACCTTCTTCTTCGTAGACCATTCGGGTATGAGCAAAGGCCATGTCCGAAAACGAGTTATTTTTCGACATCCTTCAAATGAACCCAATTTTTTCTCATAGTCTTGTACCATCATGAATAGGATGCATGACAAGTTTCGTGGCTTTTTGCCATTTTATGAATTTTCTATAATTTTTTCGGTCGAAACACTTTAAATGCTGACCGGACGTGACGCAACGTGCTCTTCGTATCGAAATACCATAAATTTTTGGATTATGTGTGGGAATGGGCATACTAACTCATATGCAAAATTTCAGGCCATTCTGAAGATGTCAAAAAATTTGACCTTCTTAATATGATGCATGAATTTGAAACAACTAAAACGCTGACCGGACAAAAATATTACAAAACTTTATGTATTAATAAAACAAACCTTGCATAAAATGCTAAACTATTAAAAATAAGATACATAATAATGATGTGATCTGAATTTACAATGCACTAGCAGCACTACTGCAGCTGCCCGGGCAATGCAAAGTCAACTCACATTATTAGTATCTATCTTATCTGATAAGGTGCATGAATCCGCCTATATAAGCCGGTCTGGGCGTCCTTCGGCGGGCGAGGTGGGACTAAACGAAACCATCCACCCCGCCCCTGCACCCTCGACCGCTCGCAGGCGCTCCTTCCAGCGGCCCACTAGGCCTACTGAAATCGGCCCACCTCGTCAGTCGACGCGCAGCGCCGCGGCAGGCCGCTCGCCCTGCGCCTTACAGCGGCCCACCTCGCCAGTCAACGCGCAGCACCGCGGCAGGCCGCTTGCACCTCGCCTGCCGGAGCTCGCACGCACCAGTTTAAATAGGCTTTTCTCATAAGTTTTTTTCAATTCAAGTTTAATTTTTATTTTATATTTTATTTTTACAATACAATTTTTTTTAAATATATCTTCTAATTTGTTTTGCGAGTATTATGTCAATTTTTTATTGTTTGGTTTTATATTTACTTTTCTAGTTTACATAGGTTTTTTCAATTCAAGTTTACTTTTTTCTGAATTTTATTTTTTACAATACAATAGTTTTTTTAAAAAAATCTTCTAACTTGTTTTGTAAATATTATGTCAATTTTTGATTGTTTTGTTTTATATTTACTTTTCTAGTTTAATTCTTTTCTCATTTTTTTTACGATACAACTCTTTTTAAAACTAAAAATAACATTATCGATTTCAACACTTGATTGTTCAACAACATTTAAAAACCATCCATTCAAACACTCGATATTTCATTAGAGTTTTCATAGATATTTTACATGGTACTAGAAATAAAACTTAACTAAAGAACATTACAAAAATAATTAAACATTACTAAACGACATTTTCAAATAAACCCTAAACTACTCGTCCTCCACGTCGCCGAAGTCTGCCTCGTCATACAGGCCATCGCCGTTATCGTTGTCGTCGCTGCTGCTGCTGCTGTCGTCGAGGGGCACCACGGGCACGGCCGGCGCAGCCATCGAGTCCTCGAGCGCGGCGTGGTACCCGGGAAAGTCCTCCGGGTCCTCCGGGTGGATGGCGCCCGGGGCGACCTGAAGGTACTCCTGAACGAGCGGCGGCGGCTGCGGCATGTTCTCCGACTCACGGAGCGCCGTCAGGTAGCACGGCATGTCGTCCGGGTCGCCGGCCTCCGCCGCCAGCCGCCTGTACTCCGCCACCAATGCCGGCTCTGGCTGCTGCCGCGGCTCGGGCGGAGGGGCGCGGCTGGACCCTGCGCCGTTCCTGCCCGCCGTACGGCGATCGCCGGGACCGAGGCGGACAGCGCCGCGGTCACCGCCTCGGCCTCCGCGGGGCGGGGGCGGGTGCATGGCGCCGAAGTCGAGGCGGGCGCGGGTCGAGCGCGCCTCGCCGCGGCGGTACAGCTGAAAGCCGTCCCCCGGCGGAGCAGGCACGACGCCGGCGACTGCCTGCGCGTGGTACGGCGCGACCACCTCCTCGAAGGTGCGGCCGTCCCAGAGCTGATGCCGCCGCGCGCGGTTGTGCTTCGTGGGGGGCGCGGGCCGGCGTAGGCGTGGAGACGCCGCAGCTGATCGTCGGCGAGGCGGTCCGCCCAGGCGGGGTTGTTGGGGCGTACTGGGGTTCGGCGAGCTCCTCCGGCGACAGGCGCGCCCTGTACAGGCCGACGGCGTGGGCGAAGAGGTGGGTGCCGACCTCGGGCATCGGCGCAACGGGGACGCCGTCGGTGCTCAGGCGCCACCTCACCGGCAGGCGCACGTCGGGCGCGGCGGGGATGCCGAAGTGGGCGAGCTCCTCCGCCTCCTCCATCGTCAAGTTGGGGCGGCTCATCGTCGGCGAGAGGGAGAGGCAGGGCGCACGAGGTGGTGAAGGGCGCAAGAGGAGGACGCCGGCGACAAGGGGGAGAAGGAGAGGCGAGGCGAGGGCGGTGTGCGAGCCGACGAAGGGCGCGAGGCGCTTTCTATAGGGCGCAGTGGTGGGTGGGGCGGGGGGTGCCGGCGATCAATGCCGGTGGGCAGCCGAGCGGTCAAAGGGCGCAGAAGGGCAGGCGGCGGCGTGTGAATCGGTGCCGGCGATCAATGCCGGTGGGCAACCGAGCGGTCAAAGGGCGCAGAAGGGCAGGCGGCGGCGTGTGAATCGGCGCCTGCGATTAATGCCTGAGTACGAGCGGGCGGCGTTCGCGGGCGGTCAAGCGGTGGCGTGCGCAGGCGCGCGGCAGGCGGTGGCGTGTGAATCCGCGCCGCCCGCGGACCGACGCCGGCGACGGGACGGCTCACTGCGCCGGCGTTAATGGTTCGCCTAATCCGCGGCGAATTAATGGATTAGGTTTTAGTACGCGTGGGCCTGTCCTCCTCCTCACGCGGCGTACACCGCCCACGTACGGGCGTAGAGCGGGCCGTACGGACACGCGCCTCGCTACGCCGCGGTACGCCTCCCCCACCTTGATTTCCCATCCTACCCCTACTCACTTATTCTCACGAAAGGGTATCTTTTAATCTGGACCATTGATGTGTCAGGGGGGGTTGTATCAAAGAAGAAGTGCTCAAATTGAACGAGACTTGTAGCATTGGTAAGTGAAGAGGGGAGCTCTCCATGAAATTTATTGTTCCCCATAAAGAGAAGCTCGAGAAGAGGAAGGTCATTGAATGCATTCGGAGGTATTGTCCCCGTAAGCTTATTGTCACGTACAGAAAAGCCAACAAGAGATGATATGTTCCAAATAGGAGAAGGTATAGTCCCGGTGAGGCTGTTGACTTCCAAGTCAAGAGATACAAGATTAGATAACCGACCAAGAGACGAAGGTATAGCACCGGAGAGCCGATTTTGCGAAAGAAAAATCTGTGTGAGGTTTGGTAGATTGCCAAGAGAAGCAATATGAGAAGGAGTTGTTTGATAGACTCAATATGAGAAGGGATGACATGTTTCCCAATGATGATGGGATCTTCCCGGACAAAGCATTGGTTTGAAGTTTCAAGATGGCAAGATTTCTCAAGGCACCGAGCTCACCTGGGATCTCACCGTGCAGCTGGTTGCGGGCCAGGATAAGCTTCGTGAGTTGGGTGCAACCTCTCAAAGAAGTAGGAATGCTGCCTTGCAACGAGTTCATGGTAAGGTTCAATACCCGAAGCCGGCGAAGATGACCGAGATCCGAGGGTATGTGCCCTCTCAGTTGGTTCTCCCCAAGGTCAAGCACACGGAGATACGAGAGGTTGGCCAGTAAGGGCGAGATGCCCCCAATCAAGCCCAAGGAGTTGAGGTTAAGCTCAACGATCCTTCCAGCGTGCTTGCGGCTGCATCCAACGCCACGCCACTTGCACGGGTGGTTGGAGCTGTTCCAAGAAAGGAGTGAGCCAAATGGATCGGACACCATGCCCCTCAAGGACAGGAGTGCGTGCATTTGCACAGCGGTGACATCTCCGTTGGCTAGCGACGCTGCACCGTAGGGGTACAAGAAGAGCGTGAAGAACAAAAACATGACACTAGCCATTGTTTTGGTTTGGATGGGAAGGAAGATTTGTGGCCGAGTAGTAGTAAGGAGTGATGCATGGGGTACAACTTCACCTTGAAGTGGTCGATTATATATATAGAATCAGGTACAGACGTATGTATGCAGAATTGCAGATGCATGCATGTGTCCACTCCGCCCCTGTGGCATGGAATCAAGATAACCGTGCCCGCACGGCAGTGCAAAATTCCAGCCCTGTTGCACTACTTGCACCCGCTCGAGACTTTTGTGATTGCATGCCATGTGGCCTGTGCCATCCCGGGAGGCCTTCTCTCAAAGAAAGACTAGAAAAGAAAAGGACGGGGTCTCCGTCTTCTAGTCGTCGCCGTGGTCCGATCCGGCGGCTTCCCATACATCTGCTGCAATGTAGTGGAAAATTTGATTCCAGCCCAATTGAACTAGTGGCAGTACAGACAAATGTGTTGTGCAAGTACTTGGAATTTTCCTAAGATGACCCATGCCCCAGAACTTTCTGGGGCCACAAAAGGAGAAAACAATTCCTAATTCAATAAAAGAAATCCATCCTGGTCTCATTAGTATGGATATGGACATACGCAGCAATTAAATAAAAGACCTGAATCCCTGTTAGAGTGGATCGATCTTCTCACCTCACGTACAGGGGCGGGCCCACCTCAATTCAAGGGTATTCAGTTGAATACCCATGATTTTTGCCAAAAAAAAACTAGGTATATGTTGTATAAATATTGTGTACGTATAAGGAAAAACGGAACTGATACGCAACACATCCAAGATAGGCATTTCAGCCCAAAAACAGAGGCTAGCCCACCCTCTGTTTTCCCTCAACAGCACGACTGCCCATTGGCCCAAATGGCTGTACCTCACAGCCCACACACGTCCATCATCGCCCTAAAAAACTGTCCATCGATCAGGCGCAGGATAACCGTCACCTCCCTTCCCCTGTTCGATCTCTTCGCACGCGAGCCGCCATGCGGCCAGAGCTGTTGCCATCGCCTAATCGGCGATCGCACGTGCGTGCGGCGGCGCGGACGGCGCAACAAATCCATTCCCCAACCCATTGATTCTGATCCCTGCAGTCTGCAACGGGCATCAGGCATAGATGCAATTTCAAATCCACAACCCACAGATTCAAATATAATTGCTAATTAGATATATTAATCATTCGCCTTCTGAAACTGGGATTTCTCCTCTCATGCCGATTTTTATTTCTTAGTCGAACTGAATTCATTTCTCACTGCTGGCAGGGGCATGGTTTTCTTCTTGTACTGTCCAGCAGGCTGCAGTACAAACGTACGAAGACTAAGGGGCCGTTCGGAAACTCTCTGTTCCTAACTCCGCTGCGGGAGCGGAGCGGCATCTAGTGTATTGGGCGAGCAGCTAAATGGGCGCTTTGTCCGCTCTGCTCCCTGGCGAAGGAGCGGAGTATTACCGAACACGGCCTAAGTAAGTTAGTTTGATCACTTGTCTTCTATTTAATTATAATGAATTAGAGAGTTGTTTGCAGTTAACTATGAATTGTTTAGATATGATAATTTGCAACTTTTCATTTGAATTTGTAATGTGAGAGCGTGTATAAATTTTGAATTTGTTACAATCAGCATAACCTATAAAGATTAGTCATTGAAAGGGAATTATGCTTGCAAGTTAAGGATGAAGAAATCATCCCTCATTTTCAAAACATCGGGGATTGCAAATTTATCATTTCATTTGTAAGCTTTCTTATCATTTCCAATTTTCTATCCTCTATTTATCCTAAATTTTGCCATGCTATGCTGAAAAATTATTACTTCTATATGTTGGACAATTCCAATTTATGATTAATTTTTATAAGTATAATATATTACAAGATATCCTTTTTAATATATTTCACAACTAGTAATATGTTGCTATAATGGTTATACACGCCAAAAGGAAGGTTATAGGCTTTCAAAAAAAGTTTTTGAAATTTGAATACACACACTTCAATTCCTGGGCCCGCCCCTGCTCACGTACACTTGCCGGTTAATTAACTAGTAATTGTTACTTTGTTTATGTGGCTGTTGGAATGCTGGCTTCTCGCGGTGGTGGTGGATATTTGTGATCATACATGCTTTGGTTGGTAATAAGGGGTTACTGTTACGTACTGTTACACACACAACAGGGAAAACATACTACGCTGGGTGTGCAAACCACCCGACGAAGGATGAATCTACCTCAGCGTACGGTAGGCCGTGTGTGACACTCACGTCAAGTTCGTCGGCATATAGGTGTAAGCCGAGTGTCTTTTGTCAATGGCTCGGCATACAAATAGGCCGAGACATGATGGAGGCACTCTTTGCCTTTTTTCTTTAATATATAATATGCACACTCGTGCATATTCGAGAAAAAAAATAAGCCGAGACAAAAAACGTCAGCCCATGCTAACCGTGCCGGGAGTAGGCCGAGTGCTAGCTGATGCGCATGTCATATATGTAAGCCGAGCTTTCTCAACAACAAAAAAAGTAAGCCGAGCGCCAGCCGTAGGGGCGGAGCCAGGATTTGGGCATAGGGAGCCAAGCCAAGTAGATAAAAAAAACTAATCCAACGTAAAAGATATTCATAAAGAACGAGATTGAAAACTTGCAGACCAGCCTAACAACTTCAGTAGTTGAAAACTCGAAGGAACCAACATAGAAAACAAATTAGTCTTAAATAACAGTGTTTGGCGCTTTTTTTGTTTTCATAGTTGCTGAATTTTAATCTTAGAATTAGCTGTATTGTATACGATTGACGTAGGATTTTTTTTCCTTTTGGCATCATAGATATGAACTCGTACAAAATAATTTGCATCACGATAATTTTTAGGACACACACACGAATTCTTGATACTCGACCAATTTAAAGTTTCAAAACTGATACAAGATGAGAAACTGAGAGGGATCGGTATAGTATAATGTGTCAACCTTGGCTAGTTCGTTAGCTGGAGTAGAGAACTAGGCTGCATCCCCGGCTCGCGGCATGAATCGGATGGTGAGCATGAAAGCAGGGAGAGCAGATGCAGGCGGACGCAAGGGCACGAGACGGGGCGCCGACGCCTGCCTTAATCTCATGCTAATCACAGGAGAAAGTGGCTTTTCAAGAAACAAGAGCTAACTGGCCAATCTGAATGGTAGTAGCAATGCTACATCTACGTAATCAGTCTTACGTAATTAACGTAATAGCTCAGGTAGCATTTTTTGTTGTTGGGCGAAATTAGATAAGGGGGCCCACCCAGTTGAAATAAGGAGGGTGGAGAGATTAATTAGGGAGTTTACATATAGGATGGGAACGTAGGTGTGCGTAGGTGTAGCATTTTTTGAAATGGTAGTGCCCTTTTACACCGAAAGTGCTTTTCTGCACCCGAGCTCAAATGAGCTTGGTGAACAGTAAAATCAAAAAAATAAAATAAAAATTAAAAAATTCCAAATTGTTTTTCTGAAAAACATTGACGAAAGTTCTAAGAGCGTGCAAAAAATCATCATGAAATCACATTTCTGTAAGGCGTGGGAAAAAAACAAATTCAGTGCTCGAAAATGCTTTTGAAAGTAGCATTTTCAGAGTACTGATTTTTTTCACCACGCCTTATAGAATGTGATTTCATGAAGAAAAAAAAGTGCAAGCACTTAAAACTTTTGTCAATATTTCTCACAAAAAATTAGAATTTTTTAAAAAAAAATGATTTTGTTTTGATTTTACTGTTCACCCGAGCTCATTTGAGCTCGGGTGCAGAAACTCTGCGTCCCATGGGCTCTTTTTCTTTTATCCAGAATAGACGCTGACATAGACGTGCTATCGGAATATCCTATTTCTATACCCCTATTGTTGGGGAACGCAGTAATTTTAAAAAAATTCCTACGCACATGCAAGATCCATTTAGGTGATGCATAGCAACGAGAGGGGGAGAGTATGTCTATGTACCCTCGTAGATCGAAAGCGAAAGCTTTATGAAACGCGGTTGATATAGTCGAACGTCTTCACGATCCAATCGATCAAGTACCGAACGCACGGCACCTCTGCAATCTGCACACGTTCAGCTCGGTGACGTCCCTCGTACTCTTGATCCAATTGAGGCCGAGGGAGAGTTTCGTCAGCACGACGGTGTGATGACGGTGATGATGAAGTTACCGACGCAGGGTTTCGTCTAAGCACTACAACGATATGACCGAGATGGAATTCTATGGAGGGGGGCACCGCACACGGCTAAACAATCAACTTGTGTGTCTATGGGGTGCCCCCTCCCCCGTATATAAAGGAGTGGAGGAGGGGAGGGCCGGCCCTCTCTATGGCGCACCCAAGGGGGAGTCCTACTCCCAGTAGGAGTTGGTTCCCCCCCCCCACCCCCTTCCCTAGTTGGAGTAGGAGAAGAAGGAAGAGTGAGAGAGAGGGAAGGAAAGCCCCCCCCCCCCAATTCGGATTGGGATTGGGGGGGCGCCCTCCACCTGGCCGCCTCCTCCTCTCTCTCACTAAGGCCCAATAAGGCCCATTGACTCTCCGGGGGTTCCGGTAACCCCTCGGTACTCCGGAAAATACCCGAACTCATCCGGAACCATTCCGATGTCCAAACATAGCTTTCCAATATATCGATCTTTATGTCTCGACTATTTCGAGACTCCTCGTCATGTCTGTGATCATATCCGGGACTCCGAACTACCTTCGGTACATCAAAACACATAAAATCATAATAGCGATCATCATCAAACGTTAAGCGTGCGGACCCTATGAGTTCGAGAACTATGTAGACATGACCGAGACTCATTTCCGTCAATAACCAGTAGCGAAACCTGGATGCTCATATTGGTTCCTACATATTCTACGAAGATCTTTACCGGTCAAACTGCATAACAACATACGTTGTTCCCTTTGTCATCGGTATGTTACTTGCCCGAGATTCGATCGTCGGTATCTCAATACCTAGTTCTATCTCGTTACCGGCAAGTCTCTTTACTCGTTCTGTAATGCATCATCCCGCAACTAATTCATTAGTCACATTGCTTGCAAGGCTTATAGTGATGTGCATTACCGAGAGGGCCCAGAGATACCTCTCCGATACACGGAGTGACAAATCCTAATCCTGATCTATGCCAACTCAACAAACACCATCAGAGACACCTGTAGAGCATCTTCATAGTCACCCAGTTATGTTCTGACGTTTGATAGCACACTAAGTGTTCTTCCGGTATTCGGGAGTTGCATAATCTCATAGTCATAGGAACATGTATAAGTTATGGAGAAAGCAATAGCAATAAACTAAATGATCATAGTGCTAAGCTAACGGATGGGTCTAGTCCATCACATCATTCTCTAATGATGTGATCTCGTTCATCAAATGACAACACTTGTCTATGGCTAGGAAACTTAACTATATTTGATTAACGAGCTAGTCAAGTAGAGGCATACTAGGGACACTCTGTTTGTCTATGTATTCACACATGTACTAAGTTTCCGGTTAATACAATTCTAGCATGAATAATAAACATTTATCATGATATAAGTAAATATAAATAACAACTTTATTATTGCCTCTAGGGCATATTTCCTTCAGTCTCCCACTTGCACTAGAGTCAATAATCTAGTTCACATCGTCATGTGATTTCACACCAATAGTTCACATCTTTATGTGATTAGCTCACATCTTCATGTGACTAATACCCAAAGGGTTTACTAGAGTCAATAATCTAGTTCACATCGCTATGTGATTAACACCCAAAGAGTGATCATGTTTTGCTTGTGAGAGAAGCTTAGTCTATGGGTCTGCAACATTCAGATCTGTATGTATTTTGCAAATTTCTATGTCTACAATACCACTAGTAGAAAAAGGGTCAAATGTGAAGCACATTAGTGCCGGTTTGAATCTGAGCCGGCACTAATGTGACCATTAGTGACGGTTCCAACGGCTAGGCGGGTGGACATCATTAGTACCGGTTCGTGGGCGACCTTTAGTACCGGTTCATGCCACGAACCGGTACTAATGAGGCCAGTGCGGTTGTGGTCAGGCTGGGGCCCCCACGAAGACCTTTAGTACCGGTTCATGGCATGAACCGGTACTAGAGTTTCTTAGTAAGCTGATTTTTAGTCCCACCTTGCCAAGAGAGAGGCGGTATCAGCGGTTTATAAGCCGTGAGTGCAGAGACAATGACGAAGAGGCGCAATTCTCACCTGCACTTTGCTTAGCTTCAAGCCTTTCGAAATAGCATAGATTGCACTGAGCTATGTGCAGTGCAGTCTACACTATTCCGAAAGGCTTGAAGCAAATTAACCAGCATTGCACCTCTTTTTTATTTTTAACAACTTATTTAAACCGGACTTCTTGTGTTCAGTATGCAGCATTCAAAGCGACGTCATCAATTTCCAACATGTTCTGACATCATTTGTTGTTTTTCAGTCATTTACCGAATTGTTTAAAGAGCTAAATGACTGTGAAATTGAAAATCACTACAAAATGAACTGTGGAAATGTTGAAATTTGGCATGGTATCATCATTTCACCCGCATAGCATGTGTGAAAGAGTAGAGAGGGTCAGGGCAAAAACTGGACGCACTTTGTATACAAACTGGACAATGTCTTTCGGAGTATCAGGGTTTTGGACAAGAACTCATCAGTTACACGGGCACTTCAATGTTTTTTAAACTTATTTGAACTCCCGACTTCTTTTGCATTCAGTATGCAGCATTCAAAGCGACGTCATCAATTTCCAACATGTTCTGACATCATTTCTTGTTTTTCAGTCATTTACCTAATTGTTTAGAGAGCTAAATGACTGTGAAATTGAAAATCACTACAAAATGAAGTGTGAAAATGTTGAAACTTGGCATGGTATCATCATTTCACCCGCATAGCATGTGCGAAAGAGTAGAGAGGGTCACGGCAAAAACTGGACGCACTTCGTGTACAAACTGGACAATCTCTTTCGGAGGATTAGGGTATCGGACGAGAACTCATCTGTTACACGGGCACTTCAATGTTTTTTAAACTTATTTGAACTTCAGACTTATTTTGCATTCAGTACGCAGCATTCAAAGTGACGTCATCAATTTCCGACATGTTCTGACATCATTTGCTGTTTTTCAGTCATTTACCTAATTGTTTAAAGAGCTAAATGACCGTGAAATTGAAAATCACTACAAAATGAACTGTGAAAATGTTGAAACTTGGCATGGTATCATCATTTCACCCGCATAGCATGTGCGTAAGAGTAGAGAGGGTCACGGCAAAAACAGGACGCACTTCATGTACAAACTAGACAATGTCTTTCGGAGTATCAGGGTTTCGAACGAGAACTCATCTGTTACACGGGAACTTCAATGTTTTTTAAACTTATTTGAACTCCGGACTTCTTTTGTGTTCAGTATGCAGCATTCAAAGCAACGTCATCAATTTCCGACATGTTCTGACATCATTTGCTGTTTTTTAGTCATTTACCTAATTGTTTAGAGAGCTAAATGACCGTGATATTGAAAATCACTACAAAATGAAGTGTGAAAATGTTGAAACTTGGCATGGTATCATCATTTCACCCGCATAGCATGTGCGAAAGAGTAGAGAGGGTCACGGCAAAAACTGGACGCACTTCATGTACAAACTGGACAATCTCTTTCGGAGGATCGGGGTTTCGGACGAGAACTCATCTGTTACACGGGCATTTCAATGTTTTTCAAACTTATTTGAACTTCGGACTTCTTTTGTGTTCAGTATGCAGCATTCAAAGCGACGTCATCAATTTCCAACATGTTCTGACATCATTAGCTATTTTTCAGTCATTTACCTAATTGTTTAGGGAGCTAAATGATCGTGAAATTGAAAATCACTACAAAATGAACTGTGAAAATGTTGAAACTTGGCATGGTACCATCATTTCACCCGCATAGCATGTGCGAAAGAGTAGAGAGGGTCACGGCAAAAACTGGATGCACTTCGTGTACAAACTGGACAATCTCTTTCGGAGTATGAGGGTTTCGGACGAGAACTCATCTGTTACACGGGCACTTCAATGTTTTTTAAACTTATTTGAACTCCGAACTTCTTCTGCGTTCAGTATGCAGCATTCAAAGCGACGTCATCAATTTCCAACATGTTCTCACATCATTTGCTGTTTTTCAGTCATTTACCTAATTATTTAGAGAGCTAAATGACAGTGAAATTGAAAATCACTACAAAATGAACTATGAAAATGTTGAAACTTGGCATGATATCATCATTTCACCCGCATAGCATGTGCGAAAGAGTAGAGAGGGTCACGGGACACACTTCATGTACAAACTGGACAATCTCTTTCGGAGTATCAGGGTTTCGGACGAGAACCCATCTGTTACACGGGCACTTCAATGTTTTTTAAACTTATTTGAACTCCGGACTTCTTTTGCGTTCAGTATGCAGCATTCAAAGCAACGTCATCAATTTCCGACATATTCTGACATCATTTGCTGTTTTTCAGTCATTTACCTAATTGTTTAGAGAGCTAAATGACCGTGAAATTGAAAATCACTACAAAATGAACTGTGAAAAGAAAAAACTATATAAAAACTACTCAGAAATAAATAGAAGAACATAGATATAGCAGAAAAGAAAAAAAACTACTCAGAAATAAATAGAAGAAAAAATAAAGTGGAAAAGAAAAAAAACTATATAAAAAAATTTGGGGCACTGCCCTGTGGGCCTGCTAGACCACGGGCGTGCAATTTCAGGCCCACAAGGCCCAGCAGACTCACAGGGCAGCGCGCCGTAGTTAGGCCCAGAAGCCTGCTTTATAGAGGAGTTCAAAAGTGCAGCCGCGACTGGGTTTATAAACCAGTGCGGCTCTCCTTCGCCCGGCGAGGTGGGACTAGTGCACCGTGGGTGGCAGCGCACCACCTTTAGTACCGGTTGGTGGCTCCAACCGGTACTAAAGGGTGGTCTTTAGTATCGGTTGATGGCTCCAACCGGTACTAAAGGGTGCTCTTCCCGCCTCTTGGCCTGGCCAAAGTTGGCCTTTAGTACCGGTTGGTGGCTCCAACCGGTACTAAAGGTCTCTCCTATATATACAACACTTACGAAAATTTTCAGTTAGATCCTGTTCGTCTTCGTCGCCGTCCCCGCCCCCGCCCCGTATCGCGCCCCGTCCCCATCGCCGTCATCGCATCCCGGCCGTCCCCGGCGGCGCGCGCCCCGGCCATCTTCGTCGCCGTCGTCGCGCGCGCCCCGGTCGTCCCCGCCCCCGTCGCGCCGTCCCCGTCGTTGCCGTCTCGCGCCGCCGCCCCCGTCGCGCCGTCCCCGTCGTCGCCGTCTCGCGCCGCCGCCCGTACGCCGCCGCCCCGCTCGTACGTACACACACACACATACGCCACAATTTTTTTACTTATTTTCTGTTTTCTATGTTTTAGATTAATGCATGTCAAATTGTTAATTAGATGAATTACCTAGATAAGAATGTTAGAATGTTAATGTTAGATGAATTAGATAGAGAAGTTAAATATTAATGTCAATTGTTAGATGAATTAGATAGAGAATTTAAATATTAATGTCAATTGTTAGATGAATTAGCTAGATATTAATTAGTTAGGTATATGAGATTATTTGAACTAGTTGAATTAATATAACTAGTTTATTTTTAGTAAATGCTTAGTTGAACTAGCTAGTTGAATTAGTACTAGTTTATTTTTAGTAAGAAAATTTAGGTATATGAGATTTGATGATCTAATTAAAATATTACTATATATAGCTACTATATATATTTTAGTAAGAAAATTAATAGAACTAGTTTATTTTTAGTAAATTCTTAGTTGAATTAGTTGAATTAATAGAACTAGTTATTTTTAGTAAGAAAATTTAGGTATATGGGATTTGATGATCTAATCAAAATATTAATATATAGGACTACCTACTTTATTTTAGTAAGAAATTAATAGAACTAGTTTATTTTTAGTAATTGCTTAGTTGAATTAATAGAACTAGTTTATTTAGTTGAATTAATAGAACTAGTAAGTGTTTAATGTTTCACCTATATATGAACATATGTTAGATATTAATGTCAAATGTTAGATGAATTAGATATAAATTATATGTTAGATATATATTTAATTTAGTTATATGAGATTTGATTATCTAATTAACATTTTATTATATAGAACTAGCTACCTTATTTTTAGTAAGAAAATTAATAGAACTAGTTTAGTTGAATTAGTTGAATTAATTAGTTAAACTAGTTAGTTGAATTAGTTGAGCTACTTTATTTAGGTATATTTTTTGTAAGTGCTTAGTTGAATTAGTTGAATTAATTAGTTGAACTAGTTGAATTAACAGAATTAGTTGAATTAATAGAACTAATAAGTGTTTAATGTTTCACCTATGAACATAGGAATGTCGTCTGACGACGAACACGATTTCATTATGTGCGAATACTGCGAAGACCAGCGCGGCCTGTGCGGCAGAAATTTTCTAGTTGATGATAGACGCTTAAGCATCAGGCTGGATGAGAACTTCGAAGTAGATACAGTAAGTCACAACGACAAGTCTTTTTTCGTAATTAAGCATGACTTATGCTTCATTTGCTTCAACTTTTAATTTTAATTTTTCACTATTCTACTAGCGTATCCCCTGCCATGCAAGAATTTTTGTCTTGGATAAGATAGGTTTCAGTCCTAACGAAAGTATGGAGGTAAAAAGAGTTTACTTGAAGACCGAGCATGGTTATACCTTCAACGTCAAATTATACAATGCAGACACATACACCTATTTTGAATGCAAAACTTGGCAAGCACTATGCAAGGCTTATGCATTTGAGCCTGATATGGTTATCACCTTTGATATTCGTCCGGAAGATGATATTGAAGGTAATAGAGACATCTGGGTCGATGTGCAGACGCCTCCAGTTCTACCATTATGTGAGTTTCTCAACCATATTTATGTCTTCGATATGAGATTATTTGAACCAGTTGAATTAATAGATCTCAATTTATATTGACAGCTTATTTCCAATCAAGCAAACATGTCCGGCGCTTGGTAGACAGGACCGTCCACTATCCCGGGCTGAATTAAACTGCGAGGAGACAAGTCATTATGTTTCATGGCTTGAGGATCTTGATGTTGTCAAGACAAAAAAAAATCCTGCACTTAGAAATGTTAGTACTCAAAACGTGCGACCAATAGTGTTCGTACTGAACTATGGTCACATATATTTAGGAAAGATGGTAAGATTTCTACTATTTCTCCTCAGTGCATCTTTTGCATACATTATTTTTTAAGCTAAACTTCATTGCTAAGTATGTTACTATACGATGTTCTTCAATAGGGACTCCCGATGAATGTTGTGCCTGATTGGATCGAGACTAAAGGTACCATGAATATTGTTAGCTTACATCCAAGATATCCTACAATGCACTTTAGTGCATTCAGGATTTCTAATAGCGAGGAATGCTTAATAGTAAAAGACTGGAGCAAAATTGTGAACGATCGCAGAGAAGTACTAGGGGCAGCAATCAGAAGCGCAACCCACGATTAGGAGACAGGTTCATCTGCATGCTCCAATATGATGAATCAGCAAAGCTATACATGTTCTATGCTAATTTACCTGAGAGAGAGCAGCAGGAGTGATTAATTAGCTATTTCATGCTCTTAGTACTTGTCCTCTCATGTCCGTGTTCTTCGTCCTGAACTTAATCTCAAAGAGTGATTTGCTTTTGTGGTGTTATGAACGCTTATAATATCATTACCATGTTGAACTCGATGATATCTTTGCTTCTGGTACAAGTGAATTTTTCTTCTTTAAGCTAGTGTTGGTGGTGATTAGATAGCGGTAATGACTATATGATGATTAAGTAGTGGTAATGAGAAGACTATTATATGATGATTTTTAGCTAGCTATGAAAACTGTTGTTGGTGATGATATATATGATGCAAGAGTTCTTATATTAATATGATGATGATGAGTTATTATATCATTTATGAAAGAAACCGCAGATTAGTTTCAACTAGATGGATTCTAGCTAAGTGATCAAGTATATTCCATATCCATATTACCTCGATCACTTAATTAGGTGATCAAGTATATATAATATGGATATGACATATACTTGATGACTTAGCTAGGATCCACATGCATCCAGTCAAACTAATCTACGGTACATTCACCTAATGATTTAATAACTCATATAATATAAAACAATCACTAAATTAAATTGAAAACACAAAATTAAAGTAAAAATAAAAAATAAAACCAAAACACACCCAAACATTTAGTACCGGTTGGTGTTACCAACCGGTACACCAACCGGTACTATTGTCCTACGCGCCCACGGATCTGGCTCGCCACGTGGTTGCCCTTTAGCATCGGTTCGTGCTGAACCGGTACTAAAGGGGGGGCCTTTAGTGCCCACACTTTAGTGTCGGTTGCTGAACCGACACTAAAGGGCCTTACGAACCGGTGCTATTGCCCGGTTCTGCACTAGTGTACCCTGCATGGAGCTACTCTAGCTAATTGCTCCCACTTTCAATATGTATCTAGATCGAGACTTAGAGTCATCTAGATCGGTGTAAAAAGGCTTGCATCGACGTAACTCTTTATGACGAACTCTTTTATCACCTCCATAACCAATAAATATTTCCTTAGTCCTCTAAGGATAATTTTGACCATTGTCCAGTGATCTACTCCAAGATCATTGTTGTACTCCCTTGCCAAAATCATGCTAAGGTATACAATAGGTCTGGTACACAGCATAGCATACTTTATAGAACCTATGACTGAGTCATAGGGAATGACTTTTCATTCTCTTTCTATTTTCTGCCGCGACTGAGTTTTGAGTCTTTACTCAATTTCACACCTTACTACTCAGGCAAGAACTCCTTCTTTGACTGATCCATTTGGAACTTCTTCAAAATCTTATCAAGGTATGTACTCATCGAAAATCTTATCAAGCGTCTTGATCTGTCTTTATAGATCTTGATGCCCAATATGTAAGCAGCTTCTCCGAGGTCTTTCATTGAAAAATTCTTATTCAAGTATCTTTTTATGCTATCCAGATATTCAGTATCATTTCTGATCAACAATATGTCATCCACATATAATATCAGAAATGCTACAGAGCTCCCACTCACTTTCTTGTAAATACATGCTTCTCCAAAAGTCTATATAAAACTATATGCTTTGATCAACTCATCAAAGCGTATATTCCAACTCCGAGATGCTTGCACCAGTCCATAGATGGATCGCTGGAGCTTGCACACTTTGTTAGCACCTTTAGGATTGAAAAAACTTTTTGGTTGCATCATATACAACTCTTCTTTAATGAATCCATTAAGGAATGTAGTTTTGATATCCATTTGCCAGATTTCATAAAATGCGGAAACCTAACATGATTCGGATAGACTTTTAAGCATCGATACGAGTGAGAAAATCTCATTGTAGTCAACACCTTGAACTTGTCGAAAAACCTTTTTGCGACAATTCGAGCTTTGTAGATAGTAACACTACTATCAGCGCCCGTCTTCCTCTTGAAGATCCATTTATTCTGAATGGCTCATCGATCATCGGGAAAGTCAATCAAAGTCCATACTTTGTTGTTATACATGGATCCCATCTTAGATTTCTTGGCCTTAAGCCATTTCGCAGAATCTGAGCTCATCATCGCTTCCTCATAGTTCGTAGGTTCGTCATGGTTTAGTAATATGACTTCTAGAACAGGATTACCTTACCACTCTTGTGCAGAACGTACTCTGGTTGACCTACGAGGTTCGGTAGTAACTTGATCTGAAGTTTCATGATCATCATCATTAACTTCCTCACTAACTGGTGTAGACATCACTGGAACTGATTTCTGTGATGAACTACTTTCCAATTAGGGATAAGGTACAGTTACCTCATCAAGTTCTACTTTCCTCCCACTCACTTCTTTCAAGAGAAACTAATTCTCTAGAATGGATTCATTCTTAGCAACGAATATCTTGCCTTCGGATCTGTGATAGAAGGTGTACCCAACAATATCCTTTGGGTATCCTATGAAGACACATTTCTATGATTTGGGTTCGAGCTTATCAGGTTGAAACTTTTTCACATAAGCATCATAGCCCCAAACTTTAAGAAACGACAGCTTAGGTTTCTTGCTAAACCATAGTTCATATGGTGTCGTCTCAACGGATTTAGATGGTGCCCTATTTAACGTGAATGCAATTGTCTCTAATGCATAACCCCAAAACGATAGTGATAAATCGGTAAGAGACATCATAGATTGCACCATATCTAATAAAGTACGATTATGACGTTCGGACACACCATTACGCTGTGGTGTTCCAGGTGGCGTGAGTTTCAAAACTATTCCACATCGTTTCAAATGAAGACCAAACTCGTAACTCAAATATTCGTCTCCGCGATCAGATCATAGAAACTTTATTTTCTTGTTACGATGATTTTCACTTCACTCTGAAATTCTTTGAACTTTCAAATGTTTCAGACTTATGTTTCATCAAGTAGATATACCCATATCTGCTCAAATCATCTGTGAAGGTCAGAAAATAACGATACCCACTGCGAGCCTCAACACTCATCGGATCGCATACATCAGTATGTATTATTTCCAATAAGTCAGTTGCTTGCTCCATTGTTCTAGAGAACAGAATCTTAGTCATCTTGCCCATGAGGCATGGTTCGCAAGCATCAAATGATTCATAATCAATTGATTACAAAATCCCATCAGCATGGAGTTTCTTCATGCGCTTTACACCAATATGACCTAAACGGCAGTGCCACATATAAGTTGCACTATAAGTATTAACTTTGCATCTTTTGGCTTCAATATTATGAATATGTGTATCACTACGATCGAGATTCAATAAACCATTTATATTGAGTGTATGACCATAGAAGGTTATATTCATGTAAATAGAACAACAATTATTCTTTGACTTAAATGAATAACTGTATTGCAATAAACATGATCCAATCATATTTATGCTCAACGCAAACACCAAATAATACTTATTTTAGGTACAACACTAATCCCGAAGGTAAAGGGAGTGTGCGATGGTGATATTATTAACCTTGGAATCACTTCCAACACACATCGTCACCTTGCCCTCAACTACTTTCTGTTCATTTTGTAACTCGTGTTCAAGTTACTAATCATAGCAACTGAAGCAGTATCATATACCCAGGGGCTATTATGAACACTAGTAAAGTACACATCAATAATCTGTATATCAAATATACCTTTGTTCACTTTGCCATCCTTCTTATCCGCCAAGTATTTGGGGTAGTTCCTCTTCCAGTGACCATTCCCTTTGTAGTAGAAGCACTCAGTTTCAGGCTTAGGTCTAGCTTTGGGTTTCTTCACGGGAGTGGCAACTTGCTTGCCATTCTTTGAAGTCCCCTTTCTTTTCCTTTGCCCTTTTTCTTGAAACTAGTGGTCTTGTTAACCATCAACACTTGATGCTATTTCTTGAATTCTACCTTCGTCGATTTCAGCATCACGAAGAGCTTGGGAATCATTTTCGTCATCCCTTGCATATTATAGTTCATCACGAAGTTCCAGTAACTTGGTGATAGTGACTAGAGAACTCTGTCAATCACTATCTTATCTAGAAGATTAACTCCCACTTGATTCAAGCGATTGTAGTACTCAGACATTCTGAGCACATGCTCACTAGTTGAGCTATTCTCCTCCATCTTGTAGGCAAAGTACTTGTCAGAGGTCTCATACCTCTCGACTCAGACATGAGTCTGAAATACATATCATAAATAAAACGGGGAAGCTATACACGAGAAATTGATCTAACACAGATACGCAAATACTGTCAGGACTAAGTTCATGATAAATTTAAGTTCAATTAATCATATTACTTAAGAACTCCCACTTAGATAGACATCCCTCTAGTCATCTAAATGATCACGTGATCCATATCAACTAAACCATGTATGATCATCACGTGAGATGGAGAAGTTTTTGTTGGGGATCGTTGCAGAAATTAAAAAAAATTCTACGCATCACCAAGATCAATCTATGGAGAGACTAGCAACGAGAGAGATGGGAGTGTATCTTCATACCCTTGAAGATCGCGAAACGGAAGCGTTACAAGAACGCGGATGAAGGAGTCGTACTCGCAGCGATTTAGATCGCGGTTGATTCCGATCTAAGCGCCGAACAACAGCGCCTCCGTGTTCAACACACGTACAGCCCGGGGACATCTCCTCCTTCTTGATCCAGCAAGGGGGAAGGAGAAGTTGGGGAAGAACTCCGGCGGTACGACGGCGTGGTGGTGGAGCTCGCAGTTCTCCGGCAGGGCTTCGCCAAGCTCAACGGAGGAGGAGGAGGTGTTGGGAGAGGGAGGGCTGCGCCTTGGAAGTGGTGAAGCTGCCCTCCCTCCACCCCTCTATTTATAGGGTGAAGGGGGAAGGGGGGCGGCGGCCAAGGCGAGGGGGCTTGCCCCCCAAGCCAAGGGGGGCACCCCCTTTAGGGTTCCCCCCCAACCCTAGGCGCATGGGCCCTAAGGGGGGGTGGCGCCCAGCCCACTTAGGGGCTGGTTCCCTTCCACATACAGCCCATAGGGCACTACGGGGCAGGTGGACCCCCCCGGTGGACCCCCAGAACCCCTTCGGTGGTCCCGGTATAATACCGATAAACCCTTGAACACTTCCGGTGACCGTATGATGACTTCCCATATATAAATCTTCACCTACGGACCATTCCGGAACTCCTCGTGACGTCCAGGATCTCATCTGGGACTGCTAACAACATTCGGTAACTGCATACTATTTTCCATAACAACTCTAGCATCACCGAACCTTAAGTGTGTAGACCCTACGGGTTCGGGAATCATGCAGACATGACCGAGACATCTCTCTGGCCAATAACCAACAGCGGGATCTGGACACCCATGTTGGCTCCCACATGTTCCACGATGATCTCATCGGATAAACCAAGATGTCGGGGATTCGATCAATCTCGTATACAATTCCCTTTGTCTACCGGTATGATACTTGCCCGAGATTCGATCGTCGGTATCCCTATACCTTGTTCAATCTCGTTACGGCCAAGTCTCTTTACTCATTCCGTAACACATCATCCTGTGATCAACTCCTTGATCACGTTGAGCTCATTTTGATGATGTCTTACCGAGTGGGCCCAGAGATATCTCTCCGTCACACGGAGTGACAAATCCCAGTCTCGATTCGTGCCAACTCAACAGACACTTTCGGAGATACCCGTAGTGTGCCTTTATAGCCACCCAGTTACGTTTTGACGTTTGGCACACCCAAAGAATTCCTATGGTATCTGGGAGTTGCACAATCTCATGGTCTAAGGAAATGATACTTGACATTAGAAAAGCTTTAGCAGACGAACTACACAATCTTGTGCTATGCTTAGGATTGGGTCTTGTCCATCACATCATTCTCCCAATGATGTGATCCCGTTATCAACGACATCCAATGTCCATTGTCAGGAAACCATAACCATCTATTGATCAACGAGCTAGTCAACTAGAGGATCACTAGGGACATGTTGTGGTCTATGCATTCACACATGTATTACGATTTCCGGATAACACAATTATAGCATGAACAAAATACAATCATCATGAACAAGGAAATATAATAATAACCATTTTATTGTTGCCTCTAGAGCATATTTCCAACAGTCTCCCACTTGCACTAGAGTCAGTAATCTAGTTACATTGTGATGAATCGAACCCCCATAGAGTTCTGGAGTTGATCATGTTTTGCTCGTGGAAGAGGTTTAGTCAACGGATCTGCGACATTCAGGTCGTATGCACTTTACAAATATCTATGTATCCATCTTGAACATTTTGACGAATGGAGTTGAAGCGACGCTTGATATGCCTGGTCTTCTTGTGAAACCTGGGCTCCTTGGCCAGGGCAATAGCTCCAGTGTTGTCACAGAAGAGAGCCATCGGGCCCGACGCATTGGGAATAACTCCTAAGTCGGTAATGAACTCCTTCATCCAGATTGCTTCATGTGCTGCCTCCGAGGCTGCCATGTACTCCGCTTCACATGTAGATCCTGCCACGACGCTTTGCTTGCAACTGCACCAGCTGACTGCCCCACCATTCAAAATATACACGTATCTGGTTTGTGACTTGGAGTCATCCGGATCTATGTCGAAGCTAGCATCGACGTAACCCTTTACGACAAGCTCTTCGTCACCTCCATAAACGAGAAACATATCCTTAGTCCTTTTCAATTACTTCAGGATATTCTTGACCGTTGTCCAGTGTTCCATGCCGGGATTACTTAGGTACCTTCCTACCAAACTTATGGCAAGGTTCACATCAGGTCTGGTACACAGCATGGCATACATAACAGACCCTATGGCCGAGGCATAGGGGATGACACTCATCTTTCCTCTATCTTCTGCTGTGGTCGGGCATTGAGCCGTGCTCAATCTCACACCTTGCAATACCAGCAAGAACCCCTTCTTGGATTGATCCATATTGAACTTCTTCAATATCTTGTCAAGGTACGTGCTTTGTGAAAGACCAATGAGGCGTCCCGATCTATCTCTATAGATCTTGATGCCTAATATATAAGCAGCTTCTCCAAGGTCCTTCATTGGAAAAACACTTATTCAATTAGGCCTTTATGCTTTCCAAGAGTTCTATATCATTTTCCATCAATAGTATGTCATCCACATATAATATGAGAAATGCTACAGAGCTCCCACTCACTTTCTTGTAAACACAGGCTTCTCCATAAATCTGCATAAACCCAAACGCTTTGATCATCTCATCAAAGCGAATGTTCCAACTCTGAGATGCTTCCACCAGCCCATAGATTGAGCATTGGAGCTTGCATACCTTGTTAGCATTCTTAGGATCAACAAAACCTTCTGGCTGCATCATATACAATTCTTCCTTAAGGAAACCATTAAGGAATGCCGTTTTGACGTCCATTTGCCATATCTCATAATCATAGAATGCGGCAATTGCTAACATGATTCGGCGGACTTCAGCTTCGCTACGGGTGAGAAGGTCTCATCGTAGTCAACCCCTTGAACTTGTCGATAACCCTTAGCGACAAGCCGAGCTTTATAGATGGTCACATTGCCATCCGCGTCCGTCTTCTTCTTAAATATCCATTTATTTTCTATGGCTCTCCGATCATCGGGCAAGTCTGTCAAAGTCCATACTTTGTTTTCATACATGGATCCTATCTCGGATTTCATGGCTTCAAGACATTTGTTGGAATCTAGGCCCGCCATCGCTTCTTCATAGTTCGAAGGTTCACCGTTGTCTAACAACATTATTTCTAGGATAGGGTTGCCATACCATTCTGGTGTGGAACGTGTCCTTGTGGACCTACGAAGTTCAGTAGTAACTTGATCCGAAGTTCCTTGATCATCATCATTAACTTCCTCTCTAGTCGATGCAGGCACCACAGAAACATGTTCTTGAGCTGCGCTACTTTCCGGTTCAAGAGGCAGTACTTCATCAAGTTCTACTTTCCTCCCACTTACTTCTTTGGAGAGAAACTCTTTCTCTAGAAAGGATCCATTCTTGGAAACAAAGATCTTGCCTTCGGATCTGAGGTAGAAGGTATACCCAAAAGTTTCCTTAGGGTATCCTATGAAGACGCATTTTTCTGACTTGGGTTCGAGCTTTTCAGGTTGAAGTTTCTTGACATAAGCATCGCATCCCCAAACTTTCAGAAACGACAGCTTAGGTTTCTTTCCAAACCATAATTCATATGGTGTAGTCTCAACGGATTTCGACGGAGCACTATTTAAAGTGAATGCGGCAGTCTCTAAAGCATAACCCCAAAATGATAGCGGTAGATCGGTAAGAGACATCATAGATCGCACCATATCTAATAGAGTGCGATTACGACGTTCGGACACACCATTACGCTGAGGTGTTCCAGGCGGCGTGAGTTGTGAAACAATTCCACATTTCCTTAAGTGCGTGCCAAATTCGTGACTCAAATATTCTCCCCCACGATCTGATCGTAAGAACTTTATTTTCCTGTCACGTTGATTCTCAACCTCATTCTAAAATTCCTTGAACTTTTCAAAGGTCACAGACTTGTGTTTCATTAAGTAGACATACCCATATCTACTCAAGTCATTAGTGAGGGTGAGAACATAACGATAGCCACCGCGAGCCTCAACGCTCATTGGACCGCACACATCAGTACGTATGATTTCCAATAAGTTGGTTGCTCGCTCCATTGTTCTGGAGAACGGAGTCTTGGTCATTTTTCCCATGAGGCATGGCTCGCACGTGTCAAATGATTCATAATCAAGAGACTCCAAAAGTCCATCTGCATGGAGTTTCTTCATGCGTTTGACACCAATGTGACCAAGGCGGCAGTGCCACAAGTATGTGGGACTATCATTATCAACCTTACACTTCTTGGTATTCACACTATGAACATGTGTAACATCATGTTCGAGATTAAACAAGAATAAACCATTGACCAGCGGGGCATGACCATAAAACATATATCTCATATAAATGGAACAACCATTATTCTCGGATTTAAATGAGTAGCCATCTCGCATTAAACGAGATCCAGATACAATGTTCATGCTCAAAGCTGGCACTAAATAATAATTATTGAGGTTTAAAACTAATCTCGTAGGTAAATGTAGAGGTAGTGTGCCGACGGCGATCACATCGACCTTGGAACCATTCCCGACGCGCATCGTCACCTCGTCCTTCGCTAGTCTCCGCTTATTCCACAGCTCCTGTTTTGAGTTACAAATATGAGCAACTGCACCGGTATCAAATACCCAGGAGCTACTACAAGTGCTGGTAAGGTACACATCAATAACATGTATATCATATATACCTTTGGTATTGCCGGCCTTCTTATCCGCTAAGTACTTGGGGCAGTTCCGCTTCCAGTGACCGTTTCCCTTGCAATAAAAGCACTCAGTCTCAGGCTTGGGTCCATGCTTTGGCTTCTTCCCGGCAGCTTGCTTACCGGGCGCGGCAGCTCCCTTGCCGTCCTTCTTGAAGCTCTTCTTACCCTTGCCTTTCTTGAAACTAGTGGTTTTATTGACCATCAACACTTGATGTTCCTTTTTGATCTCCACCCCCGCTGATTTCAGCATTGAATATACCTCGGGAATGGTTTTCTCCATCCCCTGCATATTGAAATTCATCACAAAGCTCTTTTAGCTAGGTGGGAGCGACTGGAGGATTCTGTCAACGACCGTGTCATCCAGGAGATTAACTCCCAGCTGAGACAAGAGGTTGTGCAACCCAAACATTTTGAGTTTTTGCTCGCTGACAGAACTATTCTCCTCCATCTTACAACTGTAGAACTTGTCGGAGACTTCATATCTCTCGACCCGGGCATGAGCTTGGAAAACCATTTTCAGCTCTTGGAATATCTCATATGCTCCGTGCTACTCAAAACGCTTTTGGAGCCCCGGTTCTAAACTGTAAAGCATGCCGCATTGAATCAGGGAGTAATCATCACTACGCGACTACTAGGCGTTCATAACGTATTGAGTTGCTGGGAAAACAGGTGCTTCACCTAGCGGTGCTTCAAGGACATATGCTTTCTTGGCAGCTATGAGGATAATCCTCAGGTTACGGACCCAGTCCGTGTAGTTACTGCCATCGTCTTTCAGCTTGGTTTTCTCTAGGAACGCGTTGAAGTTGAGGGCAACATTAGCGTGGGCCATTTGATCTACAAGACATATTGCAAAGTTTTAGACTATGTTCATGATAATTAAGTTCATCTAATCAAATTATTTAATGAACTCCCACTCGGATTGACATCCCTCTAGTCATCTAAGTGATACATGATCCGAGTCAACTAGGCCGTGTCCGATCATCACGTGAGACGGACTAGTCATCATCGGTGAACATCTTCATGTTGATCGTATCTTCTATACGACTCATGTTCGACCTTTCGGTCTTCCGTGTTCCGAGGCCATGTCTGTACATGCTAGGCTCGTCAAGTCAACCTAAGTGTATTGCGTGTGTAAATCTGGCTTACACCCGTTGTATGCGAACGTTAGAACCTATCACACCCGATCATCACGTGGTGCTTCGGAACAACGGACCTTAGCAATGGTGCACATTTAGGGGGAACACTTTCTTGAAATTATTATGGGGGATCATCTTATTTATGCTACCGTCGTTCTAAGCAAATAAGATGTAAAACATGATAAACATCACATGCAATCAAATAGTGACATGATATGGCCAATATCATGTTGCTCCTTTTGATCTCCATCTTCGAGGCGCCATGATCATCATCGTCACCGGCATGACACCATGATCTCCATCATCGTGTCTTCATGAAGTTGTCTCGCCAACTATTACTTCTACTACTATGGCTAATGGTTAGCAATAAAGTAAAGTAATTACAAGGCGTTTTCAGTGACATGCAGGTCATAAATAATTTAGACAACTCCTATGGCTCCTGCCGGTTGTCATACTCATCGACATGCAAGTCGTGATTCCTATTACAAGAACATGATCAATCTCATACATCACATATAGCATTTATCACATTCTTTTGGCCATATCACATCACATAGCATACCCTGCAAAAACAAGTTAGACGTCCTCTAATTGTTGTTGCATGTTTTTACGTGGCTGCTATGGGTTTCTAGCAAGAATGTTTCTTACCTACGCAAAACCACAACGTGATATGCCAATTTCTATTTACCCTTCATAAGGACCCTTTTCATCGAATCTAATCCGACTAAAGTGGGAGAGACAGACACCCGCTAGCCACCTTATGCAACTAGTGCATGTCAGTCGGTGGAACCTGTCTCACGTAAGCGTACGTGTAAGGTCGGTCCGGGCCGCTTCATCCCACGATGCCGCCGAATCAAGATAAGACTAGTAACGACAAGTAAATTGACAAAATCAACGCCCACAACAACTTGTGTTCTACTCGTGCATAGAAACTACGCATAGACCTAGCTCATGATGCCACTGTTGGGGATCGTTGCAGAAATTAAAAAAATTCTACGCATCACCAAGATCAATCTATGGAGAGACTAGCAACAAGAGAGACAGGAGTGTATCTTCATACCCTTGAAGACCGCGAAACGGAAGTGTTACAAGAACGCGGATGAAGGAGTCGTACTCGCAGCGATTCAGATCGCGGTTGATTCCGGTCTAAGCGTTGAACAACGGCGCCTCCATGTTCAACACACGTACAGCCCGGGACGTCTCCTCCTTCTTGATCCAGCAAGGGGGAAGGAGAAGTTGGGGAAGAACTCCGGCAGCACGACGGCGTGGTGGTGGAGCTCGCAGTTCTCCGGCAGGGCTTCGCCAAGCTCAACGGAGGAGGAGGAGGTGTTGGGAGAGGGAGGGCTGCGCCTTGGAAGTGGTGAAGCTGCCCTCACTCCACCCCTCTATTTATAGGGTGAAGGGGGAAGGGGCCCGGCCCCTCTAGATGAGATCTAGAGGGGGGCGGCGGCCAAGGGGAGGGGGCGCCCCCTTTAGGGTTCCCCCCCCCCAACCCTAGGCGCATGGGCCCTAAGGGGGGATGGCGGCCAGCCCACTTAGGGGCTGGTTCCCTTCCACATACAGCCCATAGGGCCCTACGGGGCAGGTGGACCCTCCCGGTGGACCCCCGGAACCCCTTCGGTGGTCCCGGTATAATACCGATAAACCCCCGAACACTTCCGGTGACCGTATGATGACTTCCCATATATAAATCTTCACATCCGGACCATTCCGAAACTCCTCGTGACGTCCGGGATCTCATCCGGGACATCGAACAACATTCGGTAACTGCATACTATTTCCCATAACAACTCTAGCGTCACCGAACCTTAAGTGTGTAGACCCTACGGGTTCGGGAATCATGCAGACATGACCGAGACATCTCTCTGGCCAATAACCAATAGCGGGATCTGGATACCCATGTTGGCTCCCACATGTTCCACGATGATCTCATCGGATGAACCACGATGTCGGGGATTCGATCAATCCCGTATACAAATCCCTTTGTCTACCGGTATGATACTTGCCCGAGATTCGATCGTCGGTATCCCTATACCTTGTTCAATCTCATTACCGGCAAGTCTCTTTACTCGTTCCGTAACACATCATCCCATGATCCTTGATCACGTTGAGCTCATTTTGATGATGTCTTACCGAGTGGGCCCAGAGATACCTCTCCGTCACACGGAGTGACAAATCCCAGTCTCGATTCGTGCCAACTCAGCAGACACTTTCGGAGATACCCATAGTGTGCCTTTATAGCCACCCAGTTACGTTGTGACGTTTGGCACACCCAAAGCATTCCTACGGTATCCGGGAGTTGCACAATCTCATGGTCTACGGAAATGATACTTGACATTAGAAAAGCTTTAGAAGACGAACTACACGATTTTGTGCTATGCTTAGGATTGGGTCTTGTCCATCACATCATTCTCCCAATGATGTGATCCCGTTATCAACGACATCCAATGTCCATGGTCAGGAAACCATAACCATCTATTGATCAACGAGCTAGTCAACTAGAGGCTCACTAGGGACATGTTGTGGTCTATGCATTCACACATGTATTACGATTTCCGGATAACACAATTATAGCATGAACAATAGATAATCATCATGAACAAGGAAATATAATAATAACCATTTTATTATTGCCTCTAGAGCATATTTTCAACAGTTTTCAATGGTGAACATCACTATGTTGATCATATCTACTATATGATTCACGCTTGACCTTTCGGTCTCAGTGTTCCGAGGCCATATGTGCATATGCTAGGCTCGTCAAGTTTAACCCGAGTATTCTTCTTGTGCAAAACTGGCTTGCACCCGTTGTATGTGAACGTAGAGCTTATCACACCCGATCATCACGTGGTGTCTCAGCATGAAGAACTGTAGCAACGGTGCATACTCAGGGAGAACACTTATACCTTGAAATTATAGTAAGGGATCATCTCATAATGCTACCATCATACTAAGCAAAATAAGATGCATAAAAGATAAACATCACATGCAATCAAAATATGTGACATGATATGGCCATCATCATCTTGTGCCTTTGATCTCCAAAGTACCGTCATGATCTCCATCGTCAGCGGCATGACACCATGATCTCCATCATCTTGATCTCTATCAACGTGTCGTCACATGGTCGTTTCGCCAACTATTGCTTTTGCAACTATTGCTATCACATAGCGATGAAGTAAAGCAATTATATAGCGCTTGCATCTTAGGCAATAAAAAGACAACCATAAGGCTCCTGCCAGTTGCCGATAACTTTAACAAAACATGATCATCTCATACAACAATTTATATCTCATCACGTCTTGACCATATCACATCACAACATGCCCTGCAAAAACAAGTTAGACGTCCTCTACTTTGTTGTTGCAAGTTTTACATGGCTGCTACGGGCTTAGCAAGAACCGTTCTTACCTATGGCATAAAAACTACAACATGGTATAGTGATTGCTTTTTGATCTTCAGAAAGAACCATGTTCATTGAATCTGATTCAACTAAAGTTGGAGAAACAGACACCCGCCAGCCACCTGTGTGCAAAGCACGTCGGTAGAATCAATCTCATGAACGCGGTCATGTAATGTCGGTCCGGGCCGCTTCATCCAACAATACCGCCGAATCAAGAATCAAGTAGTGACGGCAAGCAATATGTATATACCCACGCCCACAACTCCTTCGTGTTCTATTCATGCATATAACATCTACACATACACCTGGCTCAGATGCCACTATTGGGGAACGCATTAATTTATAAAAAAAATCTATGCACACGTAGGATCCATCTAGGTGATGCATAGCAACGAGAGGGAGAGAGTATGTCTACGTAACCTCATAGACAGAAAGCGGAAGCGTTATGAAACACAGTTGATGTAGTCGAACGTCTTCATGATCCAACCGATCAAGTACCGAACGCATGGCACCTCCGCAATCTGTGCACGTTCAGCTCGGTGACGTACCTCGTACTCTTGATCCAGTTGAGGCCGAGGGAGAGTTTCGTCAGCACGACGGCGTGATGATGGTGATGATGAAGTTACTGATGCAGGGCTTCGCCTAAGCACTACAACAATATGACTGCGGTGGAATTCTGTGGAGGGGGGCACCGCACACGGCTAAACGATCAACTTGTGTGTCTATGGGGTGCCCCCCTCCCCCGTTTATAAAGGAGTGGAGGAGGGGAGGGATGGCCCTCTCTATGGCGCACCCAAGGGGGGGTCCTACTCCGAGTAGGAGTTGGTTTCCCCCCTTCCCTAGTTGGAGTAGGAGAAGAAGGAAGAGGGAGAGGGAGGGAAGGAAAGGGGGGTGCCCCCCCACCCAATTCGTATTGGGCTTGGGGGGATGCGCCCTCCACCTGGCCGCCTCCTCCTCTCTCCCACTAAGGCCCAATAAGGCCCATTAACTCCTCGAGGGGTTTCAGTAACCCCCCGGTACTCCGGAAAATGCCCGAACTCATCCGAAACCTTCCTGATGTCCAAACATAGCTTTCCAATAGATCGATCTTTATGTCTCGACCATTTTGAGACTCCTCGTCATGTCCTGATCACATCTGGGACTCCGAACTACCTTTGGTACATCAAAACACATAAACTCATAATAGCGATTGTCATCGAACGTTAAGCGTGCGGACCCTACGGGTTCGAGAACTTTGTAGACATGACTGAGACTCACTTCCGGTCAATAACCAATAGCGGAACCTGGATGCTCATATTGGTTCCTACATATTCTACGAAGATCTTTATCGGTCAAACCGCATAACAACATAATGATGGGGAACGTAGTGATTTCAAAAAATTTCCTACGCACACGCAAGATCATGGTGATGCATAGCAATGAGAGGGGGAGTATGATCTACATACCTAGTAGATCAATAAGGGAAGTGTTTGGTTGATGTAGTCATACGTCTCCACGATCCGACTGATGAAGCACCGAAACTACGGCACCTCCGAGTTCTAGCACACGTTCAGCTTGATGACGATCCCCGGACTCCGATCCAGCAAAGTGTCGGGGAAGAGTTCCGTCAGCACGACGGCGTGGTGACGATCTTGACGTACTACTGCTGCAGGGCTTCGCCTAAGCACCGCTACAATATTATCAAGGACTATGGTGGCTGGGGGCGCCGCACACGGCTAAGGAATAGATCACGTGGATCAACTTGTGTGTCTCTATGGTGCCTCTGCCTCAGTATATAAAGGACCAAAGGGGGGAGGCCGGCCAGCCACACAGGGCGT
The DNA here is from genome assembly GCF_018294505.1 of Triticum aestivum. NCBI lineage: Eukaryota > Viridiplantae > Streptophyta > Magnoliopsida > Poales > Poaceae > Triticum > Triticum aestivum. The sequence goes on along the minus strand of NC_057806.1, from coordinate 678,588,646 downwards.
GCCAGGAGAGTCCTACTCCCTCTGGGAGTAGGATTGCCCCCCCCCAATCCTAGTTGGAATAGGACTCGCGGAGGGGGGAAAAGAGAGAGAGGGGCCGGCCCCCTCTCCTTGTCCAATTCGGACCAAGGGAGGGGAGGGGCGCGCGGCCCACTATGGGATGCCTCTTCTCTTTTCCACCAAGGCCCATTAAGGCCCATCTAGCTCCCCGGGGGGTTCCGGTAACCTCCCGGTACTCCGGTAAAATCCAGATTTCACCCAGAACACTTCCGATATCCAAACATAGGCTTCCAATATATCAATCTTTATGTCTCAACCATTTCGAGACTCCTCGTCATGTCCGTGATCACATCCGGGACTCCGAACAACCTTAGGTACATCAAAATGCATAAACTCATAATATAACTGTCATCGTAACCTTAAGCGTGCGGACCCTACGGGTTCGAGAACAATGTAGACATGACTGAGACATGTCTCCGGTCAATAACCAACAGCGGGACCTGGATGCCCATATTGGCTCCTACATATTCTACGAAGATCTTTATCGGTCAGACCGCATAACAACATACGTTGTTCCCTTTGTCATCAGTATGTTACTTGCCCGAGATTCGATCGTCGGTATTCCAAATACCTAGTTCAATCTCGTTACTGGCAAGTCTCTTTACTCGTTCTGTAATACATCATCCCGCAACTAACTCATTAGTTGCAATGCTTGCAAGGCTTAAGTGATGTGCATTACCGAGAGGGCCCAGAGATACCTCTCCGGCAATCGGAGTGACAAATCCTAATCTCGAAATACGCCAACCCAACATTTACCTTTGGAGACACCTGTAGAGCTCCTTTATAATCACCCAGTTACGTTGTGACGTTTGGTAGCACACAAAGTGTTCCTCCGGCAAACGGGAGTTGCATAATCTCATAGTTATAGGAACATGTATAAGTCATGAAGAAAGCAATAGCAACATACTAAACGATCGGGTGCTAAGCTAATGGAATGGGTCATGTCAATCAGATCATTCACTTAATGATGTGATCCCGTTAATCAGATAACAACTCATTGTTCATGGTTAGGAAACATAACCATCTTTGATTAACGAGCTAGTCAAGTAGAGGCATACTAGTGACACTTTGTTTGTCTATGTATTCACACATGTATTACCTTTCCAGTTAATACAATTCTAGCATGAATAATAAACATTTATCATGATTATAAGGAAATAAATAATAACTTTATTATTGCCTCTAGGGCATATTTCCTTCACCATGATCACATACGGGACTCCGAACAACCTTCGGTACATCAAAATACATAAACTCATAATGAAACTGTCATCGTAGCGTTAAGCGTGCGGACCCTACGGTTCGAGAACAATGTAGACATGACCGAGACACGTCTCCGGTCAATAACCAATAGCGGAACTTGGATGCTCATATTGGTTCCTACATATTCTACGAAGATCTTTATCGGTCAGACCGCATAACAACATACGTTGTTCCCTTTGTCATCGGTATGTTACTTGCCCGAGATTCGATTGTCGGTATCTCAATACCTAGTTCAATCTCGTTACCGGCAAGTCTCTTTACTCGTTCTGTAATACATCATCTCACAACTAACTCATTAGTTGCAATGCTTGCAAGGCTTATGTGATGTGCATTACCGAGAGGGCCCAGAGATACCTCTCCGACAATCGGAGTGACAAATCCTAATATCGAAATATGCCAACCCAGCATGTACCTTTGGAGACACCTGTAGAGCACCTTTATAATCACCCAGTTACGTTGTGACGTTTGGTAGCACACAAAGTGTTCCTCCGGCAAACGGGAGTTGCGTAATCTCATAGTCATAGGAACATGTATAAGTCATGAAGAAAGCAATAGCAACATACTAAACGATCGGGTGCTAAGCTAATGGAATGGGTCATGTCAATCAGATCATTCACCTAATGATGTGATCCCGTTAATCAAATAACAACTCTTTGTCCATGGTTAGGAAACATAACCATCTTTGATTAACGATCTAGTCAAGTAGAGGCATACTAGTGACACTCTGTTTGTCTATGTATTCACACATGTATTATGTTTCCGGTTAATACAATTATGAATAATAAACATTTATCATGATATAAGGAAATAAATAATAACTTTATTATTGCCTCTAGGGCATATTTCCTTCAGTCTCCCACTTGCACTAGAGTCAATAATCTAGATTACACAGTAATGATTCTAACACCCATGGAGCCTTGGTGCTGATCATGTTTTGCTCGTGGAAGAGGCTTAGTCAACGGGTCTGCTACATTCAGATCCGTATGTATCTTGCAAATCTCTATGTCTCCCACCTGGACTACATCCCGGATGGAATTGAAGCGTCTCTTGATGTGCTTGGTTCTCTTGTGAAATCTGGATTCCTTTGCCAAGGCAATTGCACCAGTATTGTCACAAAAGATTTTCATTAGACCCGATGCACTAGGTATGACACCTAGATCGGATATGAACTCCTTCATCCAGACTCCTTCGTTTGCTGCTTCTGAAGCAGCTATGTACTCCGCTTCACACGTAGATCCCGCCACGACGCTTTGTTTAGAACTGCACCAACTGACAGCTCCATCGTTTAATGTAAACACGTATCCGGTTTGCGATTTAGAATCGTCCGGATCAGTGTCAAAGCTTGCATCAACGTAACCATTTACGATGAGCTCTTTGTCACCTCCATAAACGAGAAACATATCCTTAGTCCTTTTCAGGTACTTCAGGATGTTCTTGACCGCTGTCCAGTGATGCACTCCTGGATTACTTTGGTACCTCCCTGCTAGACTTATAGCAAGGCACACATGAGGTCTGGTACACAGCATTGCATACATGATAGATCCTATGGCTGAAGCATAGGGAACATCTTTCATTTTCTCTCTATCTTCTGCAGTGGTCGGGCATTGAGTCTGACTCAACTTCACACCTTGTAACACAGGCAAGAACCCTTTCTTTGCTTGATCCATTTTGAACTTCTTCAAAATCTTGTCAATGTATGTGCTTTGTGAAAGTCCAATTAAGCGTCTTGATCTATCTCTATAGATCTTTATTCCTAATATGTAAGCAGCTTCACCGAGGTCTTTCATTGAAAAACTCTTATTCAAGTATCCCTTTATGCTATCCAGAAATTCTATATCATTTCCAATCAGTAATATGTCATCTACATATAATATCATAAATGCTACAGAGCTCCCACTCACTTTCTTGTAAATACAGGCTTCTCCGAAAGTCTGTATAAAACCAAATGCTTTGATCACACTATCAAAGCGTTTATTCCAACTCCGAGAGGCTTGCACCAGTCCATAAATGGATCGCTGGAGCTTGCACACTTTGTTAGCTCCGTTTGGATCGACAAAACCTTCCGGTTGCATCATATACAACTCTTCTTCTAGAAATCCATTCAGGAATGCAGTTTTGACATCCATCTGCCAAATTTCATAATCATAAAATGCGGCAATTGCTAACATGATTCGGACAGACTTAAGCATCGCTACGGGTGAGAAGGTCTCATCGTAGTCAATCCCTTGAACTTGCCGAAAACCTTTTGCGACAAGTCGAGCTTTGTAGACAGTAATATTACCGTCGGCGTCAGTCTTCTTCTTGAAGATCCATTTATTCTCAATTGCTTGCCGATCATCGGGCAAGTCAACCAAAGTCCAGACTTTGTTCTCATACATGGATCCCATCTCAGATTTCATGGCTTCAAGCCATTTTGCAGAATCTGGGCTCACCATCACTTCTTCACAGTTTGTAGGTTCATCGTGATCTAGTAGCATGACTTCCAGAACAGGATTACCGTACCATTCTGGTGCGGATCTTACTCTGGTTGATCTACGAGGTTCAGTAGTATCTTGTTCTGAAGTTTCATGATCATTATCATTAGCTTCCTCACTAATCGGTGTAGGTGTCGCAGAAACAGGTTTCTGTGATGCACTACTTTCCAATAAGGGAGCAGGTACAGTTACCTCGTCAAGTTCTACTTTCCTCCCACTCACTTCTTTCGAGAGAAACTCCTTCTCTAGAAAGGATCCATTCTTAGCAACGAATGTCTTGCCTTCGGATCTGTGATAGAAGGTGTACCCAATAGTCTCCTTTGGGTATCCTATGAAGACACATTTCTCCAATTTGGGTTCGAGCTTATCAGGTTGAAGCTTTTTCACATAAGCATCGCAGCCCCAAACTTTAAGAAACGACAACTTTGGTTTCTTGCCAAACCATAGTTCATAAGGCGTCGTCTCAACGGATTTTGATGGTGCCCTATTTAACGTGAATGCGGTCGTCTCTAAAGCATAACCCCAAAATGATAGCGGTAAATCAGTAAGAGACATCATAGATCACACCATATCTAGTAAAGTACGATTACGACGTTCGGACACACCATTACGCTGTGGTGTTCTGGGTGGCGTGAGTTGCGAAACTATTCCGCATTGTTTCAAATGTACACCAAACTCGTAACTCAAATATTCTCCTCCACGATCAGATCGTAGAAACTTTATTTTCTTGTTACGATGATTTTCAACTTCACTCTGAAATTCTTTGAACTTTTCAAATGTTTCAGACTTGTGTTTCATTAAGTAGATATACCCATATCTGCTTAAGTCATCCGTGAAGGTGAGAAAATAACGATATCCGCCACGAGCCTCAATATTCATCGGGCCACATACATCTGTATGTATGATTTCCAACAAATCTGTTGCTCTCTCCATAGTACCGGAGAACGGTGTTTTAGTCATCTTGCCCAAGAGGCACGGTTCGCAAGTACCAAGTGATTCATAATCAAGTGGTTCCAAAAGTCCATCAGTATGGAGTTTCTTCATGCGCTTTATACCGATATGACCTAAACGGCAGTGCCACAAATAAGTTGCACTATCATTATCAACTCTGCATCTTTTGGCTTCAACATTATGAATATGTGTGTTACTACTATCGAGATTCATCAAAAATAGACCACTCTTCAAAGGTGCATGACCATAAAAGATATTACTCATATAAATAGAACAACCATTATTCTCTGATTTAAATGAATAACCGTCTCGCATCAAACAAGATCCAGAAATAATGTTCATGCTCAACGCTGGCACCAAATAACAATTATTTAGGTCTAATACTAATCCTGAAGGTAGATGTAGAGGTAGCGTGCCGACCGCGATCACATCGACTTTGGAACCATTTCCCACGCGCATCGTCACCTCGTCCTTTGCCAGTGTTCGCTTAATCCGTAGTCCCTATTTCGAGTTGCAAATATTAGCAACAGAACCAGTATCAAATACCCAGGTGCTACTGCGAGCTCTAGTAAGGTACACATCAATAACATGTATATCACATATACCTTTGTTCACCTTGCCATCCTTCTTATCCGCCAAATACTTGGGGCAGTTCCGCTTCCAGTGACCAGTCTGCTTGCAGTAGAAGCACTCAGTTTCAGGCTTAGGTCCAGACTTGGGTTTCTTCTCTTGAGTAGCAACTAGCTTGCCGTTCTTTTTGAAGTTCCCCTTCTTCTTCCCTTTGCCCTTTTTCTTGAAACTAGTGGTCTTGTTGACCATCAACACTTGATGCTCCTTCTTGATTTCTACCTCCGCAGCTTTCAGCATTGCGGAGAGCTCGGGAATAGTCTTATTCATCCCTTGCATATTATAGTTCATCACGAAGCTCTTGTAGCTTGGTGGCAGTGATTGGAGAATTCTGTCAATGACGCAATCATCTGGAAGATTAACTCCCAATTGAATCAAGTGATTATTATACCCAGACATTTTGAGTATATGCTCACTGACAGAACTGTTCTCCTCCATCTTGCAGCAATAGAACTTATTGGAGACTTCATATCACTCAATCCGGGCACTTGCTTGAAATATTAACTTCAACTCCTGGAACATCTCATATGCTCCATGACGTTCAAAACGTCGTTGAAGTCCCGATTCTAAGCCGTAAAGCATGGCATACTGAACTATCGAGTAGTCATCAGCTTTGCTCTGCCAGACGTTCATAACATCTGGTGTTGCTCCAGCAGCAGGCCTGGCACCCAGCGGTGCTTCCAGGACGTAATTCTTCTGTGCAGCAATGAGGATAATCCTCAAGTTACGGACCCAGTCCGTGTAATTGCTACCATCATCTTTCAACTTTACTTTCTCAAGGAACGCATTAAAATTCAACGGAACAACAGCACGGGCCATCTATCTAGAATCAAACATACATAAGCAAGATACTATCAGGTACTAAGTTCATGATAAATTTAAGTTCAATTAGTCAAATTACTTAAAGAACTCCCACTTAGACAGACATCCCTCTAATCCTCCAAGTGATCACGTGATCCAAATCAACTAAACCATAACCGATCATCACGTGATATGGAGTAGTTTTCAATGGTTAACATCGTTATGTTGATCATATCTACTATATGATTCATGCTCGACCTTTCGATCTCCGTGTTCCGAGGCCATATCTGCATATGCTAGGCTCGTCAAGTATAACCCGAGTATTCTGCGTGTGCAAAACTGGCTTGCACCCGTTGTAGATGGACGTAGAGCTTATCACACCCGATCATCACGTGGTGTCTGGGCACGACGAACTTTGGCAACGGTGCATACTCAGGGAGAACACTTTTTGATAATTTAGTGAGAGATCATCTTATAATGCTACCGTCAAACAAAGCAAGATAAGATGCATAAAAAGATAAACATCACATGCAATCAATATAAGTGATATGATATGGCCATCATCATCTTGTGCTTGCGATCTCCATCTCTGAAGCACCGTCATGATCACCATCGTCACCGGCTCGACACCTTGATCTTCATCATAGCATCGTTGTCGTCTCGCCAATCTTATGCTTCCACGACTATCCCTACCGCTTAGTGATAAAGTAAAGCATTACAGCGCGATTGCATTGCATACAATAAAGCGACAACCATATGGCTCCTGCCAGTTGCCGATAACTCAGTTACAAAACATGATCATCTCATACAATAAAATTTAGCATCATGTCTTGACCATATCACATCACAACATGCCCTGCAAAAACAAGTTAGACGTCCTCTACTTTGTTGTTGCAAGTTTTACGTGGCTGCTACGGGCTTAAGCAAGAACCAATCTCACCTACGCATCAAAACCACAACGATAGTTTGTCAAGTTGGTGCTATTTTAACCTTCGCAAGGACCGGGCGTAGCCACACTCGGTTCAACTAAAGTTGGAAAAACTGTCACCCACAAGCCACCTCTGTGCAAAGCACGTCGGGAGAACCGGTCTCGTGTAAGCGTACGCGTAATGTCGGTCTGGGCCGCTTCATCCAACAATACCGCCGAACCAAAGTATGACATGCTGGTAAGCAGTATGACTTATATCGCCCACAACTCACTTGTGTTCTACTCGTGCATATAACATCAACATATAAAACCTGGCTCAGATGCCACTGATGGGGAACGTAGTAATTTCAAAAAAATTCCTACGCACACGCAAGATCATGGTGATGCATAGCAACGAGAGGGGGAGTATGATCTACATACCTAGTAGATCGACAACGGAAGCGTTTGGTTGTTGTAATCGTACGTCTCCACGATCCGACCGATCAAGCACCGAAACTACGGCACCTCCGAGTTCTAGCACACGTTCAGCTCGATGACGATCCCCGGACTCTGATCCAGCAAAGTGTCTGGGAAGAGTTCCGTCAGCACGACGACGTGGTGATGGTCTTGACGTACTACTACTGCAGGGCTTCACCTAAGCACCGCTACAATATTATCGAGGACTATGGTGGCTGGGGGCGCCGCACACGGCTAAGGAATAGATCACGTGGATCAACTTGTGTGTCTCTAGGGTGCCTCTGCCTCAGTATATAAAGGACCAAAGGGGGGAGGCCGGCCGGCCACACAGGGCGCGCCAGGAGAGTCCTACTCCCTCTGGGAGTAGGATCCCCCCCCCCCAATCCTAGTTGGAATAGGACTCGCGGAGGGGGGAAAAGAGAGAGAGGGGCCGGCCCCCTCTCCTTGTCCAATTCGGACCAAGGGAGGGGAGGGGCGCGCGGCCCACTATGGGCTGCCTCTTCTCTTTTCCACCAAGGCCCATTAAGGCCCATCTAGCTCCCCGGGGGGTTCCGGTAACCTCCCGGTACTCCGGTAAAATCCCGATTTCACCCGGAACACTTCCGATATCCAAACATAGGCTTCCAATATATGAATCTTTATGTCTCGACCATTTAGAGACTCCTCGTCATGTCCGTGATCACATCCGGGACTCCGAACAACCTTAGGTACATCAAAATGCATAAACTCATAATATAACTGTCATCGTAACCTTAAGCGTGCGGACCCTACGGGTTCGAGAACAATGTAGACATGACCGAGACATGTCTCCGGTCAATAACCAACAGCGGGACCTGGATGCCCATATTGGCTCCTACATATTCTATGAAGATCTTTATCGGTCAGACCGCATAACAACATACGTTGTTCCCTTTGTCATCAGTATGTTACTTGCCCGAGATTCGATCGTCGGTATTCCAAATACCTAGTTCAATCTCGTTACTGGCAAGTCTCTTTACTCGTTCTATAATACATCATCCCGCAACTAACTCATTAGTTGCAATGCTTGCAAGGCTTAAGTGATGTGCATTACCGAGAGGGCCCAGAGATACCTCTCCGACAATCGGAGTGACAAATCCTAATCTCGAAATACGCCAACCCAACATTTACCTTTGGGGACACCTGTAGAGCTCATTTATAATCACCCAGTTACATTGTGACATTTGGTAGCACACAAAGTGTTCCTCCGGCAAACGGGAGTTGCATAATCTCATAGTTATAGGAACATGTATAAGTCATGAAGAAAGCAATAGCAACATACTAAACGATCGGGTGCTAAGCTAATGGAATGGGTCATGTCAATCAGATCATTCACTTAATGATGTGATCCCATTAATCAAATAACAACCGCTTGTTCATGGTTAGGAAACATAACCATCTTTGATTAACGAGCTAGTCAAGTAGAGGCATACTAGTGACACTTTGTTTGTTTATGTATTCACACATGTATTATGTTTCCGGTTAATACAATTCTAGCATGAATAATAAACATTTATCATGATTATAAGGAAATAAATAATAACTTTATTATTGCCTCTAGGGCATATTTCCTTCACATACGTTGTTCCCTTTGTCATCGGTATGTTACTTGCCCAAGATTCGATCGTCGGTATCTCAATACCTAGTTCAATCTCGTTCCGGCAAGTCTCTTTACTCGTTTCATAATGCATCATCCCACAACTAATTAATTAGTCACATTGCTTGAAAGGCTTATAGTGATGTGCAATACCGAGAGGGTCCAGAGATACCTCTCCGATACACGGATTGACAAATCCTAATCTTGATCTCTTCCAACTCAACAAACATCATCGGAGACACCTGTAGAGCATCTTTATAGTCACCCAGTTACGTTGTGACGTTTGATAGCACACTAAGTGTTCCTCTGGTATTCGGGAGTTGCATAATCTCATAGTCAGAGGAATTTGTATAAGCTATGGAGAAAGCAATAGCAATAAACTAAATGATCATATTGCTAAGCTAACGGATGGGTCTAGTCCATCACATCATTCTCTAATGATGTGATTCCGTTCATCAAATGACAACACATGTCTATGGCTAGAAAACTTAACCATCTTTGATTAACGAGCTAGTCAAGTAGAGGCATACTAGGGACACTCTGTTTGTCTATGTATTCACACATGTACTAAGTTTCCAGGTAATACAATTCTACTATAAATAGTAAACATTTATCATGATATAAGGAAATATAAATAACAACTTTATTGTTGCCTCTAGGGCATATTTCCTTCACCTATATAGTGTGTGAATAACTTTGAAAGTTGGTCGTTGGATGAAGCCAATCCAATGGTACAGAGATGGCAAATCCGAGCACTACCGGCCATTGGACATCATCTACAGTCCACCAGATTCTGCCACATGTATAATCTAGAAGACTCCATGGTTGAACTTAAGCATAATGCATAAACCTCAAAACACAAGCACTTCTCCTTTGTTCTAGAATCTTCCAAATCTTAATTGCCCAAACTTTTTTTCTTTCTAAATGAATTGTCACCTTTTGTTTTTTACTTTATGCTTTACAATGCACAATTCCATGAATTTTAAAACAGATTTTTTTATAAAACTAATTGATTTTGAATGAGATGAACTATAAGAATTAAACGAACATCTACATCATGCATATATGGCTCAAAGCTTACATGTTATAGTGTCGTATTTATTCATAATTTGAGTACCAAATCTCATGTATGCAATGCACGTGTACCTTACAGTAACGCTTAACGCGGCAAACTGTCCTTCAAACGGGAACACATGCAAACGAACGACATGGGCCGGCCCATCTCCAGAAGGAGTTTATACCGTGCTACAGGATCCCGGTTTAGGGAACCTTCCCAAACTGTTTTTACTGGTTTTTCGGCTTTTTAAATTTTCCTTTTCTTTTTCTCTATATATGTTTCTGTTTCTTTTCTTTTCTTTTCATATTTCTTTCTTTTCAAGTTTTATTTTTCCTTTTCTCTGTTTGCTCTTCTTTTTTCCTTTTTATTTTACAAATTTATTTTTCTTTTAGAAAAAGTTTGAATCCAGAATTTCGAAAATGTTACTTTTTTCATATTTATTCGAAATATAAGAACAAATGCTTTACGTTTTAAAGTGTTCATGATTTTCAAAAAATATTTCTGTTCCAAACACTATTCCATTTTCAGAAATTTGTTCAAAATTCAAAATATGTTGGGAGTTTTCCAAAAATGGTGGTGGTCTCAATTTCTTATGAATTAAAAAATATTCCTACTTTTCAAGATATGTTTACAGATTAAAAAATATTCAAGAATTTCAAAAAAGGTTCAGGGGTTTTCAAATTTAGTCAAAATTGTAAAATTGTTCAAAATTTCAAGAAATGATCATTTTTTGAATTTTTTGCATTTATTACGAAAATTTCAAAAATTGCTCGCTTTGGTAAATAAATGTTCACATGTTCAAAAAATTGTTTTTTTGCAGGTGAAACGAGCATTCATTAATTAAGTAATGTTCAAAAAATTGTTCACAATTGGAAAAGATATCTGGGATTCCAAAAAATCTTAACAATTTCAAAAATATTCTTTTAAAAATATATTGAATTTCAAAATTTGTTCGCGTTGTTTAAAAAATGTTCGGACTTGAAACATTACTTACCTTTTAGAAAATTATTTACAATTTGCAGGAATTGCTCAAATAAAATGAAGAAGTGTTGAGTTCTAGCACTATGGTTAGTTATTAGATATCAGCGCTGCAAATCAGTCACTTACAATCATCAGCTCCCATGGTTACGGGCAGCACTTCATTACCGAGAAGTTCCGGGTCTGATTCCTCTACAGCACCCTTATTTTTCATGTTTTTTTTCCTGAGGTGCCACAGTACCTGCAGGAGCGTCCATTTCTGTCAAAGTGCGGCGTATAGGAGCTCCCGGCGACAGTATTAGGACGACCCATTTCTATGGGTATAGGTCCCCTTTGTTATAGTGGTCATTGTGGATCCAGTTTACTACAATTGTTTTCATTTTTTTACTTTCATTTAAAATTTTCAATGCATTTCATCAAATTTCTTTTTTTCTTCATTTTATTTGGTTTTTCTTTGTGTTTCTTTTGTTCCTTTTCTTTCGTCTTTTCTGGTTATTTTCCTGTTGTACTACAGTATCAGTGGGAGATTCCCACCATGTCCGCTCGCAACATACACCCGCACCCCGCAGGCGTACGCAATGGGCTATAGCTCAGATGCGTGTCCATTTGCCGCAAGGTGCGGCGTATAGGAGCTAACAGTAGTAGGACGACCCATTTGTGCGGGTGTAGGTTCGCTCGGTTGTAGTCGTAATTGTAGGTCCAGTTTACTGCATTGTTTTCATTTTTTTCCTCTTGTTTTTCCTTTTGTTTTATTTTTTCCAACGCTTTTCTTCAAAGCCCCTTTTTTCCATTTTTATTTAGTTTCCTTTGTGTTTCTTTTGTTCCTTTCTTGTTTATCTTTCTTTGGTCTTTTTTGCTTTCCATTTGTTTCTTTTTCGGTTTTTATTGCTTTTCCTTTTTCCTACACATACATTTTTTTTAAAAAAATCGCAATTTTCAAATTCATTAAAAACATGATTTGAACATTTTTAAATACATGTTAACTTTTTTATATACATTGATATATTTCTTAATTATAAAAATCCTTTTTTTGAACTATGCAAACTTTTTTATAATAATATTGTAGAATGTTTTTGAAAACGTCCAGAACACAGTTTTTGAAACTTGTGATCATTTTTATTAATGCAACATACAATTATTTGAATTACACAAGCATTTTTTACAATGTATAAACGTTTTTCGTACACATGATTAATGTTTTTTCATAAACATGATTAAGATTTTTCAACTTGTTTGATTCACATTGTACATTTCTCATATACGTAAAAAATAATTTTCTATACACATTTAACATCTTCCAAAGGCAAGATTAATATTTTTGAAAATTTAGTTAAAATGTATTTTGTGATATATATATAGTCCCTCCGTATCAAAATATTAGATGTTTTTTGACATTGAATATTTTTGAATACAAACAAAGTGAAAAATAAAGGAAAAAAACAGAAACAAAAATGTGAATAAAAACGGAAGAAAAACAAAACAAAAGTAACATAACATCAGCAGGTGAGCCGCGACTACTGGCGGCCCAATACATGCTTCCCTACAGGCGGGTCGTGATAGGGCTCGATGCGAGCGGCACATAGTCGTGCCCGATGTCTACTACACAACCTACTTCTTCTAGACGTTGTTAGGCCTCCAAGTGCAGAGATTTGTAGGACAGTAGCAAATTTCCCTCAAGTGGATGACCTAAGATTTATCAATCCGTGGGAGACGTAGGATGAAGATGGTCTCTCTCGAACAACCCTGCAACCAAATAACAAAGAGTCTCTTATGTCCCCAAAACACCCAATACAATGGTAAATTGTATAGGTGCACTAGTTCGGCGAAGAGATGGTGATACAAGTGCAATATGGATGGTAGAAATAGGTTTTTGTAGTATGAAAATATAAATACAGCAAGATAACTAATGATAAAAGTGAGTGAAAACGGTATTGCAATGCGTTGAAACAAGGCCTAGGTTCATACTTTCACTAGTGCAAATTCTCTCAACAATACTAAAATAATTAAATCATATAGCTATCCATCAACATGCAACAAAGAGTCACTCCAAAGTCACTAATAGCGGAGAACAAATGAAGAGATTATTGTAGGATATGAAACCACCTCAAAGTTATCCTTTCTGGTCGATCTATTCAAGAGTCCGTAGTAAAATAACACGAAGCTATTATTTTCGTTCGATCTATCCTAGAGTTCGTACTAGAATAACACCTTAAGACATAAATCAACCAAAACCCTAATGTCACCTAGATACTCTAATGTCACCTCAAGTATCCATGGGTATGATTATACGATATGCATCACACAATCTCAGATTCATCTATTCAACCAACACAAAGAACTTCAAAGAGTGCCCTAAAGTTTCTACCGGAGAGTCAAGGCGAAAACGTATGCCAACCCCTATGCATAAGTTCACAAGGTCACGAAACTCGCAAGTTGATCACCAAAACATACATCAAGTGGATCACGTGAATATCCCATTGTCACCACAGATAAGCACATGCAAGACATACATCAACTGTTCTCAAATCCTTAAAGACTCAGACCGATAAGATAACTTTAAAGGGAAAACTCAATTCATTACAAGAGAGTAGAGGGGGAGAAACATCATAAGATCCAACTATAATAGCAAATCTCGCGATACATCAAGATCATGCCGAATCAAGAACACGAAAGAGAGAGAGAGAGAGAGAGAGAGAGAGAGAGAGAGAGAGATCAAACACATAGCTACTGGTACATACCCTCAGCCCCGAGGGTGAACTACTCCCTCCTCGTCATGGAGAGCGCCGGGATGATTAAGATGGCCACTGAAGAGGGATTCTCCCCTCCGGCAGGATGCCGGAATGGGTCTAATTAGTTTTCGGTGGCTACAGAGGCTTGCGGTGGCGGAACTCCCGATCTAGGTTATTTTCTAGAAGTTTTAGTATATATAGGAATTTTTTACATCGGGAACAAGTCAGGGAGGCACCCGAGTCGTCCACGAGATAGGGCGGCGCGCCCGGGGGGTGGGCGTGTGAAGGAAATATGCCCTAGAGGCAATAATGAAGTTATTATTTATTTCCTTATATCATGATAAATGTTTATTATTCATGCTAGAATTGTATTAACCGGAAACATAATACATGTGTGAATACATAGAGAAACAGAGTGTCACTAGTATGCCTCTACTTGACTAGCTCGTTGATCAAAGATGGTTATGTTTCCTAACCATAGACATGAGTTGTCATTTGATTAACAGGAACACATCATTAGGAGAATGATGTGATTGACTTGACCCATTCCGTTAGCTTAGCACTTGATCGTTTAGTTTGTTGCTATTGCTTTCTTCATGACTTATACATGTTCCTATGACTATGAGATTATGCAACTCCCGTTTATCGGAGGAACACTTTGTGTGCTACCAAACGTCACAACGTAACTGGGTGATTATAAAGGTGCTCTACAGGTGTCTCCGAAGGTACTTGTTGGGTTGGCATATTTCGAGATTAGGATTTGTCACTCCGATTGTCGGAGAGGTATCTCTGGGCCCTCTCGGTAATGCACATCACCTAAGCCTTGCAAGCATTGCAACTAATGAGTTAGTTGCGAGATGATGTATTACGGAACGAGTAAAGAGACTTGCCGGTAACGAGATTAAACTAGGTATTGAGATGCCGACGATCGAATCTCGGGCAAGTAACATACCGATGACAAAGAGAACAACATATGTTGTTATGCGGTCTGACCGATAAAGATCTTCGTAGAATATGTAGGACCCAATATGAGCATCCAGGTTCCGCTATTGGTTATTGACCGGAGACGTGTCTCAGTCATGTCTACATAGTTCTCGAACCCATAGGGTCCGCACGCTTAACGCTACAATGACAGTTATATTATGAGTTTATATGTTTTGATGTACCAAAGGAGTTCGGAGTCCCGAATGAGATCGGGGACATGACGAGGAGTCTCGAAATGGTCGAGACGTAAAGATCGATATATTGGACGACTATGTTCAGACTTCGGAAAGGTTCCGAGTGATTTGGGTATTTTTTTTTGGAGTACCGGAGAGTTACGGGAATTCGCCGGGGAGTATATGGGCCTTATTGGGCCATACGGGAATAGAGGAGATAGGCCAAAAGGAAGGAGGCCTGTGCCCCCCCTCTGGTCCGAATTGGACAAGGGGTGCAGCCCCCTTTTCCTTCTCTCTCTCCTCCTCTTTCCTTCACTCCTACTCCAACAAGGAAAGGAGGAGTCTTACTCCCGGTGGGAGTAGGACTCCGCCCTTGGCGTGCCCTCCTCCTAGGTCGCCCGCCTCCCCCCTTGCTCCTTTATATATAGGGGCAGGGGGGCACCTCTAGACACACAAGTTGATCAAGTTGATCGTCTCTTAGCCGTGTGCGGTGCCCCCCTCCACCATAGTCCACCTCGATAATACTGTAGCGGTGCTTAGGCGAAGCCCTACGTCGGTAGAACATCAACATCGTCACCACGTCGTCGTGCTGACGAAAATCTCCCTCAACACTCGGCTGGATAGGAGTTAGAGGGACGTCATCGGGCTGAACGTGTGCTAAACTCGGAGGTGTCGTGCGTTCGGTACTTGATCGGTCAGATCGTGAAGACGTACGACTACATCAACCGCGTTGTGCTAACGCTTCCGCTTTCGGTCTACGAGGGTACGTGGACAACACTCTCCCCTCTCGTTGCTATGCATCACCATGATCTTGCGTGTGCGTAGAGAAATTTTTGAAATTACTACGTTCCCCAACAGTGGCATCTGAGCCTGGTTTTCTGCGTTGATGTTATGCACGAGTAGAACACAAGTGAGTTGTGGGCGATATAAGTCATACTGCTTACCAGCATGTCATACTTTGGTTTGGCGACATTGTTGGATGAAGTGGCCTGGACCGACATTACACGTACGCTTACGCGAGACTGGTTCTACCGACGTGCTTTGCACACAGGTGGCTGGCGGGTGTCAGTTTCTCCAACTTTAGTTGAACCGAGTGTGGCTATGCCCGGTCCTTGTGAAGGTTAAAACAGTACAACTTGACAAACTATCGTTGTGGTTTTGATGCGTAGGTAAGAACGGTTCTTGCTAAGCCCGTAGCAGCCACGTAAAACTTGCAACAACAAAGTAGAGGACATCTAACTTGTTTTTGCATGGCATGTTGTGATGTGATATGGTCAAGACATGATGCTAAATTTTATTGTATGAGATGATCATGTTTTGTAACCAAGTTATCGGCAACTGGCAGGAGCCATATGGTTGTCGCTTTATTGTATGCAATGCAACCGCGCTGCAATGCTTTACTTTATCACTAAACGGTAGCGATAGTCGTGGAAGCATAAGATATGCGAGACGACAATGATGCTACGATGGATATCAAGGTGTCGCGCCGGTGACGATGGTGATCATGACGGTACTTCGGAGATGGAGATCACAAGTACAAGATGATGATGGCCATATCATATCACTTATATTGATTGCATGTGATGTTTATCTTTTATGCATCTTATCTTGCTTTGATTGACGGTAGCATTATAAGATGATCCCTCACTAAATTATCAAAGTATAAGTGTTCTCCCTGAGTATGCACCGTTGCGAAAGTTCTTCGTGCTGAGACACCACGTGATGATCGGGTGTGATAGGCTCTACGTTCAAATACAACGGGTGCAAAACAGTTGCACACGCGGAATACTCAGGTTAAACTTGACGAGCCTAGCATATAACATATATGGCCTCGGAACACGGAGACCGAAAGGTCGAGCATGAATCATATAGTAGATATGATCAACATAGTGATGTTCACCATTGATACTACTCCATCTCACGTGATGATCGGACATGGTTTAGTTGATATGGATCACGTGATCACTTAGAAGATTAGAGGATGTCTGTCTAAGTGGGAGTTCTTAAGTAATATGATTAATTGAACTTTAATTTATCATGAACTTAGTCCTGGTAGTATTAGCATATCTATGTTGTAGATCAATAGCTCGCATTTAGCTCCCCTGTTTTATTTTTGATATGTTCCTAGAGAAAATTAAGTTGAAAGATGTTAGTAGCAATGATGCGAATTGGATCCGTGATATGAGGATTATCCTCATTGCTGCACAGAAGAATTATGTCCTTAATGCACCGCTAGATGACAGGCCTATTGCAGGAGCAGATGCAGACGTTATGAACGTTTGGCTAGCTCAATATGATGACTACTTGATAGTTTAGTGCACCATGCTTAAACGGCTTAGAATCGGGACTTCAAAGACGTTTTGAACGTCATGGACCATATGAGATGTTCTAGGAGTTGAAGTTAAATATTTCAAGCAAATACCCGAGTTGAGAGATATGAAGTCTCCACCAAGTTCTATAGCTAAAAGATGGAGGAGAATAGCTCAAGTAGTGAGCATATGCTCAGATTGTCTGGGTACTACAATCGCTCGAATCAAGTAGGAGTTAATCTTACAGATAAGATAGTGATTGACAGAGTTCTCTAGTCACCATCACCAAGTTACTAGAACTTCATGATGAACTATAGTATGCAAGGGATTACGAAAACGATTCCCGAGCTCTTCGTGATGTTGAAATCAACGAAGGTAGAAATCAAGAAAGAGCATAAGTGTTGATGATTGACAAGAACACTAGTTTCAAGAAAAGGGTAAAGGGAAAGAAAGGGAACTTCAAGTAGAATGCCAAGCAAGTTGTCACTCCCGTGAAGAAGCCCAAAGCTGGACCAAAGCCTGAAACCGAGTGCTTCTACTTCAAAGGAAATGATCACTGGAAGCGGAAATTCCCTAAATATTTGGTGGATAAGAAAGATGGCAAAGTGAACAAAGGGTATATTTGATATACAAGTTATTGATGTGTGCCTTACTAGTGTTTATAGTAGCCCCTGAGTATTTGATACTTGTTCGGTTGCTAAAATTAGCAACTCAAAACAGGAGTTACAGTATGAACAGAGACTAGTTAAGGGTGAAGTGACGATGTGTGTTGGAATTGGTTCCAAGATTGATATGATCATCATCGCACACTCCCTATACTTTCTGGATTAGTGTTGAACCTAAATAAGTGTTATTTGGTGTTTACGTTGAGCATAAATATGATTTGATCATGTTTATTTCAATACGGTTATTCATTTAAGTTAGAGAACAATAGTTGTTCTGTTTACATGAATAGAACCTTTGATGTTCATACACACCAACAAAAATGGTTTGTTGGATCTCGATCGTAGTGATACACATATTCATAATATTCCAGCCAAAAAGATGCAAAGTTAATGATGATAGTGCAACTTATTTGTGACACTGCCGTTTAGGTCATATTGGTGTAAAGCGCATGAAGAAAATCCATGCTGATGGGCTTTTGGAATCACTTGATTATGAATCAGTTGATGCTTGCGAACCATGCCTCATGGGCAAGATGACTAAGACTCTGTTCTCTGGAACAATGGAGCAAGCAACAGATTTGTTGGAAATCATACATAATGATGTATGTGGTCCAATGAATATTGAAGCTCACGGCAGGTATCATTATTTTCTGATGTTCACATATGATTTGAGCAGATATGAGTATATCTACTTGATGAAACAAAAGTCTGAAATATTTGAAAAGTTCATATAATTTCAGAGTGAAGTGGAAAATCATTGTAACAAGAAAATAAAGTTTCTACGATTTGATCGTGGAGGAGAATATTTGAGTTACGAGTTTGGCCTTCAGTTAAAACAATGGGAAATAGTTTCACTACTCACGCCACCTGGAACACCATAGTGTAATGGTGTATCCGAACGTCGTAACCGTACTTTATTAGATATGGTGCGATCTATGATGTCTCTTACCGATTTACCACTATCATTTTGGGGTTATGCATTAGAGACAACTACATTCACGTTAAATAGAGCACCATCTAAATCCGTTGAGACAACACAGTATGAAGTATGGTTTGGCAAGAAACCAAAGTTGTCATTTCTTAAAGTTTGGAGTTGCGATGCTTATGTGAAAAGGTTTCATCTTGATAAGCTCAAACCAAATTCGGAGAAGTGCGTCTTCGTAGGATACCGAAAAGTAACTGTTGGGTACACCTTCTATCACAGATCCGAAGGCAAGATATTCATTGCTGAGAATGGATCCTTTCTAGAGAAGGAGTTTCTCTCGAAAGAAGTGAGTGGGAGGAAAGTAGAACTTGATGAGGTAACTGTACCTGCTCCCTTATTGAAAAGTAGTTCATCACAGAAATATGTTCCTGTGACTACTACACCAATTAGTGAGGAAGCTAATGATGATGATCATGTAACTTCAGATCAAGTTGCTACCGAACCTCGTAGGTAAACCAAAGTGAGATCCGCACCAGAGTGGTACGGTAATCCTGTTCTGGAGGTCATGTTACTTGACCATGACGAGCCTACGAACTATGAGGAAGCGATGATGAGCCCAGATTCCGCGAAATGGCTTGAGGCCATGAAATCTGAGATGAGATCCATGTATGAAAACAAAGTATGGACTTTGATTGACTTGCCCATTGATCGGCGAGCCATTGAGATTAAATGGATCTTCAAGAGGAAGGCGGACGCTGATAATAGTGTTACTATCTACAAAGCTAGAATTGTCGCAAAAAGGTTTTCGGCAAGTTTAAGGTGTTGACTACGATGAGAGTTTCTCACTCGTATCTATGCTTAAGTCTGTCCGAATCATGTTAGCAATTGCCGCATTTTATGAAATCTGGCAAATGGATAAACAAAACTGCATTCTTTAATGGATTTATTAAAGAAGAGTTGTATATGATGCAACAAGAAGGTTTTGTCAATCCTAAAGGTACTAACAAAATATGCAAGCTCCAGCGATCCATCTATGGACTGGTGCAAGCATCTCGGAGTTGGAATATACGCTTTGATAAGTTGATCAAAGTATATAGTTTTATACACTTGCGGTGAAGCCTGTATTTACAAGAAAGTGAGTGGGAGCATTACAACATTTCTGATAAGTATATGTGAATGACATATTGTTGATCGGAGATAATGTAGAATTATTCTGCAAAGCATAAAGGAATGTTTGAAAGGAGTTTTTCAAAGAAAGACCTCGGTGAAGCTTCTTACATATTGAGCGTCAAGATCTATAGAGATAGATCAAGACGCTTGATAAGTTTTTTCAATGAGTACATACCTTGACAAGATTTTGAAGTATTTCAAAATGGAACAGTCAAAAAGGAGTTCTTGCATGTGTTACAAGGTGTGAAGTTGAGTAAGACTCAAAACCCGACCACGGCAGAAGATAGAGAGAGAATGAAAGTCATTCCCTATGCCTCAGCCATAGGTTCTATAAAGTATGCCATGCTGTGTACCAGACATATTGTATACCCTGCCCTGAGTTTGGCAAGGGAGTACAATAGTGATTTAGGAGTAGATCACTGGACATTGGTCAAAAGTATCCTTAGTGGAATAAGGATATGTTTCTCGATTATGGAGGTGACAAAAGGTTCGTCGTAAAGGGTTACGTCGATGCAAGTTTTGACACTGATCCAGATGACTCTAAGTCTCAATCTGGATACATATTGGAAGTGGGAGCAATTAGCTAGAGTAGCTCCGTGCAGAGCATTGTTGACATAGAAATTTACAAAATACATACGGATCTGATTGTGGCAGACCCGTTGACTAAACTTCTCTCACAAGTAAAACATGATCACACCTTAGTACTCTTTGGGTGTTAATCACATAGCGATGTGAACTAGATTATTGACTCTAGTAAACCCTTTGGGTGTTGGTCACATGTCGATGTGAACTGTGGGTGTTAATCACATGGTGATGTGAATTATTGGTATTAAATCACATGGCGATGTGAACTAGATTATTGACTCTAGTGCAAGTGGGAGACTGAAGGAAATATGCCCTAGAGGCAATAATAAAGTTATTATTTATTTTCTTATATCATGATAAATATTTATTATTCATGCTAGAATTGTATTAACCGGAAACATAATACATGTGTGAATACATAGAGAAACAGAGTGTCACTAGTATGCCTCTACTTGACTAGCTCGTTGATCAAAGATGGTTATGTTTCCTAACCATAGACATGAGTTGTCATTTGATTAACAGGATCACATCATTAGGAGAATGATGTGATTGACTTGACCCATTCCGTTAGCTTAGCACTTGATCGTTTAGTTTGTTGCTATTGCTTTCTTCATGACTTATACATGTTCCTATGACTATGAGATTATGCAACTCCCGTTTACCGGAGGAACACTTTGTGTGCTATCAAACGTCACAACGTAACTGGGTGATTATAAAGGTGCTCTACAGGTGTCTCCGAAGGTACTTGTTGGGTTGGCGTATTTCGAGATTAGGATTTGTCACTCCGATTGTCGGAGAGGTATCTCTGGGCCCTCTCGGTAATGCACATCACCTAAGCCTTGCAAGCAATGCAACTAATGAGTTAGTTGCGAGATGATGTATTACGGAACGAGTAAAGAGACTTGCCGGTAATGAGATTGAACTAGGTATTGAGATGCCGACGATCGAATCTCGGGCAAGTAACATACCGATGACAAAGGGAACAACGTATGTTGTTATGCGGTCTGACCGATAAAGATCTTCGTAGAATATGTAGGAGCCAATATGAGCATCCAGGTTCCGCTATTGGTTATTAACCGGAGACGTGTCTCGGTCATGTCTACATAGTTCTCGAACCCGTAGGGTCCGCACGCTTAACGCTACGATGACATTTATATTATGGGTTTATATGTTTTGATGTACCGAAGGAGTTCGGAGTCCCGGATGAGATCGGGGACATGACGAGGAGTCTCGAAATGGTCGATACGTAAAAATTGATATATTGGACGACTATATTCAGACTTCGAAAAGGTTCCGAGTGATTTGGGTATTTTTCGGAGTACCGGAGAGTTACGAGAATTCGCCGGGGAGTATATGGGCCTTATTGGGCCATACGGGAATAGAGGAGATAGGCCAAAAGGAAGGAGGCCTGCGCCCCACCTCTGGTCCAAATTGGACAAGGGGTGCAGCCCCCTTTTCCTTCTCCCTCTCCTCCTCTTTCCTTCACTCCTACTCCAACAAGGAAAGGAGGAGTCTTACTCCCGGTGGGAGTAGGACTCCCCCCTTGGCGCGCCCTCCTCCTAGGCCGCCCGCCTCCCCCCTTGCTCCTTTATATACAGGGGCAGGGGGGCACCTCTAGACACACAAGTTGATCAAGTTGATCGTCTCTTAGCCGTGTGCGGTGCCCCCCTCCACCATAGTCCACCTCGATAATACTGTAGCAGTGCTTAGGCGAAGCCCTGCGTCGGTAGAACATCAACATCGTCACCACGCCGTCGTGCTGATGAAACTCTCCCTCAACACTCGGCTGGATCGGAGTTAGAGGGACGTCATCGGGCTGAACGTGTGCTGAACTTGGAGGTGTCGTGCGTTTGGTACTTGATCGGTCAGATCGTAAAGACGTACGACTACATCAATCGCGTTGTGCTAACGCTTCCGCTTTCGGTCTACGAGGGTATGTGGACAACACTCTCCCCTCTCGTTGCTATGCATCACCATGATCTTGCGTGTGCGTAGGGAAATTTTTAAAATTACTACGTTCCCTAACAGCGCGCCCCCACCCTCGTGGACGGGTCGGGACTCTTCTGGCCCAACTCTTTTACTCCGGGGTCTTCTTTTGGTCCATAAAAAATCGTCAAAAATTGGCACGTCCATTGGACTCCATTTAGTATTCTTTTTCTGTAAAACTCAAAAACAAAGAAAAAACATAGAAACTGGCACTGGGCTCTAGGTTAATAGGTTAGTCCCAAAAATCATATAAAATAGCATATGAATACATATAAAACATCCTAGATGGATAATATAATAGTATGGAACAATCAAAAATTATAGATACGTTGGAGATGTATCAGTGCCCAGGCACACGTCAGCCTTAATGCATCACAGGAGTATCTCACCGGCCGACAACTCCAATATGTGGGGCGGAGGACTCCTGCCAGCACTTACTCCTTGACTGCACCATGGCTCGATGTGTCTGGGCATTATCGGATCCTGACCTGGTTTATGTGATTACTCATATGAGAGAACCTAATGCAAGGTGTTGGATCTTCACACTCCTAGATTCTCCTCCACATGATAGTTTTGTCAAAATTTTAGTTACCTTGTGTTCTATATGGCACGCTAGGCGCAAGGCCATTCACGGACATCACTTATAGAGCCCACAACCTACTAACAGTTTCATACAGAGCTACCTTTCAGAACTGTAGGCAATCAAACTAATTCCAAAGCCAAGTGTTCATGCCACTGTGCCCAGCGGGACTAGAGCTCGCTTGCTCACTCCTAACCCAAGAGTCGCCAAAATAAAAGTTGATGGAGCGATTTCCAGATCTTCGAACTTGGGTTCGTTTAATATTGTTTGCAGAGATGATATTGAATTGTATCTTGGCTCGTCAACTATGGCGGTGGATGAAGTAACAGATCTGGTGACTTTAGAAGCAATGGCATGCCACGAAGCCATGGCTCTTGCATCTGACATACTGTTATCACATGTAGAAATAGCTTCAGATTGCAAGGGAATTGTCTTGGAAATTCAGAATGGTAACGGAGGTTTGCATGGTAACAACATCCATGATATCAAGGACACAATGACAGCCTTTGAATCCTGCACCTTCATCTTTGAAGGGCGAGTATCGAATATTGCGACGCACAGTCTCGCTAAACATGTTCTAAGTCTTTCTGGAGGTAGACATACTTGGCTCCTACAACCACTGATGTCAATTGTATTCCAATGCAACTTATCGTTGATTAATAAAGTGGACGTGTTTAGACTAAAAAAAGGCCAGCTCTGTTAGCTGATTCTTCAAAAAAAAGGCTAGCTCCGCCAGTTTAATTCAAAAATCTCTACCTACTAATAAAGCAAGGTGCGTTTTTTCAATTTTTTTATCCGTTCATCGGAAAATATTATATTTTTATATCTATGGTGGTACTAAATTTTTATGCATCCGTCGGCTAGAAAAGGGAAAATGATTTCTCCAGAATTCCGTACAGGGGTGCATGCGTTATGGCCCAGCAAACCCAGCCCACTTACTTTTCTGCCCATGCAGTTGGGTAAATCCTACTTGCTGCACAACACGTCAAATTAGTCGAATCACCCACAGGGCACCAAGTATTGAGCCGGTCCGTTTACCTTTTTCTATGTTCTATGTTCTATTTTTCATTTTCTGTACGGTTCTCCTTTTCTTTTATGCTTCTTTCTTTATTTCCAAGTTTATTTTTTTTAATCTTTTCTGTAAGTTTAAAATTTTCAAAAAATGTTTAGAATTTTCATTGTTTATTCAAATTTACAAAGAATGTCCAAGATTCCAAAAAAAATTTTTGTTTTGAAAAAGTTTAGAACATTAAATTTTGTTCATCTTCTGAAAAATGTTCAAATTTCAAAAAAAAATGTGCTTTCTATAAAAAATTGAGATTTAAAAACAAAATTGCATTTTATAAAATGTTCCAACTTCGACATATATTCTTTTTAGTGAAATGTTCACAAATTCAAAATAATATTTGAGTTTAAAAAGACACATTTTCTATAAAATTGAATGTTTAAAACATGTTTCTATTTCTAAAAACTGTGCACCAATTCAAAAAATGTTCATGTTTTTAACAAAGGTTTATGTTTCAAAAAATGTTTGTGAATTTAAAAAAATGACCCTCATTCAATTTTTTTCATGTTTTTCCAAAGATGTACGGTTTCTTGAAAAATATTTTGAAAATTCGTAACGGCCATTGTTTAGTAGTACATGTGTTGTTGAGAGTTCGCAATTCATTTTTTCAAGTCAAAACGCCAAAAAATGTTTTGCATCTGATGTTGCAGTATGTTTTTAAATATTTGCACTGACCATTGGTTAGTAGTACGCGTGTGTTCCAGTGGCTAGCAGCACGTGGTCCGGTCCTTGAGGTCATGCAGCCGATCATTCAACGTGTCGTGTTTTTTTGGATTTTTACTCGCGCCTTACAAACACAGGTTGTTTTGATGCCTGTCAGTGGGCTGGCCCAGACTTTAACTGTTCTGCATCCTATACGCTATTTGACGCAACTAGTGTCATATAGTACAACAGCGAACCTACGTGTAAGCTGTGGGATCAGCCGACCCCACAACTATTTTGGAAAACAACCTAGAATTACTGTTTATTGTGAAGAAAAAAATTGAAAAAAATCCGTTGACCCCACAAATTTTTTAGGCTGGCGCCGCCACTGATATAGTAGCTCCCACGTAGCCGAGCCAAGAAAAAGCAAAAGTATAGTATAGATTTTCTTTCATCCATTCCGCACATACTTCCCGAATTTATTTATTTTTGTCCCTCGGGTGGGCCGAAATGGGCCTAGCATGCATTTCTTTTTCTATCAGACGGACGAGCGGCCAAAAATTTAGGGTGCGAGTGGATTGAACTATGGACCTTCCCTATAGTGTCGATGGACAAAACCAACTCAGCTAGCTTACAATTATGATAGGAATAGTCCCACCTTGGAGCCTTATACTAAATCACACCAGTTTTTATATATTTCTAGGTTTTCTAGAAATAAGGAGGTTGTCTAGAAATAAGGAAGTTGTCTCGAGAATCATGAGGAGAACGAGTGACTTCATAAATTATTGCCGGTGGTAGCTTGCACGCGCAAATAAAAGAGAATATGTTTGTGGGATATAACTGAAATAAATGCTGGCGTGTGCCAATAAAAGAGAATATGTTGGTTTGGCCTTAATTAAAAAAACTGTGGACACGTAAGTGCAAAAAAATCAAAGATTATAAACCCGATAAATAAGGGACGTTCATGCCTAGTTATGCACTGATTATAGTAATTAAACATGATTTATGTGTTGTAATTAAATAATCCATCCGGTTACGTTGTTGTGCGAGAGAGTGGTCGACGCAACCGTGGCCCTAAGGTCGCAGCACAAAACCCAAATGAGGAGGCAGCCATAACCCCGAGATGGAGGCGGACCCGGAAAAAAAAAGGCACGAGTTGGATGCTCACCGCCACGCCGACCATCCCCACCACTAGAAAAAAATCTCGCAGGCCAAGTATGACCTGCAAGAAGATCGTAGTTCCTCGCTTTGTCGCCACCATTGCAGAGACCTTTTTGGTAAACACATCAATTATCTCTTCCATTGTTACTCGCAAGAAAAGATGTCTCGCCCGTTGCAACACCGGGCACAGATGCCGGCAAATAAATAAAGAGCTCTCTCAGCTTTAGACTCCTTTCTTTTATTTATACAAGGATCAGTTTTACATACCTACCAAATGTAACGGTAGTAAGCTTTTGTTGTCTTGTGCTGCAAGCAGCGTGGCTCTTGGCTTTTCCCTTCTCGAACAAAGGTCAGCCTTTCAACGTGCTGACCTTTTCTTGAGTATTCCCCACAAAAAATATGCCCCAACAATATATTATAAGTTGATGGCATATGGGATACCGTTGAATTGGTAGCCTGATATTTGTAAGATGGCATATGTAGTTAGACGTGGGGCATGCGGACAAGCAGGGACTGTGATGGATGTGCAGTTTAGTGCATGGATTCAGTGAAGTTGCACAATAAGACTAGACACAGTGGGAGTAACTTCAGCAATAACATTGGATCCAACTTAGCAAATTTGTTTATGTGGCAATGAGTTAATGAGGAGAGAGCTAGTTATAGTAACTTAGCTAGTTACTGTAACATCACATGTCCTAATGCAATATGAGTCTATAATCTAATAAATGAATCTTTGCATGTTAGTACCACACTTAAGTTACTACCCACTATAAAGGTAGTAACATAGTCTAGGGATATGTGTATGTTACTAGTGTATGTTACTCTTCATTATGGCTAGTCTAATTAGTCTATAGTTTTTCCTTTTTTGGTGGGAGAGCCCGGATACAAGGAGGTTTGTTATGGGAATTAATTTGTTGGTGTGAAGCAGCACCTGAACGTATCAGTGCTTTCGACACTATCATCTATACTCTTGTCTTCATTGGTTAACCTGCTTTGGACGTTTATATCCTTGCAATTGCTCTTTTCATTTGAAAATATTTGAAGTTCTAGATTCGTCCTAAGTCAAACTTTCCCAAATTTGATCAAGTTTACAGAAAATCTACTCAAATCCACAACATCAAATATATACCGTATGTGAATCTAACGAACTAATTTGGCTTTATAGATGTTGGTATACTGTTCTAAGAACTTAGTCAAACTCAAAACTTAAAGTATATGGAAACGAAGGGTAATTGGTAATGCCTTTGACGTAGCATGGGGAACTGGCTTGTCCGATCGTCCTGTTCTCTCTAGGTAGGCGACGTGTATGCGCATGTACGATGTATCTGCACATGCATGAATGTTGTCGGCCACACCTATCAACCGTATTGCGAATTGAGCATCTTCGAAAGACGGTTGGTAGTGTGGCACAAACATAAACACAGACGTTGATCGGTTATTAAAATACATGGTCATTACTATACGCACATACATACATCATATCCTTATGTGTCTTCAGAAGACGAAGTTAATCGGTTTTGACATTGACGAAGTAATCACAAACGCCTCGATATTGATAAAAACATTGTCACCTACTAAAAGAATTTTTTGCCTTTACGAGACACTGAACCGTCAAATTCAAGTTTTCATCTTCTCTCTTATCCAGTAAAAACTTAATTGTTTAATCTTTACAGTCGACTTATCTTATTAGACTTGCTCGATTTTACTACCTGTTGCACAACGGTATATATAGTTTTGTGTACTAGTACGGGTGAACTTTGATTAATTGTGCGACAGCATACGCAATTAAATTGGTCGAAACTACTGGCCAGATTGTACAACGTACGTGGTTACTAAATTACGAACCCTGCAACAGAAGTGTTTGATTAACCATTGGCGAATTATAAATACTCAGTATGATCCGATTGAGCAAACCATGTGAAGCGACTGAGTCCCGGTTTACGCAACCAAACACCTGGGGCCAAATTAGCATCAGCACACTAGCAGTATTTGTGTAGTTAACAATGCTATCACGCCAGATGGCTCAAATTTCATTGTGCGACGATCCCCTTGGTCCGACATGCATTCCACATCACACTCCAGTTAATGGACCACAGCTACGTGTGTGTGTGTGTGTGTGTGTGTGTGTGTGTGTGTGTGTGTGTGTGTGTGTCTACGTACGTGATCATCTCGCCACCCCGTTGATGTCTTGGTGCTACGCTCGCTGGCAGCAATGGCAAAACTAGCTTCCTTGGCTCACAAGTGTAAGTACGCTACGCGCGTGGTTGCACCTTTACGGGACACAAGTGACTAAGTGAAAAGCTAAAAAAATAGTGTGTGAAAATCCAAATTATGCTCCCACACTCAACCGTAAAATCATAAAAAACAAAAATGCATCATGTATATGGATGGAGTACTTCAAGTCTTTGTGACTTGTGTGTTCAAATAAGAGCGAGATAAACATATTTCTGTCATGCGCAAAAATGGCTATATATGCTTATATAAAATAAAAAATCCGTAATAAAGTATATGAATTATTGAAGTCGAATTTATGCATATATGCTTATATAAAATAACAAATCCGTAATAAAGTATATGAATTATTGAAGTCGAATTTATGCAGGTCATATAAGACAATCAGTTTAACAATGAATCAACGGCAGCTCGAGACATGCATTCCGCCGAAAGAAGACATGCATCAGCAATTTGGCCCGACCCACGACACCCTGGTACGAGTGACAAGACTAGCTGCCTGCCTGTGGCTCCTTGAGCGGTAAACACGACGGGCCCGGAGCACTTGGGCGGCAGGACGCCATGTCGTGCTTTCCCGGAACAAATTTCTCCGTTGAGATCTGCTTTCCTGCTCGGGCAGCGGCACATGCACATGATCCATCTTTCCTCCCGTTGCCTGTGTAAACTTTTGCTTATACTGACAGAGGAATACACACGTAGTAGCTGCTACGAGCACCAGTCTCCCATCGATATTCGAGACAGACGTGGCTTCGAGCATCAGTCTTGCTGGCTCGGGCTAGAGAGAGAATCTAGCTAGCATGGTACACGCCCTATGCTGAAACTGTCTTCTGCATGGGCCATGAGCTAGCTTAGTGACCAGCCTAACCTATGCTAATACTAGTACAAAAACTATAACCCGCACTACTTGTCATAACACATTGTTGGAGGAATGAGGACACGTACTCATCGAGAGAGAGGCTTGCTTACCCACGCAAGTGTGAAAAACTGACGGTTTTGTTGGGCAGTGTAAGAAATGTCACGGTTTTGGCCCGTCACTACGTCATGATGGGTACGTGGGAGTTGAAACCGCTAGAGAGCGACGGTGTGCGAAGGCGACCAAGAAAAAGTCCCCGTTGTGGTCAAACAAAAAAAGGCGAACTTGAACTTCACCTCTTCAGATTGGCCTAGAACTAAACCGCTTCCCAGCAAAGAAGCGGCACACCGACTACAGCTGAGAACGCAGGGTAATTATTTCCTTATCTCTCAAACATTACAATTTACATTATATTCCTGCATCGTTAGACATCTTGCTAGAAGACGGCCGTCAAATCTCATCCGAGCGACGTCCGCGTAATTCTGGTGATACAAACGGTATGGCTGGATGTTGCAACCGGTGATGTGATATGCTGCAAACGGTAATAAGCATGTTGAGAGATATCCTGTGAACAACAACAACAACAACAACAACAAACACTGTAACCAGTGAAACCTCATGCTGTAAACAGCACTGGCGGAAGTTGAGAATGATGGGATGACGTGCTGCGAGCGATGGAGTTGAACAATGTGACCGGTGAACCGACATGCTGCAACCAGCACCAACCGACAAGCAGTGGCCCGGGCTAGGTTACTGTGTGCTCCCAAATTGCTCCCTCACTGTAAACATGACCTGTCAACCACGTCGCGATCGTCCGTAGCTAATTTCAGTAGAGCGATCCACGTCAGGTTCACGTCGGAAGTCGGCGGCAGCGGCGTGCCTCTTGACCGACCCCTGGTTGGCATGTACTGCCGCCTCGTCCTTCTCTGGGGCCACCAACCCCGTACCGTAAGCTGGGTGGCAGTCCTGCCTGCCAGGTAGGCCCGCCTAGCTGGTAGCCAGTGACACGCTTTGCTGGCTTGCTTTGCCACCCGCACCATGCAGCCCCACACGTGCCCTCTCCTCTAGCTTTGCTGGCTTTCCCTCGGCTTTACACGCAACGCTTTCCCAACATTTTCTACTTTTGTGCCTCGGCACTCGGCAGCGTAGCCGTAGTATAGTACTAGCTCTTTGCATTTTCCCTTCTCGAATAACCAACGTGATGACCTTTTCGAGATTCCTTTGTTCTGGTAAATTTTATATGTAAACCTGCATCGTATTCTTTGGTTCTTGGTTAGCCCATAGAAAGAAGATATTGTTTTTCCATTCCGCGAATCCACCGACTAGTATAGCATGTCTTGTTCTAAAATAATAATAATAATAACTAGTATGTCTTTTACTCTATAGATAGAAGAAGAAAACGGTAGTAGCAGTTGCTAGACCTGTTGGAACATGATTGTTTAATTTTCTTCCCCCGTTTCTAAAATATGAGCATGTTTAGATATTTCAATACAAATTATATATGGATGTATGTATATATATTTTAGAGTATGGATTTACTTATTTTGCTTCGCATGGAGTACATATTGAAATCTTTAAATAGGTTTCCACTGATATATATAATAATCGGTGTGATACGAACTTCGGAGCTAATACCATCCATGCATACAAAAAAAAAGAAAGTACTTCAAATTATTCCATGGACAACTTTAAACTGGAATAGGACGTGACAAAGACTGGTAACGTGGAGTATACCGCACCAGGATCCAAGTGGGCTTACGAATTTAATCATGATCAATTGCATTGTGGATTGTCTCATGTCTCTTACGAGCAAACTTTTTTTAAAGGGAAGGCAACGGTAGACTGCCCCTTTCATTTCATTTTTATTTTCTGCAGGGTAGAGAGAAGCCTTGTGCCTTCTTTTTTTAAGGCAAGTGACTTCGCAAACTGCTCAATATTGCCCTCTAGGGCCGGATTGGTTGGTATTTATCCCCTCTACATTGCAAGTTTCTTACCTCCAAACAAAATATTTACTTGTTACTAATAAAAATCAAAAAGTTTAGCCTACATTCTCCCTTAGATACCTTCTTTTAGTATTGCGGATCACAATCGATGCAAAGAAAATGAATGCATTTTCCATACAATAATAAAAAGGTAAGTCTAATAAACAGAGAATTGGATCATGTCACATAACTTATCCCATTTCTACTCTATGGGATCTTACAGAGCCTGTTCATGGATGACATGCCATGTACCAAAAAAAAGTAGAACTCCACGTATAGCTAGCCGCACGATTTTTTCGTAACGCACGTATCCAAGCCTAGCTAGCTGCACCGTGCGGATTGCTGCCGCGGCCACTGTCGACGTGGCCTTCGAAGCCCTGGCATCGGTCGGTGTTGGCGGAGCAGTCGATAAGCGATCGCTCCTTGCCGATCTTGGCGAGCGTTTCCACGGTGGTCATGGAGCGGTCGATCGCCCATTAGGGTTGTTGCGGACCCAGTCTGGCGCCACGTCACTCTTGGCGAACGCAGAGCGGTGGCTGGCATTGCGCCGATCGTACGACTCATGCCGCCGAGCCGCACGCTCCGCCTCAGGTAGTGGAGGAGGCGGCCCTGTTCCTTTTTTATCGTGGGTGGCAGCTCATCCTTGACGGCGAGGCGATGGGGGCGCGGCAGCGACAACGATGCATCGATGCGATCGTAGTGGCTGCGTGGCGGGGACACAGGCTCCTCCTTTATGCGGCGTACGATCTGGACGCAGCGGTGGTGCGGGGGAGAGGCCGGTTCCTCCTTCATGCGTCGTCCGATCTGGACGTCGCGCTTGTACCGGGGCGAGGCCGGCTCCTCCTTCACCGGCAGGAGCGTGGATGTCGGCTCGGTCTTGACGCGGTGGGGAGGTCTACTCCACCTTCGTGTGCGCCGGCAATGGCGGCGACGGCCTCATATCACGTAGCGACCGCTTTGTCATTAACTCGATCTGGCGGACGAAATCTTCGTCCGTCAGAGCAGCCTCCTTGAGGAGTCGGGGCGGCTGCTGCGGCGGCGCTAGATCCTCCTCGTCACCGGAGGAGATGAAGATCTCCTCCTTGGCCGAGGAGCCACCGCCGTGAACGCTAACGGGCCTGGAGAGCGCCTGCGGCGGCGCCAAGAACCGTCGGAGGAGGAGCTTCCGCCTACTCCGCCTGCCGACGCGGAGCACCACGACTTCAGCATCGCTGGAGCTTGGGTTGAAGAGGGGGAGGGAGGGGCTCTAGCATGAAGACGGGCGATAGGAGGGGGCCGATGCTCGGGGACGGGGTGGTGCATCTCTGTGCAACTTCGATGTAGGGCTTAAATAGCCCCGACGAGCCCTAGGCGAAGGGCATGTCAACAGCTTCAATGAGACACAGCGGCCGGAGTTTGTTCCTCGCGAACATGCGCCCGCATTGAAGCGGCGGCTGCCGTGAGGTCGCATCTCTCAGTGCCGCCCTCCCTCCCTCCCTCCGGTCACATCGCGGCATCATTGCCGCCTCTGCATACTCTGGGCCGACATCAATGCAGCGCGGTTTGTGGCACATGCATCGGAAAGAAAGCGCGGGAGGGGCGGGTGATGGGTTCTTGATAAGTCAGGACGGTCAGAAGCAGGCTTGGGATCGGTCCGACTCTCGCAAACCTCCCCCACGTTTGTCTCCGGTTTGCGGGAGAAATCACGTCCGGACCGCTCCGTGGACCGATACAGGTCGGTGTTGGATGGTTTCCGTGGTCTAGACGGTTGCGGGAGGTTTACGGGTTCTCCTTGGAGGAGCATATCTAACAAACCCCTTAAAATGAAAACCTATAAAACGCAGATACAAATCACAGAAAACGTGTTTCAAGGGTCGATTTGAGCCGCGGTTGAACAGATACGGTAAAAATGAATAGTAAAATTAAATATTCCTCTTCTGACAACAGCAAGCAGCCGCATGGTGCCGCCGGGCTTCCTCGGCTGCGAGCGGCGTGCCTCGGCCTCCGGCGCGTCGGCCTTGAGCATCCTCGGCCGCCTCGGCCTTATCGGCACCTTCGAGCATCGCCGATGCCTCCTCGGCCAGGGGGCCGCGAGCGGCGCACCTCGGCCTCCAGCGCTCACCCCTCACCGCGAGAAATTGGACGGGGGATTCTAGCAGACAGTCACGCACCGCCGCTCACCAATGTCTCCCGCTCGCCTGCGCGCGGCCGTGAGAAATTGGACATGGGACTTTGGAGCAGGTTCGGATTTAGGCAGGGGAGCGAGAAGAGAAGACCGGACTTCGCTGGAGCCGCGAGAAATCCATGGCTGGAGCCTGCTGGTACGGACGGCGGCATAGATGGAGGGCGGTGAATTCCGGCCCGTTTGTGGCATGTATACTGTCCTCCAAACTGTAGATAAATAGGTTGGAGGCTCGCGTTTCCGGTGTTCCGTAAAACGTTTACAGTTTCGAAAACTTTTACGGGATCTATTCTAGACAAAAAAATTGGATCGAAACCATAAACCCGCCAAAATTTTACAGGCTTAGCATTTTTCAAGAGTCTGGTAGAGATGCTCTTATATCTAGCACGGCCCTCAATTGGCCGGCACATGGAACCTCACTTCTCCAACGTAGTACACCTGTATGCACGTGTACGGCTTACCATACACATGCATGCGGTCACCTAGCTTATTAGTTGTTCACTTGGTTGACGCGCAACACGGGACATGCAAGTTGTCCATTATTGTACGCTTAGCTAGCTCGACGTGGTCATGGCAGCTGGACAGAAATGTGTAACGTTCGGAGGGGACATTGCCACAATAACAAAAGCGATATGGTACATAGGAGGCGCAATTGCAGGGCAGGGCGATGGAAGTAGGCATTGGCCAAAATATAAGTGGCCGGGGCCGCCCTTCATTGCCCAGTCCGGAGAATATTCTCTCACAAGTTAATGTTCACATTCATTTTTGGGAGAGAAAAACTTCTGTGATCAACGGCTGTTAAGATCTTTGATCCCAATGACTAGATTTTCTGTGTCCTGGCTGCATCATTTTGATCTTGTATATACGTGTGTTTACTCTTTTTTTGAACCATGTTGGAGTTGCATGTGATCATAATAGAAGTAGAGAAAACAACATACGGAGTCTAGAGAAAGTACAGATTCCGATAGTTCCAAAGATGACCGACAATAGCAACAAATAATTGGGGGACAAAAGCAAAAGCAAGAACAAGCATAATCGCCAAGCCCATAAACCAAGCTAAACCCCTACATGCTTGAGGGAAAACCTAGAACCTGACTTTCGTTTGTTGGATTCGTTGACGACAAGAGTGCCGTTTTCTTCCTGAAAGTTGAACAACTATTTTTATTGTCCTTGTCATGACAATAGATGGTTGGTGCGGATATGATCATTGATGCACTTTTGTCGATCGCTGTTTTGATCTCTTCGTTTTTTTTCTTTTTCTTTTTTTCCTTTTACTCACTTGGGCATAATTTCATCTTATGTGACTTTGCTCTCCGTTGGCGTACTTATTTATGTATGTGTTGATGTCTGGCTTGTACATTCTAGTTATCCAGAGACCCGAGGTGCATCTATTGTGTTTGTATCCCTTTTGATGCTATACAAAGAACATTCTTTGTCGGGAAATAAGGCCAACTCCACCGCGCGACCCCATTCTGTCCGGCCCCGTCTGTTTGGAGTAAAACGGACAAACGAGGAGGTCCAGCGCGCGACGGCCCGGGCCCATCTGATCCATTTTGTGTCCGCGCCGACCCATTTCGAGCGCATCTTTGCATCGGGTTTGGGTCGCCCCGGACACTGAACGGACGCGCCGCTCGTCCGCGTCTGGCTGCATGGCGGGGCGGTCACCTACCTCCCACCCGCCAACATCAATGCGCACGGGTGGCCGACCTCACCTGTCATCGGCCCAGTGGAAGGTCGCCGTCCTTCTTAAATGGGGAACACGTGGACCGGTCATCGTCCACACTGCCCCATTTCATCCCGCGGCTTCCTCGAAACCCGACCGCTCTAAACCCTAGCCCTCCCTTGTCGAGCTCGCTGGCCGGCCACCTCGAAGCCATGGGCTTCTGTAACCGCAAGGGGGAGCACGACCGCGAGGCCGGCTCCTCGTCGGGGCGCCGCGCCGGCTCCGTGAAGAAGGAGGCCGCATCACCACCAAGCCGGGCCCCCGCGCCGCCCGCTTTCTCCATCGCCCCCACGTTCGCCGGCGAGCGCGGCCGGCATTACATCCGCGCGTCGGTGTGCCGCCGTTATTGGAAGACGAGGACGCCGCTCCCCTGGAGCGACGTCCACCTCCCCAACAACTGGCACCTGTCCGCCAATTGTGTGCCGATCCTGCCGGTCCCGGCGAGCGGCTGTGCGCGCCGTCAAGAGATCGAGCGCCGCCGCCGCCTCCTCCCCGACGACCTGTACTACGATGATAGGTACACCCCGGACTCCTCCCTCTGGGATACCTGGCTCAGGGACGAGCACGACGTGCGGCGTGCCTCCTTCTTCACCGGCACGGCGTCTGGGTCGCGGCGGCCACGTTGGGAGCGCGCAGCGCCTGCTCCCCAGGAGCGCGGGCATAGGCTGGTGCGCGGCCTCACGCCCACGCCGTCGTCGTCGCCTTCGCCATCTCCACCACCGCCTCCTCGTATGACAACGGAGGAGGAGGCCTGTCTCATGGAGCGTGTCTTGGATGACTCCATGTACACGCACAATGAGCGGCAATGGGAGGGCCTGGAGGAGATGATGGCCCGCCCCGCCGCCGGCGAGGTAGCCATCCCCGAGCTGGAGATGGTGGCCGCGGAGGAGGCGATGAAGGAGGAGCCGGTGGCCGCGTTCCACCCGGGTCTGCTGGGCCAGGGGTGGGGTTGGTCCTGCACTGCACCGGAGATGGCGAGTTGAACGTGAAACTGGGCCGTTTTGTGGCCGTGGCGACCCTAACTTAGTTTTATGTTTATTAAACCGCGCTTATTTACTTTTTTTAGTCATTTTATTTACGTTTTTCTATTTTTTTAAAAATCATGTCCAACACGGACGTGATTTGGGATGCGGCCGCGCGGTGGGCACACGCACGACCCGGACAAGACTGGACACGGGCGAACCCATCGGCGCCTCAAAGGGACAAAATCCGATCAAATCGGACGTCCGTTTAGGGTCGCGCGGTGGAGTTGGCCTAAGACAACAAGTTAACATTGAACCAATGCAAGCTCGAAGCATTCAGCTGAAAGAACACATGCGGTGTCCGCACGCAGCAGCAGTTATGGCCGACAACATCGTACGGGTGACAAGACTATTTAGCTGCCTGTGGCTCCTTGAGCGGTAAACACGTCGGCCCCAGGGTGGGGTGGCGAGAAGCAGTCGCCGATCGCACTGCGCTCGCGCACGTACAGGATGCCATTGCTTTTCCTGAAAGAACTTCTCTGTCGAGATCTCCTGCATTTCAGTTCCCAGACACATGATCTATCTTTCCTCCCGTTGCCCCGGGGATGTTCAGCGACGAGTACGTGCGTGTGTAAACTTTTAATTTCCACAGATGTGAAAGTACGGGACAGAGGGATCCATTTGTGTAGCTGCTTCAACTTCGAACACCAGCCTGACATTGCGACGGATGTACTCGCTTCGAGCATCAGTCCCAGCCAGAGAATTAGCATGCATGGCACGCCTCCTTTGCTGAAATTGCCCTCTTCACATGTTACCGTGCATGGCTCATGAACTAGCACAGTGACCAACCTAATCTAAGGTAATACTACAAACAAAACCATAAGTACTCCGTCCACAAATATAAGATGTTCTAACATTTTCTGAATCGGATGTATATTGACATATTTTAATGTATTTGTTCACTTGTTTTATTTCGTATGTAGTTCATATGTACTATATTCAGAATATCTTATATTCCAAACGCAGGAAGTATTTATCATGGCACATGCATGGTTATTGGAGAGATGCTCACGCACGTACTACATGTGAAAACTGACGGTTTTGTTGGGCGGCGCAAAAACGCCACCGTTTTGGCCCGTAGCTATATCAATGTCACGAGGGTACGTGGGCGTTGAAACTGAGAGAGCGATGCCGACGACGAAACAAAATTGCCAATTTGCACCGCACCGCTTCCCCCGGCAAAAGAACGGCACAGCACAGTGGCTTGCCGATTTTCTCCTTGTGAACTTGTGCAAAGAGACATCCCCATATTTATTCAGACATAATATCCATATATTCATTGTTTTTTTTTTGCAGGGAATATCTAGCAAAAACATTCTGGTTGCATGCTCATTGCATCGTAGTACTGTACTATACAACGTATGTACTCTTGCTATAGTTTTCTTTTTGGGAGATTTCGTTTTTTTCATCTATTTCCATTATCTATTATATCTAATCACCACGTAAAGCATCGTAGCTCGATTTGATCCTGCTACAGTAGACCAAACCAAGGCAATAATTGCAAACAATACGTAGTGCATGCATCATTAAGAAGGACTGATTGCTTATCCGGGCCAGGTTACTGCATGCTCCCAACCCAAATCACTGCCTCGCCGTAAACATCACATCACCCGTCGGCCATGTCGCGATCATCCGTTGCCAATTCCTGTGAGCGGTCCACGTCGGAAGTCGGCGCCAGCTGCGTGCCGTGCCGTGCCGTGCGTGCGCCTCCTGACCCACATCCGCCCCGGCAGCTTTGGTGGACATGTCATCTGCTTCGTCCTTATCTGGGGCCACCACTCCTGTAGCTCTTTTTAACGGTCAGATTTTTCTGAAGGGTCCCACCCTCTGTAGCTTTGGTTAGCAGCAGTCCTGCTGGGTGGGCCCTCGTGCTTTGCCACCCGCACCATCATGCAACCCCACACGTGTCCTCTTCTAGCTTTGCACGCTTTTTGAATCTAATCCTTTTTTGCAGGTTTTCTTTCAGCTTTTACACGCAACGGTTCCGTTGGATTTTGTTGTGTGCCGCGGCAGCGTATACCTAGAGCACCTCTCCTCATATTCGCCCCCAATCGACACAATACCTATATATATATATATAGCGATTTTTATTCAAATTAATACTTTAGCAGAGTCATCATATATTTGTATACCTTCAAATCGGCATAATTTATAAAACATGCTTCATATTATGCTTGTGAGTCTTCATATTTTAAGGCTGTGTGGTGTCGATATGGAGCGACCTTCATCCGTAATGGCTCATGTGGGATATGAGTTTCAGCCCATCCTCATACTCCCGCGCGCAACCCCATCAATGGCATGACTGTCCATACAGCTGCCGCCTATGCTCGTGTCGATGTCGTGGCCGCTTTTTCATCAGAAAGAGCGCCAATTAATGGCAGTAGCGTTTCACACCTATTTCCCCACCCGCACGCGGTAAATCCATGCTCGCTTCTCGCTGGAGCACGCCCATTCATGGGTATATAAAAAATCCATCGCCTTCTAAGACGACCGTCACCCCGCCTCCTTCCTTCGCTCTTCCCCGTCGCCGCCACAATCACTCTCATCAGCCATGTCGGTGCGGTCGCGGCATCCTCACGGACCTTTTCACTAGTGAGACCAGAGAGGACCGTGCGGAGATAAAATACTAGGAAAGAGTGTAGCACTACAACGGGTTCAACGAGGATAACGCGCGCCCGCACCCGCCTCCCAGCTGCCCTCGACAACTTGGACCGCATGACGACGTTCGCTTGCGCAGAAATGAAAGATGCACTCACGACAGCCTTAACTCGTGGTTGTATCACGGAAACATGAGGCACAATCGTTCATCGACCCTGTGGTCGTGGAAGTCGCGACAACCGAAGTCCCCCTCGCCTGCAAGGTCACTTCCAAGAGGAGTAAGAGCACATAGTTCAATTTGAAAAAGAACCACAATTTTAAGATCCAATTTAGTTGTAATCCTTCTTAAAATTCATTTTGTAAATCAAGATTGAAGCACTATTTTGAAAACTTACATTATTGAGGTAGGGACAAAAAAATGTCCTCTAGCCATTGGTAAACGGGTTTCACATGGAAAAAACAAATCCAAAGCATGTTTTTATGGCGATTTTATGTTTGTGCTTTGCCTTGGCGGTCTTCATATCCTTATAAAGCATGCTCTATATACATAATAAAGCCTGCCCATATAACAACTTTATTAAAGTTGATCTTAACATTCCCTACTCGAACAAAGGCCATGCTGCAACGTGATGACCCTTTCTGGATTCCTTTGTTCCAGTAAATAAATCTAATAAACCTACAACGCATTCTTTGATCTTGGTAGCTCTATTTTTTCGGCGAATCAACTATCATCTTTTTCTACAAGTAGCAGGAAAAGAAAAGTATGCCCTAAAAAGTAGTCCTGTTTGGAAAAATATTAGTTTCAAATCAATTAGCATCTTTTTTGGAAAAGAAAACCCTTTTTAATTTAATCACCGTCCCTTTCGTTTTGAAGTAAAGGGAAAAGTTGAATCGTGCATGCATCACAATTGTTGTATTATAGCCATAACTTATTCATATATAGGGAACAGGATTAGCTTAGCTATGCGAAAGCGCCCTTCTAATACCGAGCTCAAATGATCCTCTATGAAGAGTAAAATAAAATAAAATAATTACAATTTTTTATTTGAATGAGGAAAGAGAAGGGACGACAGACTCCTTAGATGTCCTATGCACCTGGATGAAGAAAGTAATAGGATCAAGACTGTTTTTATTTTTATTTTTATTTTTTAGATGAGCCTTATAACCCGAAAAGAAGAGAGTGCTTGTCATTCTAGTCGACCCATTGATGGTGTCCATCCGCTCAGAGGTTCGTTCCATTTCTTATATTGCACGCACTAGGAACGGTCCAAGGGTCCAGCATCGCGTAGCTGATCCGGCGAAGGCCACTCATGGCTGCTTTTCGTCTCCAATCCATTCTGTCAAGCACAACTGCTGCACTTTCAGCCAGTCGATCTGTGATCCTTTTTCTCGTACGTACATGCAATAAGTAATTTAGTACGTCCACTAGTGAAAAAAGGGGTTTTGGTCCAGCCAGAAAAAAGCATTAATTCCGGTTGCATTACGAACCGGGACTAATGTGTCCCGGTTCAAGCGGCGAGGGCACCATACATGCATTACTCCCGGTTTAAATGAGACCTTTTGTCCCGGTTCGTGGCACGAACCGGTACTAAAGGGTGCGATGCCCATTAGTACCGGTTCGTGGCACGAACCGGTACTAAAGGTGAGACTTTTAGTATCGGTTCGTGCCACGAACCGGTACTAATGGTGCAATTTTCAAATCCTACCCCCCCCCCGTGCATCGCCTTTTCAGTTTTGTAAAAAGCAAAAGAAAATGATAGAAACTTCAAAATTTAAAATCCTTCGAAAGGTAGTTATGTTACTACATCTACTAGTTAGGAAAATTTAAAAACTTAAATTTGGACATGTTTTGCAAAAAATGTAGGGGAAATGTAAAACGGCTATAACTTTTGCATACGATGTCGGAAAAAAACGTATAATATATCAAAATGTTCGGAACGAAAATCCGCATCCGATGGAGACCGCCTACAGCCTGTTTGCAAATTTTTAGAATCCTCAAATTCTAAAAGAAAAAAAGTTATGCTCAAATTTCAAAAAAATTTAAATCTTTGTTAAATCTGGTCAAACTACTTATTCAAGAAGTATTAGTGCTACTAAATAATTATTCAAAAATATTAGTGTTACTAAATAATTATTTCAATTTTTTTTTAATTTTGGTCAACTATGGTCAAACTACTTATTCAAGAAATATTAGTGTTACTAAATAATTATTGATTTTTAGAACAATAGTTTCAAACTCAAACAGTGAAATGTGTGACTTCATGCTCAAGCTAAATTCCTGAAGGTTAATAGGATTGTCATCTTACTATTGTCAGGAAAACAACAAGTGCAGACTTGAAAACGAGGGAGAATAGAACCTGGAAGTTAAGCGTGCTCAGGCTGGAGTAGTGAGAGGATGGGTGACCATTCGGAAAGTTAGATGATTTGGAATGATGAGGGGTGGTTAGAGATTAAAGGTTAAATTGAGCAGTGATGAGGGGTGATTAGAGATTAGAGGTTAAAATAATTTAGAAATTTGAAATTCAAAAAAAAAATTCAATCGCTTCTATATGCCGATCGACCGCGTTCGTGTCGGTCTGCCCTGCCGCCTCAGGCGGCAACGTGCCATGGGAAAGCCTCATGTGATGATTAATTCAGAAATTTGAAATTCAAAAAAAAAATTCAAAAAAGTCTCAAAGAAAATCATAAAATATCCTTTAGTATCGGTTGGTGTTACCAACCGGGACTAAAGATGGACCTCCAGGCAACGGCCACGTGAACGGCCTTTAGTCCCGGTTCCAGTTAAAACCGGAACTAAAGGGTCGGTACTAAAATCTTTTTTTACTATTTTTTACTAGTGGTTGCTCATCCGTCGCTTCTATATGCCGATCGATCGCGTTCGTGTCGGTCTGCCCTGCCGCCTCAGGCGGCAACGTGCCGTGGGAAAGCCTCATGTGATGATTAACCAGCCTGGTTTTGATGTGCACACTGTCTCATGGTCTTGTCTTGATCGACCAAGCAGCAGCTGATTGAACAAATTATCGCAATTCCCCCGATCATGTGGAGCCCGATTCCTCTCTATACGTGCTACGTGCATGCACATGCACGGCTCACGGCTTGCCATGCACATGCATATGCATTTTATCACAGCTAGCGTTTGTTTTCTCCCATGCACCTTCGTCTTACTTGTCTGTGTTATTATGAGCTGCTCCACCTGGTTGACGGGCGACACATGGCATGCAACTTCACCCTCCATTATTGTACGTTCAGCCAGCTCCACATGCATGATCATGGCATAGCTGGATAGAGATGTGTAACGATCAGAGGGGGCACTGTCACAGTGGCGAATGCGATGCTTTGTACTCTGAAATCTGTGAAGATTAGGTTGCGGTAGTCAGAGGGAACTGATGATCGGTCGGTAGCAATTAGCAAAGCCAATGCCATTATGGTTTACGGACGCATGAAATTGCAGGGCAGGGAGATGGAAGCTTGCACCGGCCAAAAATAAATAAATTGGCTGTACTACAATCGATCGAATTGATTGAAGAAATGATGCGATGTGATCGACAGTGACTGGATCCCCAGCCAGCGCTGCTGGTTACGTAAGGAATCGCCTGGGGTTATATGTAGTTAATCTGATCTCATCAGATGGATCAAGCTATGACGGGATTCCCTTAAAAGAAAGTTATCACTGAATTAACTATAGGAAAATCGACTTCATGCTGTGCGTGATGCAACGGTCGTGTCGACGGAGATGGATGGATCGATGAGCCCTTGGTCCGGTCTGGTCCGGCCGACATGCACTCTCCGTCACACCCCAATTTCAACTACGTGCTCATCCAACTGACCATTCCTTTGACATATTCGTGCCCCATATATCCCCATTATAGCTTGCTAGCAGCAAAGCTAAAGCTAAAGCTGCCCCCAAAAAAGGAAAAACGAAGAAGAAGAAAGGATCTAAAGCTAAAGCTAGCCAGTGGATCTCCCACACGCACGCCACGTGGTCTCACACTTTTTCTATTTCTATTTTATATGTAAAGCAACTATTGTATGGTCTTACATTTTTTTATTGTCTT
Source organism: Triticum aestivum (assembly GCF_018294505.1). Taxonomy (NCBI): domain Eukaryota; kingdom Viridiplantae; phylum Streptophyta; class Magnoliopsida; order Poales; family Poaceae; genus Triticum; species Triticum aestivum. Next base: position 678,545,838 of record NC_057806.1, on the reverse strand, counting down.
TTTATTAGGAAAGGAAACGTACGTGGTTCCACTTTTATCAAACAAAAATCGACCGACCGACGTAGAGGCCACCAAAGCGTGCAAGCAAGCAAGCAATCTGGCTTCATCTTTGTGCGGCGCTTTAATCTTTGGCGCCATTGGCGGCCGTACTGGCAGTGGCACGATCAATCAGGCCGATGGTACGTGCAAAGCGGTGCGCTGTCGTCCATGCCACGATCATATAGTATAGCATCTCTAAAAAAATGCATGACCCAGTGGCTGTCAACCGAGTGCAGTAATTAACAGTTTTTTTTTTGTATAAACCAAGGCCAGCAGACATTCCCCGGCAACGGCAGCAGCATGGACTCCGGCCGGGGTCGCGGCGCGCACGCATATGCCGCTGACGAGGACGACGACGATATACTCCTGGAGTAGGGCGGGCGCTGGCACAAGGCGGCTTTATAATATCCGCGGGCCCTCGTGCCGATGCGATGGCATGCCATGCTCTGTCCCACGCCGCCTTTTTATACTTTACCACCTGGTGCCGGTGCGCCTCCGCCGCCAGCATGAGCTCATGCATGCACGTGCCACGTACGTACATGTGTGCACAGCCTGTTTGGTCTGTTTGGTCTGTTTCATGGAGGAGGAAAGGAGACCGGGCGAGTGTCCAGCCCACCTGGAGAGCATCTTCTCAATGTAAAATTCGGGTGCGGCTTTGTGTTCGCTTGTTTGTAGGAGACGATCGGTTCAACGTTTTCCATCACTCTTCGTTTGTTTGACGTTTCAGCTGCATGACACCGAGCTAGCAGAGCCATATGTCGGCTCGTCGCGGCTGTCGCCCATCACGACAAAGCGGCCGACAGTCGGGTGGGCAGTGCACAAATTAACTTCTCCGGACGACCGGACGGGTACGAACTCCACTCCATCGGTCACCGACACAGCTTCAACTAAATCACAAGATTCATTCCACTCAACAAAGAAATCACGAGATTCAACCTAGCAAAATTGCAAACGACATTCACGCACGGGGGATTTCAAAACAATTTTGTAGGATTTGTGAAGTAGTAAGGGCCCGTAAATTTTCTCCCACATCTGTCCACGGACAAGACCAAACACGGGAGGTCGCCATCCAACACTGCTTGCATATATTTTAAACACTTTTTCAATAAACCATACGAAACTCGTGCAAACATAACGGATCTCATATATACCAGACAAAATTCATTACATTCTGGACATATTTAACTAAAATAGCTAAAACTATGTGCATGTCTGGCCGCGCAAAGCTCCACTCCCACAACACGGATATGCTACACTAGTCTACAGCCGGCCGCGACGGATCCCATTGTCTTCCCCGTGCCCGGCAGCCCACTCGTCGAACTGTTATGACCCCCGAAGGTATATTCTTTCCTCATATCTTCCCTATGTTCGGCCGCGCCGCTCATCGAAATGGCAAAGGGGATGCTTCAGCCGGAGGGGATTGGGGGCTCCAAACCCATGAAGCCCAAGCGGGGGTCGACGATGGTCTGCGTTGAACCGGGCAAGACACCGTCTGTGTACGGTGGCGTCGCCTCGGCGGTGGCCTTCATGGGACCCAAGCGGCGGCGGCCTCCCGTGTGTCTACTTCTCCTTGATGATGGCGTCAAGCACGGACGTGCTAGACGCCGCGTTGCCAACCTCCACCGGAGGGTGGGGGCACGGACACGTTGAAGGCTGATGGCGTGAGCAACAGCAACAAGGGAGGAGCAGTGCGACATGGCGTCGTTCACAGCAGGCACGACACATGTGCCGCCGTGGTCCAACGTGTATCGGCCAGGAGCAACACGCCACTCCTCGGCGAGCTGGTTTGGAGCGGCGATTTGCCGAACGACGCGTCAACTTGAAGCTTCTGCCTCCGCGAGCTGGCCTGCAGTTGCCTGGACCATCGACGGGGGCTAAGCAGAGAGTTGTATGGCTCGTACCCAGCGTGCTCGACGGGACACCCAGCCAGGCTGTATACCGGAGAATTCGGCTTCCTGCTCGCCGGATGCCATAGAGCTTGTGGAGAAAATGGCGTGCAAGGAGGAGATGGGAGCTGAGTGTGGTGCGATTTTGCCCGGTGTCAGGCATTGCTTAAAAGGCGGCGGCGGGGGCGGGGGGGGGGGGGCACGAACCAATCGGCGTTGTGTTTAATGACAGGCGGCTCACGAACAAACGTGTGGATGAAGTAGGTTTCTCGGCAACGTGCGAGTTTTAATGGAGGAAGGCGGACAGTCTGCGACCGTTTGAATGCAGCGAGGCGGCGTGTTCAGTCGGACGAGCAGCGAGCCAAAAAAAACCTTCATTTGGGCAAAAAAAAACGTTTTCCTCTGACACGCTACAGACCTTAAAATTGGTATTCGGACCTCATTTCAGAAAGCTAAAAACAACACAAAAATGTCACGATGTACATGGTAAAAAATGTAGTCATGTTCAAATAAATCGCATATTGTACACCCCCCAAAATAATTCGTAGGAAATAAAAATTGACATGCTAATTTTTTTTGATAAACTACCACAACTCCAGGTATTTCATATGTAACACAACGTTTAAAACACAAGAAAAAATACATGTATATCAAAAACTGCTAGTTGCCATGTGAAAACAAATACAATAGGTTGATATGCCAAGGGGTCATTGTTTACTAAAACGAAGTTGGGGGCATGTTTGCCGTACTTGCAAAAACAAATGAAATTTGCCATACCCTGTGGATACAAACAGAAAGCGGGTGAGGGTATGATTGTACAAAAGTTAGACATAACCAAAAGAATTGACATGACTGATACACACACAAAAAGTAGCCATGATGTTTATAGCTAAACTGCCTGCATGAAATTTAATATTTTGTTGTGCATGACAAACTAAATTTGCCATGGTTCCGGCATTGCAATTTTTTAGGACACACGCAAATTATAATTTTCCCATGTGAAAAATGAACTAAAAATATGTATATTTGCGAGGCCTTAGAACAAGAAGAATACAAAAGGAAACTATGCTGCGAATCACACATACAAACAACGTCAATCAAACAAAGTCATTCTTACATCTAGCGAATCGTTTTTCTCTTGTCCCTGGCGACTGGAACCCTAGCCGCCGCCAGGAGAGTCCATCTTTCAGCGTCGTCCTATGACGGCTCCCCTCCGTCGGCGACCTCGGTCGGTGGTGGTGAGGAGGGTCGTCGGATCCATGCGTGTGGATCATTTTAACTCCCTTGTAGTCTAGGTTTTTAGGTTGTTCATCGTCTTGGCTTTGGCGACGACGATGATGGCGCTGAAAGATTCTTCGGATCCTTCACTGACGAGGTCATCGATCCTATAGTTCGGGATGGATTTGGAAACCAGTCTGTTCAAGTAAGGATGGTGTGACGGCGGCATCCTCGTGGTGGACCTGTGTCCTCGGGCTCCGCCATTGCGACGATGTTTGCTCCAGCATCGGCGCGGAGCTTGGGAGGTAGTGCAGGAGCGGATGCAGATTGTGGTCTGCATCGACGACATCTGAAAGACGGGACATGTGCTGGGTTCGTGGTTCATGGATGGCAGGTATGGTTTCCTCCTTCGGCGTCTTAGTCGTGGTGGGGTGCTAGATCTAGAGTTCGATGGCGTGTTCGGGGTGTTGCCCCGGTCTGATTCGTTCAACGACAATGGCTTCACTTTGGTGAGCCACCTTGAAGGTCCGCAAAGCTGCATATCAGCTATGGAGCTGCGTCGAGCTCGGGTGAGGAGGTGATTCATCATTCTTTTCTTCGGTGGCTACTGTGGTGGTGCCAGAGGCAAGTGACAGGCGTTGGTGTCAAGCTCAAAGATGTTCTGCTATCTTTTTAGTTTTGTCATGTCGGTCCTTATGTGACTTGTACTTTGTTCTTTATGGTTGATACGTCTCCAAAGTATCTATATTTTATGAAGTATTCATGCCATGTTTACAACAATTTTATATGATTTTGGTATGATTTGATTAGAACTAATTCGGACTGACGATGTTTTCAGCGGAACTACCGTGGTGACGTTTTTTGTGCAGAAATAAAAGTTCTCGGAATGGGCTAAAATTTACTGATTTTTTATGGACCAAAAGAGACCCCCAAAGCACAAGAGTTGGGCAAGAAGAGTCCTGAGGAAACGACAAGGGTGGAGGGCACGCCCACCCCCCTAGGACGCGCCCCTTGTCTTGTCGCTGCCTCATTGAAAGGATCGATATGCTTGACTAGAGGGGGGGGGAGGTGAATAGGCAACTAACAATTTTTAACTTGTCTTTACCAAATTCAAATTTGCATCAAAGTAGGTTGTCTAGATGTGCAACTAGGTGAGCAACCTATATGATGCAACAACAACAAACATACAAGCAAGCAAGAGAAGTAACACTAATAAGCTTGCACAAGTAAAGGTAAGAGATAACCAAGAGTGGAGCCGATGAAGACGAGGATGTGTTACCGTAGTTCCTTCCTTTGAGGGGAAGTACGTCTCCGTTAGAGCGGTGTGGAGGCACAATGCTCTCCAAGAAGCCACTAGGGACACCGTATTCTCCTCACGCCCTCACACAATGCGAGATGCCGTGATTCCACTATTGGTGCCCTTGGAGGCGGCAACCGGACCTTTATAAACAAGGTTGGGCAATCTCCACAACTTAATCGGAGGCTCCCAACAACACCACGAAGCTTCACCACAATGGACTATGGCTCCGTGGTGACCTCAACCGTCTAGGGTGCTCAAACACCCAAGAGTAACAAGATCCGCTAGGGATAGGTGCGGAATCAAATATCTCTTGATGGAAGTGTAGATCGGGGCCTTCTCAACCATTCCCAAGCAAATCAACAAGTTTGATTGGCTAGAGAGATAGATCGGGCGAAAATGGAGTTTGGAGCATTAATGGAGCTTGAGGGGGAAGAGGTAGGTCAACGAAGACGAAGGGGACCCCTTTTTATAGTGGGGGTAACAATCCAACCGTCACCCCACTAAACAGCCCCGCAGAGGGCGGTACTACCGCAGAGGGCAGCGGTACTACCGCTGGACCAATGGTACTGCCGCTCCCCCCTACGGTACTACCGCCCAGCAAAGAGGGCTAGAAGACAGAGGAGGGACTGGCCCAGCGCGGTACTGCCAGACAGGCCTAGAGCAGTACTGCCGTGGTGGCAAAGCGGTACTACCGCTCTCGAGTGGTACTACTGCACCTACAACTGCTACAGGTGCCGCTCAACCCGACACGAGAAATGCCCCCCTCGAGTCGAGGCGATGGTGGCCCGGTACCGCAGCGGTACTGCTGCTGAGGACACACAAGCGGTACTACCGCTGGGCACCGCGGTACTACGGCTGGTGCTAAAGACAGCTCAATTTGCAAGGAAAGGGACCTCCGACGATGCGGGAAGGCCCAGAGGGTGAGAAACGAAGGTGTACGTGATGATTCCACCCTAGCCAAACCAAAGCAGACCCCCTCTTGATAGTACGGTGACTCCTAAGAAACTAGTCCACCAACAAGAAATGAAAGAGCTACACCATCTTGAAAAACACTCCGAGGGGAGAGAAATCATCTCGAGCCAAAGGATGAATCTCTGAAACGCTCAACGCACAAGGTTAGTCCGCAAATATGTTGTCATCAATCACCAAAATTACATCGAGAGAGATATGCCTTAACAATCTCCCCTTTTTGGTGGATTGATGACAACCAGGGATTTGCACAGGGAAAGGACATAAAAGTAAAGATACTTAGAACTACAAAATATAGACGGGCTCCCCCTGAATGTGTGCACCTTGTTAGTAGTGCCTATGGAATGCAAGACACACACATTCATATCAACACTCCCTTTATATTTTATAGTCCAAAAAATTCTAAGCACGGGATACATGAGAGCAGGGTATAAAACAGGATAAGCATGCAACTCATAGGATACTACAGTACTGAATAGACATAGATAATAAGGTAAAGATAGGGTAGCATATGTCTCACACCATATGTCTAGAACTTAGGTCTCACTGGCACCAAACCAAACCACACAAAGACAACGAGAAAATACAAGACACCACAAACCACAAAGACACACTCGCAACACGGCAACAACACAAATCCCTAAACTCTCTCCCCCTTTGGCATCGAGACACCAAAAAAGCAAAGAGCGTTGCTACGGCTCCAGGTGATGGCAAGCTGAGGATCTCGAACATCACATCTCAGTGTGATCATCTGCACCTCCGTCGTCGGTCGGAAACTCGTCGGCGTCTGAATCGGTCCAAGGGCAATGCTGGTGAATCCATTCCTCCTCTTCAGTGATTTGGCCCTCAGAACCGCTGGCAACGGTCGCACCCAGCTCACGCATGAGCTCCTTGTGACGCGCCCCTGGCCTGCTTCTCAGCCACATGAGTCATGTACTGACCATGAGACTCCATGCAGAAAAGTTTCTTCATCTTGCGTTTAAGCTTCTTTGCCCAAGAGGGTTCTGCACTAGAAGGCCCAAAGTCCTCCTCGTGATCATCGGCCGCAGCCCCACCCTCGGTCTCCATGTCAGCAGCAGTAGATGGACCCCCGGGTTTAGGCGTTGGGGTGCCCCAATTGTCCTTCTTCCTCAGACGCTTGATCTCATGAGAAACCAATTCTCTAGTTTCCAACATCACTTTGGGATAGACACCTGCCCAGGCCTTCTCAATGAGCCTCATGATGAATGGACCATATATCGGGCACTTGCGCTCAGAAACGACAGAGAGAAGTTCAGACCACATAACATGAGAAATGTCTAGGCTCTCTCCAGTGTTTGCTTCCTTCTCAGGCTGGCAGAAAAGAAGCATGTCCACGAGATAGGAGTGGACCATATCCATATTCCCGATGCGAGGGAAGAGAGTCTCACGGAAGACACGATGAAGGATGTCCAGATAGGCAGACAGCTCATAGGTTTCCTTCTTAGTCACTGGGTGAACCTTCATAGTACAGTAGGGCCAAAGGGCTTGCTTGTGAGTGGATGTAGCATTGCGGTAAGGGCGGAAGCCGACTGGAGTCTCAAGCCCGTGATCTTCCACCTCAAGTAACTCCATGAAGGCCTGCCACTTGACAGAAAGCAACTTTCCATTGGTCATCCAAGTCAAAGTCCTGTCGGCATCAGTTCCAAGATGAACGGTAGCAAAGAATTGAGCCACCAAATCTGCATCAAAATCCTTGTTGAACTGCATGCTCCTGAGAATGTTCAGCTGAGAACACATCTGAAGGGCTTCGCCAAAGTACTCAGGGTCCTTCTCCATAACATTCGTGTCGATGGAGCGTACATCAACATAGAGATTCTTCTTGGCCTTGATCACATCAAAATAGATGGAAAACTGAAAGCGGTTCCAGAACGGGCGGTTGACCAAAGAGGGATCTTGGTCTTCCTCATAGGGGTTGCAGCGACGCTTTGCCCAAAACTCCTTGGCAGTCATCTCAGTCACAGTCTTTTCCTTTGGCTTGTTGGCGGATCTATTCTACTGCTGAGGTGGTGGTGGAGCACTTGAGGTTGCGCCTGCTGGCGGCGGTTGAGTACTAGAGGAACCACCTGCTGACTCAGAAGTGCGGTAGCGCTTTGATGTTGCACGGCCGGGGTTGACACGGCGGACCTGCTGCTCAGGATGATCATCACTTGGAACCAAACACATGACCAGAAGAAACACACGAAAGAAAAGAGCATAAGCCACCAAACAAAACAATAAGGATCAAAGCGTGGTAGGAAAAAGAAGGAACTGGGCATACAGCGGTAGTACTGCGACCAACCAGCGGCAGTACCGCCCCAGCGGTAGTACCGCTTGAGCGGTAGTACCGCTTGAGGAGAGCGGTAGTACCGCGCCAGATGGGGAACAGCGGTTCTCCACAACCGTGGTCAGATCCGACACTACCGGAGATGCCAAATTCAAAAAGAAACCTACCAAACTCCAATCCACAGAGCCTAGAAGCCATCTCCATCCTACTCAAGCCTTGCCTTAGCCAAAAGATGAGAAGAACAATGCCTATTGCCCCTAAAAACTAGATGCAAGATTTAGGAAAAGAGAGAACGAGAAGGGGGCAATACCAGCATCCATGGCAAGAGGACAAGGTGGGGATCGATTCCACCGGAGGAAATGGAGAGGGACGGCACGGAAACGGTGGCCGGCCAGGCCCCTCCTGCGGCGAGAGGTTGCAGGAGCAACGAAGAAGACGAGTGGGGGCGAATGGGTATGGGGGAGAAGCAACTCCCCCTGCCCCGACATAACCCCCCTTCCAGTCGCCCGCCCCACAACGGTAGTACCGCTGGGTTGGCGGTAGTACCGCTTGACGCTTGTCAGCGGTAGTACCGCTCATGCAGTGGTAGTACCGCTCTGCCGCAAAAAGGTCCGACCAAACCGGGCAGAACACACGAGCAGAAACCGAGACAAAACGAGAACACACACACACACACACACAAAACCAACAAGAAGAAAGAAGACACACACCTCTCCAAGAGAGGACGGTGGCCGAGGCCACCTATGTTTGAGTTTAGAGGTATGGCGCCGCGAAGATTTTAACCTTGGGCCCATGACCAACACTCATCTTTGAAGCACAAGTACCATAAAGAAATGGCTAATGTGAAAGAGTTTGGTTAGTTTATGCATTATGGGGGGAGGGAAAGTTCATTGGGAGAACAACACTCCCCCTATGTTCATGCCTACACCTAAACTAGACAGCAAGTTGAGTGAGGTGGGGGTGCAAGGGTTCAAGTCACATTGCTCGAATCAATGATATTTAGCTCATGCCTTAACTCGCGAAATCTTGCTTCATCCAAAGGCTTCATGAAGATATCTGCAAGGTTATCATGAGTGTTGACATAGTTAGGCTCGATCTCCCCTTGCCTAATGTGATCCCGGATGAAGTGATACCTAATCTCAATATGCTTTGTCTTGAAGTGTTGCACTGGGTTGAGGAAGATCTTGATGGCACTTTCATTGTCACACCAAAGAGGCACTTTGTCACAAGTGACACCGTAATCCTTTAAAGTTTGCCTTATCCATAAAAGTTGTGCACAACAACTACCGGCAGCCACATACTCCGCTTCCGTGGACGAGAGAGGCACACAACTTTGCTTCTTGGAAGACCAACTTACCAAAGAGCAACCAAGAAATTGGCACCCTCCGGAAGTGGACTTCCTATCCACTTTGTCTCCCGCTCAATCCGAGTCCGAATAACCTACAAGCTTGAAATTTTCTCCTCTTGGGTACCATAAGCCAAAGTTTGGGGTATGAGCCAAATATCGAAAGATTCGTTTGACCACCACATAGTGACTTTCCTTAGGTGCGGCTTGAAACCGTGCACAAATTCCCACACTCAACATGATATCCGGTCTAGATGCACAAAGGTAAAGCAAGGAGCCAATCATGGAGCGATATACCTTTTGATCCACCGCTTTACCATTGGGATCAATGTCAAGCTGGCACTTGGTGGGCATGGGAGTGGACGCCGGCTTGACATCACTTAGCATGAATCTCTTAAGCATGTCTTGAGTGTATTTGGCTTGGTTGATGAAAGTTCCTTCTCTCCTTTGCTTCACTTCTAACCCGAGAAAGAACTTCAACTCTCCCATGGAAGACATCTCGAACTTTGAGGTCATGAGAGCGGCAAATTCCTCATTGAAAGCTTTGTTAGGGGAACCAAAGATAATATCATCAACATATAATTGGCACACAAACAACTTGATAACCCACAACACTACAAAAAAATACACTTCCGTGATGATACGTGTTTGTCACAGTAGGTTGCTTTTTTGTCATGCATGTACATCCATGACAAATTTATGACAGAATCAAGATAGTCATACCTGTGCTGTCGTAGAAGTGTTCCATGACATTACCAAAATTATCATCACGTAGAAGTGTTCCATGACATTACCAAAATTATCATCACGGAAGTGTCCACTTCCATGACGATAAATCGCGCGTCACAGAAGTGCTTTCGTCAAGGGTGACCGACACATGGCATCCACCGTAACGGAATGCCGTTAAGCTATCGGGTCGGGTTTTGGATCCGATAACCCATTAACAGCCCCGACCAATGGGAAATTTCCACGTGTAAAATTCTTATTGGCCGGACGAAACACGTGTCAGCTCGTCAGTGGGTCAGATAGGCGCCTATGATATGTCGACACATGGCACGGCCCAACAGTGGCCCATTCCGGTGAAAAAGGCCGGCCCAGTAAAAATTAGCAGACCGGCCCATATAAGGCCTACTTGTGTCAGGTCCATTTAAGCCCACGGCCCATACGAGATGTGCCAATTCGGCCCGTTAAAGATTTGACACCATTGCACCCCATCGTCAGTTCGAGCCCGTTAACATCCCGCTATATACTTGGGCTCAATATCGGCCCGATGAGATTTCGGCTTGTTAACGGCCCATTTAATGGATGGGCCAATTTTCAGGATGTACATCTTTCGGCCTTTTAGCGACCCATTTAAATGTTGGGCTAATTTCCGGCCCGGTATGTCTTTCAGCCTGTTGACGGCCCATAAATCTGATGGGCCATTTGTAGTCGGACCTGAGTTTCGGCCTTTTAGTGGCCCATTTAAGTGTTGGGCCAATTTATGGCCCGGTGTCACTTTCAGCTTGTTGACGGCCCATAAATCAGTTGGGCCAATTGTAGTCGGACCTGAGTTTTGGCCTTTTAGCAACCCATTTAAGTGTTGGGCCAATTCCCGGCCCTGTGTGCCTTTCGGCCTATTAACGGACCATAAATGAGTTGGGCCATTTGTAGTTGGACCTTAGTTTTGCCCTCTTAACGGCCCATGCCCTTCATGGTCCAATACCAGCCCGGTTTCTCTTTCGGCCTGCTAAAGGCCCACAATACAGTTGGGCCGTTTACAATACGACCTGACTTTCGGCCTCTTAGCGGCCCATGCTCTTCATGGTCCAATACAAGCCCACTGTCTCTTTCGGCCTGCTAAAGGCCTACAGTATAGTTGGGCCATATGTAGCCCAAACTTAGCAACGGCCTGTTAACGGCCCATGAAATAAATTGGGGCCACATGTTGCCCGCTTCGATGTCGGCCTGTTAACGACCCGGGAGGTAAGAGGGCCGACCATTAACTTTCGGCCTAGTAACGGCCCATTAACTCAATGGGCCCACTAAAGTTCGTTCATGTCTTTAGGCCAAATTAGATAATTTGAGCCCATTACGACGAGCAAAGGTACGGCATACAGGAATAACGTTGCACATCCAGAATATATTACATGAAATTACATCCACTCGACAATCAAAGATTGATGCCAGTGCAAATAAATGAGCAGAACCTAACCATCTACAATGTCACAATCTATAACCTCAGCACAGATGACGCCCATAAGCATGTGGGAAAGTTCTTGCTGCTTTGCCACACTGTCTCTGAAAACATTGATCAGTTGTTGTGTCGCACGACTCTGCACCTTTGATTTATCCACCATTTCCATCATTGCTTCAGCCATTAATTGGTTCACAAACATACATTTATTCCGTTGCATTCGAGATAGAGGATACTGAACAGATTCAGATGGTGATTTTGGCAGGCTTGTATTATTGATAGTGGAGAGTGTCTTGAGCACTGCATCATAACGTAAATTAGGACGGGAACCAAACAGATTAATCATGAGTTATTGCCATATTACCTGGCCTAGATTTATTGGAAAGAAACAATGGGGTTGCCTTGCTGTTTTCAGAGTTTGTCTTCTTATCTTCAGCAGCCTGCACAAAATAAACACACTAGCATTGCTATCATTGGCCAAGTCAGATAATAGGAAAGCAACATTGACACAACGAACGTTTGGGCAACTAGCCTACACCAAATTAACACAATATGGGACAACTATCATCAGCCAGGTAAGGTAATACGAAAGCAACATTGACACAATGAATGAATGGGCAACTAGAGAAGCACTACAATTCAGTAATGTGTGTGATATGAGATAGCACATTCATGCAGCTCAGTACGCAAAACTACCAGGCATTTTTCATTACAAACATTTTGCTACAACTAATTTTAGATCAGATAAAGGTTAGATTCACGTCGATTAACAAAATACATGCTGATGTAAAAATATAGTGATATACAGTAGGTACTTACATCAGCACTGGAGCATAGAGAATTCCTGCAAGATATTTTCCTCGAATACGATCCCAATGGAGGAAGTCTTGTATCGTTTAACCTTATTTTCTAAAAGAGAGACTTTAAGAAACATGTAGAAAATATGATCAGAATGCTATAAAATTTCATGATGCGAGGATACGCACACGCTTCTAAGAATGGAGTTGACATTCTTTTGCTGGACTGGAGCGGACTAGTTCTTTGGCCACTGGAATCTGCTTATTATCAGTGGGAGTTGGGTTTCTCTGTGCTGGAGTAGTATCTATGAAAAATGGAGTTGGTTTATTATCTCCTGGCGTTTGGATCTTTTGCAAAGACCTGGTTTGTAACCCTTCAGATTCTAACATAGCCGTCTTCCCCTTGCATGCCTTATATAGAAGAATGGTGATTCAGTTATAAAACATGCTACAGCAGAGATGGAATAGGTACTGAAGAATAGAAAGGCATGGCATATTGACATGTATTCACTCCATCCGGAAATAAATGGATGGGTCTAGGCGTATTTTAGTTCTAGATACATCCAGTTTTATCCATTTTTGCGACATTTAATCCGGACGGAGGGAGTATGATGTAAGAGCTAGGGATACAACAGGACAACACAGTAAAAAAACACTGAAAAACCCACTGCAGAACCAAAGTATTCAAACCCACTGATATGAGATAGTACACTCATGCAGCTCAGGATGCAAAACTACCAGGCAGTTTTCCTTGCAAAAATCAACATTGTGGCCTTTAATCATACATTTTGCTACAACTAAATTTAGATCAGATAAAGCTTGGATTCACGCCGATTAACAAAATACATGCTGATGTAAAAATATAGTGATATACAACAGGTACTTACATCTACATTGGAGCACAGAGAATTCCTGCAAGAATCTTTCCTCATAAACGATACCATTGCAGAAAATCTTCTATCTATTAAGCTTATTTTCTAAAAGAGAGATGGGTAAGAAACATGTAGAAAATATGATCAGCATGCTATAAAATTTCATGATGCAAGGATATGCACACGCTTCTTAGAATTGACTTGACATATTTTTGCTGGACTGGAGCGGACTTTCTTTGGCCACTGGAATCTGCTTATTATCAGTAGGAGTTGGGTTTCTGTGTGCTGGAGCAGTATCTATAAAAACTGGAGTTGGTTTATTATCTCCTGGCATTTGGATCTTTTGCAAAGGCCTTGTTTGTAACCCTTCAGATTCTAACATAGTCGTCTTCCCCTTGCATGCCTTGTATAGAAGAATGGTGCTTTAATTATAAAACATGCAACATCAGAGAGATGGAATAGGTACTGAAGAATAGAAAGGCATGACATATTGACATGTATTCCCTCCATCCAGAAAAAAATGGATGGGTCTAGGTGTATTTCAGTTCTAGATACATCCTTTTTTATCCATTTCGGCAACATGTAATCCGGACGGAGGGAGTATGGTGTAAGAGCTAGGGATACGACAGGACACCACAGCAAAAAAAACACTAGTTGAATGTAAAACTGTATGCTAGAGGAATGTAAAACAGGAAGGCATGACATATTTACATGCATGATCAGCATGCTAAGCACATGGCATTGCAACAGAGTAGATACAGGACATTATATGCATGTTATACCCATATCACAGGCCAAGTTAGAGCAAGGACCTTATGGGGTGAAGAGGATTCATCATCTTTCTGCAAGTCTTCTGAAGAACTGCCTTTACATGTTCCATCATATCGGGTATCATTGACATCAAGTTTATTGGCCTTTACATTGCTCCGTGAGGTTCTTGTGGATATATCAGTGTGTGCAATTATATCTGACATGCATGGAAGACAACTAGTAGTTAGATTTATGTAATGAGTGCCTGTAGGAGACGACATAAATAGTAGGACTGGGGTTAACTAGCAGCAACAGGTCTCATAAACTAAAGGGAGAACACAGATGAAAGCTACAAAATATGTATCATTTATACTCAAGATTAACTAGATGGCACACAAAAGTATTAAAGAACAACATAGAAAATACTAGAAGTGGTATAATACTATAATCACCAGCCTGTGGGATAGCATTGGCTGATGGATGATAACTATGGAACAGTGTTACCTAAAGAACAAGTATCTTAGCTGAACTATGGAACAGCGTTAACTCCTGAACAAGACCCGTAAGAGATCAGCATGAATATACAGTGAAATGTGATGATCTATTTTCCATGCTTAGATGAATAACAAAGCCATAAATGTTGCACACAAGTAAGATGAGGGTACAACCTATCGGGCTGCCATCCATAGGAGTGAGCATCATGTGCTGACTTGTCGATGGCCCTGCAGTTGTTGTGGCTGTGCATGTCGGGCACACGCATTCGATGTAGGGAACTGTTGAGTGTGGACTATAGCTCCCTTCTGGTGTATGCTTCCCTTGTTGGAGCAGCTGCGGTGAGTCGGAACACGGTGTGTCTGAAGATAACGCATAATGTTAAGAATGACATATCTCTTTGATCTGAAGAAATACACTAAGAGATCAACAGCAAGGTATGAGAGTGGTCACACGTCTGTTGACTGAAGACTAAATTGGGGTCACACGGTTTTATTTTATTTTGGTACTGTCCGATCTACGCCGGATGGCTGGCCATCTTATGCCTCCCGGCTGACACTGTTCGGAATCTTCCCCGAAGAGCTAGCGACCAACGGCAGAGCAGCCTACCTCCGCCGTCCGTGGCCCCGGCCAAAACCCCGCTCCCCGCCCGACCGCACTGCCGTGGTTGCGCCGCCCCGGGCCAATCCACAAAGACTCCCCGTCATCCAGATCCGGCGGCGGCAGTACCTTCAACCCACGCAACTCTAAAAGATAGCCATCTAAGCGCTGCTTCCGCGGCGAACTTGCGGCACCGCACCCTTACGTTAGACACCAGCCAACCGGCAGCCTAGGAGCTCCGCCACCTCGAGGGGTCCTGCTTCCCATTGCAAATCGATTGGCCCAGAATAAAAATTCAGACAACTGACGCCTAAATAAAGTTATTTGAGATGAGTGTGCGATCTATCTGGCGGCATGGTGAAGTAGGCAGGTCCAGCTGCCGAGTCGGTGAGGCCGGCGCGGTTGCGGTGGCGACCGGTGGCAGGGAAAGAGCGATGTCGTGATGGTCGACGGCTACGCCGAAGCAGCGACAGGACTCTAGACGGATCCGAAGTTGGAGCCGCTCCGGCGCCGTGAACAACGGCGGGGGTGAATCGGCTCCGGTATGGTTCACGCGACCGTCGTCGAGGCAGCACCAGCAGCACGGAGTAAGAGGCACGCGGCCCAGTGCACGACGGCAAATGGACAACGTCTCCGACATTAGGGAGGAGGGCGGCTGTGAAATTGGTGCGGTGGGGGCGCCATGGAGGTGGGGTTGAGGTTTCGCGGCTTGGGAGAAGGGAGCTTCCCGGGGATAAGGTGATTTGGCGCCCACGAGGTATGAATGGGTGCGGGCGGG